>NC_133930.1:82429261-83144261 GCF_964199755.1 Larus michahellis
CGATAAATTTAAGACCGTATTGTGGCTTTAGTATTTCAAGCTCGTTTTTCCATTAGTTCTATTAACCTCCCCCTCATGCTCAAAATGGGAGTCAAAGGTGTTGGCTTTCATTTCTAATTTCTTCCCTCTGCCAAGATTAGACTAGAATTCCTGACTTCACCCAAACAAAGAAAACAAAGGCTGTGCCATAACAGATATATGTTAGCTATAATATAGCTATAGTATAATTATAAGGTGCACAAGAGCCAGACACAAGCTTTCCTGTCATTACCTGGTGGACTAGAAAAAACACCTTTTGGACTGTGGGTCTGTCCACAGACAAGTCAAAGGAGAAATACCTGGTCTGGAAAGCGAGTTCTTGTTCATTATAAGAAAAATTCTGGATATCATTTTACTTCAGGCTACTTAGAAAAGAATTATTATCCTTATAAAGGCAGCACATATTTAAATAATTATCAGGTACAGACAAGCCTTAAGCATATCCAGAACTGTTAGCCAAATATAACCAGACATTAGAGTTCAAGGGTTTTACATAACACCACCAGCTATTGCGAACACAGGAAAAAACAACAAACACACAAACCAAAACCCCATAACATAGTAAGAATCTGTATTAAAGAACATGTATTTATACAGAGGAATCAGTTTTGAATATCCAAGTGCTATATGGACCCAAACTTAGCACTTTATCTGTCTGTCAGCTGTTGAGGAAGCAGAGGGGTTGCAGAAATTCATTTTCTAACTCACCTTTCCATAACCTGCACTCTTGCAGGCCCTTAATTCAATTCCACTGCTTTATCACCTATCACATCTTTAAAAGACAACTTTCCTCCCTAAAGTGTATGTCTGGATTGGTCTATGGAAAGCAGTTAATTACCGTGCAAGCATCCATGTCTGATACTGCCTTCTCCAGGAAAAACAAACATAACAGCTGCTTCTTTTTATGATTTGATATTGCCTGCTTCCTAAACACTCCGCTTTTATTTCCCGTAGTATCAGAAGGGAGTTCAGCTTCTCACAGTGCTTTGAAAACTTAAAACCTCAGCTCCTACAACTGTTTACACATTTTGTTTTCTGCAAACTTTGTAACAGTGTCTTGAATGTATTTTAAAATTATGAATTCATGCATGTATCTTTGCAATAAACTAGTATACACATGACTATACTATTTTGTTCAGGAAGTACCAGACTAAACATAGGGAAAACAAAAAGGTGTGCAGTAAATTGCACACCCTTTCAAAAGCTGTAAATGCTTTCTGTAGAGAAATCTATTTCTGATTGCCAAACTGGGCAAAACCAAATTAGTTTAGAATCACTACATATTACAGAAGAACACTAACTGTATGTTCACAAACATGTATTTTTTCCATAAATTGTTTGGTATTAATATTAACAAGCTATTGATATCAGCACGTACAAAGAGCATGTACAGAATATACATTACCCAACAATGGCCCTAGTTTACACAATCCTTTTTCACAAATGCTAAATATTTATGTATCCTGCCAACCAACAGAGCTTTATATGAATTGCAGAATGATGTAAACTATTTGTAAGAGTGATTTAAGGGAACAGAAAAGGATACACTGCAAAAGCCAAGACAAGCAGACACCACACTACGCTGATATTCATTTCTTGTGAGGGCTTCACAATACTGTAATAGGCTTCTGTCACCACATACACAACTGTAGCTGCAACAGTGAAATCCACCAACCACTGATATTCCGGAAAATAATGCAATGCTGAAAAATACAAGTTTGCAAACGTTAAAGGTTTGATATGTTAGGCAGTTACTGACATACACCGAATGGAGTGACAAAAAACGCTTTCAATTAACTGAGATCTAGGTAGGCTCAAATCATCCAAGTAAAGAGCAACAGCTGCAAAAAACGCCACATTTTTTCAATCCAACAACCTGAACTTCATTCTTCACTTCTGTTATTCAATACTTGTTTACTACTCAAATTTATAAGGCTACAAGATTTTACTGTTTTATCAGCTCAGTTTTTATACATTAACATCCTAAATTCAAAAAGCAGACTTAATTTAGATCTCAACATCATGACAGAAAATGGTTCTCTGGCTGAGTCTAGCTGCAATTCCACATAAGAGGCTTTTTGACTCTCTGTTAAAGAATAAAAGCTCATCGTCAATCATTTAGAATACTACATATAATCACTTCCTCTTTTTCTTTAAAAAAAAAAAACAGTACCTAAGGTACTGATGGTTAGTTCTTCCAGATTTTGTTAATATCTCCTGTACAGCAGTAAATAATTGTGTAAATTCCACTGTAAAAGCTGAGGATCATACTGTCTTGCATGCAGGCTGGGTGATTTATGAGGAGAGAGCTCCCATAGGTGCTAGGAACTGCTGGGAACAATTTGTGACAATGAAGTACAGACTGTCCCTCCCGAACACCTTCCTTACATCTACACAGTTAAAAAGTCACAAAACATTACTAGGCATTTCTCTGTTGACTACTACCTAACATCAAACACATGAAATTGGCCAAACTCAGGTATTTCCTATTTTGAAATAACTATCTGGTTAAATTCAACAAAAGTTTGTATACATAATTTTTTAAACACAGTTAAACCCTACACTGTATCAGTATCTATGAATACTCAGGGAAACAGCTAAATGCTATAACTTCAAGCAAATAACACCAATTGAAACTTGTGAATGGTTGGTTTGTTTACGTGCCAGCTTCAAAAAACCCTGCATTTCTTTTAAAGGTATTTTCTATACTGTTGCCAGTAATTTAAGCATCAATTAATTAATGCAATAGTTTAAGCACAGTCCTACGCAGGATTATGCTTCCTTTCTTCCTACGTTTATGCATAGAACACATGCATTGAAAAATGCAGATACAAAGAAAATACGTATCACACATACATAGCCATATATGGGTTTTCTGTAACAGAATGACTGGTTATGATTAAGGAGTCAAAAATTGCCATTTGAAAAAATAGCAACTTCCAAAACACTTTATGCTGCTTGTTTCGGTACTGTCACTTTCAGTTTCTTAAGCATTTTACCTCACCGCGTGGTTGAAAGGTCTAGGTTTCAATGCTACAGCACATTTCCTATTTTAGATGTGCAGAAAGTATATGTTTCGACATCTGCCAATTGTCATTTTCTTGTACAAAGCTATGATCTCTATTTCAAACAGACTACGATGTGATCCTTTGGGTGTTGTCTTACATTGCTATGGATGCCTAATACAACAATGGATGTGCTTTATGCTGGATTTCACCTACTCATCCTTTTCCATAACACTGCTATTAAGATGTCAACCATCGAACAACAAAGGAGATTTAGCCCTAATTCCTGCCTTCTCATTTAACTTTATTGTCATACTTCTATTCATTCATTGTCTATAAAAAAAGATATTCCAGCATTTATTGTAAATAAAGACTTGATAGAAAGAATCAGGATATATTTGAAATAATATAATATCATCTGCATCTACTTATTCTTACCGATAGTGTCCCTTTCAGTCACCGATTTTGTTTCCAGATGAAGATCAATGTCTTTTGGAATGGTTAGGGGTTTGTTTTCAATATGACCATTATATTTTCTGTAAAAACAAATAAATAAATAGGTAATACACATACAGATATGACAAAAACTTTTTGAAGATATAACAGCATTTCAAGCTTAAGAAAAATGCAGAAAACTTTTTGGGCAACTGCTAATGTTTTTATCTATCTAGCTAAAAGAACTAACTCAAGTTCAAATCTTGAGAAACAACCAGGTATGTCAATGATTTCTAGCTTTATCTTAACAAGGCTCTGACATACTACTGTAGTACGGGTTTAAATAGCTTCCACATGCTGCATCCTGAGCATGTATTAGGGAAAAATCCCATGGCCAGTATTTACGTTAGCCTGCTGATTTTCTTTGTTCAGGGAGCTACAGGGTGTTGTAGTAAGTTCCCACAGACCAGAATATATCCGCACTGCCATACAGATACCCTGGGAAAAAAAAAAATCAAAGCTAAATTGGGACATTTTAATTGAGGTCTAGACCAGGATGCTGAAAAACAGGAGCATTAAAGTCTTTGGATTGAAAGTAAATAAGAGAGACAGACAGACTTGGCAGTGTTAATTTATTGGATGTTCACTGGAAATAACAACAAACAGTAATCTACCATGGAAGACAACTGGTAAGGAAAAAAATAAAAAACAAATTTCCAAAAACATCATTAGGCCTTTTTGTCACAACAATGTGCTTAGCAAGTACATCACAGGAGCTGGACTAACCTAGACCCTTGAAAAATCCATCCTACTGTCCACCAACCAAAGAGTTTTAAAATAATTTTCTAATCTAAAAGGGTATGTGTAGAAATACTATAGGCTTGTTTCTGTTAATACCCTGCTTATGAAAACAAGCAAAAAATGCTTATTGCAGTGTTACTAGCAATCCTAGAGATCCAGTACATCTTGAAAAGAAATAATCCATCGTGTCTTTGTGGAGACAGACAGGGCTAAGTACATCGCAATACAGCACCAGGATTCAAAGCTGTGTTCCAGGTTTTAGCCACTGCTGCAGAGCATGACAGTGATACACGGGGGCTTCACAAAGACTAACACAGATTCATTTGATGGCTACTCGCTCATACAAACAGAAGGAACAAGGCAACCAAAGGTTGATGCTCACACTGCTAAACCCTTCCTGCCTTCCACCATTAAGTTACTTGGGGATAACCTGAGCCAGGGATCACATCTTCTGAAACCATAATTTTTCAAAACTTACATGAATTTGCTGAATCCCTTTCTGAACCAGCCTGAAATTTGCTGAGCTGCATAGTGCCTTGCGGCACCAAGTTCCACATGAGTGTCCCAAACTGAGAAGTCCTTAAATCTACTCTACTAACATAATTTGGTGACTCCTTGTCTAACATAGTAGTAAGTTTACTACTCCCTATCCACCCTTTGCACACTGGACATGTACCTGTTACAAAACCCTCCCTCACCCAGTTCCTACACTAGTAAAACTTATGCTCCTCCTTCTTGTGTGGACGCCTTTCTTCTAGCCACCATCAGTTCCCCTTTTCCAGTTCTAGTGAATCATCCTGGAAATATGGTATAAACAAAAGTACTTCTTATACGTATAATATGAAGTTAGACTATGTTTTACAACTTGTTGGTTAGAATTAACACGTCTTTAAGGAATTATTTTTCACAGCACAAATACATGTAAAGACCATAAAAGATGACATTTTTAAAGTAAAGGGTGCATTTTCATCCAGAGCTCTGAAACCATACCAACACCATGATCTTCACTTTCCTGAAAATAAGCCACACTACTAGACTTTAAATTGAAGAAAACAGGATACTCAAAAAAGAACCAGAAAAAAGTCAATTTACATGAAATTGGGCTGAGAGATTACCATTACTAGCTAGGGTAAAACTTACCTCATCAGCATTTAAAAAAAAAAAATCATTACAGCAGATCAGAAAATGTTTTGTTAAGTTAAAAAAAAAAATCAAACTCAAAACTTAAAACCCCTAAGTGACTAGAAGGAAACAGCAAGCTCTGTTACCTTTTAGAATATCACCTCACAAACTAGAAAAGGAGACATGGATTTCCCATAGAAAGACCACGTATTGGGATATAAGCATTAAAAATAGTCAATTGTGAATTTATTTTTAAGGAATTATGTCCTGTCAGCTAATGTGTGAGATGAGAACACAAGCAGAAAGTATTAATAACTATTATTTTTTTCGGGTGGCATTGATTCTTAGTATCATCCGAAGGACAAGAATTTTAATGAACAAACTGAAAACTGAGGATAGGAATCTAAAGCATTGCTCAAAAAATTCAGGTGCTCAAGTCTTCAACAAGAATCATAGAATCTTCATGGCTGGAAAGGACCTTTGAGATCATCAAGTCCAACCATACACACACACAAACACCCCTACAATCTCTGCCACTAGAGCATGCCCTGAAGTGCCACATCTAGACGTTTCTTGAATCCCTCTAGGGATGGTGACTCAACCCCCTCCCTGGGCAGGCTGTTCCAGTGCCTGACCACTCCTTCAGTAAAGTAATTCTTCCTAATATCTAATCTAAACCTCCCCTGCCGCAACTTCAGACCATTTCCTCTGCTCCTGTCGTTATTCCCTTGGGAGAAGAGGCCACCACCCACCTCTCTCCACCCTCCTTTCAGGGAGTTGTGGAGGGCAATGAGGTCTCCCCTCAGCCTCCTCTTCTCCAAGCTAAACATGCCCAGCTCCCTCAGCCTCTCCTCATATGCCCTGGTCTCCAGACCCCTCACCAGCCTGGTAGCTCTCAAGTCCCAAACACTGCCCAGCCACTTGACTACCTGCAAGCTTCTGTGTGCTCCCCTGTCCCCAGTTGTACTCTCGATGTTTTTCCACTGCATGCACACAGGAGTGCCATCATGAGTGAGATGAGCATTTTGGTAACTGAAGCCATTTCAGTTCAAAAAAAATTTGGTGTTCCTACACTTTAATTATCCCAGGGGATCCATAATCCAAGAGACACAGTCAGAACCCACCCAAGATCACTGGCAGCTTTAATTCAAAGTAATTCATAGTAGCTATGGACCTTTATATTAGCCTAACAATTTAATGTAACACAAATGATTCCGAAATAGAAAATCTGCCTAAAATTCATGTGCCATTATAACCTATAGCGTAATATGCTGAAGTATATTATGCATTGAATAAAATGGACTACAAGTTCACACTACTGCTGTTTCTAATGCTCATTTCCAAGCAAGTTCCTTGGATGTCCTTTTGACATTTCTCTTTTAATTACTTCAAATTGGAAAAATATTAAGCAAGGAGCAGGTACTAAATTTTGCAAGACTATGAGCTTCACAAAGCAAATTCTTTATCTTGAAAAGACATGGGGGGGGGAATCAAATAGATGTGTCCTTATTTCTCCTACATCATCTGTTTCGTATCTCCTTGGTTCAAAGGAGCACTGCATCCCATTTTGTGCAACCTAAAGCGGTATATCCAAACCAACTCGGTAAGAACAATTCCTACTTTAGACTATGGTTTTCCTCCCACAACAGCTGCTTCTTTAGCAGACATACGGGTATATTTATTGATTAAAAAGTAAGTGTAGTATTCATTCCGTTGTTACAACAGCAAAGCAAAGTTGTAAGTTTAACATCATTTAAGTCTCCACATTACCATCCTGGTTTCTTTAAAGTGTCATATTGCCCTGTGATTAACGTTTACCCTAGTACAAACAACTACCTACAACTATTACAATTGCATTCTCCTGGTTACGTGTTAATATAGTAAGATAATCATACCACTCTTATAATAACTAAATCACAGCAACAAAATTTAACTGCGCAGACAAGAAAACATAGTGTCACATTTGAAACATTAAATGTAGGCTTTTAGTAACTGAAAAAGGACTTAATGCATATATAGATGACTTGGGATACAGGTTCCTACTAAATTTCACAGTAAACTTTCCAAATATTACAAAATTTAAGATTGTATGTCAGCACACATTAACATATCATGCTTCCACTCTGCTGAGAGCATGTAATTGCTCTGGTGAAAGTGATAACACAGATGTTATGGATGGCAAAAAACTGGCAAGACTGGGGACAGGCAGTAAGAACAATGTACAATTATTATTTGGCAATGTAATTGTGTTTTTCTGTTTAAGACTCCTATGGATGGACTTAAAGTTATAGTTATATAATTAATTTTATGTATGAATAAATATTACTGGTTAAATGGATAGTTATAAATTATAATGCTATTCATAATTATTTTGTCTCAATTTTTACAGAAAACTTAGATAAAATGAGTTTCAAAATTTCAAAGAATACTGCAATATGTAAAATTAAAGTTATTTAATACTAAAGGAACAGCTTAATTCTTTACCCCAAAGTGTGGCAAATAAGGTTGCTAACCAGGTAGCTTAAGAACTACAAAACAGAAAAAAAAACAACATTACAATAAACAGACTGTATGTGCACTTTATGGTTTATATGAGAGTTCATCTGGAGTAAAAGAAAAGGACTAAAGGAAAGCTCCTGTGTCACCAGAAAGCAAGCCAGAGAGGCTGGTTTGTTTTAAACACAGCCAATTCAGAAATCTTGCATCAACATAGCAGCTCCACCACCTCAAGATGTCTTTGTTTTTGCCACAGTTGTACTTCTGGAAGGCTGTTCCAGAACTTCATGCCTGAACATCAGAAATCTGTTTCCACCTTAAGCTGATAGACAGCTATCCCACCTCTCTCAGTCGTACTTTTGCTAGGTTGAACAAGCCAAGCTCTTTTAAGCTTCCTCTTGTAAAACAGACTTTCTGTTTCCTGCATGACCCTAGTAGCCCTCTGTTCATTTGTTCACGTAAAAATTAATTTTTCTTGAACATGAGTGATCAGAACTGTACACAGTAATCCTGATAAAGTTCTACACTGGTGCCTTGACCAAGAGGATTAATATTTCCCTATCTCTTCTACTAGAAATACCTCACCTAATACATTCTAAGAGTACATTTACCTTTTTCACAGCTGTCTAAGAGTGGTGGCTCACAGTAATCCTATGTTTAACTAATATACTCCTATCTTTCTTCTCTTGCTTCAAGATGAAGAGCTTCAATCCTATAGAAGATTTGCTTTCCTCAGTTTTTATCCAAATTAATACATTCACTAAAAAAACTCCTTGCCACTAAATTAGCAATTTCACGGATCAACTTTGTGGACTGGAAATTACCCAGTCCTGAACAATTTGAGCATATTCAACTCTGCTGAACTGAAAAAACACAGTTTGGTACAGTCTCGTGGCAATTAACACAAGCAGGGCAGTCATATGCAACTAGCAGTTTTTAACTCACACTAAAACAAAAGTTGGCTGGCAAAATTATTATGCTACAAAATAAAAAATTAAAAAATCTTAAAGTAAGTATTTACCTATCTTTTTTGCTCTTCCCTCTTTGTTTCCCTGCAAGAATCCGTAGCTCTTCTTCAGTAGGATGCTGATACCACCGTAAACTAAAGAAAAAGAAAATCCAAATTAAAACAGTATCAGTATTGGCAATTTAGTGTTTGGTTTGTTTTTTAAAAAAAACCATATATCAACACAGATCTATATTCATATTAAAATGCGGGTCATTTGCCACACCTAAGCAAAGGAATGGCTCACACTTCAGAAGGGAGAGCCACCCCGCAGGAAGACCTGGGCAGGCTGGAGGAGTGGACTAACAAGAACCTTATGAAGTTCAACCAGGACAACTGTAAGCTCTTGCACCTGGGAAAACATAATGCAGGAGTGCAGCACAGCCTGGGATCTACCCGACTGGGGAGCAGCTCTGTGGAAAGGGACCTGGGTGTCCTAGTGGACAACAAGCTCAAGACGAGTGAAGAGTGTGCTGCTGCGGCAAAGAAAGCCAACGGGATGCTGGGTTGCACCAACAAGGGCATCACCAGCAGAGACAAAGAAGTCATTATCCCACTCAGCACTTGTCAGGCCACACCTGGAACACTGTGTTCAGTTTTGGTTCCTACTACGCAAAAGTGATGTGGACAGGCTGGAGAGGGTCCTCAGAAGGGCCACTAAGATGATCAAAGGACTGGGAAGCCTGTCATATGAGGGAAGGCTGAGTGAATTGGATTTTTTCAGTCTTGAGAAAAGAAGGCCTAGGGGAGACCTTATCACCAGGTTCCAGTATTTAAAGAGTGGCTATAAATAAAAAAGATACTCCCTTTTTAGAAGGAAAAGACAAGGGATAAATGGATACAGGTTACTCCTGGGGAGATTCCGATTGGACACAAGGGGAAAATTTTTCACACTGAGAATCATCAGCCATTGGAACAATCTCCCCAGGGAAGGGGTGGATTCCCCAACATTGGACACTTTTAAGATTCAGCTGGACAGGGTGCTGGGCCATCTTGTCTAGGCGTGCTTTTGGCAAGAAAGGTTGGACCAGATGATCCCTGAGGTTCCTTCCTACCTGGTATTCTATGATTGTACGAAAATACCTTTGTGTGCAAGTACCAACCCTGCCTGAACAACCACAGATACATTTCAGTACTCTTCAGCACGTGAGATGCTGATTCATAATTAGAAAGCTTTGCCACTTTGTCATTCAAGTGAAAGCCCTTCACTTTTCAAACAACCAAATTTTCAAGTTATCAAATACAGCAAAAAAGGTTGTCCTGATATTGGAAGAAATTCACTAGAATAATTATAGCATTACAATTACCTATTAGAACCATATTCTAAATGATTTTATAAAGTATAATTATACCTCTCAAAAAAACAGTAAATTTTCCAGAAACCGGAACAGCTATTATCAAATAACCATTACAAGTCTTTTATCTTAGGCAGAGCAGATCATAACATCAACATTCCTTTCCTAAACATCTCCTCAGTGATATCTTCAACACGTACTAGAAAAAGTGCTACTAAAAAAAAAAAAAGAAAATCACTAAGTTACATGTAGTTGAGCTGCAAGTTTTTCCACTTTCACAAGTCAATGCATCCATCCATTGCTCATTTATTTAAAAGGCAAGTAGTGTCACAGAAATTCTGAAGACGAAAAACAGAAATGGTTAAGTTTCTAAGATGGTACATTCTACCTTAATCTCTAAGCATGTCAAGAACCTTAGTAGCTGAAAGAAGGTCTTTTCCACATTCAACAAGGGAGGGCTGCTGCCCAGATGTAGGAAGGATGTCACTCTGATCTCCATTCTGAAATGCTGAGGCAAAGGAGCCCAAATATTAACAGGAACGGACTTGGAAAATTTATCTGTGTTTATGTGGAAGTACTTTTCTGGAGTAGGAGGCCACTAATAGGTGACCCTGGTTAACACAGGGTAATAGCTAGGAGATGATAATGGAATGAACAACCATCAGTACTTCTCACGTTAAGAAAACATCATCAAATAGGACCATTCTAAATTGGCAAATTAGAGATTAAGTTACATTCAGTTTCAAAAAGATAGCAAAGCAAATTTGAAAAACAAACATCAAATCCAAATAACTTCAAGCCACTTGGTAACACTTGATTCCCAGCTCTGTTTTGGAAAGGCTTCTTGTCCCAAGTGGAAGTCTGATTCACCCATCTTTATATTTGCAGAATATGGCCTTTCACATAAAGATAAAAAATTTTGTCATTCTTCATGGAACATTGTCTACGCAACAAATACTGCGGGAGGTCCACTGCTACGAGACTCATGCTAAAAGCAGAAACAATCATAAATGCAAGCAGCCACAACGAGCAATATTATACTTCTTCTGCCTTCCTCACAATGACATGGATGCTTTGTGTGTGCACACATGTTCTGAAAGGGACACTGGATAAAGACTACGAGAAAGAATACCTATAATTTTAATGAAATCTATGTAACACAGAGGACATGCCTGCCTGGCAGATCTTAAACATGAGACAGTCGTCTCTCTATCCTGATACTGTCCGTGACACTACACTAAACCTGGCAGAAGACAAGGAAGTGGGAATGAAGAAAAATGGTGCAACAAGAACACAACACATTTCAGGAAGAGCTCCCAATTTTGGCAGTTTAATTGCTGGAATAAAGAAGTATTAAACAGGTAGTTCCACAGAGATCATGGACATCATCTTAAAATACCTTAAAAAATGGCACAATGGGTAAGTAAGTGTTCAAACCAGCAAAGAATACCATCTAGTTAATAGGAAGTTCCACGAGCCTGTGTCAGTACGTACTGATGTGCTAAAGAATCAGCTGATGCTGGGATTTCTTCAAGAGAAAAGAACTTCAGTACCAGTCAGTAATACATCACAGAGATCCAAACCACTGCATGCTGCAAATTTCCCTTGCAGGAATTCACTGCAGTTCAAAAACTGAAAAATGGTAACTCCTACAGACTCTGCAAGAGCAAGATGGGGGGGGGGGGGGGGGGGTTTGAATTTTCTTTGTGGAGTTTTTTGAGGCACCAGTAAGAGAGAAAGTTATTCCATTAATTTATTTTTATGATGTGTGGTCCCAGCTGAAAAATTTGCTGTTTGCAAACTTTGCTGCAAAAAAAGACTTAACACTGAGAATCACACAGAAACCAGAGCAACTACCTTCTCATCCAAGACTACAACCTACACTGGAGATACTACCTTCTTCCTGTCTTTCACACGACCTAGAGAATGTGGGAGAAAGCAGAGAAATAGTCTTCTGCGTTGTCACCATCTCCCAGATCAGAACTTGGCATGCTGAAAATACCACAAGTAGTTCTGTAGTGATGAAAATCAGCTGTGTTGGAACACTAGTTTTTCAAAATCTATCCTGCATAGATATAGTACCTAATACAGCAGAACAGAGCGAATTCCTGTTCTGTTTAAAATACTAACACAAATCAAACACTTAAACAACAATTTGCTCTTAATTACACAACTAAATTATGTTGCAAGTGATTCCTAATTACAACTAATAGGCTACAAGAGTTTGGGGATTTTTTTAGTTAATAAACCCTACACACCTTGCATTTACAATCTCAAAACCAACAGACATTTTCTTAAAGGTAGAGCTAAAAAAAAGAAAGAGTAGTTAGTATCTGCTTTAGCTTATAGATGTTTAAAACCGAGATCCCACAACAGATCACTCTGTAGCTTTGACATATCCAAGTTAGTTTAAATAGCAACAACAGCAGAGATATGCCCCAGTTAATTTGAATGAAGGGCATTAATGAGTGCACTACAAAACATCCGTTTTATCCTGTCTTCCTGAAGTGACCTGAAAACGGAATGTAGCTGAGCAACTTAAAAGCAACATTTTGTTAGAGAATGTTTTATTAGTCAAAAATGCAAAGGCTTATGTAGATATTTAGGCTGCCAATTCTTTGACTTCAATAAATATGAATATTCAAACTCTGTTCAAGCTCTGAAAATAACATTGTTTGAAAAAGTTTGTATTTCTTCACAAATTTAGATAAATAGTTTTTCAACTATGAAAAACAGCTGGAAACTCCATAAAGAAATAATTATCTTATGTCTACCTATTCTAAACATTCTTTTAAATTTTGTAGTGTCCACGTTCCCTTTTAATGGGCTTTGAACGCACACATACAGGCATCTTGGAACCAACTGGTCACTTAAGAGTTTCTAGCTTGTCTGGTAATGTGTTTATCCTCCCTCACATTTGGCAAGGGCTATCTGTAGACATTTCAGGCTACCTGCTTAGAAAAGCCTCCCAACCCATTGGAAGACAGACACTTAAGACAAATAACTTAAAAAGCAGTTTTTGGTACTAAAGACTAGTTGAAGTATATTGACAAAGGAAAGGAGGGTCAGGAAGCAACTTTTCCTAAGAAAGCTGGACTGCTCAAGAGTGCGTCTGTACACTTACGTGTGTATAAAGCCCTCCACCACCCCACCCACACAGGTCTGTCAAAGAAAACACTGTTGGCAAAAAGACAGCACTAAGGAAAACAGGTTAACATAAAAGACAGTTTGTCAGCTAAACTACGAGGAGAACTGTTTTTCTTTCTGACATTAAAATTCAGATTCTTGTTGCAGTGAAGCTTCTGAATTGTTTTTATTTCTGGAACACAGCATTATTTTTGGCTCTTTAAATAATACTTGTATTCGGGAGGTTATTCACAATGACTGAAATTACAATGCACTAAAACAGTTCCCAGATAAATAGAAGAACAGTGAAAAGCAACAATGAGATTCTCAAGGGTACTAATATGAAAGGCAATAAGACTCATAAGACTCCCATTGACTTCAGCGGGAGCCAAATTCCATATGCACAAGTGCAGAAATCCTGCGCTGTGTATTTATCAATCTGCAGGTGCACAATGAAAACAGGAGAAAAGGATTACAAAAAGTATCTGAACAGCAAACCTCTCCCTGTATTTGGCACAAGGCATGACTTAGAACAAGAATACAGAAAGGCAAAACTTCACAAGAATGAACAATGTGGGTATAATACTGAAAAATACTTTAAAAAGAGCAACTAAATATTTACAATTCAAAATAAAAATTTAAATAAATCTTTTAAATAGGACATAAAAAGTAGAAAACATCATTTGAATAACTGCTAAAAAAACCACAATGGTAGTAACACACCTTAAAAATAAATGGTATGCAATTTCATATTCATTAATTTAATATTCTTTTTAGAGCACAAAAAAGGTGATTAACACCCTGCAGATGTGGTCAACAATGAAACTTCACACAACAATTAAGAGTGTGGTTCCTCTGCATATTATTCACCTGACAATTACTGTTTTCCATTACACTTAACCAGTGACACCTAAACACACATCTAAACAACATTTAGAGTCATTTTTCCTTAGCGTCTCTTTGGGTGGTGAAATGGTGAAAATTAAAAAGTTGGTAACTCTGAGATGTACAGGAAAAAAGGCAATGGAAATTTATGAGAAACTGGTAAAACTCCTGTGGAGCTCATTATTATTCAAGGATACTTCTTCAGGAATCAGGGAGTAGAGACTTGGTATTCTCAAAATTTTAACAATTAGAAAAGACAGCAAACTACATTCTAATCACACAAAGTGTTTTTCTTCCCAAACAAAAAAACACAGTGCCCGTGATTCTTTTAATATTTAAGATACTGATTTATATTCAAAACAGCTGCTCGTTTTCACTGTGATTATGGATACAGACACACAGGGAATGCTCCCCTTGCAACTCATTATGTCTGTTTGATCTATTGTTATGAGGAAGTAGTGCATTGAAATTTATACTAATCCTGTCCTATGAAGTATTAAAAAATAGAATTTTTAATAAATACCTAAGCACTCTTTAGATGCAAGGCTAATCAGCAGGTGGATGATCAAGAACACTGAGGCAGTGCAGAGAAAAAAATCCTTCCATTTTTCAGTGCCTTTCATTCAGTTTAACTATTTAAGTATGTAATTTTGTCTTTAATAAGAGCTGGATGACAGCTAACTTTATGACTGGTGCAATTAATAGCAATGAACAAGTGTGTTCTTCTGCAGCAACACTGTCTTTATACCTTAAGCCTGTATGTCAGGTATTACAATGCTACAGTAACAAATTTAAGAACAGCAGATTAATTATTTTTCAAGAAAACAACCTAAATTAGTATGTTTTACTGTTACTACTCTAATGCATAATTGCATTACCATATTAACACACGGTATAGCAACTCTTTCTTATCTTACCTGCCACTACAGAGAAGCCAACGAGCAAGAGAATAGTGAGGTATGATCTTCTGTATGACACTAGCCATTACCATGGTAACCACCAACTGTACACCTATCACACCCTGTAGAGGAATAAGTTAATAACAAGTCAATACGTGTTTTAGAAAAGTGCTGAAGTACCTTTCAAAAAAAATAAAAAGTTAAAAACATCCTGTATGGTCAAGATAACATTTTTTGGTTCTTTTTAAACTAGAGGAGGAAAAAAATTGTTATATCACAGCTTTCAAGAAATCCCCTGGAACTTGATATAATCAGTTACATACTTCATTGAAGGGAAAAAGCATTGTCATGTCAGAGACTGGGAACGCATGTCCCTGTTTCACAGACTGTAAGGCCACATGTGGATGTGGCATTTCACAAGACATCATGCCTTAAAATTACATCACTGATGACAATTGTGGGTTTTGTGCTCTTTTCAGTTCTGACACGATTTAACAGTTGACGCTTCACAAAGCCACTGGAATTAACACTATTTTACTACATCCGCATCATGAATTTTCATTCTTAGACATTAACTTTTGGTTACTGCTAGTTACTAACAATATTTTGAAGTGAAAATATTTCCTTCTATATTGTAGAGGTTGGGAATTACACTTCGCTAGCTTTGTAGTGATGCAATGTACTATAGAAGGTCAGGAGGCAAAAGTATTTCTACATATGGAACCAGTACGCAATTAACCACTGGCAAATAAAACACAGATTACTCATACGCTTGAGAATCATTTTCTCCAAAACTCCACAAAGGAAAAAGTAAGCTTCATCCCCCAAGAACAGCTCATTAGCAGCACAGCAGGCAGTACTGCCATTGTTCAAACACATCCTCTCCCACTTAGCATACCTGTTCACTTGGAGGAAATTTAACCACACATTGTTTTTACAGAAGTTTCTCTCAATGTAAAGATAATCTGGGAAAGAAAAGACCAATTCTTACAGAATGGTGAAACAGCTGAGGTTGGACGGGACCTCTGGAGATCAGCTAGTCCAACCTCCCTTGCTAAGAACAGGATTAACTAGAGCAGGTTGCTCAGAGCCATGTATTCAGTCAGGTTTTGAATGTCTCCAAGGACAGAAATTCTACGACCTGTCTGGGTAACCTGTACCAGCATTTGACCACCCTCACTTTAAATAGTTTTTTTCTTTCTTATGTTTAAATGAAATATTCTGCGTTGTGCCCACTGCCTCTTGTTCTTTCACCAGGCACCACTGAGAAGAGTCTTGCTCCACCTTCTTTATTCCTCCCCATCAGGTATTTATATGCATGGATAAAATGCCTCCTGAACCTTCTCTAGGTTCAACAGTCCCAGCTCTCTCAACTCTTCCTCGTATGACAGACAGTCCAGTCCCTTTACAATCTCTGAGGCCCTGCACTGGGCTCTCTCCGGTGAGCCTGTCTCTCTTGTACTGGGGAATCCCAAACCAGATGCAGCAGTCCAGTGTCTCACCAGTACTGAGCAGAGGCGAGCACCTTTTTCAACCTGATGGTGATTCTCAGCATAATGCGGTCCAGGGTGCTGCTGGCTGCCTTTGCCACAAGGGCTCATTGCTGGCTTATGCTCAACTGAATGCGTTTCCCAGACCCCCGGGTGACCTGACCCTGCTTCCACCACTTGCATACTTCCTATGTTTCAGGTTAGTCATGAGCTCCATGTTCATCCACGTACATCAGGATGGATTGTTCTTGAGCTTGAAGAAGGTGATCCCAGACCCCTCTTCTCTCCAAGACCATATCCCAGAGGATTCTTTCAGGCTGAGGCCTGATCAGGCCAAAGTCTGCTCTCCTGAAGTCTAGGACTATGAACCTGATACTTGTTTCGTATGCGTCTCTCAGGATCTTGAACTCCACCATCCCACAGTCACTGCGGCAAAGGCTGTGCAGCCTTCACATCACCGACCAGTTCTTCCTTGTTTGCAAGTCTGAAGGACAGCAAAGCACCTCTCCTCATCCACTCCTCAACCACCTGTGTTAGGGAACTGCCACCAAAGCACACAAAAAAGTCTCATGGATTGCTTCTGCCCTGCTGTGCTGTCTCTTCAGAAGATATCAGGGCAGCTGAAGTACCCAACAGGACCAGTGCCTGCAAACCTGAGGATTCTTCCCGTTGTCTGAAGAAGGCCTTATCTTCTACTTCTTTATGATTAAGGCTATCTACAGCAGACATCTACAACAACATCACCCACGTTGCTCTGCCCTCTACTCCTTACCCATAAGCTCTCAGATGGTTCATTTTTCATCCATGGCAGACCTCCATGCATCCCTTCTGCTCTCTCACTTAAGAGCAAGTCCCCTTCCTCCCTATCCCAGCCAGTCCTTTTAAAGGGCCTGCATGCATCCATGGCAGCACTCCAATCATACGAGCTATCGCGTCACATCTTTGTTATCCCAATGAAATCATAGCTCTGCAACTTCATACAGCCCCCTACTTTCCTATTTTCTCCCCAGGCACCATGCATTAGTGTACAAGCAGATCAGAGATGCACCCAAGTGTGCCAATTTCCCAGAAGACGTATAAAAGCTTCTCCCTCATAATGCTGGCCTCATTATCTGTGTACAGTTGTTTTCTTGTTTGTGTTGCTACACTTATGTGAGCCCCCTTCTGCACTGTTTAGTTGTTTTCAAGGACTACTCTCCACATCACCCTACATCCTTTGCTTATCAACTCAGTCCACCACTTTTTCCTGTCAACTTGTGAGTCATCACCTCCTTTCTCTCTCAGTCCTAGTCTAAAGCTCTCCATACTAGTTTGGACAGCGTGTTGGCAAAGATGCTTTTGCCCAACTTGGTCAGATGGATGCTGCTCCTTCCTAGCAGTCCTCAAAACTCAGAGAGGGTCCTATGGTCATACAAACCAAGTCCCTGCTGTCAACACCTGCTATGGAAACAGCTGTTAAACTACAGGATCCACCACTCATCATCAACTTTCCCCCTCCTCATCAGCAATATTTTCCTTGGTCTTAAGTATTGTACTAAGGAAATTTCTCCTCTTTTCTCCTTTTAATGCTTTTTTTCATTTAAATATATCAGAAATTGTGTCAATACTGCTTTTATGAAAAAGTATAGGCAGATTAAATGTTTCAGGTGATGTCCAGTATCATCCTTTATAAAACATGATTAAGGGAGATTAAGAAAGCATAAATTACCTTTCAGCATTTGTAAACACTTTCACTATGTTACCACACATTTCATAACAAAGTGTCAAGTATAATTTAGAAGTACTTATTACTTTTTATAAGTTGAAATAACACCTTTGGGTGTTCTTTTTCAGATATTATTAAGTTTCTTTAGTACTGAAGCCTCTCTTTGCTGATTTGCCCCTCCTCTCCTTGAAAATTCTACTGCTTCTTTACATTGGTGCCATCAATTTTTTGAGGTACCTCAAAAGGTAACACCTCACGTTTCCTTATGCTCCATGTCACCAAGACCAAGGATGAAGATCAGGATTGAAAACTATATGTATATACCTTTATTAGGGATTCTTCACATCTTGGAATCCCGTGCATAAGATTACTCAAACCAGTTCCCTAGCCAAGGGGAAGTGTACTTAAAATGAAAGGAAGCATTATTAAACAAGCTGCCTGCATAATAGATTTATTATATTTAAATTACTAAACTGCTCAGGAGGTATATAGTCTGTTTACAAAACAAACCATGCATTTTAAAAATCAAATGTTTATTCTGATCATTTCACAATAAGCCACTTTACTCAATATGTGAGAGAAACCATTGTGCCTCCACCTAGCCTGCCTACCAAGCCATGATCCTCAGAGTTCACTATCTCAGTGTAAAGTTACATTAATATTTCTCTAGAATAACGTTTTTATTAGGAGGACTGCCTAATCAGGTGCTAGCCTGTATCTTCAATTACTCCTAAGGCTTTCTGTTCATAAGGGAAAGAAAATGCCTTTTGAACTCAAGACAACAGGACGGAAAAATAATGCAAGTCCAGACAGTTATTTGTTTTGGTTTTTTTTTTTTTAATACAGTGTAGCAAGTCCACTAGCTGAGCTAAAATACTTACAATTCAACAAACTATTTAAAAATGCACCTACAGAAACCCATTTCCTCACTCACGTGAAAGCTGCAAGTTGTAACTGAGCCCACTAGGATCATTTTGTCTTAAGCCACTGCACATCTCTCCGCATCCGCCCCACCCCCTTCCAGCAGAAATTCACGGTACCCACTCCCATAAAGGTTACTGCTATATTTATTAAAAATAGAAATACCTACACAAAAAAAATTCAGCTTACGACTGAAAACAACCTCGTAAATTTTAAGCCATTAAAAAAATTTAAAAACATTTTAAAAAGTCAACAATGATATCCCTAATCTGAATTTTAAATCTGACTTTGTGGTGGAAATATCCTTCTGGTATTTTTCTACACTGCAAGCAATTAAAAAAAAATTTATATACCCACTCACTTGATCAGGGCATTTTTCTCTTGATTCCTGAAGGTTAGTAATCAACCACGAACAATATGTTAACACACTACAGCTGTCACATGACATTAAAAAATTCCACTGCATTAATCTTCTTGCAATCAGCCAAGACCACATGGCACAGGCATACAGTAGCTGATATGCCACTCAAAATAACACGCTATATGCAAAGCACAACATTTTTCCAGCTCTACTCTCTTACCTGTAGATGGTTACACACTACTTATATGTTTATTAACACACTCTGGAAAAACCTACAATATCCCGAACCATTTCACATTATAACACCAGAACACATCTTTTCCCCACCCCCACACACAAAACCACAAAATACACAGTTCATTCCAATCAGGCTCTGTCTAGATCAAGTCTCTCACATACTTTAAAGTCTTCCCATTACCACTAATATCAGTTTAAATTCAAAACCACTCGTTTCAGGGATATGAAGATTAGCTGTTTGTTCCCACCAATATCTAATATCCTCTACTTGCCATACTCTAATTTAGAGGACAGAGTTTAGAGTCTATCCAGAAATCCGTAACTTCAATAAAAAATTCTGTCCCTGCTTAATAGAGTATGATACGTGTTTGAGGGAGAAGATGCTCAAGGGCAAAGTCCACAATCACAATAGAGTTTTAAGGGCCTCTGGTGAACAAAACCTGGAACCCACCAACCCACATGACCTATGATAAAGTAATTGAGCATACAATCATTGACAGGCATGACTCAACAGTAATACAAGCATTATTCACCTCTTAGATGAGGAACTGCTGCACAGATTAAATAAAGGGTCTGCAGTTTCAGATCAGTTTGTGGAAAATGACATTATCTGAATCCATTTCATAAGACCTTCAGCACTCTCCGATTCCACGTAACTGCATGTCCCTATCATGCATCAAGTTTGCAGCTTGGAATTTGAAATCCAAATTCAAGAGAGGGAGAAGTCAGGATCTTGCTGGTCAGAGACATTTCTGTCAATCTGTATAACACCAAGAAGCACTCAGCACAAAGAAAAGATGACTATAGAAGATAGTTAAGTTGGTTTTGCTGCAAAACAGAGGCTGGCAAGGCTGGTGGTCAAAGACAAGACTGAAATATTACAAGCTCTTCAGGAATATGCTGTCTAATAAACTGCAGTCTGACTGCGTTTGTGACAGTGGAAGGTCTTTAGTTAGAGGTGTCTTAAGAGTCTTGAGCACTGTGCTCAGTTCCAGGTCCTTCAGTAAGTATGGCATTCTTACTTTTGCTTGTGCAACACAGCACGTTTTACAAGAAAGCTTTTAATAAACATAGCAGAGAATGCATAAGTTGTCTACAAGAGAAGTGTTAGCAGCTACTTTAAAGGAAAGATTGCCAGATTTCTTCAAATTGTGAAACAAAGACAACAGGCCTAAAAGGCAACAAGGTTGTACAAGGTTGAATAAAGTATAACTTCAACTTTGATTTTCACAGTCTGTATCTTTTACACTACACACCTGGAGACACTGTTGCTGATAAACAGGAGAACAGAAAGTATGAATAAGCAATGAAGATAAAGTTAAAAAAACCCTTATCTACAAGTTAAGAGCACTTATAATACACCAACAGCTATCTCAGAATAGTAAACAAAAAAAAAAAACAAATTTTTTAAAATACTTCTGTCTAAAGGACATTTTTCTTTTCATCATTAATTGATTTACAGAACATACAGATCAAAGATAGCTAAGGTTAATAGTTTTATGCCAAGACACCACTCCAGTCTCCTTATTTTGACCTTGCCCAAGGTTATTCTCCCACACCTGTCATAACAGGTCAGCTTTTCCCCTCTTTTTTTGCCCTACCACCTAGGTATTACAAATAATTCAAATACCTAGCTTTACACAAGACTTTGAAACTACTTGTTCCCTAAAAATAACGATCTCCTCCACTGCAAGATGAGGGCCCTGAGCTGCAGTCAAACACTGTACGCACGAGGACTGCAGTAGCCATACAACTGCATGTGTGAAAAAACAGGTAGTAGAATCCAATTTACCACGTCAGCTTCAGAAATGCAATGCCAGCTACTTACTTTTCTGAAGTGGCAAGTTTTGTAAGAACAAGACTTTTACACAAGTGCACTGGAGCATTCTATAGATGTTAATTCAGGGCATATCAATTTCTTTAAATGGTAGCACACAAACATACTAAAAAGGTGGTGAATTTTCAAGTAAGAAATGGAAAAGCTTTTGTATTAGTAGCAACCAGCAAGATCTCTCAGAATAATATAACAAATATTCTTATCTTCTGCAACTCCAAAGTGCAATGGTATTTGTGAAGCCTGGAAGCTAAATCGATACAACCTGTTTGAAATGTCATTTGATGGATGACACATTATTGCTCCTGCTATTAGATGAGACTCTTCCATATGCAAAATTTTGTCTGCATGTATATGTGTGTGCTCAAGCTGCAGCTTGCAAAAGCAAGACAGTGCTCTCCTGAAACATAAATGCAATTCAAAATTGTTTGCTAAATAGTAGAAACCATTATATGGGATGGCCAAAGAAAAGTGAGCTCACTGTGCAAAGTGTTTAAAATGAATGCTTTCTGTGGAAAAAGACTACTTTCACAAAATACCTATAGTCAGAGTGATATCTTGTAGAGCTAGCAATCTAAGGCAGTTCAAACCTTACTATTTGTAAAAAATCAGACATTCATAAAGCTAATTTTGGGGAAAAAAAAATCTATGCCAAGCGACCTCTTCATATTTTATTTTTTTTTTATTTCTTCACGGACAAGTTTTCCCTGAATTTGTAATTTCCTACACCTACCATTGTTTACAGCACAGCAGGGATGAAACAATGATGCATAAAGTCGCATGAAGAACAAACAAGGAACTCAGGACTACCACCAAACTGTTCACCTTCGCGGGTCTTTCCTGCCCAAAGGTTACTTCCCTCTTGATCAGTGGCTCTCCACATGTTCAAAGGACAGCCATGAACTGCTAGATGAAAGCAGTCACCAGCAGTATGACTCCCTCTCAAACAAGGTGTTTTGTTTAAAACCAAAACTATATTTCAGTCAGCCAACAGCATTCTACCTGACAGTCTGGCTTCTTTTTCCACTGAGGCTCTCTAAGCACCAAGATTACAGAACTAGTGATCATTATGCTGTCCTGGTTTGAGGTAAAACAGAATCAATTTTCCGTTTTGTAATTTTACTTTTTAGCTGGGCCTCTTCTAACTGACTAAACTCTGAAATTAACAGCACATTGTTCACAAACTGTTCACTCTCAGAGTGGTAAGACCTAATTATACCAAGGAATGGTACGCACAGAGGCTCTTGGTTATACTTATCGCTATAACAACCAAGGTCAGATAACTTCGCTGTTTGCCCCATTGGAGGGTTGGAGGTGGAGAAGCCTAGAGCGGTCACAGCTGTAGGGCAGAGCAGATGGGACAGGTGACCCAAAACTGACCAACAGGGTATTCCCATATGTATCATGCTCCATATAAAAGCTGAGGGATCAAAGCATCAGTTATCTTTCTTCAACAGCCGACGTCCAGGGAGGACCCTGTCTGTTCATCTGCCTTTGATCCCAATACGAGCATTCCTGACTCCAGATCTGAATTCAGCTCCTGTCCATCCCTGACTCCAGTCTGGGACTTTCCCTGTGTCTGCTGGTGACGCAATCGTCATCCTGGGAGCTGGATACGGTTTTGTATATATTGTATACTTTTTATTATTACTATTTTATTATTATTTATTATTTTATTATTTATTAATATTTTCATTAAAGTAGGTTAGTTCTTTTTCTAACCTCATAAGTGTCTTTATCTCTTTTTCTCCCCTCTTTGGAGCAGGGGAGGGGAGGGCCACGTGTCATTCTGATTGGCCAATCCAGCCAAAACCACGACATAGGCAAATGGAGTTATTGCTGTACAAGTCTCAGGACTGGAGCAAACGCATTTATAAAGTCGCAGAGTTATCATTATTACTGAAGAAGCCAATACAGAATTAGTGTTTTGCAGAACACTAATACATATCCAATGTATTATTAAACTACAAGTAAAACTAGTTCAGAGAACCGATCTACTACAAAGGGAAAAAAAAAGATTATATTCTATTATTACTACTCATAGATTTTAAAGATCTAGTTTACCCATGCTTCCCCAATAAACACAAGTAGGAACTATGGAAGCTCTCACTTTCGAGACCGCTTGTTTTTTAAATAGCTGACTTTGCCATTACAGGAGTCCTTCCAAGTATAAGAAGTGAAAAGTCTCTAATGCCTCTGCTGAACAGTCTAAAACACCAAGGCCTTGCATAGTATTAAGATACTTGTGCAGAGTTTAAAGTTGTGAACATAACTGGCATTGCAACTATGCAGACAAGTCCTGGCTGTCCCAACTTGGCAGAGCACTGCCAGTAAATTGTTTTGGTGACTTGATTTATAAGCCTCTTGATGCAAAAGAAACTGATGAACATTTCATTCTGCTGTTGCTTTGGAACTGGAGAATACAGGTTCCAAACTGAACTATCGTCTTTTCACTTTGCTTACGTCATGGAATCACACACAAAGATTATTTGTCCACACTGCCAGCAACTAGCAAAGAAAAGTGGACCTGATTTTTCAACCTCATCAGGCAACAGAAGAAA
The DNA here is from genome assembly GCF_964199755.1 of Larus michahellis. Classification (NCBI taxonomy): domain Eukaryota; kingdom Metazoa; phylum Chordata; class Aves; order Charadriiformes; family Laridae; genus Larus; species Larus michahellis. The sequence goes on from NC_133930.1 coordinate 82,453,480, forward strand.
CCACTCAGTTTATTTAGATAAGGACCTACACTGAGAGGAAAAACTGTATTTGCTTGCAACTTTCCAAAAACAGCTTCAAATACAGAGCTAGATGATAGCACCCATGCACTCCTGCAAACGACAGGAATCTCTCAAGACCTTTTGATTAAATATTCTAACCTCTATGAAAATAAGAAAAAAAGAATGGAGGAAAAGACAGAATGAAAAAATACCTACACAGTTCCTTTCTGATTTCAAAACATACATTATTTAAAAATAGCTTACTAGAATCAGATGAATAAATATTTCAGTATCAGAACAGTTAAAAGTGAGCTTTTACTCCATGTATAACTCTAAAGTGTGTTCCCTACACAAGGTGTCCATCATTTGAACACTATATTGCTACAGTTAAAACGGCATATTGACATTTATTTCCATATGGAAGATAAATATATGTGTTAATGGGACATACAAAATATGTTTTTATACCTGCACTCATGTATCCCTATGGTGCTCCATATCTGTAAAATAAGTATGTTAAAGGCAGAACCAATCAACTCAGGTGTTTTAAATGGTTACTAGGACCTAAGTACAAAATTAAGCGTATCTTTATAGTGAATGAGGTCCATTCATGAAACACTATTAAGCACTATTTAAGCTGCAGGTATCCAAACATGCTTATGTCATTAGCGGCAATTACACCAGTCAAACTTTGCTCTCCTGTTACTGTCTACATTATGAGGAGCTCATCCACTGTGCATTATGCAGAGCACAATAAGTTGTGTCTGTGCTAAAACATCTGTCAAGAAAAGTGATCCGAGGCAGGATTTTTCATAAACCAAACGTATTTGCATATACTACTGGCTGCAGTGTCACCCAGAGCACTGAAAATGAACAAGCAGTAGTGAAAACCAAAATGTTTAGCAAAGGTTTCTAGATACATTCCAGATCACAGCTAATTAAATAATCAATTTACAGAGGATTTGAACAGGCAGTTGTATATACTTAGAAAAACACACCTTAAACCTGATACAGACCACAAAGCGTAACAGCTTGCTCCACTTCTCAGTGGAAAAGCAGCAAAAGGGGAAATAACCGCTGGGAAGTACAAACGTGCCGGTGTCAGGTCGCCGTGAGGAAGCAAAAGGCACGGTGCTTTCTTAATGAGTAACTAATAAGGGAGATCAACGGAATCAACAGAAAACCCTCCCTCCACCGTTCCAGACGTCCCCAAACCCGTTCCTGCCGCCGAGGCGGGCCGGGGACGGCAGGGCCTCAGCGCCAGGACACCGGCGCCGCCGCCCTCGGGCTCAAGAGGGGCGGCCTCACCCCACACCCGTTCCCGCCCCCTCTCCCCGTGTCCCCCCTGCGCTGCCCCGCTCACCATGGTGCTCCAGCCGGCCCCCCCCGCCGCCCCTCCAGCCGCCCGGCCCGGCCCCGCTCCCAGCACATAAATCCGCCGCCGCTCCCGCCGGCTCCCGCCCGGCGCACGGAGGTCACGCTAGGACCCCCCCTACGCTCCCCGTCAGACTGAGGACCTCCCTGTTTGAGCTGCCTAACTAACTGCCTGCGCAGACGGGCTGGCGGCGCGCCCGGATGGCGCCTCTCCGGCCGCTTCTTCTGCACCTACTTGGACTATAGAATGGAGGCGAAGGGGAGGTGTCCATCAGGGCAAACGATTCGCAGGTTTCTTTGTGCCATTCCAGTCAGGCGCTACATAGGCAGCCAGCGCCTGGAGGGAGAGGCGCATGCGCAGAAGTAGAGGGTGAAGCCGGAAGTGCCTCTGGGGAGGGAACGACCCAGGGGACCGCGCGCCGCCAACGTCTTTTGGCGGTTCGCGGTTCCCGGGGTCGTTCCCGCCTATCCCCGGTAATGGCAGCCGTTAACGGCGATCCCTGAGGGGATGCGACGGTCTAGTGTGGCCTTCCGGCAAGCCCTGAGGAGAGTGGGGTCCGCCGCTGCCTCCTGGGCCCGCCGGTGTGCCGTCGAGGCGGCAGCCGTTTGGCCTGAGGGAAATGTGGCCTTCCCGCTGCTTTCCCACGGCAAAATAATATTTGCCCTGTCACCTCTGGTGGCGTTTACCGCATGGTTCCTGTCTTAAAAGGGATTGCCTTCACAGCCAGCCCCAAAAGAGCGGCGGCAAATTGTGGTTATCTCGTAACTGAAATAACAAAACGGCTTTGCTGTAAATCCGGCTGATTTAAACGTACCGTCATTTGTGAACTGGAAACTGAAGCGCAAGCATTCCACTTGAAGGGATAAGTAGTATTTTTACGGAAAATATGTATTCACATCCATTGGTATCGTGACAAACTTTGCCTGCCTTTAGCGAATCCCAACGGGGGAATTCCCAGTGAGTCTAAATCTCGCTCAACCCACAAGTACCAAGGAAAAGATAATTTAGTAACGTCTTAACAACTGTCATGGAGACTTAACAAACTGTGACTTTCACGGAATCACAGAATCTTCAGAGTCAGAAGGGACCTCTAGAGATCATCTAGTCCAACTCCCCTGCTAGAGCAGGATTACATAAAGCACATCCCTCAGGGCTGCATCCAGGTGGGTCTTGAAAATCTCCAGAGAAGGGGACTCCACAACCTCCCTGGGCAGCCTGTTCCAGTGCTCTGTCACCCTCACCGTAAAGAAGTTTTTCCGTGTATTTGAACGGAACTTCCTATGTTCTAGCTTGTGCCCGTTGCCCCTTGTCCTGTCGCTGGGAACCATTGAAAAGAGCCTGGCTCCGTCCTCCTTAAACCCACCCTTTAGATACTTGTAAACATTAATCAGGTCCCCCCTCAACCTTCTCTTCTCCAGGCTAAAGAGTCCCAGCTCTTTCAGCCTTTCCTCATAAGGGAGGTGCTCCAGTCCCATAATCATCTTGGTTGCCCTATGCTGGACTCGCTCCAGTAGTTCCCTGTCCCTCTTGAACTGGGGAGCCCAAAACTGGACGCAGTACTCCAGTTGTGGCCTCACCAGTGCAGAGTAGAGGGGGAGAATGACCTCCCTCGACCTACTGGCCACAGTCTTCCCTATGCAGCCCAGGATGCCATTGGCCTTCTTGGCGACAAGGGCACACTGCTGGCTCATGGATAATTTGCTGTCTACCAGGACCCCGACAACTCAACTGACATTTTTAATTGTTCTTTTGAAAAAGGTGGTGGCTAAAAGACAAACCTAACAAAACCCACTCAACATCACAATAATAAAATAATACAGCAAACACACATCAAAGGAATTCCTCTCAGATACCAGAGATTATAGTACCAGGGACAAAGACAAGACAGTTTTGACTTGTTCAAGCCATTTCCTTTTAGTCAACAAGTCTTGGGTGTCCCAATTTATTAACATTAATTTGGCAATGTTTGTGGCAAATGTAGCAGGGTAGAGAAGAGCACTGTCGGTTTAAGAAAACAACAGATTCTGAAGTCGTTCTGTGTACAGCATTAATCGTGTGTTCCTGGCACACAGAGAATATTAAAGAAAATTAGTAAGTTCTTAATTTTTTAGGCATTTTTTAGGCATAAATTTTTAGGCAAAGCTACAACTGAAAAGCATTCGTCACTGTAGGAATAATAAGAGATCAGATGCATTTGGAGAACAACTGATGTGAGACACATTTAACACTTCTGAATGCAAAAGTCTCAAAATTGTGTGTCTTTTAAAGGAAATTCATAAGTTCCCTGTGGATCTCTTTGGCATGAGATTTCATCACTGATAAGAATTTGGTGACATTTTATGAAAATTAAGCCATCAAAATTGATAACAAGGAGAGCTGTTTCATTAACTGAGAGAAGAATTACATATCGGTTGGCTTGAACTCTAACAAACAAGCATGAGTTCAGAGCCCTAGTATTTTAATTCCAGTGTTGCTTAAAGGGTGTTCAACAAAAACAATCAATATTCACACAAAAATGAGGCCAAAGTTGTTGTAATCACCGTGCAAAAATGGATTTTTTTAAAGGATTTATATGGGCTGAGTAGGACCTTTGAGGGGAACAAGCTGAAAAAGATTGTCCCATGCTTTATCCAGTGCCGCTGGTACAAACACCGTCTCACCTGCACTGGTGCTCTCCTAGACCCTCTTGTCTCGCACAGTGGGCAAGTTTTAAGAAATTGGCTGGAGCAGAGACATCCTTGCTGCCCGTGCTGCCTGGATACAAGGCTGCGTTAAGCGGAACACATATGCCTCTTTCTTCAGGAAACAGGCAAGGCTCCCCAGAGATACCAGCCATTTCTGGACTGTCAAATGTGGTCTCAGCAGCCTCTCTGTTCTCTTTATTCCACAACATTAAACTCTTTTTTCCTCCAGGCTACCATTTCCTCCCCCATGACAAGTATTATTCAACCTCCACGGGAAAAAATATCAATTTTTTGCCTAACATGCAACATGTTATGTGGCAACTAGCATGACTTAAACTCTACTTTAAGCAGACAAGCTTGCCAGCTTTGCCGAATGTATGCTGAGATCACATCATTAGGGGTTCAGAAAAATTTTCTGCATGTGGGAAGAAGCAGGGCTCACAATGCTGATGAGAGCTCTAGGAACATTTTCACTGTGATCTCTAAGGGCTCCTTCTCAAGCTTGGTATTAGAGCTGATCACTGTCCCACCTGCTTTACGAAGATCATTTCCACTGCTGTGATTTGAGACGAGCTGTTTCATCAGCGGTTTAAGTGCATGTGACCATAATGATGCTGCACCACAGGTCTTATTCTGCTGTCATAGTCACAGAAGTAATGACTTCCAGCAAAGAGAGTGAGGGAGACATCATTATCTTAATCAGATTTAGTGAGAAAATATCTAAATAGGGTCCTCAGCCTTCAAAGTTCCTCATGATGTCACAGTTAATGAGTTGTCAGTTTTATATCCAGCAGACCTTAATGCCACTGGGGCTATAAAGGAAGCTTAGCAGAGCTGTGGCACAACTGTTCCTGACACAACTAGGTTATGAAATAACTTTGCACTCAGATATGGCAGCAGTCTTGCTCCAGACAAAGGCAGAGTCTCAAAGAAATGGAGAGGAGGAAAGCTTCTGTCAAGGAGATTCCCTTTTTTCAAGTCTAAGGAGATCTAATCTCATGGTTATCTGTGGGACAGCACTTTGCTGTCAGGAGGTGGTGTCAGTGTTTTGGTGACTTCCATCTGATCCTCATCACTTGAAAGTGAAAAAATGTTATAAATGTTTTTGAAGGTGCATTTTATCTCCCAGCTTCCCACAGGCCAAGAAATCTCCCTCTAGAAAATGAGCCTGGGAAGAGTAGAAATGCTTACAGACATGAGAAGTCTGCCATGTAATGTTAAAGCAAGGCAACTGAGCTGCTGAAACAAAATTTAAGAGAATATTTATTTTATTATAATACCATCTGCAGTCCCTAGATGACAGGACGGTAAGCAGAAGGTAAGTTTAGATCAACAAGGGCCAATTAAAAAAAAAACAGAATGCAGTTTACTTAGCAACATTTTAAACAAGTTGCAGGAAAAGGTACTGGAAAGAATAAGAGCTCCACTTCCTACGATATGCTGGGATTTGAGTTGTCCAACATAAGCCAACACATAAAACATGTATTTGACATTAGAGTTTACCCACCAGACAAGGGAAGTTACTATTATTTTGTGAAGAGGAACCTGAGATAAAGCCGGATAAAGCTTACCTAAAATCACTGGGTTTCTCTATACGTAAATAGATCTCTGTAAATATGAGAAAAATTACAATCCTATGTCAGTGCAAAGTTTATTTTTAAAGGAAAGTTTATTTAAAGGAAACAATGGGAACACGTGTCATTGCAATGTGTTCTGTTTATCCTGAACTTTCCATTTTGGGGGATTCTTTCAATTTTTGTAAGGTGAAGACTATTAAGAGACTCACTTAAAACCTAATTCTACACATGAGAGGATATTGAAGAAAAATGGTGGTAAAACCATCAAAATCTGCTCCAGAGAGGGTTCATTATTTTCTTTTTTGGAAGACAGCGTGTCAGGCTGGAAAATTTCTGTTTAGATGAATAATTCTGAATCTTCTGAGTAAAATAAAAATATTTCCCAGCCTTTCAAAATAATAACGTAGGCACTTTTAGCATACAAAATGGGAGGGGGTTTACCTGGTGGTTCTCTTGACTTGAGTAGGTGGCCGCTCAGCTTATTTGAACTCGTCCTGTGAATAGTGGGGCTAATGAAGCTTGGTTTCCTGTGGATTTCTGTCTCATGATTGACAGATTAGAAATGCACGTTTCTGTTTTAAGAAGGTGTCTGTTTGTGGCATTTGCAATGTCTCTGGCCTACACACAGGCAGCGTAATTATAATTGAGAATCTTACTTTACAAATGTGATTGATGCAGGCCAGTGGGTTCCAAACTGAATGAAAAATCACCAGCCTACGGATTCACACGTCCATTTGAGTTTACATATAGCCACGCTGCAGGACCATATATGCCTTATTTTCATAGGAAATCAGGCGGGAGAGAAAACACTTGCATTTGTGCCACCAATGTTTTCATTTCACCTGTGTTACCGTGCCATAAGACAGAAAGTTATGACTACAAAGGCTGTGGGTTAATTTTTTTGTGTATGTGTGTAGTAACTCCCCTCACAGGATCCTGGTCTGGCCAGAAATTTTGAGAGATTAATCCCCACCCCCAACCTCTATCATATTTTGTAATGATGAGAAAATTATTTTAACTATGTATTGAAGTACATCTTTTTATATATTGGTTCCCATGGTTATGCCATGCACGCACACATTCACACACACACATATATATAGTTATATGTATAGAAAACTTCTGTTATCTAAAACACATGCTCTTATAAATGGGAACAGAGCAGACAACAGACTAATCAAACCGCAGGCTCCAAACTTGCCACTTAAAACAAGGTGCTTCTCATTTTATCTTCTGTGCATCACTTCTGAAGTGGTTACTGTTCTCTTCAATTAAACTAACTTGGAAAGTACTTTCTGCTAGTGACCACACATTTCCCTTTTTTCCTACAAAATTACTGATTTCCTACAAAGTTACAGAGCAGCAAGTGCCGCCTTGCTGAGCCGTGCAGTAGAGCTAGAAAGGCCTGTGGTGTATTGTGACTTCACTTAACCACCACCTGCTAAAAGAATTTAAAAATAAATGTATCTCTGACAGTAGCATTTCCTTTTAAAAAGCACTGAGCGGTTTTGGTGTTTTCTTCTTTGTACTGTACCTTAAAGTTTCACCTACATTTTTTCAACATACACTAAAGTGTTTGAAAAATGAAGTCATAACAGCAGCAATCAGAATGTAATTATAATATCAGCTACGGGCCAGTACATGTGACAGTTTCCCAGAGCAGCATTTGTGTGTAAAAGATCTAACCATGAGTGAGCAGACTACAAATTGGCAAGATGTTCCAGATGTGTAGTGCAAAAATGGTGAAGTTCTTTGGTATCTTGGTATTAGAGCTAGCAGCAGATGATGAACAGCGCACTCAAATCTGTGGTGCAAGTGGGGAAAAGGGCTTGTGCCGGTTTGCAGGAATTGGACTACTGAAGGTCTTGCAGGTCAGAAAGAGAATTTTAAAATCAACCCTCTGCTTCACAGGGAAGCAGTGTAATGAGCAAAGTAACTCTGGTATGTTTGGAGGCTTGGGAGCAAGTGAACAACCTGACAGGAGCATGCTTTAAACGCTCAGCAAGGGTGCCATAGCCTCTACTCAGTGTCTCGGTTCCTCGGGCATCCAGAAATGTATTCCAAGCACTTGCAAGTGTTCTTACGAGCCTTTAGCTGATTCTGTTGGTAAAATAATTTTAAAAAGGAAACAAAAACTTGACACACCAAGAATATTCTCCTTCTATGATTCAGATTAAATAAGCAGTGTTTGTAAGACTTCAGAGTAGGAGTCCCCCACCCCCTATTGGTACTCGAAGCACATGCCTCTGCATTTCTCAAAAGAATGATGATTTGTAGAGCTCTAAACCGTGAAAGGGGCCCCAGGATGAATGACCATGAGTGGGTGGGGATCGGGCAGTGACATTTTCTTGTTCTAGTTCCATTCTGTCAGAGGGGAGATGGGGGTCAGGAGACAAGTTTTCCCCAATCTCAGTCCCTCTGCAGAAGAGGAGATCGAGGTCAGTGATGAATTTTCTACTTCCCCATGCTGTCTGGGAAGGAGACAGGGCTGGCTTGGTCAGCTGTGTACAGAAGGCTGCATGCATGGAAAACCAAGCAGACCATTGTTTTTATTTGCTGACTCTGGCTACTTTTCCGACGACACTCAAGCAAATCACATGTGCGATCCTCTCTTCAGAAAAATCCCCGAAAGGCCAGCAGCAGGAGACCCGTCATGCAGCAGGCCCTGAAGAAGTTAGCTGTCATTGTAGCTGAGAGCACTGCTGCCGTCTAATGAGTGAGAGTTAATAAAACAAAGTGGTAAACCAACATGTGAGTTATGAAGCTCTTCCCTCACTAATCGGAGTTATCCAGTGTCCCATAGATGCTCATTATGTGTTGTTTATACCCAATAGTAAAGTCTTGCATTGCTTCGGTAGCATTAGCTGAAATGGTGCTCTGTGATCACAGAATAAGAGATATTGAGGAGTTTTGTTCCCTGTACTTATTTGTCTCTGGGTTGTTTTTTTTCCCTCCTCTCTCTTTACCTATCAGAGTGTTACTTATAGGATCAATTCTTCACTCAGTTTAAAATAAAGGAAAGTTGAAAACATCTTGATACAGGCCGATTATGAAGAAATAGGGATGTTAGCATAATGGGCCAAATTAATCCCCAATGTAAATCCATTTATTTCAGGACAGCTATGCTAAGGACGAGTCTGGGTCAAAAATGTCTAAAATAAATGTAGTTGAGATGTACAGCTCACATTAAAAAGTGGAACAGAACAACTCATCAGTTGAGTGCTTTCAGCTGTGCCCTTGTGTGCCTTATTGTGATTCCAACGTAGCCCTGAGGTAAAAACGTGAAGAACTCTGTCATTCTTCTGTAACGTGAGGTGTCACCGAGGCAGTTAGCATTCATTCTCTGCTACACAGAGGAGAGATCAATGAGTTTTATAAACTTGCTTTGTGTAAATGATGCTGGAACAGTCAGTGTTCTGAATGCCAGGACCCTTGAGTTTTGGGACATGTTTGAAAAAGCTGAGTGTTTTCAATCATGCCCTTTCAGTTCTCTGAGATTAAAAGGAAATAATAAAATAAAAATTGAAAAATATGTATGAAAAAATGAAAATAGTTCTACTGGCAAACTCTGCTACAGAGGTATCTCCTCTAATTTGATTCTCTAGCAACATGCAGTACCATGGGGCACAGGAAAACTTGAACATGCTGGAAGTAAGCATGTTTTTTCATACTTATACATTTCGGCCTGTTTTCCTAAGGAATTTAACTGTTTGTAATCTCTATGTTTGAGTGCAAGTGAGTAGATGATAGTCTCGTCATCATTTCACCTGGATACTTTAGAGCTTGTTGGGCAATTCCTACCAAACCTGCTTGAAAAATACTAAGTTCTTACAAGTCCGATGAAAATGTGAAGCCAGTGTCAAGAGGAAACCCTCATTATTGCTACCAGCAAGGGTAGCGCTGCAATGAGAACTCAGCCCTTATTAAAATCTACATGGAAGAGCACACTAAATGCAGGCAAAGCATCTGCTGGCCCTCATATCTTATTCAGACATTAGCAAATCCAAGCACAAGACACAAATACAAAGGAGAGCAGGCTTCATTAGCTCCGCTGCTGATGTGATAGTTGTACTCTGGCAGATTTGAGTCTGTCGTTTAACAGCACGCTGGAAAAGAAAGTTGCATGGTTTAAAGTCTTTTTTAGAATTTATGCACTGTCTTTTATGTAATAATCCGTCAAGTGTTCTTCACAAATCTTAAAGGCAGGTCTGCACCTGGCCTTGCTAATATTCAGCAGTACACAAAGAAAGAGAGAGACAGAAATACTATATATGTGTGTGTGTGCGCGCGTGTGTGTGGTGTGTGTATATGAAAAGCTCTGATAGAAATCTGTGTGTTTATGTACACATATGTGTGAGTCTATACATTGTATATGTTTATAGTTACAGAAAACTAGACAAAATGCTGTTGCCACCTTCTTAGTTAAAATTTTGAGAATAGGTGTCTCAATTTAGGATTTTGCACTTAGACTCCAGTGAGTACTGCTGAGTTGAACCACTCAGGGTTCTACTGAAATGGGAGCCACTTAGGTGACCAAAAAATGGATTTATCAAAATGAGTTTATGTGTCTCTTGTGCAAATGTTGGTCCTTCAGGCGCAGGGACTGCATCGGGCAAGTGCTTCCCTTCACTACCCTTCCCTTCCACCTCCTCTGTTCCAGGTAAGTAGAGGAGTGGACCTTTACGTAGGTTGGGAGAGATGAGTCCAGCATGCCTGTGGCATGACAGCACTTGAAAAAGAAAGCATTTTTTCTGAATTCCGGCACAAAGACTATGACCATCTATGTCAAATAAAGTTCAATCTGAAACTTGAAAATCATGAACCTGCTGGTGGCCAAAGCCTCCCAAAAAAAATACTTTTTGCTTCATGCATCTTGATTTCCTGGCACTTATAAGCATCTATATCCTCTGTTGGTGTAAAACTGTTGGAAAACAATAGGTTTATAGCAACTGTCTAATCAAAACTGCACATGGCAGCTTAGCAGTGAAAGATTCTGATAGGGTTTTTCTGCAGAAAGACTTTTCTGACTATGAGGGCAAAAAGAAGAGCTAAGACAATGCTTAAATAGCCCCCTGGCTTTCAAAATGCTTCTCTATTCAATGCAGCCATTTGAGGCTTTTTCCCTCTTTGTGAGTGTTTTATAAATATTTCAAAGCATTTTGGTTTGCTTGTCTATGGAGAAAAAAAAAAAAGAAAAAACCACAAAAACTAAGTTCTCTACAAAAATGTTTGAACTCAGCCAGGCTAGTGAACAAGGAAGCATTCATAATGGGATATTAGTTCAGAACTGCTTTGCAAATAGTAACATCAGTTATATACAAGTGCGAAAAAGCCTAAAAGACAAACAAAAAATGTTTCCATCATGAAAGTAAACAAACATAATCAGGAATATATTTGCGTTTACACACGCTTAATCAATCTACCGATACAAATTCAGAGGGATTGTAGAGGACACAAGGAATGCAAACTCCACCCCCAGTAACCCACAAGTAGCAGACAAAATTATGTCAATATTAAATTAGGAGGAAATTAGATCACACTATCTCTCCCCACTTCTAATCTCTGTTCACATCACACCTCACACAAGCAGTATTTTGAGTCCAGTAGACCTGTCCTCCATTTCAGACTCCTGTATGTAGCATCTTCAGGAGCACAAGTACTGAGGAGACATTTACATTAAGGTCTTTTGGGTGTGGGAGAGTTTTTTTAGCTTAAAAAGGGTGTAAACAGTATCAGCTTTCTTGGTAAGTATTGCCATATTTAGAAACCATATTGTAAAATACAGGAGGGAGTCAGAGCATTCTGCCTTTAGACACGGTGGGGAGCGTGTAGCTGAGACATTCTTTCACACCACTTTTTGTCCTGTTTTCTTCTTTCTGTCCCTGTCTCGGGAGTGCTTTTGATCTTTGCCATATCTGCGTGAATGCTTATGAAACGCTTATTTGTCATGCATCACTTATTAAAAACTGATGGAAGGTTTTATTAGTAATAGCACTTGCCTGGTGCTTCCCTTGTGCTGAGAAATTACAATAGACCTCGCTCTTCCATGTGTCTTTCATTCTAATGTCCTGGAAAAGAAAGCTAACTACTAATTATTGATACAAACCAAACAGTAGTCCTGGGAATTTGGTCATAATCTCTTGTGGGCAGCACGATCTTTAAACTCCCTCATTCTTTCTTCTTCTGTCATACTCAATCATCGTTTTGGTTCAATTTTTAAAAATTAATTTTCTGTAAGAAAAGGGATACAAACAAAGCAAACAGCTGCCTGGATGTTAGACTTAACATAGGAGAAGTGAAGATGACATGCTGCCCTTTTGATGTGTCTGTTCAATATTTACTGTCAACTTCAACTAACATTTATATAATATGAATATTTTAAAACAAACTCATTACTACACCCGAGTACTTACTTGAGTAAATATGTTACAACCAGCTCCACCCTCCCATGTTCCTTTAAATACTAGCTAGCGTGCAATGAAAGAGCAGAAAATCAGGAAATAATGGAAAATGAAATTGATTTGATAGCTCTGATTTGGCAGATTGCTCCTACATAGCAAGAATTACTCCTCTTAGTTTAAGAGCAGAGTATCTTGGGTATTGCCTTAATGGTCAGAGCTGGCGTTTTAAAAATTATGTGGTCATTTTCCAGTTTTCATGTGAACTGCTGTACAAGTAGGGTAAATTCGAGACACTAGAGAACGTATCCTGGAACAGTGCGGTAGTTGTGTGAACACATGAACGTGTAAGGGTCATGGCTGTGCTTTCAAACTAAGCTTGGTACCCAGAGTAAACGTGGAATTATGAATGCTGAAGATTATGGCATGTACCTAAAATGACCTAGTGGTCTGGCATCTCTTTTTTTCCCCTCTTGTCCTGTACAGGGCTGGTTTTTTTGTGGCAAGCTTAAGGATGGTGTGAAGTACATGGGCTTTTAGGCAGCCATTGGCACCGAGCTTTACATCCCCTCCTAGACACCGGTCCCCACCAGCTCTGTTCCTCGCTGCTTTGCTAGCCAGGGCCATTCTATCATTTCCCCGGTATCTTGCAGCCTGTGTCTTGATGAGCTTTTCTAGTGTGTACTCTGGTCTATATCCCTCTCCACACTTGACCCACGAGGAAAACTGAGTTTTGTACAGTTTCTGTCCATGGCAGATGACTTCTTAGTTTTAACTTTAGGTATAATGTTTAACTCCACGCACTCTCAGTTCAATAGTCTGTGTTGACCAAAACTGTGACTCTTACCATGGAATATGCTATTGTTGTCCAGAAATTGTGTGTTTAGTATGTATCATTGAGCCATTTCACCATTAGATCATCTTCATGTATTCATTATTAGCTGCTTTTTTTTGAGCTACATTGCTTTTTTTATTCCCCTACCTTGTTTGTTTGTTCAGCCCATACTGAATGGACATCCCAACTCATAAAATGTAATGGCTGTGATAACTCATGGAGTATAAGAACACAGTAATATGTAGTGAGCGTTTGCTACAAAATCATCTACACAGGGTGTCTCTAAGAAGTGTGAGCAAAGGTTGTGCCATATTAAAATAGGTCAGTTAATAGTAGATACTTAAATAAATTTTTCAAGGACAGTCACTGATCAGAAGCAGGCTTTTGAAGTATTTTTGTGTGTTTATAAGGGACGTGAACCCTGTCCCAATTCTTCCCTCAGTGAAGAATAAATATATGGCCCTTACAGTGGGACAAGTCAGAAATCCTTGGCTCATATTATAAAAAACAACAGGGAGAGTTTAGTGTCTGTATTTCTGCTCTGGTCGGGAAGAAGATGGGAGCCTAGCTCAAACTACAACGAGCTTATCAAACCCACCAAAAGGCTTGTAGAAATAAGTTTAAGGTAGCTTTTAGTTTTCCTAAGAGGGGAGGAATTCGTCTAATTTGCGATCTGTTGACTAGTCCTGGAAAGCTGTTAGCCAAACAGCTCGCGGGTTGTGTTGGGGAGAGGTGCCTATGTGTGTTCAAATGGATGTAGGATGTTGCTGCTGGCTGGAGACTCGCTTGCTGTAAAGAGCATTAGCATATTCAGTGTCATTTCCTCTGTTTGGACACAGCTGAAGCGTTTGTGCCGCGTTCTTCACAAATGCAAACAGTGGAGCTACCGCTCCATCAGCTCTGAATTACTCAGGATGTGTGGCTCACTCTATTTTTTTTTTTTTAAGTTTCACAAGTTGGTGTATTGTTTTAGTAACGTGTACCCCTCGCAAACCGTCAAAGATCGTCAGTTGCAAATAAAGGAAATGCTTTTAAAAGCAAGAGGGAGAATAACATTAGAATAGAATATGACTGCTGGAAAATTTAAAGTAATTATCTTTTAAAATAATTTTACTGTTATTTTCACCAAGTTTTAGTTAGCCTATAAGAAGGTTACTGAAAAGTCAAGTAACCTTTGACTCAAATCTGACGTCCCCATCCGTGAAAAACAGAGAAAGCAGCACAGAACTATAGAGGTACAGATTTATAGTTATTGGAAGCGAAAGAACTGCAGGCTGCTCATTCTGCCCTCACAATGTGTAGCAAAATCAGAGCTCAGATCAAACTAAGAAACTTTACCTGAAATGTTAGCTGTAGTAAGGGACTTTGTATGGGCTTCAGTGTAAGAAAGATGGGGGCGGGGGGGAAGGGGAGAAAAAGAAGACAAAAAAAAAACAAGAAACAAACCCGAAACCCCTAAGGTAAAGGGAATTTCGGAGCGGAACAGGTTTTTTCAAAACCAGGAGGCATAGCTGTAGCACCTGCAGGAAGCAGAGCATCTCCCCTGAGCCCGCCGGGATCCGGCAGCGCCCGTGGCGAACAGAGCTGCCCTGCCGCTGGCCCAGAACTGCCTTGTCCCGTTTTGAGGGGCCACGACCCGAAAGCATGGCTGCAGGTGTATAAATCGCCAGGATTCAGCCCTGTTCTGGGTGGGTAGAGTTTGCTTTCCTCCTGCAGCCTGTGCGCGTCGCATCAGTGTCTGAAGACCAGTGAGACAGGGAAGGGTCGGAGGGATTTGGGGAGGGGATGGCCAGGGGGCTGCCCCAGGGACTCCCCCTCGGACTCTCCCTCCTTCCCCTGCCGGCACGGCTCGGGGAGCCCAAGGGAGATTATTGAACCTGGGACAGAGCAGAAAACAAAGATTACGGAAAAAACCCACGATTATAAAAAAAAAAAAACAACAAAACATTAGGAATCCTTTCACGGCAATAATCCCGCGGAGGGATTGCATCATCAAAATGCCAGGGTCCCTGGGGCTCCGGGACCCCCTGCTTGGGGGTGCTTGAAGGAGATGTGAAGGATTCAGGAGGGTGCAGGTGCTTTGCTGGGGCAAATGTTTGCCTGAAAGATGCCCTGTGTCAGCCAGGATTAAACTGTCTGAGGACGGTGCTGCCTCCGTACCGGAAGAAAGTCGGTACTGTGAGCAAATCGACTGTCACACACGATTTGACAAATTCTGATTTGCTTTTGGGAAGAAGTCCGTTAATCCTATTAGGGGAAGGGAGGGGGAGAGGCGCGAGTGGGCGCGGACCGGGTGGGTGGCTGCAGCCGCTGTGGAAAACCGGGATTTTGGGGTCGGGTTTACTTGTCGCACTTTTTTAGCGCTGCCCCCGCAACAAGCCCTGTGAAGGAGGGCGGGCAGGAGGACCGAGGCGCGGAGGGAAGGGCAAAGGGAAATTTGGTATTTCCTTCCTCAAACTTTACAGGGGACGTTTGGTTTCCCCGCTCTCCCCAGTCCGTGGGTCGTCTCGGAGACCCGTCTCTCTGCATCCCCGCATCCCTGCCTGATGCCGTTCTGCGGGCAGGAGGGAGGGATGCGGAGCGGCTCCCGCTGCCTCGGGCGGCTTTCCAGCACCAAATATCGCCTGCGCCGGATTTTCAGTCCCTGGTAGATGCTGCTGGGGCTGCAGGTCGCCGCTTTCCCCTCTCCGTGAGGGTTTGTAACCCCCTGCTGCAAAAACTGATTTCCCCCCGTTTTGTATTTATATTATTGTATGTATTTTATATAGTTTTCAAGCAACGTTTTGTCGAGGTTCGGAGGTTTTCTGGAAAGGCAGCTAGGACAACACCCGAAGTTTGGGGGCAGGCAGAGGGGACATTTCAGTAGGGGGTCTCCTTAGGGTTTTCCCCAGAGCCAGGAGGAAGAGATGGGAGAGGAAGACCCCAAAACCCGGCTCCTCTTTGGCGTGACGGCGGGGTAAAGCCCGAGGGAGGGGCTGGGGGACCAGCCTCTGGAGATGGAGGAGTGCTTTGGAGGAGTCCTGAGGAAACGTCCTTGAGAAAAGAGGCGACCCGCGCGTTACAAGTAGTCACTGGCTGCCCATCTTCCTCATAAGTATTCAAATATTACGTTAATTATCGCCGCTGCAGACTTTTATTCAAGTTGAGGGGTTATACCTGAATATTTTATTTCACTCACCTACCACGGAAGACCTGGCTGCATTTTGTACAACCGCAAAATGATGCACGTCGCTGTATTTTTTTTTTTCTTTTCTGTCGGTTTGTTTTGTTTGGCAAAAGGCTGGTTTTGAACCGGAGGGACATTACAGTTGTCTTGTCAGTTAGTGTGATTTGAAAGTGAGCCGGTGCAGCGCTTCAGCCTGCCCTCAGCAATCAGGCTTTAGACTCACGAGGCTTTGATTGTAGGAGTTGCCTTATTTGCATTGATGAGGATGAACCAGCTGCTGGAGCATACAGAACTGCACCTGACACAATCACCCGGCTCAGGATTAGCGCGGGGAATCAGGAATCCACTGCGCTATACGGCAATCTCAGCCCCACATTAGAGTCACTCATGCAAAATGACCCAAATTTGCAATGAGCACAATTAGCAATCCAAAGATGCATGTTAATTTAAGGCCTGACATTTACTTGCATTTTTACTTATTAAATATAACGATTATGTGCAGCTTAGTATGCAAGGCTGAGGAAGATGAGCTTTTTACTCCCCCGTGAGCGCCCCAGAGCCTCCTAACTACAGTCCCTGGTGTTTAGAACAGGCAAGAAGTTTCGTACTCCGTAACCCAAAGGGTGGCGTGTTTTTTGTTTTTTTTTTCTCTTTTGTTCATTGTTTACACGAATAAAAAAGAAGGGTCTTGGGGTTTTTTTTTTACGTTTATTTTTTTCCCTTTCCTTTTTCGTTAAGCGACAGCTTCCAACTTATAGGACAAAACGTCGCCGTGTGGTGTCCCCCAACCCCCCGCAGTGGTTCCAAACGTACCCACACCTAAATCACCCACCCTTCCACCAAAGTTAAACTGCTCGAGTGAGAATCCAGCAAAGTAGTTTCCCTCCCCACCCCCCTGACACCCGAGGATCTTGAATTTACAACAGAAATCAAAATCTGAGATCTACGGCTTTCGCGTATTTGGGTATTGAAATTCTCACCTATGCTTGGGGGAAAAAAAAAATGCAAAAAAAATGGAATAAGTGATAATTCGGAGCAAAAGGATGCAGTTCAAAAGCTAAAGCTCCCATTGGAGAACAGAAAATTTAATGAGCTTTTAATGGAATGCAATGCTCAGAGTAGTAAATTATTTGTTAGTTGACGATGCAATCAGCATGCTGATTAAGGTTGCTTGGCTTTTTTACTAAACATTAACTGAATGAAAACGGTTAGTCCTTGTTCTGCTTCGGGGGCTTTCGTGAAGCGAATGGACTTTCATAACAGAGATTGTCAATAAAGGTGAGTGCACTCCAGGTGTCATTTGAATATGGTAATAAAATACTTCTGATAAATATTTAAAAGCGTTTTAAATCCACAGTATCTGCCTAGTGTATTGCGAACTTTGTTGAAAGAAACAGCGGGCCTAGACAGGCCTTCCGTCAATCCCTGTTTCTCTCTTGGACGATGGATATTATATTTTATTCGGTAATTTTTTAGCATTACCTTCAAAATGAGCGTTTGCACATAAATGTAGGCAAGTTACAGAATTTGTGCAAGGGGAAATAAAAACTGCTTAAAGGAGAAAGTACTGTTCCCGACTAGGTTAGAACTGTAATTAAAGCTCTTCTAAACCCACCCGTAATATTTATTCACTTCAAATTTGGTAATTTTTAATTTCAGATGCTGGGTTTTTTTTATGAAGGGAAATCTCTTATTTTTAGCGTGGAACGAGATTTCTTTTTACTTCAGGGGACTCGAAGAAAAGCAACAAAACAAAACTCCAGTGGCATTAACACCACAATAGGGAGGGTGGTTATTGTTCTTTTATGTATGTTGACTGTCAATATTTAGCCTATTGAATCCTCAGACAAGCCTTGGATTGCACGGATGAATCCACGTATTGACTGAGTATGCGCCTGTTTTAAGATAATGTTTATCGTTTTGGTCGCCTGTCTGCTATGGTCTTACAGATTTACGAGAGACAGAAAGGCGAATTAAAAAAAAATAATAAAAAATGAATAATTATAGGCTGGAAGCTTTGCTTTTTAAGTTAACGACGACAAAGTCCCTCTTATATAAATCCCAATTAGTTAAATCATCGCCTTACTCACTCACAATGATCAGATACCTTTAAAATCCGATAAATAACTATCTATGTGTTTTAACCATTCCTGTTTATGACCCAAGAGGTTAAAAGCCTTTGACTGGCATTTGACTTCTGACCTCATATAAATGTTATCTTATCAGTTCCTGCTTGTTAACTTGTATTGAGTGCTTGTCCCTGATGGCTTTTAGATAAAGGGGTTTTTATTATATTTCCTATTGAAACTGAATCATTTGCTTTGTTCTTCTTCTGTAGTCTCAGCCCACATAGTAACCTTGTAACCTAACAATTTTTGCTGAATAGCCTAAAATCCTAACTATTTACAGTTCATAGGAAGCCTTATTTTTGTCTAAACTCGCTGGATTGGATCTATTGTTTTGTAATATAGTTTGATCTTTTTTATTAATTTTCTGATCCAACGTTGAACGTTGCCTTTATTTTCTTGCCATCATTTTTAATAATTGTAGATTTCGACCAAGAGGAGAGGAGCTAACATGATCACACAAATATTTTTTTTTTACCCGAATTTGAGGAGCCTCCCTAAAGAAACCCTAAAGATGTTTTAAATATTCAGGTACAGTATTTGCGTTGCATTTTCTCATCTGCTAAAACGGTGTAGTTGTTGCACTCGTCTACTCGAATTCCGCCTTTCATATTGAAGGGATCTCTTTTATCGTACGTATTCGCCTGTACCTTTCTGTCCTTCCCATCGCACCCAAACTTGTCGATATCATGGTGATGACTAATGTGCAGTAGGCGTTGCTCCAGACAAACATATATGGTGATCGGCTGTATTTATATAAGCTTATCCGCGTTTAACGCGTTTTATTACTGTTTGCATATGCGTTAGGAGAACGCAACTGTAGTTCCCCTGGCTGATTTGCTAAAGAACATTTTCCATTAATTTTCCTACAGAAATTGGACTATAATCATAGAGAAAGAATGAAAAGGCAGCCATCTTGTGGGTGTCTAATTGCACTTTTTCTCCTTGGTTCTTTTCTACCCAGTCTTTCTTTTTGCCGTCTTGTTGCCTTTCACCCTAATTAGCCTCGAAGATATTACTTGATATGCAAAGAGATATTTTCATCATTCCATATACTGTAGAAAAGTTGCATTCCCCTTTGGCACTTCAGGCAATCGCTGTCTAGTGGTTACAAGCAAACTAGATCTGCCTTTATATTTACTCATACATATGAATGAAACATAATTTTTGCATTCTGTGGTTCTTTGTGGAAATCTATTTACAAAAAGCAAATATGTAAGCAAAACATTATTCTTGCGAACGAGATTAATTTGCCTGCAAACTAACATGCATGTATACCATTCAGGATTAATAAAATAGGAAATCTCATGGTTGCTCCATTTCCCAAATTAACTTCATTCTAGATAATATTGCTGATATTTATTGAAAGACTTATTTACTGTTTTAATTGTTCACATTATCTCTGTGGAAAGGTTAAGAGATTTCTTTCCTCTTAACGTCGATTCGATTTCATTATGTCAATCGTATTTCATCACAAGAAATATTCAATGCAATTCGTAATTTTGTATTTAAAATACTGTATAGTTTAAAGATATCGGCTCAAAAATAAAATGTCCCTAAGAAAAAAAAGATCTGTTTACTGTCTATTAATAATTGCACCAACGAGCATTATACAGTTCCTACCTTGTTATAGTGTTTTTTAAGAAGGAAAGCTAAATTCTGAAGTTCAAAACTCTACCACCAAAAACGTAAGAATAAAGATGTGAAGCTATTTGTCAATGAAATAAATGCCGTCAGCAACATTGTCGTTAACATGCAAACTGTTCAGTTCAGGATTAGCCTTAACAGACGTTATTGATTATGCCGCTATCGGCAATTTATTAACAAACTTTCAATAGTAGCTTGAACGTAGCGGGTTTTAATTTGTGTGAAAACTTGCCGGGAAATTTTAAAACTTTTTTCCACTTAAAGAGTCTCGAAATGCAAAATAAAATAGCAACACTAATTAGCGTGTGTTTCGTCAGCTCTTTGTAAATGCAAAGCGCGTTGGAAGTGCTAAGTGTTATTAATAACTCTGAGGACATGGATAATTCGTGACTTTGGTGTCTCAGAATAATAACCCCCGTACAAACATCCGCTCACATGCGCGCGTACACACAAAAAAAACACCAAACCAAAACGCCGAAAAAACCCAACCCTTTTATTTTTCCTCTTCCAAAACAGCGTAAACTAAATTTTTGTTTCTCCTGTTTTCGGAGATTTTTTTAAAAGGCTTTATAGGCAACAGTTGGCGAGTTCCATTTCCAAAAGGGAAAATACATGCTGATTAGGAGGCAAACAATTATCACCTCTCTCCCCGCCTCCCCGTCCCGCCTCCCGTCCCCGAAATAAAGCGCTCTCCGGTCTGTATCAGTGCAGGAATCGACAAAATGCGTCACCTTCCCGTGCTGCGCTTATCAGAGAATCCCGAACCTGCCTGCGACACACGCGACTCCTCCTTTTACCAAATTTAACCCGAAAAAACCTCGCCTGTGTGTCTTTCTTGGCTGAGGCAATGGGTGCTTGGCGGCGGGGCGGGGGAGGGCAGCATTTTTATTTCCAGTGTAATCAAACTAAATACGTGTCATTTTTATCGTAATTATCATCACTATTATCGCGACCCCGGCCGCGAAACCTCCGCGCACCTTCCGTGCTCGCCTCGCCTCCCCCCCGCTTCCCCAGGGGGGGCTCACAGGGAGGCTTTCTTCTCCTCCCCGGGTAAGAGCAGATCACATCCTCTAATAGATTGATTTCCTTGTGTATAAAGATAATTAACTCATTCTTCTCCTCTTAATGGCATTAGCGCCGATGTCCTGCAGAAGGGTATGAATATTTCTCTTTGTGCCCAGACGTCAGACCATGGGGGTCTGGGCCGGGGACGGACGAGTTTTTGGCTCTGGGCAGCTCCCAGGCTGTCGCCCCCCCTTCCCTGCCCTGTGTGCTGGCTTGGTGTATTTGGGAACATCCCTCCCACCCGCCCCAAACTCCAGAACGGGGAAAGTCAAGTTCGGAGAAATGCTGATTTTCGTTTCATAGCCAAAACCCAAGACGCATTTGGGCTATTACGGCAGGGCAGCTTCCTTAAAAAGATTATTTGAGCTACAAAGGCATTCATTTAGGGCTTGCGATACCGCAAGAAAAGGGGCCTGCTCAAAATTAGCAGCCTGTCCTGGTATTTGGAGAACAAGAGTGACAACTTATTGGAAGTTCTCAAGGAATCATTTATATTTCACACTCCAGCAGGCAGCTGATTTGAGATTGTCTGTTAGCATAACAAAGGCTCTGAGCCTGTGAACTTCAGAAACCTTTCGACCTCTTAGCTGCTGGCATGAATAGCCCCCAGCCCTGCCTATAGAGATCCCCCAAAGCTCCCCTGTTCGTGGCTAAATTGTTAATCAGGGTAATTTAATATAGTTTTCAATATGCCCCATCTCTTATTGGGTAAGGTATTCACAGATCTCGCCCCCTCCCGAAAGAAAAGTTCTCCTTTATTCAAGTGTGAGAGGGGCAGCTGCAGAGTCCCAGCGACACTCTCCCTGCACCCCACAACCTCTGCATCCCCCAGCCCGGAGGCGACGCGGGGGGCTCATATCCCCCCGCCCCCCCAGCATCCACAGCACCCCCAAACCCCATACCCCCCACCCACGGCACCTTGTTATTGCAGTCTCCCCTCCAGCGGGGCCGGTGATCCCAGCGTTACACCTGCACTTGATTTACTTGATATTTTTAGTAGTCGTATTTATATATTTTCTCCTATTCCTCATGTTTCTTGGTGGGCAGCACCTGGGTTTTTCTCCCCTCGGTGTCAGTTGCAGCTCAGATGGCTCCTTCAAGGCATCTTTGGGGCAGACTTGGGGGATTTATTTCCCCGCCTGTTACTTTCGTCTCTCTCCTTTGCATCACTCATCCTGCAAAAAAAATTGCTGGGGACAAAGTTTCTGCAGAGAAAACTCAGGGAATGAGAGGCCACCAGTGTTTGGGGGTAGTGGGGGGAGATTTTGTCTGTTTGTTTGCAGCGTGACCTGGTATTTGTGTTATTGGCATAGTTTAGACTTCTGAGTAGGGTTTGCGAGAGTTGGGAAATGATGGGGAAGAGGTCCATGTTATCTGTTTGCAACGTGGTCATGTAAGGAGATGGTCCAGGTGTGAGAGACTGTGAATTTTTCCATGGGCTTGAGCTGCAGTGTGTGTGGACTCTCAATATGCCACATCAAGAGATATTGATGCACATTGAGAGCAACACTCTAAAAAAAAAAAAAAAAAAGTTAATCAGGGTAATATTCCTTTAAAATGTCTAAAATCATGCCTGAGTCCTATTTATATCTCAAGGTCTTGGAATAATTTTTTCTTGGAACAATAGGACAAAACAGCCTGAAAGATAATGCATAACTGTGAAGACGGACAAATCAGAAACATGTTTTCTGTATTTTACTTTCCTAAAGCAGGGATTTTATGTCTTTGCATTTTATTTGCATGTTTTGACTTCTACTGTTGTGTCTGTGGACATCAGTAGCACACCCAATGTTCTAAATTCCTTTTTTTTTCCCTTTTTGAAGCTTCATATTTGTGCTTGATTTCCTTGATAAAATTGTCATAGATTTCAGGTTTTTCAGTTTTTTCCAAAATATATAAAACAAATCTTAATCAAGATAAGTTTGCACTTCTAATATTTGTCAAATCTTTTGAATAATCAAAAATTCCAAATAAATAAGATAGTCAGCAGAAATACATGAAGTAACCACTGGGTTCTTTTAATTGTAAGAGGATAAAATGAGAGCATTTTTTCCTTACTTTTTGCTCATTAACGCTTTTTTCATTAAACTTTTTCTTCATTGCGATCTATGATCCATAGCTATCGTTCCACTTTCACATCTCTGAATTTCTGTTAAATTTTCCTTGAGAGATTAATAAACCTACAAGAGAAGATGGCTTCACTTTGTGCTGTACAAAACTATATTTTCACATTTTTCCCCCCAAAATATTTTTAGATCTTTAATTAAAATAATTATATTTTGACTGAAAGACAAATTAATTCCGTTCTGATTAAAAATTTTGTGGGTTTCGTTTTTTTTTTTTCCTTCCAGCAATTAAAGAACAGGTTTTCCGCATATTAGGAGATATTTGCTTAGGTTGTTGTTTCAAAGCTGCTTCCATCTAATGGTACAGTTTGGGCCTATTGTATTGAAAAAAGGATGTATATTTGGGATGGTGTTTGACAGGGGGAATGAACGCAGACACCAGGACAATTATATTACAATCCCATTGGGAATGCCAGCACCAAATTTAGCCAGACTGATGGGGCACTGTCTAGACGGTCTCTTTTGTGTATCAGCTGTTTTTTCCCTGCTTTATTGTCCAGCTTGAATATATGGCTGGAGCCTGCATATGGAGCCCAAACATAACCATTTCTGCAGCCATACTTTGCTGTAAAAAACAAACAAAACCCCCTCAAACCGAATGCATCCTGCAATTGCGTCCCCGTCGGAACGGTTATAAAGCAGAAAAGCTAACAAACTCCGCTTTTGCGCCAAATACGTAGCTGTGTGCCCACACAGGCATGCATATGCTTACAGATAACCATTCTGTAATTAAAAATGCAATTCAGTAGAATTATGGCTTGAGATCACAGGTGGATGCATGGGAAATCCTGGCTGGGGCTCTGCAGCTCTTTTGAGGGGAGGGAGCTGGGGGTGCTTTTGAAGGAAGTGTTATTTTACAGGGGACACGCAGATGAGGGTAGAAATGTGGCTTGCTTTACACGCGCTCCACCTCTTCCCAAAAGAAGATAGAAAATAAATAAAACAAGCAGGTATCGTGGAGAGGCAATTAGGAGGCACCATCCATGTAAATTACAACCTTTCATTTTTGAAAAGGGCAAAGGATGAAAAGAAGGAATATTTATTAAATGTTTACACTGTAATTAGTAGTGCAGACTGCTCAGCTTTTCACTTACTGAAGCTGGTACTGGAGCTGGAATTAGCCCTGTGCTGAGGACTCGTAGGACCAATTCATTTCTTTAAAGGAGGTGGCATCAGAAACTTATGAGATATTGCTACAGAATTTAGCTTTGTCAATTAATATGTATCTTGCCAGTATGTCACGAGGGTTTTTTTTTTTGACCACGAATAACTGAAAGTCATCTTAGCCAGAAACAGCCACTGATAATTTAAAAAAAAAAAAAAAAAAAAAAAGGGAGAGACCCTGTCAAGATACTATGCTGAAGAGTCAGGATACTATGCTGGAGAGCTGCTACATGCAATGAACTTACTAAGCCTGCATCTCTATGACCTGAAAATGGCATTCTATGGAAAGGTACTCATGGAGACAATTTTGTTTGGCCTTGGCAAGATGCCTGCTACCTATCAGGCTGAGCAGTAATGGTTCATTTTTCACTCATCTTCCCTGTCTGTACCCATTTTTTTAAATATTTTTTTTTTGTAATTAGAAGCTCATTGTGGAAATCTTTGGGCTATTCTTCAGTATTTTCTTTATTCTAATCAGGATCAGATCAAGATGTTGGACTTCTTGATAACATGTTTAATTGCAAACTTTGCTTTCTTCTTGCCAAGGACAGCTTTGCCATGGTCCTTCTGTGCTGTTTTAAACCACTTGCTTTGGGAATATACCCATCCCCTGCAGATTTGCTATGTGGAAACAGTCTGTGCTTAAATTGATAGTGGTACTTATAAAGCATCCTGGGAAGTCGGCTGTGATGGTTTTACAGTCAGGAATCACAGAATTATGGAATCATAGACTTGTTTGTGTTGGAAGGGACCTTAAAGACCATCTAGTTCCACCCCCCTGCCCTGGGCAGGGACACCTCCCACTGACCAGGCTGCTCCAAGCCCCGTCCAACCTGGCCTTGAACCCCTCCAGGGATGGGGCAGCCACAGCTTCTCTGGGCAACCTGGGCCAGGGGCTCAACTGCCCTCAGAGTGAAGAATTTCTTCCTGAGATCTCATCTAGGGTGATGAAGCTGGTGCGGGCTCTGGAGCATAAGTCTTGCAAGGAGCGGCTGAGGGAGCCGGGGTTGTTCAGCCTGGAGGAAAGGAGGCTGAGGGGAGACCTTCTCGCTCTCTGCAGCTCCCTGAAAGGAGGGGGTAGCCAGGGGGGGTCGGTCTCTTCTCCCAGGTAACAGGCGACAGAACAAGAGGAAATGGCCTCCTGTTGTGCCAGGGGAGGTTTTGACTGGATATTAGGAACAATTTTGACACTGAAAGGGTTATGAAGCATTGGACCAGGCTGCCCAGGGAAGTGGTTGAGGCACCATCCCTGGAGGTATTTAAAAGACAGGCAGACATAGTGCTTGGAGATATGGTTTAGTGATGGTTCCTGTCAGAATTAGGTTGGTGGTTGGACTTGATGCTTGAAGGGTCCCTTCCAACCTAGGCGATTTTGTGATTCTATGATTCTAAATCTCCTCTTTTTCAGTTTAAAACCA
Organism: Larus michahellis; assembly: GCF_964199755.1. Taxonomy (NCBI): domain Eukaryota; kingdom Metazoa; phylum Chordata; class Aves; order Charadriiformes; family Laridae; genus Larus; species Larus michahellis. The sequence continues at coordinate 82,479,061 of NC_133930.1, forward strand.
TTCCCCCTTGTCCTATCGCAACTCCTATCAAATGGTGTGCTCCTCTCACCTGCAGTGTGGGAATCCTGGCAACCAGTCCTGCATGCAGACAGGTCGCACCACGGCATCGCTCCGTCCTTTCTTGGCCTGGCATGAGGAGGAGGAGGAAAGGGGCAGAAATCTTCACCACACCATCGACCCTCCCTGCAGCGAAGGGCATTTGCCACCCAGTGTTTCTCACTCCCTGTGTCTGCAGGTGTCCCTGGGCACGGCGGTTTTGAGGAGGACCTTGCAGGGCTGGAGAGCCGTGTCAGGTGGCGGGGGAGCGGATAGACAGGGTGGCTTCTCACCAAATACACATCTGTGGAGGGAAGTGGAGAGCCGGTAAGATCCGATAGAAAAATACAGCCATGAGCTGACTTCTGCAAATGGAGCACCACTGGATTAAAATAACTAATTGCAATTAATCTGTGAGACTTTGGTTAGAACATAATAACCATCAGTCCCTGATCTCCTCTTACCATGAGCATGACTCTGAGAGCAGTTACACTCTTCCTCCTTAATAAAGCAAATAAAACCACCTCCCTCCTTGCTTTTTTCTCTCCTTCCTCTCTTTCCATTCCTCCCTCCTACTGTAAAGATGATGTCTCTGAGGTTGAAAATAAAAGTATAAGAAAGCACCTACATCTTAGCTGTGTGCACTGTTCTTGACCTGTGGATCAGCATCTGCTTCTCTGGTTTTCTGAGCCACAATGCCCCAGCTCTCCCTGCTCCCCCAGAGTCTATCACAAAGTCTCCTGCTAAGGGCAAATTAGGTTCTGATAACCGAAAAAAAAGTAAATATAACAGTTTGTTTCCAGGTTTTGGTGATCACAGAAGGTTGCACAGACCCACAGAGTGATTTACTGCTTATTCTTGGCGTGTCAGGCAAGTTAAGTGGTTGTGGAGTTATGATCGCAATTACAGGACTCGGGGGCTGGAGGAAAAAAATGCCATTTCAGGGTGACCAATAGCTGGGTGCCAGGATGGGTACCGCTCTGCACGCTGCCGGGGCAGAGCCGGGGCCATCCTGCCAAAGGGGTCCCGGAGGAAAAGCCACTTTAGGGCAGAAAAAGGAGCTGCTGGTGGCGGGGAGGACATTGTGAGCCTGGATGGGTGGCATGTGTAGTTAGTCATCAGCTTTGTCTACTGCGGGGTAATTTCACCTGACACCCCAGCAAAAAAGTGTTTGTGGCTTGATATCGCTGCCCTGGTCACAGCCTGAGATGCAGGTTAGCTGTTAGGGCTGTAATATGAGGAAAAGTGCGAAAACTCATGTGTGGAATTGCCCTGTGAGTTGCACATCTTTTATATGTGAATGCCAAGAGAATGTGCTACACACGCAGAATTTCTGTTAAATTTCTTCACTGAATCATACACTGTCTTATACCGCGCGGCACCCCTGGAGGCCTCGTCATCCGGCCCTGCTCTCGGAGGGGACCAGGTGGGCCAGGCTGTGCGGGGTCACCTCCAGCCGAGTTTGGAATAGCTCCGAGGATGGAGAGGCTGCAACCGACCTGGGCAACCTGCTACTTTCATGGTAATAAATAATCAACAAATAAAATAAAATAAAATAAAATAAAATAAAATAAAATAAAATAAAATAAAATAAAATAAAATAAAGTAAAGTAAAGTAAAATAAAGTAAATAATAAAATAAAAAATAAAATAATAAAACGAAACGAAACGAAATAAATAAAATAAAATAAAATAAAATAAAATAAAATAAAATAAAATAAAATAAAATAAAATAAAATAAAATAAAATAAAATAAATAAAATAAATAAAAGCTTCTTGCCCAATGTGGTGTCTTGCCGCCCCATGCATCCTAGCCCATCTACTACAAGCATCACGGCTGTTTGCAGGTAAGGGCTCCCACCGCCGTGCAATCAAGTGTCCAATGAGACTGTAATTAAGAAACTGTAGTACAGACTCCCAAGTGCTCAGATATCATAGCAATGAACGTTATCTGAATGCCCAGCCAGCCTACACCAGCAAGCATTGTTTTAATAAAAATCTCGTAAGCTTTCCCGAGCCCGAACCCGGGCTGAGGAGCGTGTGTATGAAGTGCCCCTGTCCATGTGGCGATGCTTTAACGGGACACAGCTGAAATTACGAGAGTGGTCACGAAGAACAGCCCCCTCTCTGCCTCTGCTTCCCCATCGCCCCGCAGCAGTTGTCTCTCCTTCCTTCCTCTCTTCCTCCCCTCTCCCTCATTCCTAAAATAGTCCTTTCGCACCAGCACAGCTAGTAGAGTTTTTATCAAGCCGGACCCCTAGTCTGTCCGTAATTCTGTTTTTCCAATCACCCTGTTTGTTTAAGTTAGAATAAAACTAATTAGATCGGTTCCTTGTAATCTTCAGTTATTTATAGATAAAATGATTTACATGTTTGTGAGCTATCTGCTGTGGGAACAGTATTACTGAAGGTTTTTCTTTGGGGATTATAACACCATTTAAGTTGTTTTCCACATCACGTTTTGATCTCCTAAAGGAAATAACTTATTCTCTCTATCTCTTTCCTCCTCCTCAAGATAAAATGCCCACTTTTGGCTACATTTATTTAAGAGATTAATGTAGTCTATCAATTTGCTTGTTTGGAACTAGGATTGAATTTCTGTTTGGGGACCATATGGCAAAATCACTCCTTCTTTCCCCTCTGTGGTGAAAGAAATTCATGAGATTTTATCTAAAAATCCTACATCTGATGCTGATTTGGGCCAGAGTCTGATCCTCACCACACTAACATCAAGTTGGCTTATTTTTGTTAAAGGTCATAGAATTACATAATGGTAAAGATGTTGATAGTACATGAAAATTAGCTGCATGCGTTTGCAGCAGAGTGAAATGATTGCAATCCAAAATAACCACGCCTGGTAAGTCAGGCCTGAGTTTGGCCCACCCTGTTTATTCCCTGCGCTGAGTTGAACTCCGTTGTTTCTTTTATGTGAATAGTTGGCATATCTAATATAATGGACCACTATGAAAAAAACATTTTGTCATTTGACATGGGTTATGAATGAGGTAACAGTCATTCCCGAATCATTACCAGCAATTACCAATAATTTTCTACAACATGGAAAATAAATGCTTTTTTTGTTTGGTTGGTTTAGACTTCGCTTGAAGAATCTTTAATGTATGTATGATGGGAACTTCTCCAGCCTAGAAACTGAGGACCGTTCTGTTTTAGGTGGCTATTAAAAGGTTACAGAAAGCTTTTCTTATTTAAAAAAAACATTGGTCAATGCACCAATTGCGGAGTGTGTCACCTGCTTGTAGACTTTCGGCTGTACAAAGGGATATTTCCTCTTTGTAGCTGTGATTGTGTCTAATTTTGCTTAATTTTGGATATAAAATTAATATATTATATTTTAATATTAATATTAATAAGGAGTATTTAAATATGCATACATCTAAAATAACAAAGAAAATTCCATGAAAATGAATTTGTCACAAGGAATTTAAATTTTCAATTTCCTAGTTACGACGAATGCAGATGACAGTACCATTCTAACTTTACAGGAACCAAAGACGGGCTTCAGGTTTTTTTTTTTTGTGAATGATTTTGGCAGTTATCTTGGAAACCAATAAAAAATAAATAAATTCTCAGTTATGCATTCTGTGCTGTTGAATTTACTCCTTTGAAAGGAGCATACAAAAGCCCAATTTCTTACGCCCTTTTCAAAAGCAACTAACTAGAAGGAGAGAAAAACAGGCCACCAGAAAGTAGATAATAATCCTGAATTAGCAGAGAGATGAATGTGTTATTTAAGTCCTTCCTACAGCTCACCAATTTTTCTGCTTATGGCAGCGGCCGTGGGAGCCTCCGTTGGACTCCGAAGGAGGGAGGTGGGTGGAAGGGCGCTGAGGCTGATTCAGCTCTCGCCCCTGCCTCCGCCGTACCTTCAGGCAAAACATCTTTGAGTCCCTATGAAAAGAAGCTTTTACACATTAATTTTTATTTTTTTTTAGAAACTTTGCCTCCTCATTTTATTTTTCCTTCCCCACAGCACAAGGAATATATAGATCATCAGATTTGGATTATTTTTTTTTTTTGCTCGAATAAGAAATACTCAATCAATATTCAAACAATTACTAACCCATTAGACTGCAGCTTGTTCTATCATCTTCAGGTAATCTGAGGAAAAGAAGTGACCAATTAATATTGTATGCCTGGGGGAACAGAAGCTAATTTAAAATACATAATGCGCAGCCTCCCATAAACATTCCTGCAAGAGTGTCAAGGTCTGCTTGAAATAGGGTAAAACCAACTCAGGAAAGCATTCCTCTTTCAGGAAGGGTCCTTGAGGACTTGCTTAACTTTAAGGAAGTGTTCAAGCACCTGGAGAGTCAGTGGAGATAAGCAGATGCCTCAGATAAAGCCCATGGGCACAACATGTATGTCCTGGCTCTGCACTGCTTGGCCATTGCTGTGGTGAGATTCACCATTCCTGATCCCTAAACAGTTGATTTTTGGGGACAGTGTGGGGCATTTCAGAACTGTATTCACAGCAGCCAGCACATATTTGGGATACATGGCTAAGCTATCCGTTAAAAATAGTCTTCAATGCAGGGGACATCCTTCTCACAACCTTCGCTTTAATATGAGATAAAGGAGTTAGATAAAGGAGTTAACAGACAAACAGCTAAAACACGTTAAAAAAAACTTTTAACAATACTTTAACATGTCCCTTTGATTGCCTAACCTTCCTGCTAACTGTAGATACACCTCCTCTAGGACTTGTTAAAAAAAATTCAACTCACCACTTTCAAATGAGAAAATTCCCTCTTTCCCCAGGCGTGACTGCTGTCCAGATATCCCAGCTGTGCATGCCCAAAAAGCAGAGAAGGAGTTTCTTCCATGACTTGCAGATTTTCCACATATCCAAAGATACAATGATTTTAGTGTGTGCTACCTTACCTGAGGATGATAGTAGGAGGTTTATGTCTGCATGAAAGGGATTTTCCTAAATGGCTTCACCAGGTACTTCTAGCCCTAAAAAAGACCATGTTAAGACTCTCCAGGCAGCATATATTTGTATCCAGAAAAGTTATGTTTGGTACTTTTTGAGGGTTTCATTGCACTGTCTAAGCCTGATGTATTTTGACTGATAATTATTTAGGGACCTTGGCTCTACAGGCAGAGGCAGACAAAAAAATAGTCCCTATGAAATATTTTAGAACTGTCTTAAACACTCCTAAAATAGTTTTTTTTATAAGTACATAACGCCTATTCTGGATGCAGGATGTGGAGGTACGGAGTAAATATTTTACCGATGCTCATCTGCAGGGAACTGCCTTATCACAGCGGAGTTGGTCCTGTGTAACATGACCAGCCACTTTTACACAGATAAAATCTGTATTTGAGGCTGCATCATATATCCTGTGTATTTCAGGAAATACCTAGGGTCCTTCTGTCACTTATTTCATACAACATTTTCTGCCAGTAAATATTACAGAGGAGCTATTCCTTCCTGTCCTCTGGCTTTCTTCAGACAATTTTCACTCTGCCTTTTGTGAGATGCTCTGAGTGTCTCATTTCAGATCTATTTGCCTTTTTGTACCGAGTGACTTATTTCTTTTTCCCTCCCTTCGGAGCAGAAGCGGTTAAAGGCTGAGATCAAGCCCCCCCTGCTTGACCAGCAGGTCCAGGCCAAACAGGGCTCTGGCAGCTCGCATCTCCGTATGGCTTTCCAAAGCCATCAGGTCACATCTTAGAGAAAATTTCAGTTCAGAGCCTCTGATAAAACGTAAATTAAAAAATTGAGTATCTACAAGAACAGCAAAATGATGTGAGAGCAAAAAATTGTAAGAAAGACACAGTACACTTATTGGGATCAACTGCAAAAAAAACCATGCAAGAATTTTGATGGAAAAGCGGAGTTGACATAGCAGGAGTGAACTTCATCTGCCTTTCTCTGCTGGAGGAGTGTTCGTCTTCTGTGACGAAACACAGTTCTCTGTCTTTTCTTACATGTGCCTCCACATTTAGGTGTTCATATAGACACTGAAATATTTTGCTTAGGAAATTATTGTTTGAGCTTAAAAGACATTGAGTCCACAAGAAACCACTGTGATTTTCCAGGCTTGCTGGGTTATATTGCGTACGTTAAGCCAGAGATGTTTTTACCCTAATCTGGGGAGTGTAAGGCATCCTTTCATTCAGAGAATGACCACTTTGAAGTCCAATAATTTGCGCCCAACTAGAGTGTCTTTCCAGGGGGCCACATTACAGCAAACCTTTTTTGTGATTTTCATTTTTAGGTTTACCTGTGTACTTTGACAAGCTGTAATTTCAAGCGTATGATTGTATGGATCCTGCACATTGTAATCCACCTTTTCCCAAAAACATGTGGTTTGCTTACCAACAAACAGCCCATTCCACCAGGGTCATAATTCAGCAACTATTTGAGCAGGCGGCTGGTTGGAACTGGACTTGACTGTAACAGAGAGAAAATATGCGGAAAAAAATACTCTTAATGTCTGGCACTGCTAGCTGCTATTGTTATTCTCTTTCTGCAAGCGATTTGATGGTCCAGTGGAAAAGCTAGTGTACAACACCTTCCTCCAGGAACCTCTTCCCTCTGCTTGCTGTTTCACAGTCCTGGACATCAGTTCAGCCCTTCCTCCTGCTCCGTCGTCTCCTCTCCGACAGCCAAGCCGGCTCACATAGTTTCATCTCGCAGCTCGCCATCCTCTTTCTTGCCCTGATACAGTTGTTCATAGGGTTGTATTGGGCACCAGGTCAGCGAAGTCACACAAATAAACAGACACATAAAAAAATGCAGCCTCCCCCCATCTTCAAATAGCCGTGCCCATGGGCTGCTCTCCTTGATGGCTCACTGTGGTGGTGCAACCTCCCCACGCTTTTGGCCCTCGGTACATGGTGCAATTCCCCATCCCTGGGCTGTGTACCAACCTAAGAGATGTCAGGCATGAATTGGGAAAGATAAAGGAGCAGAGCGTTAAGGCACTCCGTTAACGTGCCTGGCTCCTGCTTCCCCCATCGCTTGGGACTGTACCCCCGCGACAGCCCGACGCATCTGTGCCTGGGTCATGGCCCAAAGGGAGGTGATACCAGAACTTGCAGATCTAGCAACTTCTAGACTTGCACAGCTGGTGGAAGGGACTGGAATATTCCATCGTCTGAGTTGGGCTGGAGTGGAAAAATACATGATGAAAGTCAGTTATCCCGGAATCTATAAATAGTGATTCTGGTGAGACCCTTTGAGCTCTCCTGGATTGCAGCAGACTGTGGCCAGCACCTCCCCCAAGTTGGGAGCCGCTCAGGTGAACACCTCGAGGACTGGAAGGCCAGGGCAAGTCAACTCCCCGTCAAGTCCCACTTATTGCCTGCCGAGGAATGCCAATGCATTGTGAGTACTTGCCCTGAACTCAAAGAGGGAAATGTTAACTCTAGGCTAGCCTCTCCTCATCCACCTCTCTATACGCACGTTAGCTCTGACGAGTGTGGTGTTCTTATATTTTACTGGATCCAAATATTTGTCCATGCACATGTAAAGGAAGCACCTGTTGACTCATTGGAGTTGCCCATTGTGAAGGGTTCTTTAGTCCTACTAATTAAAACTTGGGTGTAGTCGTGTGTTTGTACCTACACACATACATATTGATTTAGGGTAACCTTACATTAAGTTAGTGTGGATCTTGCCATCTTCGAACCTGTAACTGAGTCGCTGCTCAATTATTTTGTTCAATCACCTTCTAAATCCTTAAATCAGATAATGATTCAGTGCTGCTAAAACTTAACTCGTGATCTACCTCAAATCATTAATAAACTGTAAATTGCTACTAAATCATAACCATGTCAAATATTTCCATCCGTGACACCTAGCACCGCACTGTCGTCTCTGGGAGGGGTTTGCACTGGGTGGGAATGTTGGGGTGACAATCCCTGCCGGTGTTGTGGTTTCTGTAAATGAAAATTAGTATAATCTTTTGTGTGACGCTGCAGGTAGATGTGTGTTTCCCTTTGTGAATAAGTGTGTTTCGGTATAGACGTGTAATGGGTGTCTAGCTGTCTATAACTCTGCCTCCGTGTCTCTTGATTTTTCTCTTTCTCTGCTGGAGTGTAATTTCACCTCTCCATTTATACTATTACAGTCTCAATTTTATGTCTGTTTTCTAAAAGTGCTTGAATTAGGCTATTTGACATTTCCTTGCGCTAACGTGCTCTTATCCAGAGCGAATCCTCTTTTGGAGGGAATATTAATATCCCTTGAAGCAGGAGAACGGAACAGGGGTGACAGGCAAATACAGTAAATAGCAAACAGCTTTCTGCAGGGGACACTTTAATCTGGCAATGACACTAGTCATCCATGATGCCTGCATAAACAGGGCTATCATGATTAATGGTAATTAATTGTAGCATTGTTACTGCTTTATTTTTCACGTTGCTGTAGGCTCTGTGGAAGATGCCACGAGAAGGTGTTGCACCCAACCAAGCTACTCGCAGGCTGCAGTGGGCTTACTTGGGGTTTACAGCACTGGGCCTAATGTACGTACGTCCAGGGGACTCTTTTTCAGCCACATCTTCTTAGAAATAAAATAAGACCTTTGAGATAACTCCGGAATTGTCCTGAAGGGAGATGCTCTGCAGTAGCAGGAAAAAAGAAAGGATGGTGTGAAATTGGCAAATGATGCTGCAGGATTTTGTGAGGGTTACCTGTGCTCCTTCCTCCCCCTTTTCTGGTGGATAACGTATCCCGTGGCACATAGCGCTGTGAATTACCCTGTGGAGCCTGCAGAGGCAGGGAGCGCCCCCAGCTTTGTGTGTGTGCCACAGGTGCCACCAAGGAACCCCTTGTCATTAAACCCACAATTACGGCAATTTCTGTAAAGCTCATCAAGTAATATAAGGTGCCAGGCCTTTCATTTTAATTTTAATGTGCCGTAGTGTAGAATTAAAAAATAATGACGTGTTTTAAAGAATCCTTAGGTTTTACTTCTCCCCCAGTACAGCAGCAGGAGATGTGTGCTTAGTGTGAGGGATGACGGCAAAATGGACTAGATTTCCTATCTAGCAGGAAGATTTATAGGTTGGGTAAGATACCCAGTGACAAACCACTTGTGAAGCTTGTGATCTGTTATTACAAATGCTTGTGTAAATATAGTTTAGTTCATTGTTACTTCTTCAAATTATGTTTATGTACAGCTCCAAAGTACAGCCTCTGCTTCCGTGTTTGAAATGCCATTGACAGAACCAGCTTTTTTCATGTATGTAAATATATTTCCTGTGTTGTCAGAGAACAAGGGAAAATAAGTGTCTCACATGAAACACAAATGGGCCAGAGAAAGGAGCCCTACTAGCAAAATGAAAGTCTGCGAACATCAACGAAACAAAGTTAATTAATTAATTGCCTTTTTTTCAACACTTAGCTGTTTCTAAGGGGTATCGTAACGCTGATGGGTAGTGTATGAGTACTTGAGAATCAACAGGTAATCCCCACACTTTTTCCTCTCCCGTTATGAAATATTAGAGTTTATCATAAAAGCAAAATAGATACATGAAATTGTCCGTCATGTAACAAGTATATATATAATTTTCAATGTGCATTAGTGACAAAGACAGTCACATTCCCCATCATAAATGCCAGGAGAGCATTTGACTTACGCTATTGTGGAAGTTGCCATCTCTAGCCGGTTTGCAGGCATTCAAGCACTGAATTACTTCAGGAGAGGAGAGCTGGGGTTTTTGGTGCAAGAGCTACACTGGAATATGCAGCTAAATTACCAAGACCAGAGCCTGAACCACAACCGGTATGCAACTTGCAGTCCTTAAAGTATAAAACATCTAATAATATAAAAAATTATAAGACTTTATTGATGGCTTTTAAATTTGCAACCTGTCAGATGTCACCTTGGCCAAAGGGAAACCAGGGGTGGGGATCATTTGGCCGAACGCGGGCATAATTCTCAGCAATAATTCTTCTCATTGCAAAGGTAGGCGTCTAAAATAGGACATACGAATCACGGGCTGAAAGTGCCTGTTGATGCCGAGGGCAGGCCAGGGTGACCGGCTCCTCCCTCCCTGCAGATGTCCGGCACTGCCCAGGAGCCTTGTCTTGGGTGGCTGACTGTACCTGCTGCCTGAGCACGATTGCAAATGGGACCAAAGTGGGATTCATCTCCCCGAGCTGCAGCTTAAATCCAGAAGGGAGACCCACCGCAGTCAGCAGGAGACAACAAGGATCTCCAGGCTGCAATTTGGCATCTCCAAAATTAAGCGTCTCTCCTGCCACTCTACCTGGGCAAGTCACCTTGGAAAGACATCCCTCTTCAAATGCTTCCTTAGATCCACATAAAAACATTTTCATTATGTTATGGAATTGGATTTTGCTAGTCCACTCCAACTAAAAACGTTATCCTTCCGTTGGTGTATTTTTTTCTTTTTTTTTCTTTTTTTTTCCCATTTCTCTCTTGAATGGCTGCATTGTGTGTGACTACAATAACACATCTGCTCATAAAATGGGCATGCAAGACTCTGCTGTGAAGAATCGAGGGTGTGGGCATTCGTTCAAAGCGACTGGTAATATATTGCTTGCAACCATCTGACAGATTGCTAATAGGGCACAGCTGTTTTACGTGTTCCTGATTCCTTCGGCCACTCTCCACAATGGAGTGGGAGATACAGCATGTACAGCTAAAATGTTTTCCATTTGTTTGCTTCCAGCAGGAAAAAAAAAAAGCCTCAAATAATGCTTTTCAAGATAAAACCTACAAATAACAATGAATATTCTCATAAAGATTGAAGATAGTTATATACACAGCTCCGTGTGAAATGAGCATTTTTATTTCCTACTGTTTTTTCTGTTGTATTTTTGCAAAGGCCATGGAACATGCCTTCAGTTATATAGGCATGTGCTGCATCACCCAGGCAATAATTTCCAAAGATGAACAAAGCTGTAATTCTGCTGTTTTACACAAATCAGATTCGCACGTTGCTTCGCTCCTTAACTTTCAGAAATGACTGTGAACGAACCGGCAAAATTCCATTCATCCCTCCTATTTGAGCTAACCCTCCTGAAGTCATTAAGGGCAATCCCACGCTGATGAGCACGGTATAAATATCCAGATAAAGAAGAAGTCTTTTGTTAATTTCTATGCAGGAATATAAATGATTGTAAATACAGAATTCTCTTCCATGGGTGAGATACTTTAAATAATCTGTCTCTTAAAAGATCATTGATGATTGAGGTACTCGCCTAGCTATTTCTGTTTTGTGTGGTATATTGAGTTTTTTATAAAAAGACCTGGATCAACAGCTTTGGAATTGAAGCTTTCTTGATGAATATAACAAACGGTCACGTTGTTGATGTGCAGGGCTAGTTTTTCTCACAGCAGGATAACATTTGCTTTCCCGCCATTTGGAAAGGAAGACTTGAGATGTTCTCTTGATTCAGTCATCTGAAAGAGTGTCAAAGCATTAGATAAAAGGTTGTGTGGTTTTGGACATGATTAAGAATGAATTACAGTGTGCTGAGAGGGGTATTTGGTTCTTTGAGTTGCATATTTTAATTATTTCTCCATCTAATACGTGCTTTTGATATATCAGAGGAGTATTAACAATATCACTTATTTAAAATAAGAATATTCATATACTTTATTAATAAAGCAGTTCTTGGTGGAGGACAATATTCTACAAGATTTTAACAGCTCCACCCTTTTCCTAGTTCCTCCATAAACACGGGCAGTCTGAAGACACCAAAGAGCAAAGGGGACATTTTGACAATTCCGGTCATTTGTGCACATTAGTGTTTTGGTGTTTATGCCCATTAAAACCAACAGTGGCATTTTTACCTTCAAACCTCTTTGCTCTTGCCTGAATATGGGCATGGCACTGGAACAGCCTGCCCAGGGAGGGGGTTGAGTCACCATCCCTAGAGGTATTTAAGAAACATCTAGATGTGGCACTTCAGGGCATGCTCTAGTGGCAGAGATTGTAGGTTGTTTGGTTGGACTCGATGATCTCAAAGGTCCTTTCCAACCACGAAGATTCTATGATTCGATGATTCGATTCTATGATTCTGTGGCAATAGATGCATGTAAAAGAAAGCTGGTGTTGAATGCAGACTTTTGCAGTCCAGAGGGACTCTTTATGAGGGAGTGTAGCGATAGGACCAGGGTCAATGGTTTTAAACTGGAAGAGGGTAGATTTAGATTAGATATTAGCAAGAAATTCTTTCCTGTGAGGGCATAAGACCCTGAGAAGCTGTGGCTGCCCCATCCCTGGAGGGGTTCAAAGCCAGGTTGGACGGGGCTTGGAGCAACCTGGGCTGGTGGGAGGTGTCCCTGCCCAGGGCAGGGGTGTTGTACTAGATGATCTTTAAGGTCCCTTCCAAACCAAACCATTCCATGATTCTATGATTTTGAAAACATGTATTGTGTGCAACTTTGCAATATATGCATATTCGAGTAGTCTGGAAATCCAGCTCTGCCTGGATTCTTCAGTTCTCCAATATGTTTTTGCCAGAGCACAAGTGATATTACCCTGCTTTCTCATTTATCTTCTGTCCCGTTATTTGCATACTCAGATGGTCTTCCTGAGCTGTCTAACAGCAATCAAGTAGCTGGCAAAAAGATTTGTTTCCTCTAACTTTAACTGTCTTGAAGTGAGACAACCAATTTAAGCAAGCTGTTAAGGTGCTTGTGTAGCATCCAGATGATAAATGATCCCACCTCTTTGAAGTCTGATTTCTGGAGGTGCCTCTCTCTAACTGATAATGCCTAACTGTTAGGTAACCCAAATTAGCAGAGATTAATCCCAGCATAAAGGTCTAAACTCCATCAACTATGTCTGCAAAACCAAGTGTGCAAACAAGGGGGCATTGCACTGACGGCAATTAAAAAAAGTGCGTAGCTTATTTATTTCCAGTTCTGAAAAAAATGAGTTTATGTAACATAAGCGCTTATGTAAATATGCACACGTGCTTTTCCTGGCATGTGTGCACTTGTGTATAAACTTACCATTTATTAATGCCTACATGTGCGCACACACACACACAGATGTCTGGGGACATAATGCAAAACCAAGCAGATAACTACCCTCCCTAAAATGATAACCATAGGAGCACAACCTCTGCCTATACAATATTCCTGGAATTGCCTTCATTTTTGCTTACAAATTATGTGATAAGTAGCTAAGTGACTTTTATCCACTTGAAGACGTTTATATGGCCAGGTAAGATGTCCACTCAGCTGGAATGAATAGTAAAAAGAAAACATTTATTTATGTGGAGAATACATGATTTGGATCAATGAAGAAGAGACATGCTGGTTTGGAATTTGCTTGCTTATTTCTGGTGAGGATGTAGAATCAGTTATAGGACAATACCGATTTTTTTTTTTTTTTTTCTAACTGGGGGTTCAAGGAAATCCTGGGACTGGGAACTGTCTGTGTCCACCTGTAAACGTCCCCTGTGAACGCCCTGTGCTCAGGCTGATGGCTACAGCTGGATCCAATTCCCCAAACAAACCTTCACTTCAGCCCCTGCTCAGCGAGCTGGCACTACACTGTTGGCTTGCTGCTCACAGATGTCTTCTTGTGGCATCATGGAACTAAATACAGAATAATTTCTTTCTTCACTGGGTAAATTAATCTGTGTTGGGCTCTTCGGTGTCAAACCTTGAGCTGGCATCTTTAAGTTTATTCAAGGTATCTCTGCTCTGACCTCACTGCCCTCACTTGCATGAGGTATTGTTCTCTTGCCTTGTGGCTTCAGCAGTGATTTGCAAAATGCAAGCTGACTACGTAAACCTCTCATTCTGATTGCAAAACAGGTGACGTCTACTCTATGTGGGGGTAACTGTCAAAGGGAAATTAAATTTATTGTTTCAGTCCTGAATTACAGTTATAAATGCTGTTAATTTTCACAACTTTCCTTTTTCACTCAGGGTTTTGGAAGAAGAGGAAGTTGAGTTGGAAGGTGTTACCTCATCAAACCCAAACCCTTTCACAAGAGAGCAAGTGAAGTCTAATGGTGTCAACATCCCAAAGGGAGCTTCAGTTGGGTTAACTCTGCTGCACAAAAGTGTAAAGAAGGCATTAGAGCTGGCACATCCCAGAGAAGTGCAAATTGACAAAACACGGGAGAATCAAGGACGAGAAAGGGAAAACTGGTAAATTAGTTAAAATACATTGGATAGGTTCATGGGTGGTAGGTTCAGCACAGGCTGATGGAGGTTATTTCTGACAGATTGCAGTTTTGCTATGGGCCTTCCTATTGAGGAGTAGGAGAAATGCCTTTAAATTACGGGGAAAATTCATTGGGGAAAAAAAAAAGTCCACCCAGGAGTATTATACGCAAGGATGCAACCTCTTCATCATAATGTTCCAAGATGCTGATAAAAAATTAATACACACTTGCCCAGTTCTTATGCTATTTCCTAAATACCGGCTATTGACCTTCATTGGAGACGGGATAGAAGGCCGGATGGGCTTTGGATGTGGCTTGGTGGGAGCTGTTGTCATGTCCTTAAGGCCCAAAGTGAGTTCACATGTCACCAGGGACATAAAAGGTAGCTGGAAAGTGTTCTGTAAGTACAGTAGTAATGAGGCAGAGAACAAAGAGAAGGGTTGATTCACTGCTCAGGCGAAAGAAAGGTATACTAATGACACTCCAGCAAAAGAGTTTCATTTGTTTTTGGTTTTCAGTCATTACTTGGCTAAATCAGTTGTCATGGCCACCAGGTGTGTTGAAAGGGCAAAATTCGAGTAGGGAAAGAGCAGGTTAGGGAGGATTTATGTTTCTTTTTTATAAGTCACCAACGTTGATGAGATTCGGCTTGAGGTACTAGACAGCTGCCTGAACCAATTTATCTGTGATCTTGGAGGAGTCAAGGAAGACAGGGATTGGTGACTCCTATCCAGTTCAAATACCAACATTCGCCATTTCTCTAGAAAAGCCTTCAAAGAACCACAGACGCTGTCGTCTCACTGCAGGATCAAGCAGGAGACAAAACTGAGTTGCACAGAGACCTCTTAAGCTTTCAAAACCAAAACCTAACCAAGAGTAACACAGGGCGGGGGGGAAATCATATAAGATACTTTTTCAATAGTCCTTTTTAAAGTTTGTTCATGTTTCTGCTTTCTTCCGTCTTGTGAATTTGCCTCCCTTCATTACTCATCCCACAGAATTTGTGTGTTGAGTTCAAGGTATAGCATCCATGCAGCACTACAAAGGGTGTAGCAAAAACAGAGCTTATAATTTATTGGTTTTATTATTGTGGTGGGAAATGAAGAAGAATGCCAAGAAACAATTAAAAAATTACATTAATTTGAGATATTAAATAAAAAAAAAGAAAAGAACTAACATCTACTTTTTATTTTTTCTGCTGCTGCTTAGGATATCTGATTTGCTTGGTACCCACTGATGGCAACAAGACTGACACAAACCCACACTCTTTCCAGCAGCACAGTCAATTCCAGTGCAGTTAGATATCTATGATTTCTTGCTTTTCCAAGAATAATCAGGACAAATATTGGATTCTGTATATTGCATGCTGAGATTTAGAAGCTGAGATGAACATTGTCCTTGAGTGGTAGGCACTGGAGTCCACACATTGACATGCAAAGCCAATTACACCAGCATGCTGCTTTTAAATGAAATTAATACATGTAATATTGACCATTTCTAAGTCTACTTTTCTACAGTTGCTGTCAGAAGACAAAAATGTAAAGACCTAGCTTGTGTGAGATGTGGTTAAATTGCACTTCTGTATTCTTTAAACACACAAGACTGGTGAAGACTTTTTTTTGTTTTAACATGAATAAGCAGACTCAAGTCTTACCTTCTTAATGTTTAAGCTTGAAGGAAGCACCCTTTTTGAGCATTTTGCTATGCAAAATACACAGGAACATTTCCGTGATATTAGGTAATTCAGTATCAGATTTATTTGTAATTCCAAGTGGAATGGTGACGTTTGAGATGAAACCAACTGTGAGTGTCAACACGAGAGCTGTGTTGGGTTTATTGTTTCCTTCATGCTCCAAAGCAATCAAACAGTTCTGCAAATGCTCTTCAAAGAGTACATCCAGAATGCCACCTCATTAAACATCTCCTTGGCATTCATTCCATTTCCCACTTAGAATTGCTGCGTTTAGTTGCAAAATGACCTCTTCTAGCAGTGAAATTTTATTAACTCTTCAATCCACTGGCACAGAGATGAAAATAACAGCAGAAAGGGAAATACAAATATGGGTGGGTTTGGGCTGACTTGTATGGTGGAGTGGCATGAAATGGAAGTGAGTTCTACAGCTAATTGATTGCACACTGCTCGATATTGGTGGTATTGCCTTCATCCTCCCAGCAGGCTGATGATTGGTTTTATATATCTGTACGCATTTGTCTTCTGGCTTTCTGTTAAATAAAGCGCAACTACTGTATGCATACACTTAAGGTCCAAATTTTGTGCTCTTTGCCTTTTTGCTCTCTGTTGCACAATATCCATTACAAATCTGGGGCCAGATTCACTTATCCCACAAGTCATTCCAAAGAAAGTAGGGTTAAATGAGCTGCCATGAAAGATGCTCTGAAGAGGCAGAGTACATTAGAGCCACAGATCAGTCCTTGTTTTTCTCTCTTCCAAAGTGGAAGTAAGACTCAGCAGCCCTTTAGCCGGCACAGTTTATTGCTTGCCCAGCGCTGCGTTGGCATTAGCTTGAGCATTTAGAGGTCAGGGAAAAGACTCGGAGTAAATGGGGAGCAGGATGGTTGTCCATGGGCATGTTTCCCTCTTTTCCTGGCTGTGACCTCTGATATCCTTGACAGTCCCTTGCATGGAAATGGAGCTGGACCTGCAGCAAAATGCACCTTGCTCACTGCACCAACTGTTAATTCCACTTATTAACTTAAGGGTAAGAAAGCAATGCTGCCAGGACTGATATCCACTGAAAGTCGGCGCCGCTTCACTTTTTTCTGAAATGAGGATGGAGCAGAGTTTAGCTCTGCCCTGGCTGCGAAGAAGCGATGCCAAAGGCACCTTGTATCCCACCGTTGCCACCACGCGGGTTTGAATACTCTTTCCAAAATAGTTGTGATACACAGAAATAAATTCACATCTCTCAAAGCCATTTATACCACAAACAGTGATGAACATGTTGTGGTCATATATGGTGTGGTCCCAGATATTTAAAACCCCTTTATTTAAAATTAAGTAGTGCTGTGCTATTTTTAATTCTCCTGTCACTACAGGATGGTGCTGCACAGAACTTTAGACTTTCACCATCACCGTAATACCCGGATTAAAATAGATCAAGATCAAAATAAGGAGCCTTTTCATCAGCTCAACTTCCCGTAAGGCCTAGACATGGGAATTTAAAATAATTTAAAGTTCTTAGTTAGGAGTACAACCAAAAGAGTTATGTTTAAGCAATATGAGCTGTTTATTTTGTTACAAAAATTGTGAAAGACATATGCATTAATTACACCAAAAGTTAACTTGTATTGGTGGAAAAAGTGTTCTGAATAGCTAGCAGGACATAACATGAAAAATGATCAGGTGCTGTGTTACACACACACAGCGTTAAACTCACATCTCAGTTTTATAATATTTCCTGTAATTTCAACAAAGATTCTGTCTGCAAAGGATCCACAGGATTTCTAAAAAGCTAAACCTTATACTTACAAAATTCTTGTAAGATAACAATAAAAATACGAGTGACTTGAAACTGTCTTACGAGCTTTTTCATTGGACTTTACCTTTTGTTTAATATAAAGCTATAATGCTATTGCTGAGCATAAGAAAAAAAGATAAAGCAAGAAATTTTGAAAAAACAGTAATTTCATAGAGAAGATGAAGATAGTTCTCTAGGAAACCTTTAAAGAATGAAATACACGTAATCACATTTCATAGGAACAATCTGGTTTTTAATTTTAAGATGTAATTTATAAATATTATAAAGCAGGAAAATAATGCTTTAGGTACTGATCATAGTTTTTCCCTGTTGATTTCCATTTCAAAATTAAGACTGGCTATAAATCAGCCTGTTTCTGAAGTCTGTATGTGTTTAGAAAGAAACGATGTCAGTAACTTATTTGTCCACTAGGCCCCACGGTGCTGAAAGCAAGCAAGACAGTTAGTGAATATGAATTTGGCAGAAGAGCTGTATTTTCAGTACGCAGTGCAATAGGTAAATCACTAAAGGGCCCAAGTAAAAGTTGCCTTTAAAGCCCAGCTAAAATAAATGAACAAATCAGTAAGGAAAAAGTAAATAAATATTTTGATGCAGTGGTTGTACATGCATCCCAAGGGTATTTTGAACCTTTTTCATCTTCAGTTTACTTTAACTCTGTATCACCCCATTAGACTTCCTCCTACTTGAAGAACCCAGTCAAGTGCTTGGACCTGCATGGGGCAATGCACAGGTGCCTGAAGATGCCATTAAATTCACAGACTCTGAGCTCTCTACAGGTTCTCCCTGCACGTCTCCAACTTCAGGACTCAAGACCTGTACTCCAACACGACGAAACACACACACCTCGCAATTTTGCATGCACCAGAAACAGTGCGTGTGCTAAATGTGCTTCATTCGATTTGCTCAAAAGCTGTGGATGATAGATGATTCCTTGAAAAAAAATTAGAACAGTGATGGAAATAAACTGAGAGTCAGATTTTTACCTATTTTACATTCCAGTAGTGCCCTCTCTCAAGGAATTTTTTTATGCCACGTGATGTCCATAAGCACAACTGTCCCTGCCCCTGCAAAGTGCTCATCTCATTATACAGTTTATCATCAATTGCTGCCTTCAAATTGTTCCATGGTGCAGATAAAGACCAAGTTTTCTTTTTTGTTGCCAAATATTTTGTTTCCAAAACATTCTGAACTGGAGATGTATTTCCCAGTAATCCACCTTAAGTGCTTTTATGGAATGCAGCTAAGATACCTCATCTGCAAAACAAAACGAAATAAAGTTAACATTCACTCTTTATTGCAAGATAAATGCCATAAAGTAATCACAGAGGACAAACAAAGCAATCCATGATTAAGGTGTTATCTTTCTGTACTCACTTTCCACTTCAGATATTAGGAGAAACAAACAAAAAAGAGTTGATTTTAAGATGTGGAAAACATTTTCTGGTGATGGTGATAATCACATTAACATTTTCATAGGTAGCCATTTATATGGGTACTTTAAAAAAAAGTGACATAAAAGAGGATGGAACTGAACTACATTTTCATCCAAGTTTTTATTAAAAATTAAAAAGAAGAAAATTCAGAGTGCCAAACTTTGACTCTGATGCCATCCAGTTAATTTTTTATTCAGAAATTAATTTAATTCAAATATATTTCAACAATGGGAAGTGTTGCCATGAAATGATACAGCAGCTTTTGCGGAACTACTAGCCACTTTCACAGCAATGGTGAGACATCATGCAATTTTCAGCATAGATCAAGGAAATCTCTGGAGCTCTGGAGCCCTCAGCACAAGAGGGACATCGACTTGTTGGAATGGGTCCAGAGGAGGCCACGAAGATGATCAAAGGGCTGGAGCACCTCTGCTATAAGGACAGGCTGAGAGAGTTGGGGTTGCTCAGCCTGGAGAGGAGAAGGCTCCGGGGAGACCTTATAGCAGCCTTCCAGTCCCTATAAGAAAGCTGGGGAGGGGCTGTTGGCAAGGGCATGTAGCGATCGGACAAGGGGCAATGGTTTTAAACTAGAGCAGGGCAGGTTTAGATGAGACATTAGGAAGAAGTTCTTTACACTGAGGGTGGTGAGACACTGGCCCAGTTTGCCCAGAGAGGTGGTGGAGGCCCCATCCCTGGAGACATTCAAGGCCAGGCTGGATGAGGCTCTGAGCAACCTGATCTACTTGAAGATGTCCCTGCTGACTGCAGGGGGGTTGGACTAGATGGCCTTTAGAGGTCCCTTCCAAGCCAACACATTCTATGATTCTACGATTCGACATCAATTTGGTTTTTCTTAGCACCTCTTTAGCAGGAGGTAGCCAGTGGCCGGGAGTGCAGGCAGCACACCTCATAACCATAAAGGGATCTTTTTCTCTGGAAGTTGCTCCATGGAACAGGGATGCCTCAATATTAGTGGAGACTCCTTAGTGACACATCTGGTGCTGCCCACTGAAAGATCAAGGGGATAATTGCAGTTCCCTTCACGTCCAGTTAAAATTGGTTTCTCCTGGGAACTGCACTGAGCCTATTCGGACTTCCTAAGACAGGACTGGTCTTTCCTGTCTGCCCAACATTGTACATCACACCCATCAGTCCCACAGGAAAGGGAGGCAGGAGGAACGTCCCTCTAATCCAGATAGTGAAAGTGAAATCAGGACCTCTTCTCTCTTGATCTTCCATCATTTCACACCACTTTGGTAGCCCCATAATATATTTTTTCTCACTTCCCATTAAGATCTGGAAGCAAAGAGCTCCACTGCCCTACCAGCAGGATTTTAAAGGAAAATCACAGAATCACAGAATGATAGGAGTTGGAAGGGACCTCTGGAGATCATCTAGTCCAACCCCCTGCCAGAGCAGGGTCACCCAGAGCAGGTGGCACAGGAATGTGTGCAAGCGGGTTTGGAATGTCTGCAGAGACGGAGACTCCACCACCTCTCTGGGCAGCCTGTGCCAGGGCTCTGCCACCCTCAAAATAAAGAAGTTCCTCCTCATGTTTAGGTGGAACTTCCTATGCTCAAGTTTGTGCCTGTTACCTCTTGTCCTGTCACTGGGCACCCAACAAAGTCTCAACAAAGCCACCGAGGATATTTGGATGAAATGAAGAACACAGTATTTTAGATATTATCTTTACATTTTCATTTGATTTCTTGATGCTAAGTCTTTGTCAGAATTTAAATACCTAAGTTTCCTGCATCTTCTGAATCCAACACCTAGGGAAAAACCACATAGCCTGCTCGAGAGGTATGTTCAAGTTTGTGCCTGTTACCCCTTGTCTTGTCACTGGGCACCACTGAAAATGTTCTTCCTTCCCACCTTACACAGCTGCGATGCAGGTTTATCCCATCCTAAGCATCTGGTGCTATTTTACTTTAGCAGGGAAAGAAAATTAAATGCACGGTCCCAAGAATGGATGACTTTTTCAGCAGCTTTACACAGCTCCAGTGAAGAGCAGACCTAGGTAGACGTTGGAGGATTTGTCTTAGTATCAGCCAGTGGGTCTCCGTTAGATAGCAGTATGTATTTCTTCCTTATAGACTGTGCCACTGCAGAACACGTTGTCCCTGGCTCCCCGTAGCACAGGACTATGGAAAGGCTGCACTGCTGCAAAGGGCATGAGGTGCCTCCAACCTACAAGTGACAAGGTTGTTTCGCACATTGTGGTGTTTTTTTAAGAAGAAAGCCTCTGAATAGGGGGAAGCCATACTTAAACATGTTATAGAGGGCTATCTTTTACTTGTCATGTTAAAAACGGTGGTTAGTTTTATTAAACTGTGATTGCAAACTTCTGCCTGTGGAAGCTCCATCTGAAATGCTTCTCTTATTTCATACACTGCGCCGCTCCAGATACTCATCAGCCCTCTTTGCAGCAGACTTGATTTTTGGAAGGACTGGTCTGCATAGCTGTTCTTGGTTTATTCAGGTTTCTGACACACCGTTTATCACCTTTACATTCTTACACTTCCACTGAAAAAGCTTGAAAACAGAATTGAGACAAAACTTTTAAGTTTATCTTGATGCCAGGAGTCACCAGCTTTCTGTGATTTTCATCTGAAACAAGAAATCAGTGAAGCTGGGTGTCTGTAAATGTCAGTGTGTCCAGCCTAACCTCCCTGCTCATTACAGAACACATAACCAGCTATGGCCTGATTGGTTTTGAGCTTAATTCTATGGCAAACTGAAAACAATTTTCTTTGGTTTTTCACTTTCTAATACCTGTCTTCTGTAAAATAAAAGTTCCTGTCCTTACACATACTTAACTGATGCTAAGATCATTTAAACCAGGTTGTGGAAAGTAAGTATTTACTTCCCAGCAGTTGTTAAAATGCCATTACAGATTGTATTTAAATGTATACATTACACTAAAAGTAATTATGTTCATGTGAGACAATGATGATGATGATGGTGATAAGATCAAGCAGCAGATGTGTGAACGTAAGTGCCTGCCATCTTATTTTAAACATCAGATGAGCTGAATGGAAGCCTAAGTGGGATCATTTTGGGATCATTTTGTTAACTCAATATAAATAATTCTTTAAATTTTATTCTCCATTTCAAGGTATGGCAAATTATAGTCGAATGTTCTTCACAGTGTTGATATAGTGGCACTGACGTCATTACTTCAGAGGCAACTAATTGAGAAACACGTTAGGTAAGATACCTTTTACCATGCATAAGCAGGAGAACAGTTTAAAATTTGGTGCCTCTCATCAAACCCTGTAGGTACTTACCATGCCTGTTCTCCACAGAGCTACTGCAGCACTACCAACCATCTCCTTCACATCTTTCAATACTTAAAGGGGGCTTATAAGAATGATGGGGACAGGCTTTTTAGTACAGCCTGCTGCGATAGGGCAGATTCAGACTAGGGATAAGTCAGAAATTTTTTATGCTGAGGGTGGTGAGACACTGGCCCAGGTTGCCCAGAGAGGTGGGAGATGCTCCATCCCTGGAAACATCGCAGGTCAGGCTGGGCAGGGCTCTGTGCAACCTGATCTAGTTGGAGATGTTCCTGCTCATGGCAGGGGATTGAACTAGATGGCCTTTAAAGGTCCCTTCCAAATCATTCTATGATTCTGTGATCTGCAGCCTCTTGGGCCTTCTCACCTTTGCCCATCTCATGGGCATCTTCAAGAAAACATCTGCTGGACTGGACGTGACAAAAAACAGTGTGGAGTCAGAGGTACCTCCCACCTATTCTTTGCTATGTTTTCTCTGGTAACTTAACAGGAGTGTAAGAAACACATGCTTACCTCACACCTTCACCTTGCTGAGCTCTATCCCTTCCTGCAGCCTCTCAGGATGTGGCCTAACCACCCAGTGCCACAAGGTGGAGACCCACTCAGTCCACAGCATGTCTATTCTGCATAAAACAGGTCAGATTTGCGGGGCCGAGAAGTTGGGTTGGGCAGTGGATGAGGAATCAGGAAGGTCTCAGGCAATGAAGTCAAACATGAGGTCAAACCTCAGCTGCGGTGACTCTTTACTGTGGAAAACCCAAACATGATGACAGGGGAGGAGGAAGAGGTAGGGAACCGGCGGGGTGTCTCCATATGTGATTTATAGGAAGACAATTTGCTCTGCTAGTTCTGCTAGGCACGGCTGAAGGTCGGGCTTTGCAAACTGGGACGCAAAACCACTTTGGAGGCGTGGATTGACAGGATGGCTGCATCACACAGTGCATGTTAGAGCAAGATCTGGTTGCTTCAGTAAAAGACCACAAAGGAAATTGTAGAAAATGGCAGGAACGGGCTCTTGAACAGAGCACGTAGATCTTCATTACCATCTGTCCTCTGCCACGAGCCTTCCTCAACAGCTTGGCTGACATGATACGGAGAAAAAGTAGTGTTTCCACCCAGGCTGTGATGGATAGCCCCAGTTGGAAGGAGCTGCACCAGCTCTAATGTATTATAAAATTGGTTTTAATTTATTAGAAGAAGAAAAGAGCAAGTATTGTTTCCACGAACCTTAACCACTTTATTGGTATTAAATCATATTAAGTTGCTGTTATTTTCTTGTATTTGGCATTTTCTTCTGAATGTTTATTCTGATTCGCTTTAGCTTCTGGCCAAGTGTGCATCAAGTGTCGAGAGCCAGTTCTAAACTCCATTTCCCCTATAAAAAATGAAAAGAGATAATTACATTTAAGAGCACTGTATAGAAAAAAAGTAGCAGTAATTTACTTCTATGGGCAGGTGTAGAGCAAAACAATAGCATTGAGTAGACGTGTCATGTGAGTTGCTTGAATAGACCATGTATACCTACTGCTTGAAAAAACAGCCAGCGAGTGTGCTGACTCTGAATCATAGAATCACAGAATCATAGAATCGTTAGGGTTGGAAGGGAGCTTAAAGATCATGTAGTTCCAACCCCCCTGCCCTGGGCAGGGACACCTCCCACTAAATCAGGTTGCTTAGAGCCCCGTCCAGCCTGGCCTTAAAAACTTCCAGGGATGGGGCTTCCACCACTTCTCTGGGCAACCTGTTCCGGTGTCTCACCACCTTCACGGTGAAGAACATCTTCCTAACGTCCAGTCTGAATCGACCCATCTCTAGTTTTAATCCATTCCCTCTAGTCCTACTATTACCCGACATCCTAAAAAGTCCCTCCCCAGCTTTCTTGTAGGCCCCCTTAAGATACTGGTAGGCCGCTATAAGGTCTCCTCGGAGCCTTCTTTTCTCCAGACTGAACAATCCTAGCTCTCTCAGTTTGTCCTCATAGGAGAGGCGCTCCAGCCCTCTGATCATCCTCGTGGCCCTTCTCTGGACACGTTCCAGCACGTCCATATCTCTCTTGTAGTAGGGGCTCCAGAACTGGACGCAGTACTCGACAGGTGGGGTCTCACAAGAGTGGAGTAGAGGGGGAGAATCGCCTCCCTCGACCTGCTGGCCACGCTTCTCCTGATACAACCCAGGATACGATTGGCTTTCTGGGCTGCTAGTGCACACTGATGGCACTCGTCTCGTCTCGTCTACCATCACCCCCAAGTCCTTTTCTTCAGGGCTGCTCTCAAGCCAGTCACTGCCCAGCCTATATCGGTGCTTGGGATTGCCCCGACCCAGATGGAGGACCTTGCACTTGGTTTTGTTGAACTTCATGAGGTTGGCATGGGCCCACCTCTCCAGCCAGGTGAAGCATGCAGTGTCTTACAGTGAAGCATTTTGAATCTGATGCTGCAGAAGACGATGTGCCCTGCAGAAGGGACGTGCGGGGAGCCTAGGGAGCTCAGTGCCCCGCAAGCTGTGAGTCTAAGAGGCAAAACTCTACACATTTCCTCAGCCTAAAGTATATTTTCAGACTAATGCAAATAGCAGCTTCGTGTCACGTAACTATGAAGCCTCGTGTCAGAGGGAGGTAAATCAAGAAAAACTCCACTGAAGTTAGGCCAAGTCACAGCCGTAAGAGCAGGAGTGTGCATGCGTGTTTATATATGCCAATATCATTAATTACTTCACTGAGCTTCTTCTAGGGGCGATGTTGGGTCTCGCAGTCCCCAGGTGATATATTGACTCTTTAGAAGTTAATCAGTGAGTTGAATCTACTCTGCAAGCTTTATAATTCACCGTATTTTAGACTTACTATTGCAAAATGGTACGACTTGGGCTAGTATTTGGAACACACTCAGAAAACATGCAGATAAAGCAATTAGACACTTCAGATTTGGCTTCTTGGTGACAGTGTCCATACTAATTAAACTGATTGAGAACACATGCAGACTCGTAAGAGGGCCAGGTCAGGACTAAATTTTTCTTATGAGGATACAGTAAATAGGTCACACAGTGAAACAACATCAATACTAATTGATTAATATGTTCTACAAACCCAATGGAAATTAGGGCAATTTGCTCATTTTAAAATTAAACTAGTTATAAATGATTTGAGATGGTTTTAGTTGCCTAATTTTAGACAACTTAATTCACTTTGTCCTATGACTTTTAAGTAACACGATTAATATATGCAAATTAATTAAAATTTCTATATACTAATTGACTGAGTCATGTCCTTATCTTTTTGCAATGAATTCTTCTGTAAATACCATCATCCAAATGAAAAATATAACAAAGCCCTTAGAAATTTTTGCATAACTGTCCCTACAAAATGCAATTTTAGTATAATAAAGCTATCTGTTCAAAAAAGAAAAAAAAGTTCTTATGAATTTCAAAATTGCTTTTCTTGCTGAAATTCTGTGTGTTCCATGACCAAAAAGAGAACACGAACACAGCAGAAATTTTGGAAAAAATTTATAAGAAAAGACTTTAACTGTAAATTAAAATTGGACATAGCTTACATTTCAGCTTTTGAAAAAGGAAAAATAACATTTTATCAGCAGTGATCTGGACTTAAATACAGACACACTGAGTCATAATGAAACCTCTTGAAAGACTGAAAACTGGCTTTTGGGTTGGTTTTTTTTTATGTGAAAGTTACTTGGATATCCTGTTTTATCAAATTTTGTGGGGTGTTATTTGCATTACGCTGTGAAACAGAGTTTGGCTGTGCATATTTTGGGTTTCTAAGACCATTACAAGATATGTAAAACATGTCTCCAGCAAGTGTTAACATCTTCTAAACAAAAACCTTGAACTTTTACATAAATACAGGTAGAATTTGGCAAAATGCGAAAGGTATGAAGTCACCAGATGTAAGAGCATAAGATTTCACCTTGAATGAACTTTAGACGTGGCGAAGGATTTGCAGTGCCTTTCACAATCGGAAAAGAAAAGAAAATGGAGTAACCTAAAATACATATTTTTGAAGCAGATCTCCTGCCCTGATCTGTTTTGAGTAGCACTGTTTGCAGCTGCTATTAGCTTCCTCTTTTCCAAGACATGCTTAGTCAATTGGGACAACCCCAATTCATTGCTTTCCAGGTTTGTCTACGATTATCCCCTGCAACGGTCGACCGCGTAGCTGCCAGATTAACACAATGCAAAATGCGCATAATGACACTGCATTTTCAGTACCCTTATGTCAAGGATATACTTTGGCCAAGCACATCAGAACCTTTAATAGTGCAAACAACTGCTTCAGTCAATCTTTGGTTGTTCTTAGACGCCCTGGAAACCTCTTTCAGCCCCTGCAAGTCCACAGTCTGGACCCTGCACATCATCTGAAAAACATCAGCCTTTTCATGAGTCCATCCCAATATCCATCCTAAATGTTTTTGGATGCTTATCTGAATCAAATAGAATATATAAGTCTTTTTACGATTTATCTATTTCTAGCAATCTAGTTTGTGTGCAGAGCTAATAATGGCAACTCAAGTTATGGCACCACCTTGTGACTTATGTTTCTAGTCAACAGCAGAGACACGTTCAACAAAATCCTCTTTCGACTGCGTCTGGTTTTGAAAAGGGATCACTGATTCTGTCTAGCAGATTCCCACAAACAAAATGCAAGCTGAAAATCATCGTTTTACATATTTCCTTGTTAATACGAATTTTGTACTTGTTCTAGATCTGCAACTGCATAATTGCAACTAATAAACCAAGTTTTAAAATTCTTTGTTGTTTTCTTGCCATGTAAATGGTACAGGTGTGCCTACAAACAACAGATAAATTAACATCTGGACTCTGGGAAATAAATTTGTGTTGTTCTTTTGCCTTTTGAACACATAATATCAGCTGAGGTCTTGTTTTAAAGCAATTTATTTAATGGGATGTTATCAAACAAAATAATACGCACCATTTACCACATTTTCTGGTTATTAACTACATTTTGCATATACTTAACTCTGAACCTTGTCAGTAGGATGTATTTGAGTAAAACTTTCATAAGCCACCCTAACATAGTTGATAAGAGTAAGAAATCCCAGTATTTACAAAATATCATTGCTCAGCCACCCTGGTGGCTGGCATGTTGAGGAAACAAGCAGTAAAAATATTTTTATGAGAAGAGAACTGTAGGCCATGCAAGTTCATTCTATAATTATTATTTTCTGAACTTTGTTCACATCACTAATCAAAAAATGAAGGTTTATCTCCCAACTCTTATTCTTTATCATTCACACTAGCCTACCTCACTTTTAGATGATACAAAGAAAATTGACAGTATTCTTTGTACAGAACAGCCACACTTTTCCCCATTCCAGAATTTGGATTGTAATCCCTAAAACTGCGCCATGCTTATGTGTGTCTATATGTGGAAATACGTTGCAAATGAGGGTGTGATGTCACTTATTCTTTAAGATATTTATTTCAATTTTTAATGTAATCTCAATATGTTAATTTAATAAAGTTTTTTTGTGTGGTTTTTTTAAATGGATAATAAAACAATTGATTTGCAATGGAATGCCTGCTGGACATTTGATGTAGATCATGGAAAAGGCTTCGAAGCCAGTGGCTCTGCACTGCTGGAGTGTTGCAGCACCCTGAAAAACAAAGTCATCCAGCTCAGGCCATGTGTTCCCAGGGCCACCCTGAGCAAGTGCCTGCCCTTGGAGGGCACTTGAGCAAGTGCCGCACACAGACAGCACGATGCTGCAGGCTGAGAATAACTGCTAAAGCCAAGGCAGGTAACGGGAGATGTGGACGTGAAGGTTGAGTCTAACATGTCCTTGGAGGTGTCCAAGGCCAGGCTGGACGGGGCTTTGAGCAACCTGGTCTAGTGGGAGGTGTCCCTGCCCAGGGCAGGGAGTGGGACCGGGTGGTCTTGAAGGTCCCTTCCAACCCAAACCATTCTGTGATTCTGTGTCTCTCCCTGTGAGTTAGTAGCTGATGCAATACTCACAATCATGCTCTGAAACTGGGTTTTTCACTCCACAGTCCTTTCCTGCATGTACCATCTCACTTGGAGAGCAGATGCAAAGAGCAACTGTGAGAAGATTGCTTTGTCATGGATGTCAACAAGCCTGTTTTCAGCAATTTGGCCTCAAATTTCATATACATTCCATACTACGCTATCTTTTCTTAAAATAGGTTTCATTTTCAAAGTGTATTTTTGAGATGTCTTTTGTAAATTTTAGTTTCTAACTTATTTCACTCCTCCATTAATTTGCTGCCTGCTTTTTGGTGCGTTTCCTGCCCGCACTTCAATCTACTGTTGCTTACAAACATTTACCAACTATCATTTACTATCATTGTGCAAAACCACACTAAGGATATCTGATTTCAGTATGCATAAATATAGCTGATAAAATCAACCCTTCTTGCAGCTGAAATTACTATTTAAATACTAATATTACTAATAGAACTAATTAAGTCTTTTTAGACAAACAAGATATATCTGCAGGGTGTGCAAAAGAATTCTGTGCAATTCATCCATGCCATAAAAGTTTTTAAAATATCCCAGCTCAGCTCCAGGAAAGAATTCCACAAAATCCTAATGCGTTGGAACTGCACACTCTGTACCAAATAATAAAAAGCTACTTGTGCGTATTATAGTGAAAACAAAACTAGGAAAGCAGATATCAACACAGCCACTTGTTGGAAAGCTGCTGCCATCTTAGTTAACAGCATCTGCCTCGTTCAGCTGCCTTCTCCCCAACCTGGCAGTAATCTTAAAACCACGAGATCTGTACTTTTACTTAACCAGAATCCCTGATCCACTGGGGCCAAAAGACATATTTTCTCGGAATAGATGGGAAAATACCTGGAAGCAACCCCTCCAAGTGTCGATGCTCACCCTGGTCAACCCAATTCTGGCCATTCTTGAATGTTTGAAATGCTCTCTGCATGCAGAGACAGGAATCCAAAATGTCACTTGCGCTTGGAGGATTAATCTGCATTTTACAACTTTACATGCCTGAACAAACTCCAGGAGGGGACTTGACTGAAGTGGCGAGTGAGGCAAATTATTATTGTCTCCGGCTGGATTACTCCCAGGCTGTAGTATTCCTTACCTGCCTCTAAGTGGCAACAGGTATAGCTTTCTTCCCTGCAGTCCCCAAAAAGGACACACTCCTCTCTAACTGTGAAAATCAAACAAATCACTCGGAGTCTCTTCCATCTGGCTAAATCCTGTTCAGTCAGCATAAAGGAGGGAAATATCCCAGCAGTACTACCAGGTTGCTCTTACAGCAAGTCAGATTGGATCACGAGAGGTGAATGATTAGAGAAACTGCTTGTCTGTGAAACTTACGCTATTGTAGGAAATATTTACATGTTAATACCAGTGACCAACACTGTCCAAAGGGGGTCGATCCCATTCCTATCTCCTTGTGTTATGGGGAAGACAGAGACTTCTGCTTTGACCGTGTCTTTATTTCTGCTTTGTTTTTAGGAGTTTTCTCTGATATTTCTGTGCAACAGCATTATAGAATTATTTTTAAGAAGGCAGAACATTGACGGTCTACAAAGCCTGACCTGAAAAAGGAAAAAGATATTGCAAAGAGGAGTTTCTGCACCATTGTTTGGATGGAAATTTAGCACCAATATCAAAGCTGGAATCTCGAAAAATATTGTTTTTCTAACACTGTAGATGCCACACAGTTAAGTTAGCAGAAATAACACTTATCCAGCCTGTGTGAGACCCATCTCCCACTCCTTTCTCTGCTGAAAATGCAAATTATTGTCACTTGGATGGGTGCCCTTAGCACAAGGCTCCTTCTGACCTCACAGACTGAGTAAATGCTAACCCAGACAGCAATGAGAACAATTATATACCTCCCTGCCAAATTCACGGCTTCATTTACAGGTGTATATAGGCACACACTTAACAACAGGTGTGTAAGCAATGCCGTCTCACCCTGAAGTACGATGATCAAAATCAGGCAATGGGAAACCAAAACCTGTGTGGTGTTCTAGCTGAGGAGCCGGTACCTGCAGAAGCAGCTGTTTAACAAGCAACTGTTCTTTTGTTTGTGCACAGGTGACAATTATAGTGTGTTGAGAACGGGACAGAAAGTAAGGAAAAAAACCACAGAAATTATTTCTTGTTATTACCCTTTTTAAAATAAATTATTTTATTTTGCTGTTACTCTGAAAACGAGTAAGGAGTTAGTCCATGCAGTTCAAGGGGTGTTTTCTGTATAATTTCCAGAGCTGCCACACCCTGATCCTCATTTTTTAATGTACAGTGATGGGCTGGTCTCAGCTAATGCTTACTGATTGCTTCAGGACTTCATCTCTAATTTTAGTCAATCAACTGTCAGATTCAAGTAACACACTTAATCAGAATATAAGTAACATAGTAGCCTTGTACTTTAGACGTAGCTTAAATACTAACACGTCTGGAAAATACAATATACTTGGAGGACATCAGATGTGTTAAATCAAAGTCTTTTGTCATTTAAATCTATGAATGCTGAGAAACCTATGGTAGAATTTGGCCTACTGTGTTATTTATTAAGATGTTAGACAAAGATAAATATTGTTCTGGAGCCCACTGCTGGCTAAGGAACTCTTACTTTATTGCATAGATTTGCTTGCACAGAATTAATTTGATTTAACTTTTCAAGGTGCTTTTCTAAACCTTAAAAGTGCACAACCTTTGTCAAAGCAAAGGTAACATAATAAAGGGTAACAGTAAGAAAAACAATAGCTTATAAAGAATTGAATTTTCATTTTACGTTTAAATTCCACCACATACGCATGATTTGCATCTCAATCATATCAGTCTAACATATGAACGGCACAGCAAACACAAATGCTCCGAGAGAATGCATGGATTTATAAATATAAATAGGCAATTACATTACTAATCCACTGGATCATAGAACACTCTCAATCAAAACATTTGGCATGAGAATGAAAAACAGTAAAGAACCCGTAACACCTTTCAAGGAAAGACAAAAATTACAGCATGATCCAATTTAATGCCCTTTAAAATGGATATTCTTACAATTCAGGCTTGACGCTGTTGAATCACCTTCCTGTATTACAAACTCCAGGAGGAACTGCAAAGTTTTACCTTTCCTGGTATGGTCACCATTCAGTACTACTTACAATCAATGGAGGAACCTAACGAAAGCGTTGAAATAGCACAAATATATTACCATGAACAACTATCATATGCTTCTTTAAACTTTATGTTTTATCTTTTGGAAAGCTTCTGCTATGTAATAAGATTTAGCTTCTTACTTTTAATCTCATATTGCAGGAGCAAGAAAAGACCTAGTCCTCCTCCGGCATGTTGCAGTGTTGTCATGGGTACACAAGTATGGTCCATCACTTCCACCAGTAAATAAACAAGATTCTCAAAGAGTGCTCGGCAGGATTTACTAGCTCTGTAGTATTGTTAGCTGCGCAGGGCTTTAAATAAGCAAATGGTTTGTCGTTTTAGAATAATATCCAGGGCTGTGTAGGGGCACACCTATGTGGTATATCTTCCTTTAGAAAAACCAAAGGGTAAGTGTTATGCTGTGTAACTTTACGCTCCTCGCTTTTTAATGCAGTTTATCTTTGCCTCTTGTTTTTCAGAAGACGTTTCTAGGTTACACGAGGGTTCATGCTCTAATGTGGCAGGCAACTTGGGGTAGTCACCCACTAACTGCTTAAACAAACGAGTTCCATCTTTACATACATGAATAGTAAAATGCGATGTGTCCATTTTAATGGGGAAAAGTCATTTTAATGTGGCAGCACAATATTTGGCAGTATTCTCATCGTCTTTCCTAAGACAAAGTCTGCTCTCAGCCCAGAGACTACAATGATGAAATTCAGTCTTACCAACACATCTGTCAGCAGCTACAACAGGCTTGACTTGATCCTAACAACTCAGCATCTTATGTTGATGAAGGGATGTAGGTTAAATGCCCCAAGCTTGCGTTACAAGAAGGAAAAGCACAGATAGTTAAGAACACTTTATTTAGCATAGTATGTTAAGCTTCACGATAGTAAAGTCTCAGCTGGGGACTCCAATTTATTAAAGAAATGAAAATAGAAACGTCAAATTAAATTGGGTAAAAAATTCAGGTCTAAAAGCTCTGAAACCACAAGCCTTTCACACTTTGAAAGAGAACCTACTGAAAAATTACATCATTGTCTTCTATACGGAGTTTCCAAAAGTAGGTACATTTTTGTTTTCTTGTTCACCACACGCACACTGTATGATGTCGCCTTCAGTCACACACACGCTATGTGTGACTGCGATGTTCTGTTGGGTTTAATTGTTAGCATATCTTCACTGATTAGCCTGAGTAAATCTAATTTAAGGCTAGACAGAGCAAATAATTCATGATGAATAATTTATTTGATAAATTTAGCCATTTTTTCATCTCTTGTCATATCTGTGAACAGATTGCAAGGTAGGTTTGGGGCTGGTTTTTCTTCTTAGTCTATGACTTCAGTACCAGTATTCAAAACCTGCATTGAACTCATCAGTTGCCTTTGGTTAGAGAAGTTATAAACTACTGTACTCGTTCTTTTATTTTTGGAGCTAAGGCTGTAAAGTCTTGAGCTTCTGACTTGTATCCAACAAAGCATCTACCTTCAAAGGTAGTTGATTGCACTGAGGATTAGGGAATGACCCTCAAGGATCTGGGCCAAAGCACCAAAGTACCTTCAAGTACATGTATGTTCCTGCTGAGCTCTGAAGTATCCACCATCTCCATCAAGAAAGGGCACCAAGAGTTTCTAGTAAACAGAATTCTTTCCTGGATATGAAATTTGCTTTTCTCTAGTATTTTGCCATTGGCACTCAACTGCTAGAATATTTACTGAGAGAGAGCACAGGGAGGACACAAGCCCAGCAAAAGCAGATTAATGTGGTGAATGGATGTTTGTGATTTTGGGTGTTTGCTGTTATCCGTTGCCCTTTGCTACTTAAGAGACAGCATCATCAAGCCCTATGTGTTGCTTCTAACACAATGTGAGGTCCTTGGGGCAAGAACATCTCTCTTCTGCTCAGAAAGCACACGGCATACTGGGATGCTCAAGGAAATAAATAATAAATTATAACAATTAGTGCAATCTTTTATCTCATTAGTAATTCTTGAATGTGAGAGAAGTCACATTGCAGTTACATCCATAAGGATTACTGGTTCAAGT
Source organism: Larus michahellis (assembly GCF_964199755.1). Classification (NCBI taxonomy): domain Eukaryota; kingdom Metazoa; phylum Chordata; class Aves; order Charadriiformes; family Laridae; genus Larus; species Larus michahellis. The sequence goes on from NC_133930.1 coordinate 82,512,649, forward strand.
AAAGGCTACGGGATCTCACCCCGCTGTTGCAGGCCACGTGGGGCTGAAAAATACAAATATCTTGAGTTGCTAACCTGTGTGTTTGAACACTTGAAGCCCCATTTGAAACAAAATAAAAATAATTTGGCAAAGGCAGCCACGGTGTGCTTGCCAAAAAGCATCAGCAAATATTGATTTACTAATTTATTCCCAAATTAAAGCTGAAATCGTGACTTTTTTTTTAAAGGGAAAGAGAAGAATGGGAGAAAAAAAGACCACTGTGGCTTCTAAGAGCGAACAAAGCAGAAAGATATCCCTCAGAAATTAACCTTCTTTTTAGATTATGGCTTTGCAGGCCTAAATAAGTGAAGATTTCCATCCTTCACGAAATAACACTACTGTCGGTAAGCAGGCACCGTTCCTCCTTCCTCAGGCAGCAAGGACATTCTGCAAAGCTGCCCTTTATACTACACATCCAGTGCCGAGAGAGTTAATTTAAATTTGATAACAAATGGCTCTTGCTTTTGAAACGAATGTAGCCTGGCAACTTCAACCGAGAACCCTTCATAGGGCCTCAATTATGTATGCAGCTTCTTTGAGAAATAGTTTCACACATCTGACCCAGAGCCCATGATGCTGTTGCTATGAAATAAAACTGTACGTAGGCAATGGTTCATTTCTGTACAACCTCCGCATTTCTGTACTCCCCTCACCCCAGGTGCACATGTGAAAAACACACAAAATCACTGATTCCGGACCAGTTTCTTGCATTTCTTGCATCGTCTCGTCTGCTACCATTTGAACACAAATTTAACATGTATGATCGTTATTCCAGCATTTAACCTGCATGCTCGGGATTGCTTTTTTTCCAGGAATTTTCAGCCACTCTGCCAGGCTGCCCTTGTCAAAGCCACTGTGTGAAACCAGCGAGACAGAGAATGGGTTAAACACCCACACCATTTCATTATTTTTATTTTTTTTTCTCCCCCTCCCCTCCCAAAATGGCTGCTTTGTCTGTGTGCATACACCAATAGCAAATGTCCTTCTGTTATTGTACAGCCAATTTGATGTGTCAAGTATTCATATGCTAATGGCAGTACAGTTTCTCACTTTTCATAGATAAATTGTAAGGATTGTTACAGACAGTGAAACACAAGACTAAACAGCTTTTATTTCAGAAGTGATAAATTACTTTCCATTCAAATAACATCCACACATGCTACTGACCATTATTGTTTCTATTCATTGCGAGTTTGCCTTCTGTTTTTCTTTCTTAGAACGGTCAAAAAATATTTAGCAGATATAGCCAGAGTTGATGCAAATGATTTCATTTCCTTAATTTGCTTTGCACTTTCAAGATGTGAAGTTAATTTTTGTGCAGTTTTTACCCACAATGAAAGTTTTACAATGGGAACAGACATTGTTCTCCCATACAGAGCATTCGTGATTTTTTAAAGCTTACAATAGGTGGGATCTGAAGACTGGAGTATTTCCTCTCGTGTGTCAAAAAAGTATGCCATAGTATGCATGCCCAGAATCCATTACTTAGGAATGCTACTGGCAAAGGATTTACTAAATATAGCATAAATCAGGAGCCGAAGAAAATAATAGCCAACATCTTTTTGTTTTGTTGCAAGATCAACATTTATTCAAAGCCCGAAAAGACCAGGAGTTAAGAATGATCTTGTACCTGAAGTAAAATAAGACTGTTTTCGAAGTCCATATTTTATAAATATGGAATGAGTATTTGGCATGGATAAAATAAACTTGCTTATTAAGCAAAGACTTTTTTTTACAAACATAAAAATATGTTTGCCTTTCTACTGACTGAAATTGTGTGGGTTTATGTAACATAGCCATGGATTATATCTGTGTCCTCAATTCGGACATAAAAATGCATTTATATAATTATGTTGTTGCATGGTCAGTCCAAAAAGTAAGAAAATTCTGAGTTAAATCCATAAGCCCAGATGGACACCGTTAATTTCATTAGCCATTGGCTAATACCTGTGGCACCACACTGAAGTCCATTGATCCTCTCATTTAAGTCGCTGCACTCTGCCCCAGCCCAGGGAAGAGAGCAGGGTCAGCTACAAATAAAGGCCATACCTGAGGGTTGTGTATGTTAGGGCTTTTCCTCACCTTTGTAGAGGTGGAAGGTAAACGTCAATGCCAGCTAAACGCATGCAGCATCGGGTCACTGCAGACGTATGGTAACAAGGAGTTAGCCAGTGCAAAATGCAAGGCCCTCAAAGTAGCATCAGCTCATCTATGACTTATATTTATGACATACATTTAACCAAAAGAGTAACTCTACATTGGATTATTTCTTTGATTTGCAAAACAGTGTGAAATCCTACAAATATGTAACACATACAAGCAAGAGTTTGCTGGGGGTTGGAGCAGTAAAGCTTGTTTTATAAAATACGTGACCTTTCTTATTCTAAGTGTGCTTCATTGAGGTTGCATTGGTCTTGGGGATCTGCTACTTCATAAGCGAAGTTATAGGCTAGGGGAGGAGTTGGTTGGTGTGGGACTTGAACAAGGATGTTGCATGTCATAGTTCAAGCAAAAGCATTAAATCCACAGTCAGGAAAAGGCAACACGAGAAATGGGGATGAAAACCCGTGCTGATCAGCTGGTATGTGAGCCACTGCTCTTCTACTTCATGACAAAGTGAGCATCATCTTGAAAAAACATCAGCACCCAGTCAGCATCCTTGACAAAAATGTGTGTTTCTGGAGAGATGCACCCACATGCACATTCAGCTCTCCAAAAGTGCAGACTCTCAGAGTTAGCTTTCCTGCTGCACGTGCCCACACCGCGCATTTCCTAAATCATAGAATCGTAGAATAGTTTGGGTTGGAAGGGACCTTAAACATCATCTAGTTCCAACCCTGCTGCCATAGGCAGGGACACCTCCCACTAGACCAGGCTGCTCAAAGCCTCATGATGATGATGATGATGATGATGATGATGATGATGATGATGATGATGATGATGATGATGATGATGATGTCCTCCGTGTCTTGCCTGGGAGAAGACTTTGGTTTTGCAGCTTCCTTTTACAAAGCAATTGTGCCAACGCACCAAGAAGTCACACTGGGAAATGAATTAACTAGACTGCCCATAATCTCCTCCGAGAATTCATACAGGAGTATGAAAATATGGTTGGAGCATGAAAGAAATGTGACAGTGTCAGGGCCCCACTTTTCCTGAGAAGAAGAGGGGGGAAACTGAAGAGAAAAGGACATTTGCAATTTTGGTGGCCCACCACACTCTGCAGTAACAGCCACAGAGCTGATCTACGCTGCCCTCAGAGGGCTGATGACTCATTATTCATCCCATGTGCTTGCAGGCGAGTGTGTAGCTGCTTATTAAAGAGTCTGGTTCTGCAAACACTTCTGCACTTGCTTGATTTTAAGAATGCAAGTAATCCTACTGGGGTGAACTGTCAGCAACTAATTCTGGGAGCAATGACATTGCCAACATCTCAAGACTAATATGAGAAGACGAATCAAAATTCTAATCCCTTGAAGGCTGGTACAAACCAGCTTCCACCATATTTTTATCTAGTTTGCTCTCAGAAGTTTTCTTTCACATTTTATTTTTTTTTATGTAGCTGTTTTTGCAGTAACACTGGGGGAAAAAACACAAAAACATGTTAAAAAAGAACAAAATGTGAAAATGCTCAACATGAATATCGCACCTTTAAAAAAAGAAAATACACAGAATACAGAATAGTCAAGGGCTTTTTCCTGAAGTGTGGCACACAAAAATTAAATTAAAATATGAAAATTTACACTGTATCAATTTTTGTCTAAACCCTGTGAAAAATTATATTTTCTTTTTAATAAGCTACCTTCTTCCAGACCTCAACCAAAAAAATAATGCGAGCAAAAGCAAATAAATGTGCATTTAAGAGATGATCAGTCCTTTAAGTGGCGGGTACAGCTACTTAGAATATGTGTTTGTAAATGCCAAATTCTACAGCGCTGTGTTGCAGCTATGTGCAATGAGTTTCTTTTTTTTAGAATAGTTACAGAATGATCAGGAAAATGTGCAACAAAGTTTTCCTAAAATGAGCAAAGAACTGGATGATATTTTAGTTCTAAGCATGTTGGAGGAAGTTTTGGGGTTTCTGCATCCCTTTTAGGAAGTGAGGAAAACTGTAATAGGGATAACAGGAATGTGGACCCTCTCGCACACCCCAGGGAGGGTGTTCCAAGGAACCAGAGGAGTAAAACTGTGATTTACTCCGCAGTGATTCAATGTCCACTCCACAGCTTTGGGGGTAACTTCTCCCCACAAAGGCCCCGGTGTAGATTTTTTTATCAGTGGCCCACTACAGGAGAAGGGCGTTCAAATTCATAATTATGATAATTTTAAAATGTTAATCTCCTGACAGTTGTTTTCAGGATATGTTGAATTAAAGTTTACTTAGAAATGCTTAAGCTGATAGATAGTGGATGCTAATTAGACAAAAGGTGATGAGCAGGTCAAGGAGAAGAAGATGTATGCAAGGTTACAATTAGTGTACTTTACATCTTTGTGAAATTTTCATCTAAAGCGTTACCGCAGATGTTTTACAAGCAGCCTTTTTTTTTTTTCAAGATGAAATGCCATAGTCAATTAAGTTTTCCACAAATGACAGAAAGTGATGGACTCATGTCTCTGAGTAATCCCTTCTGCCCACCCCTCTGAGGGTGCAGAAGGCTCCATCTGTGATGGGTGCAGGTGTTGAGACTCCACTGAAATGGCATATTTGGAGAACTAAGAGACACAGCACAAGAGGCTCAACTGCTGGTGTGGTCCTTTTCCAGGGGCTATGGGGGCAGCACCACACCGTAAGATGGCAGGGCACCTTGTGCAACAAAAATATACCTGGTCAACTGTCTCCTGATCTCACCCCAGTCCTGAACAAGCCCTATCTCTTTAGGGCTTCAGAGGAATGAGGAGAATTTTTGTGGCCCAAAATCTTGCTTCTTTTCCCCAAAGGATAATCCAGTTTCCTGGTCTGTGTCTCTTAATTAGTATTTCAAATTTAAATTTATGCCTTTAAATTTCAGGCATAACATAAAATTCAAAAAGCATATTACTGTTCCAATTGTGACTGTGTTTGCAATTGCCATTATGGCCATGATTATGATTACTATTATTGAGCCGTAAATTCCCAAAGCTTAAGGCTGGCATGACTCATCAGGTCACACCAGTCTGACGTTCTGAGCGTCACAGGCAACTGTATTTAATCTGTTCTCTCCTGCGCTGAGCTCAAGGACCTCTACTGTTTGACTGAACTGTTACTCAGGTTTAGCTAAAGCACATCTTCCAGAAGACATCTTCCTTCTTCATCTGAGGGATGGAGATCCTGCAGACCCCCTCGGCAATTTGTCTGATGGTTGATCAGCCACACTGGCAAAAGATTGTGTCTAATTTCTCATTTTAATCTGTTTGGCTTCGGTTTCCAGACACCAGTTCTTCTGATATCTTTGTCAGACCAAAGAGCCCTTTGTTGTGGTGAATGGAGTCAAATCCAGTTGTCAGCTGGTCACGTGGTGTTCCCCAGGGCTCAGTATTGGGGCTGTTTCTCTTTAGTAATTTTATCAATGATCTGGACAAGGGGATCAAGTAAGTTTGCAGATGACACCAAGTTGGGTGGGAGTGTCGACCTGTTGGAGGGTCGGAAGGCTCTACATTGGGATTTGGACAGGCTGGATTGATGGTCCAAGGCCGACAGTATGAGGTCCAAGAAGGCCAAGTCACAACAAGCCCATGAAGCGCTACAGGCTGGGGGAGGAGTGGCTGGAGAGCTGCCTGGAGGAAAAGGACCTGGGGGTGTTGGTCGACAGCTGGCTGAATATGAGCCAGCAGTGTGCCCACGTGGCCAAGAAGGCCAACAGCATCCTGGCCTGTATCAGGAACAGTGTGGTGAGTAGGACTAGGGAAGGGATCATCCCGCTGTACTGCGCACTGATGAGGCGCCACGTCGAGTGCTGTGTCCAGTTTTGGGCCCCTCACCACAAAAAAGACATTGAGGTTCCAGAGAAGGGCAATGGAGCTGGTGAGGGGTCTGGAGCACAAGTCTTGTGGGGAGCGGCTGAGGGAGCAGGGGTTGTTCAGCCTGGAGAAAAGGAGGCTGAGGGGAGACTTTCTCGCTCTCTACAACCCCCTGAAAGGAGGGGGTAGCCAGGGGGGGTCGGTCTTTTCTCCCAAGGAACAAGCCATAGAACAAAAGGAAATGGCCTCAAGTTCTATCAGAGGAGGCTTAGGATGGATATTGGGAAAAATTTCTTCACGGAAAGGGTTATCAGGCATTGGAACAGGCTGCCCAGGGAAGTGTCAGAATCGCTATCTCTGGAGATATTTAAAAGATGGATAGATGTGGTGCTGAGGGACATGGTTTAGTGGTGATTTTGTCAGTGTTAGGTTGATCATTGGACTTCATGATCTTAAATTTCCCTTCCAACCTAGACGATTCTAAGATTCCGTGATTCTTTAGCACCCAGTCTGTTTTCCCCATGAAGGTTCGTACACATGGAAATCAAATCCCCTCTCAATCTGCCTTTTGATAAACTGAATAGATGGAGTCTCTAAGCCTCTCACCGTAAAACATTATCTTCAGTATACAATCATTTTGAGGGGCCTTTTCCACTCCCTTTCTGACTTTGAAACTTCTTCAAAAGGACCCCACACCTGAACAATTTTGATGGTGCTTTTACCATTGCAGAGTGGAAAAACAAACCCTATGCGATGCCCTACCTGCATGGGTAGCAGCACCATTTTCCTGCCACAGCAAGGCTGGAGTTGAGTGTGACACTGAGATCTTTTCCTCTGCCGCTGCTGACAAGGGTGCGGTCCTGTATTTGGCAGGCCCTGCCTGCTTTCTACATGCAACCTTCATACATCTGTATTAAAATGTCAAGACCGACTCCAGTTATTAGGTGAAGCAGACCACTTTGATTGTCCTCATCAGTTTTTACTACATCACCAGCGATTTTAGAGTCACAACAAAATCACCGATGACAAGCACTAGCGGTGCTCCTCTTCCCTGCAGTTCCCAGCAGAAAATCCCGTTTTTCACATTCCTGTTTGTAGAACCACCCATTAGCCCATTCTAAACCCGTTTGTCATGTATTGGTCCGGGGTTGGTGGGGGCAGAATAGCTTTTGTTTTATGCAGTGTAATAGTAGCAGTTTTATTCAGAAGTTAGGTCTGTTTGACAAAAGTTATTTACCGTGATCACCTGTGAGTTGTCCTTTAATTACCTATCAACCGATTCCCAAAGCAGCTGTTTTTCTGACCGGCTCAAGTTACCTGGGTAGGACCACTTGCCCTTTCTGAATATTGGCACAGCAGCGTTATCCCGGTCTTCTGGCATTTCCCTGCTATTTCAAGGTTTATTAAAAATTAACATCAGTGAATGAGTGCTCTCCCCAGCCAAGTCTTTTAGGACTCTTGGGTAAAACTTATTCAGACCGACTGGCAGATGTTGCTTAATGTCTATTAATTGACTAGAAAGTACTTATTAACCTCATTAAAGGATATTCTTATGCAGTAAGAATGTCCTTATTGTTTCCAAATGGAGAACTGAAATAATTTTGACTGTTTCTGGGTTGCCTACCTACCAATAGGTTTATCACAACTATTTGTTTATAGAATCTCAATGTTTGTAGGGCTTGTTTTGTTCCCAGTGTATTTTATTTTTTTAATTTGTAGATTTGTCTCCATCTTTTTCAGATCCTTTTATCTGTTTCTTTATTTCTGTACAGATACCATAAATCTCTTTCTGGTGTCTTAAACTTTTCAGTTACCTACACAAAAATTCTCTTTCATACTTTTGCAACTCATTTTCTTTGTTACCCCACTATAACATATTTTTAAAATTTATTTTTTTTTTAGTTTTTGTATGCTGCCTTCACTTTTCTGCTTAGTGGCCAAAAAATATTGTTGCCTGTTTTTCTTGAGGAATCACAATTTTTGGCTGTCTTCTAAATTCGTCTTATAGAGCACTACATTTTCATTCACACCTTTAATTCTAAACATTCATCTCCAGCATATCTTTACATTTTTTCTGCCCATGAGACCTCCAATTTGAAAGCATGAAGTATATGCCATGTTACTACTTGAGCCTTTTCTCCTTTTACTAATACTGAATGCAATCAAGTCAAAATCACTGATTCTGGGCCAGCAACCAACTTGCAATGATTAAATCTTTCTTTTGTCCATCACACTGAGATCTAAAGTAGGGTTATTTATTATTACATGCTTTATCTTTGGGGACGGGGAATGATCATCTCTAATTTTTAGCAGAACTGTTGATATGCTGCTGAGGAATCTGCTTTGTGTCGCCCATGGCAAGTCGTAAAGGACTTACATATTTTTACAGTCTGTTTTTCTATTTTCACTTTTACAAGTCAAGTTATAAATGGATTTTTAAGTGGACAATGAAACTTTTAATTTTATTAAGAGGTAAGCATTAACAGTAGTGCTTACAGTAAGAGCAGTAGCTAGTGATAGAAATGCCATGGACAATAATTGTTTTCTGGAACTGGTCAGAAATCAACCCTAATTGTTAGGTAAAAATAAAGTAGAACATGCAAGAAATATTTTTAAAATCATTAAATCTTAGTTAAAACTTCTAATGGCTGTTGCATAACACCATGGAATGCTGAAAATTCAATTTTTCCATTTAACTATGTAAAATGGACTTAATAACTTCAGTTTTTCGTATTTTTTTTTCCCCTTGTAATTTCGTGTTATCTATTTACATACAATTACACCCTGTCCAGAGTTCTGAGCTTTCACTTCTGGGCTTTCAACCTCCTGCTTCATGTAATTAGCACATTATCTGCAAGTATGCAAGTCATCCACCTGAGTTTGCATTTTATTTACAAATACAGCAGGTAACCTCTATCTCAAATCTTGTTTGCCACTTAATGTTTGAGCCCCATTTTTGTTTGCCGTTGGGACTGTCTTTCAAAAGCGATGTCTTAATATACTATCTTGAGCCTGAAACAGTGAATATGAGGTAGCTTCAGGATTAATTCCATATGTGTCAGCTCCATGAGATATTCAATCTTCCATAATTTACTAATGTATATGAAAACCAGGCAGTCATCTGTGTTTTTCTAGCAATACTCTGTCCTCAGAAGCAGTGGTTTCACCATAAATAAGGTCTCAATTAAAAGCAAATAAATTGAGAGCAAAGTTAACCGAGAGACTGTTAATGGACTGCAACCACCACACCTTTCTTCTTATTGCTTAAAAAAAAGTGCAGGTTCTGGGTGTTAATTACAAAAGATGATAAACTTAGAGCAAGTTAACTTGGAGGTGAGAGTTCCCACTCACTGTAAAATAGAAAAAAAGGAAAAAGACACGAGAGAGAGACATGGGTGTTGATGACCTTAGAGATTCATTCAAATGAATACAGGTTTTATAGCTCAAGCGCCTCATGAAAATAACAAAGTTTTTGGCTGACTTCAGACACAGTCTGAATGCTACGCATGACAGAAGAAATGAAAGGGAGTATGTTAGATTGGAAAATGAGAAATGCTGAATCTCCAGGTCTCCCCAGGAGAAATCATTCTCCTTGAAATGTGACCACTGTTGCCATCTCCCCCACTGCCCTGTAACATCTGAAGATGCTACCTGAACGATAGCTCAGCCTTCTTAGATTGGTTGTGTTTGCCTTTAATTTTGTGAGCTAAGATCTTTGTCATACTTTCAAATTAAAAAAACAAAACAAGTTGTATTCTATTCATGAAGGTCAAATATGGAAGGGCCAGACTCATGATTCTAGACTGCTAATATTGCCTTTTCCTTTGTTAAACTCTCCTTGTCAGTATTTCACTAACAGAATATAAAATAATCTGTGTAATGTTTATAAATTACTGGCAAAATGAGTAGCTCAGAGTCTCCTAGTGAAAACTTAAACAACCTTAAGTCACTTCCCTCCATTTCTTCTCGGGAGTATGCACACAGTTTGACTTTAGGAGTTTAATTTAGATACTTTAAATCAACCCCAAAGACATTTAACTCTTTCCATTGACTACAGAACAAAGACATTGTAGTGCTACATGCATTGATTCACATCTGAACCTAATGCCCTATGCATTTTTTTTTCCAGCATCCACCAACAATCAACCCCAAAACCTCTGCCCCTTTCTTTTTTTTCACAATACATGGATTCCTCTTAGACTTCCTATTTTGTGTGTGCATGTGTGTGCCGCTTGGTTTGAGTGCATATGACTCAGCTTATTACCAGCTCCTGATTTTATTGTAATCTTTGCACTTTGGGTATGTGGGGAGGGAGGAATTCTTCATGTTCCAGAAAAAAAAAACTGGACCTCATCAAAATATTCTAATTGAGTTCGACCCTCAGGGCTCAGAAACCAGAAGAAAAAGAACACAATTATGTGTGTTTGCCTTTTTTCTTTTAATAAACTTAAATCCAAAGCTGTTACTAGAGTGTTGGGGGACTGAGGATGTTTACTGTTTGTTTGGGCTATTATCTGAGCATTGAAGCAACCTACAGGAGCAACCAAATTCTTCCTGTGCCATCTGCTTTCAGAAGAGAATGGACACGTGACACCTGCCTGAGATACAAACCTCAATTTAGGCTCAGGAGCCTGACCCTAAGGGGTAGATCCATCCCACCACAACAATTCAGGTCAATTCAGGATCAGTCCCCTTTCCCTACCATGGCCCAGAGCAGTTTTTGACTCTAAAGTGGTCTTCTGAAACTTGGCTCCAATGGAAGGGCTTGTGGTATGCAACTGCCATAGCTCACTGTGATGGTGTTGCCTCCAAGAGAACAGTTTGGTGGGACTCAAAATCCCCTTGCAGACCTGACATGGCCTGGAGGAAGAGCATGGCACAGGAAAATAATGACAGCTTCATTTTCTTTTTGTGCGTGCACTGCAGCTGTGGGAATAAAGATAGTACAACTTAGCAAAGACTGAGGCTGACTATCAGCTACTGCTTGGCAACTGCTCTTACTATAAATAGTGATAGATTACTTTTCAACCAATTATTAGAGTCTTGTTCTTGGAGACGAGCTAATAAAAATGTGTATATATAGCACATTCATATGGAAAGTTAAGATTCCTTCTTTTTTTAGTTACTATAGGTGAAACAGGATTATATTTTCAAGTGTGTTTAATTTAGTTCACTGATTACTCTTATAAGGTGCTTTACTGTGTTTCCTTGAGGATGGTTCTTTATTTTTTCTCAAAAGCAAAACCAGACTCCCCCTTGATGATTTCTGAGCTTATCATCTTTTGCTCAGCAGCTGTTACTGCTGTTGAAGTACACATGTGTCCTAGGAGGAGATACGTTCCATTTATTCCTCAAATAAATGGAACATAGTGCCATGCAAGGTGCATCTTACGACAGCAGAAGTATCTGCCAGGTCACTCCTCAGCAAAGTCCTTATTTATTTGTATTTACTCGATACAGATAACATTTCTGTACAAGATGTCTCCATACTTGCTATTTATAACATGAAAAGCTTTTGGCAAACACATCTATGCTGTCACATCATCAAGTAACTCTCCCCTCTGCCAAAACCAATGATGATATTCCCCACTTAAATGTCATGTAGCTGCGGATCTTATCCTGGGAGGAAGCAGAGAGGCGCTGCAATGTGTAATTAATACTGTTCACTGAAAAGGCCATAATTAAGTAGCAAAGTCAGCATTACATTAAAGTTATTGTAGAACCTCACTCCTTATATAGTGCTGTTATGACAAATTTGGTATACAAAATGTATTCAACAGAATATCAGTATGTACTTTTACATTGTAAAGGCCAATTTTGAGGAAGAAAACCAAAACCTTTTTTTTTTCCAAGTCGTCTCTTTCTGAAGCTGAAGTTTATGATATTTCCTGCATTCTATTCATACCTGAGTTTCATTACTTCTGTTTGATAAATAGTATAGATCCACTCCTCTGTTCTTGTTCATGGGTGGCAATGGAAAGGCAGAAGGGTGGATTACACACTGTTAAGCCATTAAAATAGACATCTTTTTTTCCACTGTTTGCTCATGGAGTCCAGTAAACCACACGGTGATCTAAACTTCATGAGTCCAGTTGTCCAAATAAGAGACACTGGGATGCAGGAGGGTGGTTTCAATCTAGGCTAACCTAAGGCATACTACATAGATAGCTTCATTTGGTCTCTGCTGGCAGAAAGCCTGGATGCTTCCAGGAAAGCCAATATATAACAAGCTGCAAAAAAACTTGCTGTAAGAATGGTTGGTATAATGTAATCCCTGACTGTGACACTGTATCTATGGCTATTAAAATATTTACGGAGGTCATTTTTTATCTAGCTATAATTTTCTAATCCAAGTGGTTTCCAGACACTGGAGAAAGGCAAAGGAAGGAAGGAAGGAAAGAGGGGAAAATAATGTAGTTTTACTCTATTCATCTTGATTTGCTCTTATTTTTCCCATAGGTACAATGTGTATGCTTTTCTCATTGTAGAATATACAACTCAGTTGCAAATTTTGGATGGAAAAAATAAATAAATTTCTTATTTTCATTTAATTGCATTTCTTAGTTCCCATATAATGACATATAATGTAACAGATCTGGAGCTCAGACCAAAATGTGCAGGAACTGTGGAGGGACCAGAAAGGTAGATGGAGAAAATCCTTTCCAACAACAACTCTGTGGCATGTCTTGCCCCCACTGTCTAGAGTTTTCAGCCACTGAGAAAGGAGAGCTATGGCATACAGTGAAAGGAAAACACATCGGACGCATGCAGGAAAAAAAAGAAAAGGAGCCTCCTCACACTTTCACCCTTTTTACTACCCTCCTCCATGATGAAGGAATCAGGAGAAACAAACAAGGTGGAATGACCAAAAATGGCAAAAAAAGGGAATTAAGAAGTTTCAAAGAGAGTGTGTTTATCTTTTCAGTCTTATTTCTTCAGCGCTTAAAGTGTTGTCAGAAAACCATATAATTTCAGTTCTTCATATATTTATAAAATTGCTTGTTTTTCTTTAAAAAATCCTTCTGAAATTGAACCTGCCTTTTCAGTGGAAACTTCAGTTCTGCTGTTCACTATCCAATAGTCATGATTAACTGACAGAAGGAATTCTCTGGAAAAAACTGAGTGCTTCTTTTCTTCTGCTGTAAGCAGCTTTTAAAACTTGGGCACACATTTGCTATAGGCAATCTAGATTTTGTCTTTCTGAAAAAAAAATAATTAGGGTTTTCTACCACACGCAATCTAGAAATGGAGCTGCTAAGTCTGCCCTGGCAATACACCTCTATCACATGGGCACCTGTCAGATTTGGTGTGCTAAACTTTTTGCAGTTGTATTTTATTTGCCTTTCAAATCCATTCCTTATGCATCTGGTGTGTGCATGATATCAAATTAAGATAGCAAATTATCTTGCCACCTCTGCTATTTTGTGTATTTAAGCCAAACAAGCCTGTCATCAGAAACCTAACAAAGGACCCTGAAAAAAATATATTTCTCCAGAAAAGCTCTGCTGATCCCTGGCATTTTGTGGGGATGCCCTACTCCCTTTAGGTGGTATCGGAAAAAATAATTTAAAAGTTATTTTATATACTTGTGGGGAAAAGTGATAATAATTTCTTTCCAAGAAAACCCACAACTATTTCAAATTTCCTGTTTCATACTCCACTTTTCTCCCCATTCTCTGGCCGAAATGCCCCTCATCTCGTGGGATTGTATTTCAGAGATTTCTTTCCTTCCCTGTGTAGTGATACGGCTTTGCTGCGTGAGTTCAATGGGAATGGAAAATCTGCTTCCTGAAGTGAGAGGAGATGCAGGCGTGCTGGGGATGGGGATGACATGCATTCCCCAGAACTTCTGGACTGCATCTGGAGTTAAATGGACCTTATTGTTTTCTTCTGTGTGGCCAACCGATACCAACAGCCTGCCGTAACGTGACACTACTGTAAGCGCAATTATCCCAGGGGAGTAGGAATTATCCCCTTCTCTGTACACGGCCAGGGAACGCAAGGTGATCTCTGTGCAGCACTTGATCTGTGGTTTAGCCGAAGGCTACATTGTGTAATCCATCCATATTGATCATATCCATATAGATTTTGACTAAGAGCCTAGTTTGTGTTGTGTCTGACTCCCATGATTTGTCTGGAGTTGGGCAATATTTCAGGCACTATTGAGAGAAGTGCATTCCTGGAAACCAAGTGATTATGTGAAAAAAAGAAATCTGGAAACGACCGGAAAAGGGCTCCCTGTTTTTAGTTTTAAAAATTTAGAGTTTCTAGTCTTTACGGCTGCAAGAAAAAGCTGGATAATGTGACCTGGATACAATCAAATGACTTAAACTTTTAGAAAATAATTGAAGTTACATTTTTTATTCAAAAATAGTCTTTAAAAAATAGTGATCTCAGGAGATTCAGAGGAAGCTGATTCCTGGTTTTCAAGGTATCCACTAACATTCTTGATATATTTTTCTCTCCTCACAATTTCCCATAGACTACAGGAGGATTTTCAGATTTTGCTGTGAATTTTCAAGAAAAAACTTCCCCAGCTTCTAAAAGAAGACCCAGTTTTAAAAGCATGTCCTTGGTTTGAGACACCTCCCACTTCCAGGGGAAAAAAAGAGAAACACCACAAAACAAACCAACAAAAATCCAACCAAAACTACCAATCTGGAACATTCATCCTAATTCTTTCAGAAACCCCTCAAAGACATTGTTAGGGAAAAAAAAAGGGGAAAATCCAACATTTCAAACTAGATTTACATATTTCAAAGCACTTTTATATACACAATGTTATGGATAAAACAGCAGAAGACAGTGATACCTTTATAGCCTCCAGGGACAGGACGGTACTGACTTTTCCTTAAGAATTAAATGTGAAGACCCATAGGACTGGACCTCCTCTGCCTGGTGGCCTGGCCTGAGGCACAGACTTGCAGTACACTGGCCATGGTAGTGCTGTAGATGAGGAGAACTATCCAGGACCAACCACGAGCAGTCTCCATGACCGACCTCTTTCACACACAAAATTAGGTCTAGGTTTCTGTCATGTGGACAGAACCAAACTTCATCACCCAGTGACAGTACCAGATCAAAGGAGAGCATGTAGTCGCAGCATAGCTCATCAGAGAGCTTTGAAAGGGCTGAGATTGCTCTTCAGAGAAGGTAAAAGGGACTGTGATGTTTGTCTCCTCAGCCCCAGTACTGATAGTCCTCAAGGACCAGACCCTCCATCACAGAAGCAGTGGACGTTCTGGCTTTCCAAGACATTGACACAAGAAAACGAAGCAGGGGTGGTGGCTGTTTGTTGCTCCATCAGCTTCCTACCCCATTTCTCCTGTAGTTAGAGCTGGCTGATCACATCCATGTTGTTCTCAGAGATCTTCAAGAGAATTTTAGAAACTTGAGAGCAGCAGTGTCCAGAAAAATTTGGGTAGGCAATCCAAAACTTTTCAGGTTTTCATGTCCAGAAGCAACATGACCTTCTAGGAAAGAAGTATCTCCTGCCCCCTGGCAGCATTCTGGCTGGGTATTGCATAAGGATAAGTGCTTTTATGAATATTTCCTTTCCAGTGCTGACGGTAGATATGATCTGAAAGTTGAGATTGACAGTGTGTGGGTCAAAGGAGTCTGACCATTCATTCTGCTGCCCTGCTGCACAATCTGTGAAGCTTATGCAAGCAGAACAGCAAAGACTTTAAGCTGCCAAGCAGGAAAAAAAAATAAAAAAAAGGAAAGCAGAAAAACTAAATGTACTGGTGGTGAAGGAACACATGGTGCTTATGATGCCTTAGACAGGTTCTGAAACTTAATGAAATCATTAAAAATATTTTCATTTATTTTGCTGGGATTTGGATCATGGTTTAAGGCAGGTCAAAGAGGAGACAGAATAATATATGCACATATCACATGTAACTGCCTCACATAGAGCATATAAGATACATACAATATAGCATGTATACTTTGGAATTTTATCAGTATCAGGGAGGACAATTATAATAACAAGTGATCTCATTTTGCTTGAAAAAAATGGAGCAGAAAAACAATTTAATTCATTTCACCATGTTTATAACACTCTGTAACAGAGATTAAGCATAAAAGCAAGCACTCAACAAAACAACCATTGTACCTCCCAAGTAGCATGTAAACTAAGTTGTTGCTACACTGTTAGTATCATTTACCTTCAGATTTCCGGCTATAATACAACAAATAAAGATTTCTCTAATTCCATCTTGATTGATGTAATTCATACAAAGTGCCATGAATCCAATTTGTACACACGTAAGCTTATGCAAACAATGTTTAGGTCTCCATAAAATTCTGCTAGTCGACCACGGCAATGCTGTACAACGTAAAGGAGGGTAAGGGGATACATAAGGGCTTAGGACTGAACTGACTAGTGCAATTACACGCTCACAAAACAGAATCCCCATTTGTGAGTTCTACCTTGCATTGGATTTCAGGAGGTCCAACTTTCAGTGAAAGATATTGAACCTGAAACTAGCCCCAGATTTAGATTTATTCCTATGTGGGGAGTTAGATATCTCCAAAACACACACCCAGATTGCTTCCTCAGTTCATAAAGCAAGGGAATGCCTTTCCTCTGACCTTGCTTTATCTATGATTTAAAAAGGAGCTTTTGACTGAAACACAGAGGATCAAATATTTTAGTTAAGCATCTGGTTACATTCCTAACAATAAAGAGTATTGAAGCTAGTTCTCAACACAGACATGGTCTAATCGCTTCCCCCCCCCGCCTTCCCTTTATAAAAATCTACAGAACAGTAAACATTTGGAAAAATAAAGAACAGCAGACAAATTGAGAATAAGGAGAGGAAGGAATAACAAAAATACGTTTCATATAATTAGCAAAGTTATCCCCCTGAGACATTTTTAACTAGCTAAAGAAAAATCTTTCTTCTGTTAAATACCGCTTTCATTTATGACAGAATACCAATCCTTTTTCAGTTCGACAGAGAATTGGACCCAATCTCAACCATCTGAAAATAACATCTGACCAAAAAGATTAGAAAATAAATTGCTTTGTAGTGTGTGTGATCACTCATAACACCTTTAATCTAAATACTTTTTCAATTCTTATGAAATGGGATAAGCAGAAAAAACTTGTAGAATTTGTAAGATTATAAGAATTGCTAAGATTAGTCTATTCACATGAACTTCAGTGAAAAGCTGTTTTGAATAGAAAGGAAATTTGTAGTTTCTGTGTATTTTACATGATAGAAAAATGCTATTGTATCAAGAAAAAAAAGCTGCGATACATATCGAATTAACGGTTAACTTTGTTTTTAAAAGTTTAATATTCCATCAAAAGGGAAATGAAACTTTAAATTTTGCAACTAAAAATTTCACCTTGAGGCAATTTTGCTATAAGAGGTGCGGAGACGTCACTGTATGCCCTGGCATGTATAGATTACCTTGCAGCAAAACAACAAATTGAGTTGTCTACCATGTAGGTGGCACTTCAATTGCTTTCTTTTTATTTTAACAACTGTTTGGAGGATGGAGAAAGAAGATAAGTTAAAAATACTCTGTTCTACGTGGTTTGAAGAGTTATGGCAAGTTAAACATTATTTGAAGAAAGTATTTTATCAAAAGCATGAAAAAGATTTCAAGATTTTTCTATTTTTGACTTTGGTATATTTCCATGGGGAAACATGAACCAACACAGGAAAAGTCAAAAAGTAGGCAGTTTTATGAGATTTAAGAGTAGCAGCAGGTCCAATTTTATTAAGTTCATTGGTGTAAGTTTACCAAGACTTCTGATGAAAGTTTCTCTTTTCAAAGATTCTTTGTTTAGAAAAAATAGTGGGTTTATAGCACATTGTCTTGGACGTAGTATATTATAGCACCTTTGTAGATTGTAGTATTATTACCTACATATTGAAAGTTTCATTTCTTTTTGATAGCATGACAGTGATGCTCCATTTTTATATTATTCCCAGTGTTTCACAGAATTTTTTTCCTGGAGCTGCCAAAACCCAAGCAACTAATGTCCCTGCATCAGAGCACAAGTTTTTCACACCAAGAAGCAAAGGTGGCTCAGGCACAACTTCTAGATTTATTTTTCAGTTAAAGGGCAGAAAATGCACACAAATTAAAGACAGAAACTTTGCAGGGAGCATTTCACTTCCACAACCTTTTGTCCAATCTTATCCCAATTTAGACTGCCACATGTCTTGAATCGCATCTGTGAATGAGCACTTAACAGATTTGTGCAAGTTTTGTTTGTGATCCTTAAAAGCTTTTTGCTGTCTGTTTTTCTTTAGGCTTGTTTTATCCCTCTATCATGCCATTCTGTGTATTTCAAGTTCATACCCCGTTCATTGAGACAAATAGTAAAGGCTGGTCACATGATGGCCGTTGCACAGTAATTCCCTTATTTCTCTCACTGTTTGAGCCAACCTGGCTCAAAAAGAAGATCACCTCAGCTTTTCAGAAAAAGAGAAGTCGCAATTCATCTGGATTTTCTAATATAACTGGACCCCCTCCCTGCTTTTCATTTTAGTCCATCTTAAAAAGACACGTACTTTGCAATTTCCACAGGAGAAGACAAAAATAACTACCTTCCCCCATGCCAAATTTATTCCCATTTTTGTGCCATTTTCCACATCAGTATGCTATAATTTTATTGTTATTGATACCGTTAATAGAAAGGATTATTTTTTGTACATTGTAGGTCAATAACCATGCTGTCAGTTCTAAGTAAGGAAACAAAAAATATGTAAAGGCAGAAAAACAGGTCTTCATGCATCTCCAGTCCCTAAATCAAATTCCTCCTTGAGTCAAAGATATCTCATCCATGAACAGAGATCTAGAATATCTCTTATTTTCTTTAGTAGTACATTTATTTATGTTTTATATTTGTCATGACCCAAGTTTCTTTAATCGCTTTTCCAGGGGTATTGCTTGTGATATTTCATGGATGGATCACTGAAGTCAAAAGCTGATCTTGTCCAGCCTGCCCTCTGAAGGGATGTTGTCATGTTGTCATCCTCATCAGGCTGGGTAAATACAACAGTTTTTTTACCTACACTATCCTCACTTTTCACAATTCCTTCTTCCCTTCTCAAAGAGAAAGATGCCCAGTAGGCTAGCATCTTTCATTCCTTCTCCTCTTCCTTGCATGAGGAAGCCCTAATGCCCAGGTGAGTCCTGAGCTGGATCCAGGACTTTTTTACAGATGTACTTTCTGTCCTCAGCACCTGCCAAAGTCAGCTGATGTGAAAAAGCTGAGACTCATATGTAAACATGAGTTACACCTTTGTTCTGGTGGGATGCTGAAAGAATAAGCTCACGTTCTTATTACTTGTATTTACGGCAACGTGCTCAAAACTGAGAAAAAATATTAATCTAAGAGGCATGTGTTACAAGCCTGGCTACAGTGATTTTATGCTCTACACTACCATTTGCCATTTCTTGTTGAAGGAGTGGTTGCCTAGGGAGGGATAGTGACCAGGCAGGTAAGGCAGGGCAAAATATGTAATTATTGCCCTGATCATTACCCAGTGCGGTGGTTTCCATGGGAAACATAGAGGTCACTGAGATCATCTTCAGGCTGATCTAAGTTATATCAAAAGCTATTTGAGCCCTCAGACAGTTTGTAATTGAGGGTGTGACAGGGTTGCCTCAACTCTTATTCAAAATTTGCATTTGCTGCAGTTGCGGAGCTCAGACCCAATTGTTTTGTTCGACGAAAAGCTGAAACGGGAAGTGCCATTCAAAAGTGTGGCGTTGAAAGAGTGTCCTGGTGGTAAATCAGCACTACTCAAGAATGTAGGAAAATGGGCTGGAGACAGAAAGCCTGCTCCAGGAGAGGAGAGAGACAGACCATTAGCGTTTGGGTGTCTTTTTATTTCTTATTTTCTTCTTCAATTTTTCTTGAGTAAACAGCCAGCTTGCCAGAGAAGTTCATCCCAGAGAGACTAAAGGTGATCAGACATTGAAGCGTTCTGTACCAAAGTGAGAATCCTGTCCAGGAGAGGAGCAGGAGGAGTTGCCGTCAAAAGCTCAGACAGTCCTCCTGAAGTGGTTCATCTTCTCCAGCAACTGCTGCGCAGCCTCTTCTCCATTGAGAGCACATCATGTGCCTGAAGATGAGAGCAGGATAAGGGCACAAAACCATCAGGTTTTACTAGAGCAAAGGTGTTAGGAAAGGAGATAAGAGCATAGAAATAGGGAAGAACATGACTAGGCACGATGGAAAAGGAAGGGGAGAGAAGAACTTGTTGAGTCCTCCAGTGGAGTCAAGAAAAGAGAGAGGTGAAGCTGCAGAAAAAGTAGAAAAGACTGTAAAATAAGCACTTGAACAGAGAACAGAAGCACAGTTATTTTACAAATATAACAAATATAACATTGGAAAGCTTATATAGAAGAGGGAAATCGCTTGGTACATGGCCTTCTTAATTCTATGGCAAAAGAGCTTAAGAACATGAGACTTCAGAGATGGAAGATAAAGTAGTGTTTGTATTCTTACAGGAGGCAAATACTAATTATGAAAAGAAAGATCAAGAGTTTACATTATTAAAAAAACATAGCTGTAGACAATAATCCCAGCAGAAGTAACACTGTCAGAAGTAAAGTGCAGAATGCACTGCAGAAATGAGAGACACTGCCAACTTGTAAGTCTTGGAAAGGGCACAAACTAGGGGTGGAGGTCAACAGAGAAAAGGGATTTGGTGTGAAAGATCATAGAGAAGGATCAGGTCCAAGTAGAGATGACTTCAAAGCACATCACTGCAGTAAGATGTGGGAAAAGATGAACTATTTTAAGATAAATGATAAGAAAAGGAATAGGAAATGAGAGACAGCAAAGTGTTAGCTGATTTGATGATTAAAACTACCACAGGAGAGATTGTGTGACTTGAAATACAAATAGAGGGGGTGTGAGCAGTTAAAATCAAAGGGGAGATACAATAAAAGATGTGTAGTGACACCAATCACAGTGGAATATAATCAAAACAATTAAAATTCAGTTTTTACGAAATTATGTTTTCTGACTACTTTTGCAATAAATGTTTTCATTAAAGTAACTTATTTACAGTAACTGAAGCTCACACAGTATCTTAGTCTTGCTTGACAAGTAGATAAGTTGACAGAGCTATGTACAAGGCAGAGAGATTTGGGGTGAGAGTGGAGAATGTCTGACTAAAGAACCGAGAACATTGGCCTGGAACCCTCAATTTTTTTAGAACTCCCAAACAGCTTACCCTTGGGATGTAATTTAAAAATATATGGTTTTATTTTGATATTTTAAATGGATGTTAATTTTTAACAAAACCTTTAAAATTAGCCTTATTGTAGGATTTTAACCACATGCTAAAGTCAGTTCTAGTAGGAGTCACAGAATCACAGAGAAGTCTAGGTTGGAAGGCACTTCTAGAGATCATCTGATCCAACCTTCTGGGCCTCGGATTAGGTTATCCAGGGCCTTGTCAAGCGAAGACATGAATATTTCCAGCAAGGTAGGCTCTACCACTTCCCCAGGCAAATGGCTCCAGTATTTGAGAGTGCTCTTAGTGAAGTTTTTCTTCTATCCAGACAGCATTTCCCCTGAAGCACCTTGTGCCCCTTGCCTCTTGTGCTGTCACCATGCATCATTGTGAAGCGAGGACAGCTTCTACTCTATAACAACCTTTTAGATACAAGATTACTTTGATCTCCTGGGCCTTATCATCCCCAGGCCGAAAAAAACACAATTCTTTCAGCTTTTCTCAATACATCAGGTTCCCCAGCACTCTGATCACCTTGTTGGCCCCAAATTGGGTCCGCTTCAATTTTCCAGTGCTTCTCTTGAAGATTTTTAGAACCATTTTGCAATGTGAAAATTCGAATGGATTGCCTCCTGTAAACTGGTGAAGGAAGGACACCTTTATATGCTAATCCTACTGATTATTTTTGATATCTCCAGTAGCCATCTGCTTTATCTTCCTTCCTATCATCAACTGTGATAATCCATAGCTTCTCCATGTCCTTTCTGAGTCTTTTCTCCTCCACCACCACAATACACGCAGATTTCCTGCTACAATAGCTCCCATCAGTGTTTACCCACATCATCCTCCCCCTTTCTTTACTGGGCTTTGTTTTGCATGATGTTGAGACAAGAAGCAACATGTGCTGACTCTACCCGTAATGGATGACACCTTTGCTTCCTTATTTCCTAAAGGGTACAAAGTGCTCCTTTTCTTTGTAAAGAACTGTTTGCTTTAAGAGTTTGGAGGAATAATACATACTATGCTTGGGAGGAGATTCCTTTCTGAGAAGGTCCCTTATTGGATAAGGAAAGTAAAAGGTTAAAGGTGAGAGCGAGAGAAAACAGGAATAGTCGAATTCTAGACAGAAAGCACTGTCTGCCTTCAGAGCAATTAAGAGAAATTGTCAGCAAGGGACTAAAAGAATAATTCAAGAAACATGATGTCATGGGATATCTGTGTCTGTGATATTAATGATACTTATGATTTATTGATCTTATATTGATCTTTATGACCTAAAGAATATGCAGAAAGCAGGGCAAAAATAAAAATCAGAAAATGGCAGATGGGGGCTTATTCTATGGTAACCTTCAGCAAGACTTTTTTATCTTTCATGACTTTCAGAGATGAGATTTAGAAGTAAAAAGCTGTTCTCTGGATACTTGGGTAGACTTTGAACTTCAATAGGTTTTCTTCACAGCTTTTGGGCTCCTTTGTTCAACAGTTGAAATTAAGCACAAAATGTAATGCCAATACATTCGCAGTGCTGTTTCCCAAGATAATTAAATGTATTTGTTCACCAGCTTTGGCACAATTTTAATCCAGATATTTAATCTAGGTTCATCACAAGGTTGACAGCTCACGGAGGAAACAAGTAGTGATCTGGAACTGGATAATAAAACAGAATAACCTGGAAATGTGCAACTGTGTATATCTGGAATGAGAAAATTTAATTTAAGATAGGAAGAACCAGAGGACTATACAGACACATTGCTTCTTTATAAATGGAAACCCTTACAGGGAGAATTACACCACTGCAGTAGGCACATCAGGTCTGAGATCTTCAGTGTAGAGAGTGTGTACTGCTGCATAATACTGTGACCTTAAAAAAGGTAACTAAAAGCTGCTGAAAATGGAGGATGCACAAGCCCATATGACGTCAACAAACTCAAAAAGAGACAATGAGCTGAAAGGCTGCTCTGAAGCAAAAAAGGGATTGAGAGATGGACCTCTGATGGCCTGGAACTCAGCAGAAGAGAATTTTCAAGGATTGTGCAAAAGGCAGTACAGGAGTCCAGGTGAGTGCACAGGGAACAAAAACGAGGTTTTTCTGGATTCCAGGGGAAAAAAAAAACACATGGAAGAAAGAGAAGAACCACGTGAGAGAACAGCTTGTAGGGGAGAAAAATAGGTAGCAGAAAAATTTAATAAATCTGAAGGTAGAAAGAGGGAAGGAATATATTTAGTGCAAATGAGAGTGGAAACAAAACTATCACTTTTTGCATCCCAGCCCAAAACCACGAAGAAGTAGATTCTGATCCCTGTTACTGCTGAATGAGGGTCTAACTTAACAGCAGAAGTTTTAAGTTACCATTCAACATGAGTAAAGATGGCAAAAATAGACCATTTTTTTCCACTAAAAGCAAGTATATTTTCCTAGATTTAACCTGTAACCTGCAACTGCTGTACTGGTTAGGTATGTGTTGTTTGGGTATGCATAGGGCTGTGCTGGGGAAACCATGGAAAGATTTGGCCCATATCAAAATACCTCAGGACTGATGGTGGAAGGGGAATGAACGTTCTTCAAAGTGAGGGAACATAGCTGAATTCGGTGGCTCAGAAGCTCGCAACATAGCAGAAGGTAGAGGGTAAGGTACACTGGAGATATGAGCCTGAAATTCAGAGGTAGACTTCTGCAAGTATGAAGAATACTTGGCCATGCCCTTGTGTTGGATCCGTCCAATATTTTCAGCAAATTATGTGATGTGACCTATTCCCATGAATCCCTAGAGACTGCTGGTGAAAGGAGTTTTCCCGTCTAACATTGCAGTTACATAAATCTTGTCCCTGTGAAACCAGGATACATACATAGCACCAAAAAGTGGAACAAATGCGCTTTCGCGAGGCTCCTAGCTGTAAAACCTGGGCTGTGCTGGGATTCTGCTGTCCTCCAAAAGGTACATTAGGATGCATGAACATGTTGACTTGTTGAATGTGCTCATGCTGACACATCCTGAAAAGGGTATGTCATCTGAGATTTTAGCCCTTCATGCCAGTTATTTGCATACCGCTGTCTGAGGCTATCGGCAGTGTGTATGTATTCTACGGATTTGCTGAAATAAACAACACAGATAAGGCTTCTCAGATGCATAGTCAAAGGGGACCTCACTGACTACACAAGATTTTACATATTTTGCAGCAAGTTCAGGGTTCTAAATACAAAACAACACTCACAGGGGCACTGGGTAGATTTGTGACTCCATCCGAGGAACCTGGGGTCCACAGAACAGTGAATGGATCATCCTCATCCATATGCAAGTTTATGTTTCCTCTTCTCCAGGAATATTTTCAATGCAGTCCCTCTTAAATAACTGCAGTGTAAGTGTTATTCAATACAAGTCACTGGTACATATTAGAATTTGCATCATTTTTAACTCTTTCAATTAAATGTCAAATGATTTCAATTAAATGTCAAAAGTGCCACTTGTAGAAAACAATGCAAGATTTTTCTTGAATGCAATATATCTTTCAGTTAAATGGAAAGAATCTCACACACTGATACCGCAAAAGA
This sequence comes from Larus michahellis, assembly GCF_964199755.1. Taxonomy (NCBI): domain Eukaryota; kingdom Metazoa; phylum Chordata; class Aves; order Charadriiformes; family Laridae; genus Larus; species Larus michahellis. The sequence goes on from NC_133930.1 coordinate 82,537,393, forward strand.
ATTACAACTTTGTAATACAACCTTTACTTCACTGAACATTAATAACACTTGGCAAAAATCCTATGAGCTTGAATCAAGTCCTGGGTCATGCGTATTAAATCATATGTAATTCTGCAAAGTTACGTCAGGGTAAAAATATCTGAAATGTACAAAAGGAGCAAAACTGCAAAGTGCTGCAACAGAAAGAACTTGAGTAGAAATTTGATCTCTTAAGAGATTTTGATATGCAATGCTACTTCCTAAGTATTCTTGAGAAATTTTCAATGAAAATCATAAACCCAGTCTGTTGTGCAGTCTGTTGTGCTAGTGGCTTTCATCCTTGAAAAAAAATTAACAGAATGAAAATTTTCCACAAAAGAAAAGCAATTGCAAATGTTCACAGATATTTTATATTTTTCTTCAAAATGAACTGTTGGGAGCAAAAATAAAGATGAAAAATTTCACTTCTTCTAGAAAATACGGTTAATTTGACCATAGCGCTCTCTTAAAATGCATAAAAAAGAAGATTAATGATGAATTTATTTACTTCCTCATCTCACGTACTGTATGAAGCGACTTCAGCAAACACTAGTTATTCCTAGAAACTATGCTGTTTTCAAAATCCATTCTTGTCTACTTTATATCTAATATGCAAATGCCAAGGAAATACTCTTCTTCCCTGGACAGATGAAATCTGATGTACAGCAGCTCATGAGTGGAACACCAATAATGTGCAAAGTCTACCAGTCAAACATTAACAGCGTTTGTTGTTCATGTGTGAAGCTACAGAATTGTAGCCAATTTCCGCCATAGGGGGAGAAAACCGACTGAAATTCTCTGTAAAATTTAGCTTCCCAATATTGCTTTGAAATTTTTCTTTCTCTTTAAAAAGTGTTTTCCCAGATAAAAAAATCAAAACCGAATCCTGATGATCTGCCCTGTGCTCATTCTGGTGTAAATCAGGTGTAATTCCCTCAAAGTGTAGTTCCTGAAGTGTAGTTATACCATGCTGAAACTGATGAAAGGAAGACTGAATCATTTCTAAAACTATGTTTTCGTCTATCAATGTGGAAAGGACATTTGTGGAAAACTGTTAAGTTCACATCAGTGAATAAACATTAAAATAAAACTGAAATATTTCTAAGTATTTCTAAATATTTCTGATAAAATTTTTCTATTCAAAGTTATCTTATCTTTGAAATAATTCTGCATGGAAAAATGAATCCATCCCAGTTTCAGCTGTAAGTTTCTCATGGGAATGGGAATTGATGCAATAAATAGAAGCAACTTATTGCTGTTGCTCTCCAGTCTTTGACTTACTTTACCAGAGCTGTTTCTCTGAGATCATCCCTGAGTGTTTGTGGTTAATAATCATTCAATGCAGAGCAAGTTAAGGCTTCTTTTTCAGTTTTGTGGGATTTTTTAATGTGCATTAGCTCAACTATCTGAGAAATGTCTTGAAATACATTTTGGAGGGAAAAACAAAGCAAAACAAGTTATTACTGAAATTATTTCCTCCCTCCCCCAGCAAAAAATAAAGTCTCAGGCTCAGTGAAAGACTGAAAAAAAATGCACATGAATCAATTATGAAAAAGAGAAAGTTTCTTTGAATGAGGAAAAGCTGATTGGAATTAAGATAGGCTTTGTTCATATCTGCAAGGTACAAGGAGAGGACTTTTCAGTGGAACAGAAAAGGGGGATTTGGGAGTGTTTGGCTGCTTAACACTATAGTGCTTCAGAGCCCATGTGAAAATTTGCTGCTAGCTATTAATCATCATTGTGCCCCTGCAAAGAAGCTGTTACAATGATGACTATATGTCATTATATTCCCACTGTAAGTAACGAATCAGAGAGCTGGGAAAGTTGGATAAGAGCGGCTGGCAAACTTTTAAGCGGCAGAATCTATTTAAATAAATTTACATCACATTTGCTACTTTTGCTGGTATGGGAATCATACTTTAAAACGAAACAATATGCTGTGTTCATGGGCCCTGGTCTTTTATTCTTCTGTCTCTGAGCCTACTTTCCAGGTCAGCCTTTGCCAGCACTGACAGCACGCTTTTCTCATAGCCTCTCCTTCTCATAGCCTTTGGTTGCTTTCAAGTTCAATTTAGCACAATGAAGTTGTTATGCATGACAGTTTGGAGAGCAGAATAGGTGGTGTCTGAGCCCGCTGTGTCGCTACAAAGTGGGCTCATTCTCCGCAAGCCGGCTCAGTTACTGAAGCCTTGCTGGTGGGACACTGCAGTGGACTTCCAGACGTTCCCATCCTGACGAAAACAATTAGCTTCAAACTGCAAGAAGCCGCAGGGTCGCCTTTTCTTTCAGTGAGACCCCGCCATTTAATATGCTGCAGTGGATTCCAAATTCGTGTTGATTTATCCTGTTGTACTCTTCTTTTATGGTCTTTATTTACAGATGTGTAAAGAAACAGGGAAAGTTTGAGTCTCACACGGTTCAAGAGCTTTATTAGAAGCCTAAACCATTGTTTTATGTTTATTTTATGAAGAAATAGAGTTGAAACATGTCAGGCTTAATTCCATTAGGCTGAACTGCCTAAAAGAGAGCCCTGAGGTTCCTCGAACAGAACCTGAAAGTGTCTTTTCTGCTAACCATCAGCAACAAGCCAAACGATAAACAACCCAAAAATGTTCAAGATGCCAACATGGTCGTCTGCTACAAGAATATCAAAAAAGAGCCAAAAAATAATTTACAAATGGCAAATCATGCAAATACTAAAAATAAGTTCATTTTGAGCCTGTGTTGATGTATCGCAAGCCACTTGTCCATGCTTGGCACAGCTCAGCACGTCTGGTTTTGTTCATTGCTAATGACATTGTGGGCCACTGAATTCAATAGTGCAACACAGTTACTACTCCTACAGGACAAATATGACTTTATTTTTACATGGACTTAGCTATTAACAGAGTGATAGCTTTCTTTTTTTTCTTATCAGGCACAACTAGTCTTCTATGGCAAAGCAAGTCAGTTGCATGCTACTTGACCTCATGCTGTTAACGGATGCGCCCAGTTTCTTAGATTCCCCAGGAGGAAATCAGTTGTCTTGATTATGGATCTTGCTAATTACTGGGTAAACCCATCAAATAATTCTCATTCTAGATTAAAAATTAGCTCAAAGAGTATTTCAGCAATCCTTCCATGAAAGACTGTGCTATCAGAATAGTAAGCTGCTCACACCCCCTTTGCCTCTTCCCTCCCTATCTACCTCCCTCTGTTTTTTGGTTTTTTCCTTAATCTGCAAGAACAAAATATTATCTAAATTCCTGCTTTGTAAACTGCTTGGTTTGGCTCTATGCTGTTGAAAGGTAAAATGAAATTACACCAGCCAGTCTTTTGTGTCTTAAAAATGATGTCTGTTTATCTAAAGAACCAGATAATGTAATTAAAATGTGTAGTTTTGAACAACAAAAAATGCATCTATTACAACAGCAAAAATGTTACAATCTGGTCTAATTGCAGTTTGAGTTTCGGAAGGTTGATTTTTACTACTGCTAATTAACCTTCCTTTAACAATATATGAATATGACTTGGTGTAATTAGCAGGCTATAACAAAAATTAAAATAATCAGTGCTGCGTTTAGGGCCAGATGTAGACTTCTTTGAGAAAAAAGGGAGAGGGAATTAGAATACTTGGTTTCTGATACAATTTATACCAGTGTGCCAGACCACCAGAGCTATTCTTAACTGTTAAATACAGAAATTTTCTCTGTCATTTATTCACAAAAGGCCAAACATTATTTTTGCAATATTGCTGCATCTAAACACTTCTTTTATTAATGAACAACCTCACATGAAGAATGTGTGATACATTATGGTGTTTACTCCTTATTTAAGACGAGTGCAAATGAGTTGTGTCAGTGAGGAGCCAAGTCAAATTATAAAAGAAAATTGTGCATGAACCCGCTTTTAAAATTGCAAGAACCTTTGCTTGATATATTTTATCCAAACAGTATGGCTTTGTCATACTTTTTCAGACATCAATGATGTAGGTCTCACTGATTTTATCAGTTGCAGATTTAGGTCTACAGAATTGAAAAAAGCTATTGAGATACAAGGTTTTCCAGGACAAAATGGAATACAAAAAGAAAATAAAATAGGAAGAACCAGAAGAGCAATACAGCCTTGAAACCAGCTTAATCCCAATACACAATCACTACAAATCAGGAATGCCCTAAGCAAGAATGTACATGGACATGTCAATCAAAAATGGAAGCTAATTTTATGCTTATAAAAATAAAATTTTAAAATTCTCAAAGTCAATTTTATCATAATTTTTTTGTGGTCGTCATGGCCTCAGCACAAGAAGTAAAGTTTACAGGAAAGGTTAATGTCTTGTATGAGGCTGGGGTGTTAGGAAGTGTTCATGGACCTGAAAGCTTCTCTGTTTCTTTCAACATGTCAGAAATGATTTTATATCTCCTACAAACTCGTCTAGGGTGTTGGGAAAATTTTATTCCTAAGTAACCTGATTTTCCAAAAATTAATTATTGCAAATCCTGTTGATGCCAATAGGAATTGCTGGTTGTACAGCACATCCAAAACAGGCAAAATTAGAAGCCTACTTTTAGGGTTTTGGTTTTTACTAGCCTGACCTTGTAATTCATCCAGAAATACAGATGCTGATGCTAGAAAAACACCCGCAAAACACTAGTTAAGTAATGCTCTGAAGTTGGTGGTATACTTGTGTTTGCATATACATGGATACAAAGCAGTGGAAAATTTGTTATGCAGATAGCCTTGCTGTACTACACTGATTCTCTTTGCTGCTGTTATTATTCTATTATTTCACAGTAATTTAGAACTGCTTTCTCTTTTCTTAATTTTCCCAACAAACATAGCACAAAGAGTAGTCAGACAGATTTATCTGTGTCCAAGCCCATTGCTCTCTGCAGAGTATCTTGGACCAGACTCATGGCGCTGCCTAAATCATCTTCTGCAAGCAAAGCCAGATGCATAACATAGCGGGTGTCTCCATCTCCTTGGGACTCAAAGTGGTGTTCCTTGTAACGAAAATGAAATTTTTTTCTGTTGCCTGTTTCAGAGTGGGTTTGGGGGTGGACAAACCATGAAATATCACTTTGGCAATGTATTAGTATCCTCACAGGAATACGGTATTTTCACCTGGACTTTTAAGGATCCAGGTTGCACTGCAACCCATAAAACTGGAAACTACCCAGAAACACACATTTTTCAGGTTAAACCCAAATGTCTGGCAAGGATGAGTTGCAGAAGTTGACTAACTCATTCTGGAGCAATGGGAACTCAGTCAATGCCTAAATTGAGACATTGATTTTCTTGCAAGCCGCAGGACATCCTTGGCTTCGTCTATCCACCAAGATGCATTGGTTTTAGGAAAGATGGCAGAAGTGGAGAAAAGGCTCGGTTAAACCTTTTCAGTTGCACTGGTGTAGTGTGATGTGAAGTCAAGGCTGATGTATTTGTAAGCACGTGGTAATGAACTTGGGAACTTTTGGATGCACGATCATAACTGAATACAGATACTGTTTCACTGCCTCCTATGTACAAGTGAAGGATTAGACAGACTAAGTGGGATTAAATACCCTCAATATCATTTATAAACACTGCAAGGGAACCATCTACTACCAGATACGGTATCTCTAAGGAACAGCTGGTTTAGTTTTCAACTGCACTGTTTTTTGACAAGGTCAAGTGGGATCTCTATCTGAGCCATAAACACTGAAAGGACTTGGGCCTCCAGCTACCAGGTCTGTCCTGTGATAGCTGTGAAAGAGGCAAAAAGCCTGTCAGCCACAGCCAGACCTTCCTGGACACCCCTCAGGTAAATCTCTCCCAACGCCTTGCTAAGCTAGGTTACCAGGTGTCCCATCTGGTGATTTTAAAAGCTGCTAATTGACCCAGTGACAATGGAGAGGTTGGGGTTGCAGCTTTCCAGATTAAATGAAAAAGCTCCAGATGAGATCTTGCTGGTAAAGTGTAAGGCCAACTGGAGGTAGGTGGGACTCCCAGTGGAGGGTCAATTGGTGGAGGCCTCACCTGGAATCAACCATTGCCCTCCAGGGCCCTCTCACACCATCACCTGAACGTCAGTTCTTACCTACATGACAATATATGTTTTCATGGGCTGGACACAGTGCTTCACCATTGCCAAGGATGCATGGCCTTCTGCTTGCACAGCCTAACGCATGACCTTATCAGACCGGTTCAGATACCTGGTGTGTAACTGGAGACAGTTTTCCGCTGGTGCCTATTCACCTGTTTCCGTCAAATTAGTTTGGCGGTCTCAGGCTGGTTCCCAATGGACAGGTGTCCATATCAGAGAACGATGGCAACAATTGACACTAATTGGCATCCCTGTAAACTGTCTCGGCAGCTTGCAGCCCCTAGAGGTGGTCCCTCCCCATCAGATGAGGCAGGCTGGTGGGAAGTTTGCTCTGCTGCAGCCTCTGCCGCACCAGCGCTGTGACAAAGGGGCTCGGGCAGTACAGGAGAAAGCAGGCAGGGAAAAAAAAAAAACATAAGGAAATAGCTTTGTACAGTAAAACCTGTATTTTTGGGTACAGCGTTTAGCAACCAGTACCTTTTGATATGCAATAATGCGATGGCGAAGTTTACTGTGGTGGTGAGGTCTGGCTGTACGCATTTCAAATCCTTGATCAAGCATGAAGACAAATACCGAAATTAATGTCTCCCAAGCAAGCTCACAGAAAACAAATTTTCTTCTGGCCCCATTGTGAAAACAGCAGTGAAAGGAGTTCTAAAGTTTGCTCTAGCACATAGCACCAGGCCTCACATTTTATATTTTATCCTCTGTATGCTGGTTTCCCAAAATCAAAATTTTCAATTAAAGAACTGTGCTCAGAGGTAAAGCACATTTTTGGAATAAACAATCATCGGCAGTCTTTGTAGGGCTCGCGGAGGAAAGCAGTTAATAAAGATGCACATTTGCTGTTTTCTGTATCAGCATACTCACTACCAGGTGTCAGACAAGCACCACAACTTAAGTTGTCTTCCAAAGTTTGGCAAGTTTCAATAGATTCATTAGTGGGTTTTTCTTTAGGACCAACGAAGCTCAAAAAGCCCCTAACAATGGAGCTAATCACTGTCTCTTCCCTGACCGAAGCTTATGTTTTCCCCTTTTTCACCGCAGACTCTATTTCTGAGCAATTGGATTTCAGAACAAATAAATATCTGCCTTTTTTCCCTTGCTTGCATCTTTTGTGTATATTTTTTCTTTGCAGCCGTCTGTATTTAAACCGGCGTGGTAAATGGCAGGGTTCTTCAGGTAATCTTTCATTGGACACAAATGGCCTAGCATTAAAATGCAGATAACGTTACCTCAATTAGAGAACACCGGGCAAAACTTTAAAAAGACATAGCTAAATGTTTGGACTAAAACAGGCAAGCCCGTGTTGTTAGGAGCGGCGTTGGGCGAGCCGCGATTTCAATGGCTCTGCTAATGAATAAACGCGAGACTGTATCAACAGTCCCGAACAAGCGCCCGGTTTGTGCGCGCGGGGAGTGCAATGGTATCAATTGACTGGCTCTTTGTGCTGGCTATAAAGTGCCCTTGAACGTGTCAATGGAGGGAAGGCATGTGGACAATGAAGCCGTGACAGCTGAATGTCAGCAGCGACCTTGAACCTCAACTGGTCCCACCGTCCTGGTGACTCCAGCTGCCGCACAGACATGCGCGGATAGATGGACGGATGGACCTTCTCCTGTCACTTCCCCTGCTCCAGCTCCCTGTGCTGAAATGGCAATTTCACCACGCAGCGAGACCTTGCTAATAAGCACCAGGGAGCGTTCAGTTATTAGCAATGTTGCTAACGATATGTTCAGCATCCTAATCAGGCCCTCACTGGCATTTGCACAACAGAGAACAGAAAGCAAAAACAAAGGCAGTGGCTGCTGATCAAATGTTGCCTATCAGCATCTGTGGACAAAGGAGGCACAAGATGCTCTGCTACGAGGCAAGGGATTTTCTTCTTGATGTGAATGTTACATTTGGGAGACAACTTCCTTTATTGATGTAAATAGCACATGATTGGTTAAAACACTGCAAGGAAGAGACAATTAGCATTTGTCGTGTAGTATTTTCTAACGGAAAACAACAGAATTTTCCTAAAGATCAGCCTTGTGGATTACACATTAATAGTATGCCATTAGACATACACAGACATGCACTGGAGACCTGCAAAGCTCTTTGTGGCAAAGCACATCAGTATAGACCAGCAAGAGTGTCCCTTTGCTATAGGTAAACAACATCCTCTATGGAGGAGATGCTTTGGCCACTCCTGCTTACCCGTCCCTTCCAGGAGGGACGTCAGGACAAATGCTGAGGAAGGCAGAGTCCTCCCCTTGGCTCCTTACACACTCATGTAGATCTCATGTCTCCTCACACCCATCTCATGTCATGTACCCTGACAACATGGCAAATTACTTTTTAGAGTGGGAGGGGATAATATACAAACAGTGGGGCTCTTCTGTTTGCACTGAATATTTGTTTGTTGAGCCCCTGGCCCAGGTTGCCCAGAGAAGCTGTGGCTGCCCCATCCCTGGAGGGGTTCAAGGCCAGGTTGGACGGGGCTTGGAGCAGCCTGGTCTGGTGGGAGGTGTCCCTGCCCAGGGCAGGGGGGTGGAACTAGAAAATCTTTAAGGTCCCTTCCGACTCTAACCATTCTATGATTCTGTGATAAATTGGTACCAGGATGACATTTTCATGGCACAAAACAAAGACATTTCTCCTTTCTCAAGCATCTGGCCCATCATGCCAAGCTCACTGAGCAGTCACACAGCGTGCTTGTAAGCTTATAAATTAGGATGAAATTGAAACAAGGTCTGGTTTTGGCTTATCTGTCAATACTGTCGTATTTTGGCCTCATGCTTTATGTACAGCAGACAGCAACAGAAGGTAGTTTTCGGAGAGGTGATATAAACACACACAACTCAAAATGAATCGCAGGTCATGAGCAATTTTTGTCTGGGACCAGGTTTTCCATAAAGTAGGAACTAACGGGGAATTTTTGCTGACTGCTAAGGGGAGTAATCCAATCTCTTCTTTGGCTCTGGACATGGAGAAAAAAATAATAAGGAACTATCCCACCTAAAAAAATCAGATTTGTTTTTAAAAAAGCCTTCTGAAAAGTATTTGTACATTTTTTCCTTGGTTTCCTGTGGATTTTTTGTAATTTTTTTAGTGAAACACCAAAGCCAAAATCAAAAATACATTTTCTGTTTAATTTCTTTTTTTCCTGGGTGAAATTTTTGCATTAAAAATGAAAAACACTGACTCAGTTAATAAACATTGTTGATCCTCATTCCCAGTAGCACATTCTGGGAAAATGGATTAATGCTTTTCTAAAAATTTTATTTTTTAAAATACCTTTAGGTGTTTGAAAAAGGTATTTTAACAGAACTTTATCATAAACCATATAATATTTGTGATTTGACAGAAATAGTTCATTTATGGATTGAAATAAATGCCTTAAATTCTGATCTTTCCTGACCATAACCAACACAAGCTGGCTTGCCATTTGACTGCCACATCTACAATAGTGCAGCAGTTCAGAAAAAGCGAATTTGTTAAACAATGATGTTGTGAACGGATAAATTGGAGTCTACACTTCAAGGAAAAGAATTCACAATATTCCAGAATACGCAAATTGTGCAAAAACTTCACACTGTGATGAGGGCAAATATTTACTCGTAATGAAAACAAAGTATAATGAGTCATTGCTTTTCTAAGTGCAAGAAGTAACAAAAAGAAGAAGTCAGCCTGGTGCTTTTCTCCCTTACAAAAACACCAAAAAATAGGATGGCAGAGAGTATGACCAGAACAATTCCCCTAAAAGCTGTACGAGCAGCCTCCATAAAATGGAAACAAGGAAGGCTCAAGGCTGGGAAATCACACGAGCCTCCACAGCACACTTTCCTTGAGGTTTTCCAGAGAATTCTGCAAGGAATTGCTAATTTCTCGCTATTAGCTTCCATCCTCAGCTTCTGTGCTGCTTGCCAAATGTCCCTGTGAGCTGCTCATCGTGACACCACGTTTTGCCAGTGTGACTGCGAAGCCACTTGTGCTATTGTGCATCCGCAGGTTTGTTCCCTTAGAGAAGAAAATGGAGATCCTTATGGCACTCTCAGGGTTTTTCTCCCTCTCAAGTAGTTTTTTTTTTTGCCAACAGAATACTGTTTTACCCAATAATAACTGCACGTGCAGTGTTGGCACAAAAGTTGGGTGAGTACAGAAAAATCTGCAAATTGTTTTATCATCCAACGAGAAAGAAAATATTTCAGTTGGCTTTATCTACTAACAGAAAGTCTGGAATATCGTAACAAAGGTTGGTCGTGGCTTATTGCATATAGGCCAGCGCAGTTCTCAACTCCCGCGTTCAATCACCCTGCGTCTCCCTAGGAGGCAGAAGGTGAGCTAAGCACAGGGGATGGACATCCCCGAGCTCTCCAGCAGGCACAGGGATGCAGGGAGTGAGGGGTAATTTACCCCTGGAAGACGTCACCTGCAGATTACGGTTCTCTGGAGCAAGAGGTGAGAAAAATAACAAATAGTGACTTCCTAGAAGTGTCTCTGACATGAGCCAGTGCGCACTACTCACTGCTTAGGGATGCTGCGCAGGCAGTCGAACCCTAAAATGACTTCACCAACAGACATGCGCGTTTGTGTTCCCTTATAAAATGAGTAGCTCTGAGCTGCTCTGTGGCTTTTCCTGCACCGATACTTTAGCAGGATCTTTGTTCTTTTTAAGGGACACTAGTGCTTTTCATAAAAGAGAGATGACATTATTAGAACCCAACAAAGCGAACGCTTAGGAATATAGGTAACTTTTGGCATATAAGTAGTCCCATGGAAATCAACAAAGCCTTGCGTGCTTCACTGTCTGCAATTCCGGACACTTGGTGCTATCTCTTTTTATTTTGAATCATTGAGGTTTACGTGAATTATGTTCACTCTAGAAACATATTATCCAAAGATTTTTTTATATTTATATTGACACTTACAGTATACAGTTGCAGTATAAATTTTATGAATGCCAGAGAGCAAAGTACCCTTTCCAAATACACTGGCATTCATCATAAACTGACATCTCTGCAAACTGCTTCTATTTCTCCCATGTTCACATTTATTGTATCTGGGCTTAGTCCTGCAAACAATTACTTACCTCACTAACTTTATCCATGAAAGGATTCTCATGGCGGTCTGAGGGCCCATCCTTGCCAAAACTTGTATGTGTGAGCACTCTCCTTACAGAAGAAAGCTTTCTGCGTAATAATTTCCACTTGAGAGACTTTCACGTGACACTTAAAACTAAGAATAGGCTCTTTCATTCAAATGTGTCAATCTTTCATTGGGAAGATAGTTGAGGAAATAAACAGACAAATAAAATAAGAATTAATTGGTAGGTAGCTAAATTAAATTTTAAATACAGAAAGATTTAGGAATGAAATTCCTAGGTCACCACAACACCTTCAGCTGGAGCATTCATTTCTGTTAGCCCACATGCAGACACACTCAGCAGATTTGATTTAACACCAAAGTATGTGGTCAAGTCTGACAATCCACCAGCGTTCATAAATTAGTAAAGAAGCATTTTTCATGCACTAGTATGGCAGGTTACCTAGAGAAACCTAATAAGGCCGCAAAATATTTCACTTAGATTAAGAACGCTTTGCGGGGCAGAGCAGGTGATTGTGCACCAGCAGCTGAGGGATGAGACTCATCCCTTCCCACACGCAGGGTGAATAAGGTTTGCACCGACAGCTTTAGGTTAGGAGCGACTCCTTATGTGGGGCATGCTGGGCACGGCATCTATACCGACAGGAACGAAACAACCCTTCCCAACCAATTCTCATCGCTCTCTGGTTTTATGTGAAAAGCAGCCTTCTGTACAAGCACGGGCATCCTTGCAGAGGACTTTCACGGAAGGTGGCTCGTTGGGTTTAATAATGGTACATGGTGCAGGTCAGCACAGGGTTTGGGCCATGTCATGCTTCTTACAGAGAGGTGTTGCACAACTGAATTTTTATAATTATATATGTTATATAATATATATGTAATATATATTATATATACATTATGTATAATACATATATGTTATATATATACTAAAATAATAAAAAGTATTTAAATGAGATGCTGAAGAGCTGAAAGCAAGAAAAAATATTGTTACAGAGCATACATTTCTCAGAATATTAAACAATGTGTGTATAATTAAGTTTGCAATAAATGTTTTGACAATAAGCATACAGGTGATAATTTGAAATCCACTTTTAAATGGTCTTTGTGGCAAAGCTGGACCAGGCAATTTGACAGTGGATAAATTCCCCGGGTAGCATGCAGGACTGGTGTCTTCTCTCCACCCTCACACAGTCACGGTGCATAATGCATGAAGACGGTGCTCTTGTAAAGCAGCCTGTGATTCAGCAGCACGGTCTTATGCTACCCAAAGGAAACATGGCCTAAGCTCTCCTGATAAAAGAGAGTTTTCTTTGGCCCTCTCGTACCCAAAAGAGCAGCCACATGTGTCTATGGCACTTCTCCATAAAGAAAAGTGCCTCCCAATTAGACTTCAAAGTCCAGAGATCTGCACCACCCAACTGAGTGCCTCATTGTGTCCTGCGCAGACGAAGTGAAGCCTGCACTGGCTGCGGAGTGAACACTGTGGACCCGGTGAGAGCATCGGTGGCTGCGGAGGCAGAAGAGCTGAGGACAGCTGTGCTAGCCGGGGAAACTGGATGGCGACCACAGAAAATGAGAGCCAGAAGGATAGAGGGAGACTTCAATAGTAGGGTTGTGGGAGAAGATGCAATGGGAAGAAATTAAGAGGGGAGGGGAGGCAAAATGAAGAAAATGAGAAGCAAGGAATGAGGGGAACACCTCTGAAGGTAAAGCGTACACAAGACTGACAAACAAAATAGCAATGGAAAGCAAGAGGAAAAAAAAAGTCATGGGAAATAATAAATTACATCTGTGAAAATTAATAGAAACTTAATAGAAAGATGAATGGTACACACGAAACCGTAGGGATGGACCCGTCTGCGCTCGTGAGTTCAGTGTTTAGCACTAATCTTATTGTAAGAAAGCTGAACAACAAATTTGAAGTTGCTGCCGGAAAACAGAAGGTCTAGAGGCAGACCACGTTGCTATTTAGATATCCATATTGTGCCAAATTTGGAGGGGGGTGGGAAGTAAAGATAGTGTGGCCTCCAGTGTTTCATGTCCCTCTCTGTAAATTTCTAAACCAGCACTGACAGGGCTGACGTTTATTCTTAGCTCATAAAGAGTGATTGTTTTTGCCTGAGGAATACACTAAAAAGCAGGTATTTCTAAAATATTCCCTTTGGGCAGAAACACTGAATTTCTTCAAGGGACTGCAAAACCTCTCTACTTTGGACATCAATTAATATAATCGTTGCTCTGTAAAATACACAGCTGATGCTTTTGGAGTTGTCTGCCTCCTCCTGCTTTGCTTTGGTTTGAGCGGAGCTCATCAGGCACGGATAGACTCAACTCAGACCTGCCCAGTGCCTGTTTCCCCTCCTTCGTCTGGTGCTTCACCTGCCCTGTGCAGTAGGTCTGACTGGTGAAAAGACCTCTTCAGGATAATATCAGTATTATCCCGTTCAAAGCCCACCCAAGACATCCTCCCTGACATCGCTGGGTGTTCACCAGCCCCGTCCCCACGTGTATGGTTATCCCACCTCATCTCACAGCACAACCGTGTGCCTTGGTTGTTAGTTAACATGAGGACCTTCAACATAATGCACAAGCATTAAAAAATTAAACACTTTGCCAGTCTTGCAAGGCAATAAATGTTGCCGTTTACATTTATTCCAGTGAACATGAATATGACTAATCAGATTGAATTTGGCCTCATAAAGCAGACCTTCACAAAGAAGTCTCTGTCAGGGCTGAGAACAAACCCAGGTCCTTTATCTTTGTTGAATGATTTTCCTTATTCTTATTCTAAGAGTGAAAAAAAAAAAAGAACATGGTGTGTACTTGGGAGAAAATAATTTGTTACAATAAACGTCGCACAATTCAGAAAACCCATTCTCAACACTTAAAGCAAAATATTGCTTGAAAACCCACCGAAAACCATGGCAAGGAAGTTCTGTTCATTTCCTCTGCCAGTCAGCAAAACACTTGAACCCATGTATATCTTGAACTTTGAGAACACACTTTAAGTTTATCCTGCTCATGAGTTCATGTCGATTAGTTGCAAAGTACTCAGTATCTTGCAGGATCGCTCCAGTGATTTTGCTGGGATTTTTAATATGCCTTTCAGAGCCTAATTCTGCAATTTTCACTCACCTTACGTGTCATTGACTAAATAAGTAGTGCTGGTGAAGACTATTCAGAGGAGTACTAGACAAGTAGGTAAAAAATGGCATATTCAAACCAACACAGTAATATTTTATCTTAGTGGCTTTTTATTCTGCTTTATTTATTATCTTCCCTAGTAACGAAGGAGAAATGAAAACTCAAACTTTATAAATTGTTGCTGGGGGTGTTTTTGCTTAAGCTTTGTAAGAATGAGTCTGTTGTTTTATATTATGCTTGACATTTTCTTGTATATTATTCATTTTTTATAGAAGCAGTGTAGTAACACATGAAAAACATAAAATGTTGCTTATAGATACAAAAATTTTGAGGATACTGCATGTATTTATATGCATATTTATATATAATATAGTAAGTAGAGAGATAGGTATGTATATATGTGTACATTTGTATACTTACTTGGATACTGCATATATACATATATATGAGTATATAATACATTAAACGTGTATATATAAGTAGGTATACATCTGTTTGTGTATATATGTTTTGGGGTTTTTTAAAATATTTTCTGATTTTTTTTAAACACTTTGGGACAGATCTTTTTACCTACAAATAAAATAGAGCTAGAAGGGAGACATTTTCACAACACTTCTTTTGAAAATATTTCAATAGCTTCTTCAAAGGACTGAGCATATGCGATCTAATTTTTCTCGAAAGATACTTAAAGCATAAAATAGACAGTAATTTGGGCTAGTTCTCCCAGGAATTTAAAGGCTGCAGTACTGCTGACTGGCCAGCAAGAGATTTTTCAAAAAGTGGTTATCTTAATATTCTCCCTACAGATCTGGCACCAATAATCACCTATCTAAACACACGAAGTACATAGATGGTAGCACTTTACACAGGCACCACACAGAATATTTATTTTCTGTATGATACTAGTGTATGTTATGACCTCATGGCATACCTGTAATAGTTAGCATCTGCTAAACAGGGCTTTCAGATGCTGTTTTTATCAATCTTATAATTGTGTATATAACCAGAAACTCTTCAAGGGACAAATAATCACCTACAAAATAGTGTAGCTGTACTTGGCATAATTCTCACGTATACATGATTGCATTAGCTATAGTTCTAACAATATATTTAAGCATCCTGCAATTGATACAGAGATCACTTATATTTGTGTATAGAAAAATACGATCTTGTAGCTGCAAACTGCACTAATATTGGCCTTAAGTTATTGTACAGCAGTACTGGCTTTTAGAGACATCATTTAAGTCTTTTGCCCTTCCTTGAAAATACCTGAAGGGCTGCTGCTTATTTCAATAATAACAACAACAAGAAGAAAATAATCTATTTTTGGTACTGAATTAGCAGCTTCACAGAAATAGCAGAAAATCACAACAGTGGGCTTCTGACTAGTAAACACAGTACCAAATAATATCATGAGGATTATTACTAACAGTAGTCTTTTTTTGCCTGCAGTCTCTCTGAATCTACAGAAGCATTCTCAAATAAAGACATTTAATTTCAATAGGTCTTAAATCATAAAAACCTGACAAAACACTAGGCTGTTATGTGTTGAAAAGGTAACGCTAATCCTCATAATTGAAAGGTACTTTTTAATCTTTGTGAAACAAAATAAAAATAAATATGTGTGATAATGATACTAAAAACTGGGAAAATGAAATAAGGCGTACATTTACTGAGATCCCAGGGGGTGGGATCCTTGTGAAATAGGTCTTGTTTTTGCAATTCAAATGCATCATAAGCACTTTTTCCTCTTATTGCCACCTAGGCAGGAGAGAGTCAGTATGTGGAAATAAATATACTGAAATCAAAGTTTTGGCAAATCTAACATAAAAGCAGTATTTTAGCCTGTTAGGGACTTAGCTTTACATGCCAGCACTCATAAAACTGTGTGTTGTTATGTACTTCAAATATTTATGCATTTTGTTTCTATAGCAGAGCATACTTGGAAAGAAGCTGAACTTTGGAAACAATTCTCAAGTCACCCTTGTACAAAATTTGGCTGTTCAAAGCAGAAAATGCAAAGGTTATTTTTGCAAAATTCCTGCTTCTCTCTACAAAATACTTGTGTACATCCTTCTGTGTCATTGACTTCTAGCTACCTTCATCAAACATGCACCTGAGGTTTCAAAGATAGGGATTTATTATGGATGTTTCTTGTACAGGTTCTACGCACGCCTTGCAGGTCGGCAAACAGATCATTCAATTGAGGTTCTCTTGTTTTCTTTAGAGTATTAACATTTAAAATATCCTCTACTGGTATCCTTTGGTTGAGAGATAGCTAAATGCAGCATAAACAAAGAGAAGCTTCACGTTGGGTCTACGCACAGCACACTCTTCCGCAGACGGCTGATTTCTTACAACAATGAAAATAATTGCAGCATCATGCCTGTCAAACTTCCCAGCCACTGCCAGGTAAATATGCACACATATCTGTGAGAGAAACACCTGAGAGGTGTTTCCAGTGTTCAACTTCTTTGCACGTATACTCAGCTATGAAAACATTAAAATCACTGGCACTGAAATAGAAATATTTCTACACACACATCTACCTATATCTTCATACAGGTATGCACATATCTCATGAGTGTGAACATTTAAATAACCTCCAGCCAGCCTACAAATTATCTATTAATATAAATTTAGCAAAAACCTTTATGCGTATTTTGCCCCAGTTCATTGTTGTGGTGGTGTACATTCAAGCACACAAGCCTCACACAGGTTTCAGTGTATCTTTCTGTTAAAACATACCTAATGCAGGGCCAAATCCCAAGTCCTTGCTGAGGATGTAATTCTACAAGCTACTTTACACAGTTAACCTTCCCCTGCAGACAGTGTAGTTTACAGGCTTGCAGAGCGGGGGCCTTAATTCTTCAAACTGCAGACACAAGATTCCCATTGGCTCCACGAGAAATGGGATATGCGAAAGGTTTTTGGGTTGGGAACCCTGATTTAAGGCCACCTTGCTCTGAGGGCAGAGGGATGAAGAAGGACTGCGGGACCAGCCTGAGAGGCCTGCGCTTGGGGCGAGCAACCCTTGGCCCCACCAGAAGCACCACTGACAGCAGTGGAGCTGCTCACGAAGGGGAGCATCGTCTGGGGACAAGAGCTTGTAGGCCGGTCTTAGGAGTAACTCAGGGCCATCACACATTGGCACTGGTACCAAAGAGTAGGCTGAGTTTGACAACACACAACGGCCAACACACAATGGCCCACATGGTTGTTCATCCGAAAGCGCGCAATTCTGTTAGTAGAGTGGAGAAGAGTGGGGTGATATTGTTAATACCAACGCTTTCAAAGTACACATTTGTGGGCTCTGGCAGTGGCCATTGGCAGCGCTGTTGCAAATGCAGTTCTTGACAATCACAATTTGCCGGGTTAGGGTTACGTGGTCATGTCAAGATGTCTAAAAAACCACAGGAAAAGACACCTCACCGACGTCACGCTCTCCCCCTTAAAAAAAAACCCAACAAAATAAACAAATGGAACACCCTACGCAGCCGTCCCTCGGTGGTGGGACCTCGTTTGGGGCAAACCAACGCACGTGTTAACGAGGCCTAATCTTCCGTTTTGTGTTTGTTTCTTCATTAGGCTCTAACGGTGCTTCTGCCCCGGCACTGAAGGTTTGATGAGAAGATGGTATGACAGGCTTGGCTTCTCCCCCTGCAGCTGGCACCACCGATGCCAGAAGCCGGAGCCGGCTGCGGCGGGGAGAGGCTCCTCCGGAGCAGGGTCTGACTGTCAGTTTCCCACCCGCCTCCCAGAGCCCAGCTCCCTCCCCGAAGCCCCTTAATGAGAAGCAGAGGACAATGCCAGTATTGTTGTTTCCATTCGGGATCTGGTGGAAAGAACAATCGGTGTTTACCCAAGCATCAGCATTGCCCAAACCCTGCCGATAATTACTTCTAGAGCCTCTGATTAACTCTGTTCTCCACTTTCAGCACAAAAAAAGCTATTGAGCCAGGGGCAGGACAACGTTGCTGTCTTTCCTGGTCTTTTAACAGTTTGCTTGAATATTGCCCGGGTCTCATCTGGGATGCAGAAGTGAGGATGCACCTGAACCCGCGCCGGGCTCACCTGCGTCGGGTGAGCAGATGAGGAATCCACACCGTGGCGAAGTACTGGAAATGCAACCCTTTTCCCCCCAAAAAAGGCCATTTTGAAAAAGCACTCCCCCAGTTTCTCACTCCTGCTTTTCTTTACAACCCAGTAATTAAAAAAAAAAAAAAAAAGACATTCTAATTATCACGGGCGTCTCCCAGCGATTTAACCTCGCTAAATTTCTGTGGTGAAGTACGCAGCACAAAACATCTGGCAAACTCTGAGCATCACCAGAGCACCGCCGGGGCCTTTGTTTTGTTTTTGTAAACCAAGCGAAATGGAACTGTTGCCGAGTCTATTTCTAGGACGCTGGTAATAATTTTAGTGTGTCAAACCATTCGGTCTTTCGTCACCCGCCTCCCTTCATAGCCCACCGCCCCACCCCCCGCCCCGTGCAGTCTGCTGCTAGCTCTATGCAAAACACCATCATGAATATGTGTAATTATGGAGATTCATGGTAATTTTTCAGGGTTATCCGATGTGACGTTTATAGGACAGCAGCATACATCAGTTTAAACAGGAGTGACAAATATCTTATCCTTTTTATTTCCGTAGTATTTTTAATATTTCCTTGGTCTCTCCTGGGAGCGGTGTGAACTGGTAGGAATTTGAGCAAAATATTTTAAAAATCAAATACTTTACTAGCATGCTACTTTTTAAAGCTCCATGGTTTTAATGTACATGTGGTATGTGTGCGTGCATGTCAGATTGTCTAACCTTAGTGTCAATTATTTATGTGAAATGAACAAAAGTCTTTCTGTAGAAATTTTACTTGTTATTATTCCCTTACCTACAGATAACAATGGAGAGTAAAATGTCTCTTTTATTGGACTGCTTTCTGAAGATTAGTTTGATCTGTCTAATTACTTCAGCAATCTGATTACCCACCTGATAGAGCAATTTAGCAAGCTTTTCTTCTCATTTTTATTTTAAACACAGACTTTTAAAACTGTGACATTAAATGATTTGCTGTTAACTATGGTGAACTGCAATTATGTTCCAGATCTGTTGTACCTCCTAGAGGTTTAGATATGTTGTTTATTAGAGAAATTAATTGGGATCTAGTCTAAAAACATGCTGTTTGCAATGATTACTAACTATGGCCATTTTTCTTCTTCATATTTTGAGTGGCTAGCATATCTGCTAGACCTTCAAATTCATCACATGATTTAATTTGAGATTGGTAAAGTTACTTGTAGATGAAGGTGCAATGCACTGCAAGGCCTCAAAATATCAGTGGATATTCACCACACATCAGTATGCAAAAGTAAGATAGACAAGTCTATCTTTTTAGGAAAAAAAATATAAAATTGCCTGCTACGCTGCAAATTACAGTATTACTGGATATTGTTATAGAGTTAATTAATTTGCAAAAAGCCCCAACTGTGTTATTTACACTGCCACAGGCCTCAAAATATTCACAAAATATGCAGCATCATCACTGTATGAATATTTCAGTCTTAGCAGAAATTGTTCCTTGGCTACTTACCAAAGCAGAAAAAATTTTGCAGGCCACATGAAAGAGAAAACATAACACTCTAATTTTAATTATGTATGTTCTTTGTTATTTGATCTTCATAAAATTTGAGAATACGTTTCATCGTCTCTCTTAAATTCATAAATACACCACTGCATTTGCACTTAGGAAAATGGATGTATTTTTTTGTTTTATTCGTCATTTTTTTTAAGCTATTTCATATGGTATTTTTAATGGACATAAACTCAATCCTGTCCTCCATGTATAACAATGTAGTGGAAGAGGAGCTCACCAAAAGTCCTGTCTTTCGTTGTTGTGTGAGATCCCAGATTTAATTGGGGAAATTAGACATAAGTGTTCTCTCCATTTGCTTGGAGTAAGTGTTTTGCATTTGGCAGTCACAGAAGGTCTACCCCATGTTCACAAAGGGTCTATGCCTGGAGACCTCCATACACACCCTCTGAGAGATGTTCCCCCAAAAGGTGCTCAGCTCCTGGGAGACCAAATGGGAGATGGGGCCAAACCAAACATCAGGGCACAGTTTCTGTTTGATTTAAATCGTCACAACCTCATTGAATGAAATATTGTAGCAAAATACTAGGGCTTCGTCCCTATATGCTCTCAGTGCATGTTTCTGACGTTAGCACGCCCTAACTCTTGTAGGATCAGCCTTGAACTTGCATTTGTCCTCTGCTCTCACTGCTCAGGCCAAGCAAAGTTTCAAAAGCTGTTGAGTGAAGAGCAGAGATTTGGGATCCACGTTTAAGTGGATATGCCAGCTAAGGCCCTGCAAGCCACTAAGCAGATCAGGGAAGGCACCAACACTCCGCACCAGAGCAGCACCTTGAGAAGACTGTAACATCTTCCTTCAAATTAGTGACAAGTCAAAGCATTGTACAAGCTCTCATTAAAAGCGAAGGCCCCGTTTATTTAAAATTTTATTAAAATATTATGTTATAGGTTTTTATCACAACCAGCTATTAAGACTGGAGTGCTAAGCAACACCAAAATATTTTATGAAGCTATTAGGTGACGAAAATGAGCTACTGCTATGTTATAAATTCACTACATGCATGCACACATGTAACAGTTGCTGAGATTTTTTGTGCTCCTTCAAAAATACTAATTGGTGCATACAGCAGGTAGAAAATTGCATCTCCCTACACAAAGATAGAAAGGCATACAATCTTTCTTACATAGCTTTTCAAGGATTGTTTTAATTTGCCTTTAAAACCATGATCTATAATTTTATTTATGGGAAGTAAACTTCTGGAATTAAATGGGCACATTTTCCAAATGCCACGCAGTGGATGCGATAGATATTTTCTTTTGAATTACTAAGGAGCAAAATACAATAATTTGGTGGCAAGCATCTGTCTGGTAATCACAAGTGATAAATTCATAAGAAATACAGGAAAGAAATTTATTTACTGTTGCTGCTAAGCCAGCCTTTATTTATCTTAGGAGATTTTTCATCTGTGAGTGGAAAACAAACTTTCCTTCAAGAGGTCTGTGAACCGAATAATAAATGCCAGGTCTAAATCCCGTATGGAAATCCGTCGGGTTTAATCCTGGATATTCTTCGGGATGCAAATGAGGGCGGGAGGTTTCCCCCCATCCTGCTGTCATACGGGCAGCCAATTTACAGGCGCGGGCGCACACTGTACGTGCTGCGGGCTCTCCCGCACCTCCCCCTCGCCCCAAGACTTGGTCTCAGCTGCCTGCCTTTCACAGAAAACCACAGACCAAGGAAACATATCAGTAATAGCGCCCTGTAAATTAACTTGACATTTGATGTAGGGGAGGGGCGGGGGGGGGTGGAAAAAAAGGAAAAAAAAAACCAAACCAAACCCTAAAAGCTTACAAAGACATTGAAAACAAAAGCCACTCAGGACCTGAGCTACATCCAGTGTGGATTTAAGAGATCTGGAAGATGGTTATTCTCTTGCAAGCAACACACTCGGCCCTCCTCAGTCTTTGTTAAGACAACTCAGTCACTCTTTGTTAAAGCCACAGCATCCCTCAAATCAACAACAACAACAAAAAAATACCCTATGCTTCCACAAAACAGCCACCGTGCAGCCAAATAACATCAAAGAAGTGCGTTGCTATGGGCTTGGCTTCGCCTTATGTCCCTAAAACTGTAATATTTAAAAATACGCAGTAGTTGAAAGATAAATTGGAACTATTAATATTAATTTACTACTAATAAGGTGTGCTACATAACTAAGATATAAATAATTTAATGCTAGTATTTTATGATTGGCAAACAGCCCAGTAAACATGTGAGGCAGGCAAGGACTGGTATATCTTGAAAATACCATTAAAGATTTTATTTTTCTCTGTACTTGAAGCTACAGATCTTTTTTCCTCCCCCCCCCCTTTTTTTTTTTTGTGTCTAAAAGTACTTGAATCAAAGACAAACTATTGGTGGAATATTAACTGCTTCTCCGACTCTGCTTGTAATATTGATAGCGATAGGATACAGAAAGACTGGGCATATTTAAGCTATTAGACATGCAGGAATGTTATTATGCTTTATTGTGTCTGCCTGTCCCCACCTCCCTCCCTCTCCCCCCGCCCGACTTCTCCCTCCCTCCTGCCTTTCACACACACACATAAATACACACATACACACCTACGTACATACATACGAACACACACGCTCCCCCCTCTGCAGTGCTGGCAATACTGCATCTCACGGACGTCTGGCCTTGCAGTTTACAAGCAAAGGAGCGTACTGCTAAAACGCATAATCTTAGCACCCCTGCTTCTTGATATTCATGGGTTTATTTACAAGTCCCTGTGTTCTGCTCTTTTTTTTCCCTGTTTCTACCATTTATGTCACTGGCATGCCCATATTCTTGTGGGAATTTCAAATGAGAATCGAGATATAACTGGCAAATACTCCGTAACGCAGTCTGCATTTCCATAATTTAGCTGTTTGGCTGGTTTTGTTTTTTTTTTAAAGAGAAAATTTTAAGAGCGTTATGGACTTACAGATACAGGAAGAGTATTTTGATTGGCTTTTTTAGTACTTCAGCTACTTAAGGTTCTGTTTGTGCAAAATGGCTGTAATAAAGTGAATTTATGTACACATATACGCCTGTGTATATGTAAATACATTTGGAATGAAAAAGTTCTTAAATCCTTGTCAATTGTGCCGATTAAGCCTCACACTCTGGCATTGGCAGTGTTAAGGTTTTTCTCAAAAGTGTTAAAATGCTAAAGAAAGAGTTATTCATTTTAGTTTTTCTTTTGGTAGCAAGTAAAGAAAGGATTTAACTAGTTCAGAGGGAGTCACTACCACTTAGCTAATTTTCACTTCTTTAAGAAAGCCTTTCATTAGCACATTTTACAATTGCCAAATGGACATTTCCATCTTGTAAACAGAGCAATATAGTCCATTTCACCGATGATTTCTTTTTCACCAATGATTTATTTTCTAAATATTTACGGACTAGGTCTTGGTTCTGCAAGTTCTTGCACACCAGTAACTACACTTACCTGTGTAAACCTCTCAGAATCAATGGTTACTCATACAAGCCATTTCCTGTAAGTAAATTTGCTGAATCACGCTATAAAATTAAAAAATAATTTTAATATGCATTCCATTTACTATTTTGATGTGTTTCCCCTTTTTTTTCTCGAGATCCACTTGTGAACAAATAATTGACAATTAATACTTTTCTAAAAGCTGATATAAATTACTTTTACCAGGCTACAAAAATAAAAAATAACACAACATGTACTTATCATGTGTAGCACCTACACTTTTTAATTTGAAGCGACAAGATAGTCGTCATAAATTCACCATAACTAAAATACTATTGGCCTTAATGCGGGCATGCACTCCACTTTATTAAACGAGAATAGTATCTTTCAAAAAGATAGTTAATTTGCAGTCAGATGCAAAACAATTTACATTAATATTATTCTGTCTGGGGTTTGAGGTTTTGTTTTCTTCTGTAAGTAAGTGTAGTGTTTTTGCAAGACGTTGCCTCAGTAGTAAAGTAATTTAGAGTGGAGGATATTTTTAGACTACATTCATTTAAAGGAGGGGGAGGGAAAAGCCGTGCAGTAAGATATACATGTATTTGTAATTCATATTGTTGCTGTGCTTCTATTGTACTCTGAGCTTCCATCATGTCTGAGATGGGGAGCTGGCATCCAGACAGTGCAGCAGGGCAAGGAAATAAAAAAAAAAAAACCACCGAAAACACAAATAGTGGGTTTCCTCCCTCCACTATCTCCCTCCCATTATCCCTGCTAATTGTTACCACGCTGCTTCTATTTTAAAAAATAAATAGCTGCAGGCTAGGCAGGTATATCTGGACAGTCTGTTAAATAACGTTATTAATCCTTTTGGTCCAAAACAGAGATCTTTTCATTCTGGTCTTTCAAGAGCCTCAGCCTACACATTCAAAAAGATGACAGAAAAATGAACCGGAATGTGCAAGCATTAAACATTTAAATTCTCTACTCCTTGGTCATTATACTGATGGCCATATTTTACATCTTCCCCTCCCCCACCATACTTTTGCTGATTTCACCTCATTTACATGGCCTTATTATGCATATAGCCTTTGTTCTTCTGATATAGAGTACAGCACGGTGACAAAGCAAAACCTATTTACGGAGATAACCTTTTCTCTTCTTTAAAATTGTTCCAGCCATACGATATTAGCATTTGATTTATCAATATAATTCAACATTAAATCAGATGCATGCTCTTGCTTATAAAATACCAACAGATTTACTATTGCTTAAGAAAATGAAAAGTCAACGTCTAAACTGTCTCCAAAAGCCTTTTGCTTAAATAATACATTCAGGTTTTCTGTTGATAACAGTTTAAGCAAACACACCAGCAGTAGGTAACAATTAAGAAGTATCTGTTTATTTATGACAAGTGAGATATCTGCTATACGTCTAACTATATGGATCTTGATAAGGTGATATTATAAAACACTGAATTTGACAGATAAGGCTCAACATGGACAGGCAGCCTCTGATTCCAAGGGTTCCTGCTTGCCTCACATCTTAAAACAAAGAGACTGGATCCCCTAAGTGTGTTATTACCTTCTGGTTGTTCTTATCCTGTACCAACTGTATCCTGATGTTATGGAAATTTGAGGCTGATTCACTCAGCTCTATCCACTGATTTCAGCAGATCTGCCAACCAGAGGCAAGGTTTCAGAATTGGTTCCTTGGTTTCTGTCCAAAAGCAGGTAATAGAAGGTTTAATGTCATCCCCATGGAAGGGGAAGGTAAACTCCCACTGTCTGCGGCAGAAACACAACCGGGCCCACCTTGACAGAAACATGAATTCTCTTTAAATTTTTTTTTTTTAAAAGAGGAAAAAAAAAAGTCTTTGCCTTCTGTAGAATTTCATGACGTAAAAGGAAGGAATAATTTGACTGCTTGAGCTTCTTCTTGTATGATACCAAGTAGCTTCCCTTCTGTGAGATTCCTGCATGGGAGATTAACCATTTCTTTTATTTCTAAGATCCCATGGAAATGATGGAATTAATCAAATACAAAATCATTAAACTTCTTTCTAAACAAGAATGATTCTAGCACTGCTAAATTTTTACAATACCACCATTTTCGCCTTCTTACTGGAAACCAGAAGCCAAAAATTATTCTCTTTCTCAAAGGAGGGTGTTCTCATGCTAGTCTTAAAGAACACAATGCTGTCCTCATCACCTTGTTTCAGAGCATGTCCCAGCAGAAGAATTGGTTACTCCTCATCAATATGATGCAGCATAAATAAAACAGCTCCATAATTCAAGGGAGGAAACATCCTCAGCATTACCTGTAAGGATGTGTCTGTGCTTTCCTGGGAGCTGCCACCATCACTCGATTCAGACAGCGATATTCAGTGCATGCTTTTAAATAAAACAATGATCTGTGTTGTGCTCTTAATTGTTACTTTTGCTTTGTTCCAGATATTTCTTGCACTGATTAATCAACTCATCTTTCATATGGGAGAAGCAGCAGTTGTTTCTGTTCTTATGACATTTATTTTGTATGGGGCATAGTCCATAAAAACTGGAAGATACAGTCTAGGACTATGCAGGTGGGGGCTCAGAGTTGTCAAAGCATCACGCAAATCACCAAAACCCCAGGGAGCCCTGCACAGACACCTGCGACGATGCCCCGTGTGCTGTCTCTCCCAAACTAAAACCTTGCTCTCCGTGCAATAGTTTCATGGAGGTTGTAAGCGACATTCGGAAAATCTGGTCCTAAAGGCTTTGTCTTGGCATGCGTATTATTATTTGGTGGAGCAGCTGTCCACAGAAAACACCACACTGAACCTCCTCTGCAGAAGACCAGAGGTCCTTCTTGTTGTCTGCCTTGTATGAGCCCTCAGTGAGAACCAAGAGGTGACCCTCAACATGACCTGCTTTGCTCTGGTGTCTCCTTGGGAAGTCTAGCATGTTTGTCACCCTACCATAAAGCACTATTTTTACAGAGCTTTAGTCTGAGGTGCCTAAGAATCCCTTCTAGATCTCACCCTAGAAGTTTTTCTTGTGTAGGAGAAATAAGATCAATCTCAAGTGCCATGGCCAGAGCCTGCGGGAGTGGGTTTTCAACTGAATAAAGTCAACAGGTTGGTGAATATGTAAATAACGGGAGAAGAACCCAGCTTAAGATAATTTAAATATCGTGATACTTGCTCAGCTTCATCCAGTGGGGGATGCATGGGCCTTATCCTCAACTGACTACTTATGGAAAACCCTTGTAACAAAAAAACACAGTAAAGCCCCAAGGTGTCTTGGCATTGCTCTCAGGGTCTGAGGGTCCCAGTCCATTACACAAGCTTCCCATCAGTGAACATGCCACACTTAGACATTGAAACAGACTTGCTCCAGAGTTGCAAAGGTCAACCCGTACTCCACAGTGAAATGTTTAACTGATGCAGCCTTTTGCAGTGGTGCTGTTTCACACAAATGCACTGTCCAGGATGGCACACCTGCAAGTTTAGGAGAACCAAGCTCCTGGTAATGATGTCGACAGGGTGCTTCCCCTCCATAGACACTTACGAACCTGACAGAAATCAGTCAGTTGAGGAAGGTTTTTAAAGAAAACTTGGCTATAAGTCATCACAGTCTTCCAGGCTGACAATTTTTAAAATAAACCTGAGATGAGGAAAACAGGCCTAAAGGTAACCCATTCATAAACCTTGTCTTCCCATCCCCATCCCCACCACAAACTTACAAGATAGGGAAAGCAGTTGCCCCTTCCAGTAACAATGTCATTATGAATGGTTCCCTAGAAGACTGTCAGGTGTGGGAATGTAGAAACAGAGGAAAATATATAATCTGTAACAACATACCTGCTTGGGGCTTCACCTGTTTGGGAAATATTGCATGTGTGTACAATGCTTAAGAAATTGAGTTGTACTAGTACAAAACAAACAGCGAGTTAAAGGGATGATAGATAAAGGGTTGTGCCCAGGCTGGCGGCACCTTTCCTTGCAGGAATTTCAAGGGGGACTAGAAAAGTCAGTAGGGTTTGTACAGCCCAGAGAGCAAGAATGTAGAGCAGAGTATAAACAAGAGATAATGAAAAAAAAAAATATATAATAGAATCATAGAATCATAGAATCTTCATGGTTGGAAAGGACCTTTGAGATCATCAAGTCCAACCATACACACACACACACACACAAAAAAAAAACCAAACAACAACAAAAAAACCCCAACAACCTACAATCTCTGCCCTTCAGAGCATGCCCTGAAGTGCCAAATCTCGATTTTTCTTAAATCCCTCTAGGGATGGTGACTCAACCCCCTCCCTGGGCAGGCTGTTCCAGTGCCTGACCACTCTTTCAGTAAAGTAATTCTTCCCAATATCTAATCTAAACCTCCCCTGCCGCAGCTTCAGACCGTTTCCTCTGGTCCTGTCATTATTCACCTGGGAGAAGAGGCCAACACCCACCTCTCTCCACCCTCCTTTCAGGGAGCTGTAGAGGGCAATGAGGTCTCCCCTCAGCCTCCTCTTCTCCAAGCTAAACATGCCCAGCTCCCTCAGCCTCTCCTCATATGCCCTGGTCTCCAGACCCCTCACCAGCCTGGTCGCTCTCCTCTGGACACGCTCCAGCACCTCAATGTCCCTCTTGTACAGAGGGGCCCATAACTGAACACAGCACTCGAGGTGAGGCCTCACAAGCGCCGAGTACAGAGGCACCATCACTTCCCTGCTCCTGCTGGCCACGCTATTCCTGATAGAAACCAGAATGCTGCTGGCCTTCTTGGCCCCCTGGGCACACTGCTGGCTCATGTTAAACTGGCCGTCCACCAGCACCCCCAGGTCCTTTTCTGCTGGGCAGCTTTCCAGCCACTCTTCCCCAAGCCTGTAGAGCTGCTTGGGGTTGTTGTGACCGAAATGCAGGACCCGGCACTTGGCCTTATTAAACTTCATACGGTTGGCCTTGGCCCATCGATCCAGCCTGTCCAGGTCCCTCTGTAGAGCCTTCCGACCCTCAAGCAGATCAACACTCCCACCTGTTTTGGTGTCATCTGCAAACTTACTGAGGGTGCACTCAATCCCCTCATACAGATCATTGATAAAGATATTAAACAAAACTGGCCCCAAAACTGAGCCCTGGGGGACACCACTGGTGACCGGCCGCCAAGAGGATTTCACCCCATTAATCACAACTCTCTGGGCACGGCCACGCAGACAGTTTTTAACCCAGCGAAGAGTACACTTGTCTATGCCACCATTCGCCAGCTTCTCCAGGAGAATGCCGTGGGGGATGGTGTCAAAGGCCTTACCAAAGTCCAGATAGACAATGTCCACAGCCTTCCCCGCATCCAGAAGGCGGGTCACGTGGTCATAGAAAGAGATCAGGTTGGTTAAGCAGGAATCAGGTTGGTTATATATATATATATAAAAAATGTATACACATATATATATGTATATACATATATGTATATACATATATATACACACGTATATATTATACGTGTGTATATTTTATATGTAATATATACATATATACATATATATAATATATAAATATATAAAAATATATATATATATAAAGAAAAATAAATACCTTTGCAAATTGTCTTCCATCATCTTTGATATATTAGTTACTTGGTCACTCAATAAATAACTGTAATAATTATTTCTAAATCAATAGCTTTATTTGGCTATGTAAGTAACATAAGATGTTTCTTGTCTCTGACGGGGCTAATGCTACTTTTGGAATGAGGCTTTTAAAACTCATGACTACGAATGAAATGTTTTCGTATCATGAGTGTTTGGTAATATTTGTTTAAAATTTCCAGGTACCTTGACTGTTTCCTCCAGTAAACTACTTCCTTAGAATATTCATACACAGAAGAGCAGAGTAAATTACAGTGAAACACTTGAAAATATGAACAAACATTTCTTGACAATGACACGAGGTATTCATCAGCCTCTAATGCAGAAGGGAGGTAACAGCTGTAGGCACTGGAAGTCATCTCTGAAGCTTTCAGCAGCTTGCAAAAAAAGAGACAAATCTGTTTGGGTTGGGTTTGTTTTATTCATCAAGTAGATTCTCCGCTTGGACTGACTGACCTGCCCTGGGATTGTTGCTGTTAGTTTTGGGAGGCTCAGCCTTGCAGTCGCTCTCATCCTACCTTCTGTTGTTGGTGGTAGGAAGTAGAAGCAATGTTTAAGTTTTAGTTGTCAAAATCTGATCTTTATATATGTACAGATATTCATCCAGATGCATATATTTTCACATGTTACTGTTATAACCAAATAAATCTTTTTCTCCATTTCTGAAATTTGTGAAAATATAAAATCGTACTGCACTATGTATTAGAAAAAATGTTGTATAAAAGCAAATGGTGTTGTTTTCGTGCAAGTGGATGCTAACATTCTTCTAAAAGCAGAAGTAGGTATTTTTATTCACAAAATGCTACTTTTTCCCTATAGTGACGAGTAAATTGTGGCCTGTTATTAGCTTGGCTTCAAACCAGGCCTTTAACACTTCCAGTCTCATTATTCAGAAGTTCAAACTGATTGTGGCTGAGCTATCAACAAAAAATATGGTGCCACAGTACTCAGGACACTAAATGGATTTGGAATTCGTAAACATCCTTCAGTGACTTTCCTACTGCTTTGGCTTTACACCTTATCTTGAACAGGATATATAAGCAACAGAAAATTAACAACTATCTGATAAAAATATTTTAATACAGAGAAGGAGTTAATACTGAAAACAGCATCTCTGAGAATAAGGACTGGTCCTGCAATCTTCAGGCAGAGCTCTCCAAGGGTATTCTTGCAGCCTCATGCTTTAAGAGGCACCATATTCTGTTGTCTCCTAGTTTTATTTCCATCCATACATATATATATTTATAGCACTCCCACTGTGGCAAAGGGAGTTATATATAACATCTAAGGGCGGCGGGGAGAGGGAACCACCACAAGCTTTAAAAAGTTGATTTACAAAAGGAAAGCACACTTCGGTGTGATTCAGAAAACAAAATGTCTGTTCTCAGTTCTTTTCCACTGTGCTCGGAAGAATTCCGCTCAGTTTATAGCCCTTATTTCTCAGAATGATACTCGCTTCACAGGTAGCCAACAAATACCCACTTTGCAAATAAAATTCCCATAGGGTTACAATTCTTGTAGGGCTCTGGGGCTACCAAGCCCACCCCAGCTCCAGAGGCAGAGCCCAGCAGCCCCACTATCCCATATTTCACTGCTGTCTCTGCTGCATGACCTGGCGGCAAAGTACGTGTCATCTCTCCCCCCGTGAGCTGCCCACGTACAGGAAAGTGTCTGACCTCAGTTTCTGGTTACTCCGTTGGCTCAAATGAAAGAAAACCTGTGCTACGGCTTTGAAGATCTTCCCTTCAAACTCTGTTGATTGAATAAGTGAGAAAAACAGTATGTGACAGTATCAGAATGGCTTCAAAGGAAGCTTTAATTTTTGCACTTCCAAACTTCCAAAAGCTCGACTGCACAATTCTCTTCTAGTGAAACTTTTGGTATATTGACTTACAACAGGAATCCCAAACTTACAACTTTCCAAGGTTTTCATGCAAGGAGAAAGGCCTGATTTTTGGTCTTTGCCATATATACTCCAATGCACGGCATGTTTTTTGTGTAAAATGATGACAAAAGGACTGCCTGTTCAAGTAACGCATATACCCTGGAAGAACTATAATACCATTCACAACCGATTGTGCTGACCAGTTAATTAAAACTGAACAGCGTTTATGATGTGAAACAATAGGTATGGGTTGCTGCTGGTAAGTATTTTACCATTTGTTTTCATCCTGGTTACTAGAACCTACCCCTTTCAGCACAGGAGAGGTGGTTTCAGAGAATTATAGAATCATAGAATCGCCTAGGTTGGAAGGGACCTTTAAGATCGTCAAGTCCAACCATCAACCTAACACTGCCAAAAAACACTGCTAAACCATGTCCCTTAACACCATGTCTACCTGTCTTTTAAATACCTCCAGGGATGGCAATTCCACCACTTCCCTGAGCAGCCTGTTCCAAGGCTGTTTCATCACAGGGACATTTTGTTTCATAAATAAGCACAAAAGCAGTGAGCAGTAGGTTGTAGTGGTGGTGGTGGCAGAAGAATGGAAGATGCTGTTGATAGTGCTTTGCTCAGGTTTCTTACTTAAAAAAAAACAAAAAACAACAAAAAAAAAAGTAGCCTTATTTGGAACACACTCAGCTCACTCAGCTCTCCGTACATGTGCCTACCACAAATTGTCCACCAGACTCTGACCTATTTGGCTGACTCAGAAGGGATGTCAGAACGAATGAGTTATATAGATTAAGCTGGCCTGGACCCAGCCAACCTAAATTCCACCTAAATACTTGTGCCTCTCCTTGTTATTGGCTGCCTCTAGGTCTCACCTCTGCCAAGAAAGTCAGAACTAGCCCCCACCACCAGGAACAGGCAGTTCCTGGGTGAAGGCACTCACACCTCACTCCTGCTCAACTCCCAAAGAAATATTCAAGATCCATTAGGACAAAGAAAAAGAAAAAAAAAAAACAACAAAACTTAGAAGCATCATCAGCTGCTCCTGTAGGTGTTTTATGTTGTTTTTAAAAAGTAACAAAATACCTGTTTGTATCATATAAAACATCACTATTCTTCAGAAGACGAAGAGACAGCACTTCAGCTCCAGCCATCTCACTGGTCCAAGTCAGCCCAGCTGAACACAAAGTTTGTGCTACCAAAATTCATTTGCTGGGTTAAGGCAACCTAGACTCTCGTGGTGAGCTTGGTGATTCTCCCTGTATCCTCAAACTGTTAAGAGGGGACCACATCAGCATTTAGACGAAACTTCATCAAAGCTTTCCTGACAAACGCTTGCATAACACTGCAAGGTAATTCGCGCTCCTGTGTGTACCCCGTTCTTAAATTAAGGTATTTTCTACTTTCCGAGAGACTAAACCTTTATAGGAGACTGTCTTTCACCAAGTTCTAGATAGGCTGTTTTCAGTGTTTTTCGTTTGTACCAGAGAAGACCAGCACCTGAGTTACATATATCTAAGAAAAGACCAAGGTAAGCAACAACATCAAAATCAGTCTGAGATCTCATTAATTCTTTCACAGAGTGGTGCTACAATTAACGATGCTGAAGAGATTAAACTTTTTTTTTTATTTTAAATTAATAGAATATTGTTTAAATTAGGTAAAAAATTGACAGCGCCTTTTGTTACAGAATAATGTACACTTTAGGAAAGCACCTCGAAACAACATATGCGTTTCATTTACTTCTAGAATTGGAGATCACCAGAAATTAGAGGTGGATGTGCATATATATGTATATAAATACATAATTCTGTGCTTAATTCCTCATAATGAGAATTGTATATATGTATTGTAACAAATTTTGACTTGGCAGCCAGTATACAATAGGGACAGTTATTAGGAAATGAGGCAGCATTTGTCTTTAAGAGATGTTAAGACACCTGTAAATCTCACAACTGTGTCCTACTACATAAGACATTTATTAACTTTATATTAACTTATATATACATGAGTTTTGATAACTGAAAGAAATAACTGACAAACTTGTGAAAAACAT
Organism: Larus michahellis; assembly: GCF_964199755.1. Classification (NCBI taxonomy): domain Eukaryota; kingdom Metazoa; phylum Chordata; class Aves; order Charadriiformes; family Laridae; genus Larus; species Larus michahellis. The sequence continues at coordinate 82,570,358 of NC_133930.1, forward strand.
CTTTGTTCAGGCTTTTTTTTTTTTAAAAAAAGTGTTTGATTTTTGTCATCTGTCTTTTTGGAGCCAGGACTTTTTTATTATTAAGAACCCAGATTTTCAAGCCCCTGTTTACAGAGCTCCCACTGAAATCAGGTCAACCCTTTGAAGTAAATGGGATATCTGAACATGAAGGATTTGTGCATTGTTTGCAACGAATTTAGAGATATTTTAATGTGTTATCTGATAATAATTTGAGTGCCCTGATGCAGGTTTTTCAGCTTTCATAAACAGCAGAAACACTTGAAGGTTATTCCTCCTCCCAAAAAAGGCAGCAGAAGCGTAATGTACCTATAATATCATTAAAATTATACCAACTTTGTCTTGCTGAAATTATTAGCAGAAGCAGAGAGTATTTAATTTTGTACTACAGACATCTTAAAAACCATTCATTATCCTTTACCATTGTCAACACAACCAATTTTTTAAATACTCTAAAGGGAGAAACAATTAGTGAAAGTTATTACATAATAATTAATATCTTTCCGAACCAGACTGTTAGCCACAGTGAAGAGGGCATACATAATTTATGTAACATCAAGGAAGCAGAATGAGCCAGATGTACCTCGGACTTGGGCGTATTTTCTCCCGCTTTTTAGCTACGACCATTTAAGGAAAACATTTCAAAAGATCATTCCACAGCAAGCAAATTAGTTTTCATGCATATCGCTCAGCAAATCGTACTTGCCTTACTTATGCGTGTGTGTTTCCCAGTAGGGCTGATTGTGCCCTCATTTTATGTCAGACTCACATTGACACACAATTATTGCAACCGAAACCTCTTCTGGTGTACACCAGGTTAAAGAAAAGCAGAATTTGAGCGGTTTTTCTAGCAGGAGGCTTACTTGAGCAGTATCAAACCATATAACATTAACTGTCCACATTCTCATTTTAAATTGTCTGATTTTCCTCTAGTGGAGTCTCTGGGGTTGTAAAGGCTCCACAAATTAACCAAAGGGGACAATGCTCTTGTATTTGCCATTACACTGGGTATTGTTAAGTAAATAACTAGTTAGTTAATCTTCAAGAAGGTGCTTCATCATGGTAGAAGTCTGGTCTATCACTGTTAATTAAACCTGCCTATCTCCTAAAGAAGCTTTTGGCTCCCACAACTAAATATCCCTCAGAAAGGACTTTATGTTTACCACGCCTCATAGAGTGATGATGTCCCTAGGTTTACCCGTTTCCCTGGCTTTTTTTTTTATTTTTGCCCCAGGCGTGTGGAACTTTTGCCGGGGTTGACTTTGTCAATGCACATGCATCGCTTTGGATTTCTTGCCTTTCAGCAGCATTACCTCAGATTGGTAGAGGAGACCTCATGCTGGTCTAATCCCAGGAATAATTCCAAACAGATGTCTCAGCTGTTCTCCTTGGGAAGACAGGTCACTAGCCATACACTGCTCTGAAACATAGAATTGTTAAGTGCATTAGAAAAAGATGTTTGCCGTAAAGCATGCTCATTTTTCTACTTTAAATAAGACTTTAAAGGACAAAACCTCCTCTCTCTCATCCTATGTTCAATACACTGATGCAGATGTGCACTCATCTACCAAGAGAAGATGCATCATTCATTTTACAGGTAGCATGACACAGAAATAATTATGCAATAATGTTTTGGATATTTTGCTCTTTAACATTCTTATCATAACAAATTCATTTATATTAGAGTAAAAGGACAAGTGCAGTAGCAACATCAAGTGCCCTAAGTATATGAACAGCACTGGAAAGCCCCTAGTTTTAACCCCAGTTCTAATAATATCTTGTAATTGACCTCTAGTAAACTCTTTACCTCTGTGTATACCTCTATGCCTGTGAAAAGGGAATAAAAAGATAATTTACTCTTTGGCACAGTGACTGATTGTGAGGCTTATTACCTCAAAGTAGGTGTACTGTTTTAAGGCATTATGTAATAGGTATTGCTATTAGTGGAGGTTCATGCAAGAAATCTCTTTTATAAATATATTTGCTGGTCATAAAATCATCTTAGAGCATGAGTAATTAATAATATAATTTTGCAGGACTGACCAGCATCTGTTTAGCTCATATTTTTTTTCTACAGGGCTTGCTGGCGTTTTACCAGCTGAAGCACCAAGCTACCTGTATCTAACCAAGGAGACCAGAATAAACTTTCAAGTGCATGAATACAAGCAATCTAGATATTCTGGGCTACCCTGAAACTGTCCCATTGTGTCTTGAGTTCATATTTGAGCTCAGACTTCCTTGACCATTTCCATGGCCCAGGTGGTAGTTTGCAGCTTCATTTTGGTCTGAAATAGTCTCATTGCTCCATCACCAGAGAGCACCACACATAGGATGGTGGCTGACTCGTGCCTTCAGGCAGCCAGGACAGGGCAGATCAAGCTACTGGCACAATATCCAGTTCCACTCTCGCTAGCCTAAGTGTCCAAAGCCCCACACAAGGCTTATCTGCCTTTAGCACTAGACCTAAAATAGCAGTAGTCTTGCAGGCAGCCCCTGCAGAACTGGGAAAAAGGGATGAAGACTTTGCTTCAAGCATGTGAGCACCCAGCTTCAAGTGGTGTGTCCATCTGATGGCACCAAAACTCCTTCCCAAATCTGACTGCATCCATCCCACACGCATAAAGCAGACTCGCATCAAGCACACCAGGTAAACAAAAGAAGGAAGCAGGCTACTGAAATGTACCTGCAAACTAGCTTTGGTGTTTCAAAGCAAAACACTCAGCCATGATGCAAGTCTGTGTATAGGGAGCCACAAAGTCTGGTAGATATTCTCTACTCCTAGACAAAGTTTTGGCTTCTCTATGATTTAGAAAAATCACATGCTTCAATTCTTTCATCTGGAAAGCAAGAATGATACCTTCCTCTGGAAAGAAGTTTGAGAAGCAAATTGAAAAGCTGACATAGGAGAGCTAAGAATAATCAATATCTATACTTTTGGTGTACTGGGGACAGATTTGTATGTGAACAGCAACTTTGTACAGGAAAGCACTTTACCCTTTTGGTCCATTGCAGAATTTTTAACACAGAAAAGCATGAATCCACATATTTATGTAGGATGGATGGTTCTTCCCTGCTTTGTAGAAGCAACAGCATCCAACAGTTCCCCTCGTACTTTTAGTTTTCCCCTTTCTGAGGTCATTTATTTATAACTGTTCAAGTTATTTAGATTATCGCCATTCATGTGTACTGAATCAGCATACACAAAATCAAAAATATTACTGTTAATTGTGGCCCAGCGTTGAGCCTTAGAAAGACATACAATAGAGACGTAAATATGCAGGAAAATTTAGGGTTGAGAAATATTCTTTTTAGAGTTTGGATTAATGTAAGTGACGAGAGAGAGTACATCTTTCCCAGCACTCATTAGATAAAATTATCAGGACATGTAACATTACATGTGAATATTGCCTTAACACAATAATTGTATGCTTTGTACGCCTGGGTGAAAAATACACTTCTGATACACGGAGTGCAGAATTATGTTATGACTGTGGTTAGCACAAGTTGCCATGCTGTGGTTGTGACAAAGTTCAGACTGTCTAAAGAAAAGAGAGATGGAAAGACATCTATCATTTATCACTTTGAGTCAGTACCATTCATAATCTCAAGACATTTGATGAAGCTAGGTAAAATATCTTTTTTCAAATTTCAAAGATACCTAAGTGTACTATAGGCAAAGATATCCATTATCTATATCCTCCAGATATTGTCATTCTCTGAAGTTAAGTAAATTTGTTTTGCATTTTAAAAGTAAGTATATAAAATACAAAAGCACATTTTTGCAGAAAACACTTCTCAGAAGTGCTTTGCTAATCATTTTAAAAAACATACTCATTGCTGGCTGGTTTTTTTACCTTAAAAAACGAACCACATCCAAAAACTGCATTACACATTTAGGAGCTGCTAATCCTTCGCCGTGCTAATTTGCCTCTGTATTAGATTAAAGTTTCTTACCCGTTGGCTCTGTCTTTCAGGTTGCAACGCAAGACGTGTTTGTTGCCCCATGCCGGCAGAACCGCCGTTAAGAATAAGGTATTGTACATTCCTGACGTAGCTACTCCGTAAGGTCACCTCCCCCATTGGAGCTCAATGGCATGACTAATGCACGTGAAGTTGAGCGTGTGCGTTAGCCCTGGAGACAGCAAACATTAGCACAGGGGCAGGGAAGTGAATCCGTGCAGATCCACACTCATTCCAGCACGGGAAGGCAGGAACCCGCCACTATTGGAGCCAAAGTGTTTACAGGACAGGGACCTCTGAAAGCAATTCAAGCAAAAAACGCTTCACCTCTCCTTGCCTAAAGGAACAAACAAAAAAGCTGTTTTCTGCATTTTACCTGGTTTTCCAGAACTGTCATTGCAAATAATGACAAAACAATAAGATTGCTTTCTTTATCATCTGTCACTCAAAATGGAAAACAGCCAGATATACTTTCTACAGAAAAACAGAGGACCATTCAACAGGAGCATCCCAAACTAACTCACGCTGTGGAAAGCAGCCTGGAAATGCAGGTTAAATCACAAACGTGACATTCTCTTATTTTGTTATGTTTATTCTTCTTAAATAACCCCTATCAATCTGTCACTCTACACAGAGCACTTTCTGACTGCAGTCCTCACGAATGTGCTCTGGTGTCTTACTCCTGAAAATAAATTTTTATCTATCGGAAGCAAATGCTTCTTCAGGCCGAGCTGTGATAGGATTACACCTGAGCAAGGGCTATCCATAGCCGTAGTCACAGATGTGACTAAAAGGCCTTGTAAGGGGAATTCAACAAACAAGACCTCAGTGCTGCAGTATCTGTGTTTAATGTTATGCATGTGAGTCATCTAACTACCCTGAAGGGGATCCTTGCATGCGTAAGTATTTGCAAAATGGAAAATGACATATTTTTAATGCACTGGAACAGAATTTAGTTTATGTCTCAATCTCTTATAGCTGTTTGGGTTTTTCTTCCACTGATTCACATGATGTTGTTCCTAGTCCTTAGTCTGGTGACATAAACTATATAACCAGGATAACAGGGCTGATTTGGGTTCATTCTTTCTACCAAAAATAAAAAGAAAAAAAAAGGAGAGAGAGAGATAGATAAGGAAATTGGGACCATTCAGTAGATCAGAAGATATGGTTAAGAATTTTCAAAGCTGATCTTGTATATGTTTATATACGTAAGTGTAATGTGTATGCATATATTTATACAGGTTCATACATGTACACAGTAGCTGTACATGCTAGATTCCAAAATACTACAGTTTCTCGCTCATGTAAAGGAGAGAAAGACACATAGAAAAAGATTTATTCCACTTACTGGCAGCATTTAAGGGATCGCTAACTTTTTATGGCAGCATTTAAGGGGTTGCTAACTTTTTATGACATTGTCCTGCTACATACTGAGTGAAGAAAATTAAGTTTCTAATAATTTTTTTTTAGAGTATGAAAATGAATTTCTTGAAAAGTTAAATTCTTATTACAACTTCAAACTTCAGAGAACACAGTGCAGTCAAAATCAATATTCTCCCAAAGATTGTCAGGCTTTTAAAAGTAAGTGTTTATAAAGCTCCCTGACTAAATACAAAAACAATTTTTAAAACTTGATTCAGGTCACCCGAAAAGACTGTCTTCTATTTTAGCTACAAGACCCATGTAACAGATCCTAGCAAGAAAGAAACGATAAATAAGCTGGAACTGCAACTGTTAGAAATGCAAGCTTGTAATTTTTAAGGCCGACTTAAGCAAAATACCTGAATAATTTCCATACCAAAGGAAGCAACTTTCCCATTTCAATAAAGGCATTAAAAGAGCCCTGTCCAGGCTGCTTAGCAAGGGGTGCTCCAATACCTGCACGTTCCTGAGAGAGTTGCATGACTCATATCTCCATCCCCAGGGCAAAGGCCCCTTCAGCATCCCCCAGTATGTCAACGCCCCGCTGCTGCTGCTGCAGACACTGAGCCTCCTTTGGAGCTCCTTCTTGCTCTGACAGCAGCCTCAGGCCCTCGCTGAGATCCACGTTTCCACGTTTCCACCTCCTTGCAGCAGCCCGGCTCCCGGTGAGCCCCGCTACCCAGGAGATGAGGCCGTCACGCACCGTGCATCCTCTCCCACCACATTCTCTGTCTCAGAACATCCCTCCTTCCCATTCCAACTTTCCAAAATGCATTTTCAAGATGGCACCGCAATTCCTTGTGCAAATAATCCCCTCAAGCACCTGTGCCACGTTTCTCAACGTCTCTTGTCTGCTTACCCTGAAAATGCAAGAAAAGTGATCTTAAAACCCCTGAAAATAAAGTCTCAACTTCTAATGATATGACTGATCTTATTTTTTTTACTATTATATCTACGGTACCATTAACAGCAAAATAATATGTTGCATAGATAATTACTGTAAGGAAAAAGCAAGCATTAATGTATTAACGCTTGAGAATCTGTTTTCTAGATGTTCTGTGTGCTTCCATTTATTTCAGCAGTAAGAAGGACTGCTTGTCGTTTCTGAAACTATGGATGACAGTGGACAAGAAGTTTGAAGGAAGATTTTCAATGCAATTTGGCGGGGGGCGGGAAGGGGGGAAGCTGTCCTATCTTTGTATCTTTGGCTTGCCACGGAATGTCATCAAATCACAGGCTTGAGAAGTACTATATCTTTTCTGTGGAGGATGGAAGACACTAAAAATCTCATCAATTGTGTGTTCTCTACTGCAAAACTTCAGTAGCAAAATATTGCCAAGTTGCAAATAACATTAAAATAGAGGACTGCATGGGAAAAGTTTATAATATCTTCTGTAAAAGCATGGATTGTACCAAGTAAACCAGACTAAAATTTTTAAAGTTGCAACCAGTAGGCTAGGAAAAGATCTGTTCAGGGATGTGTACTTATCTGTAGTCAAATAGAGTCAAACAGAGCTCATATTTCATAAACTAAGTAAAGCTGGGCCATGTCAGTGACCGAGATAAGAGATAGGTGATACCAAAGGTTGTTTTTATGCATCAGCACTGGCATGCTTCTGCATAAGTGAGCATTAAATTAAACATTCAAGTGAGCGGTCGGTTGCACTACTTTGCCAGAAATATGTCTTTGCTGAGAACAAAATCCAGTTCTTATCACTCTGTTGGTTAAAAAAAGCATAGTAGTGAGTAGCATGAAAGTCACCACCTGGTATGAATATACATAGTACTTTCCATTTTTCCTATTCATCCAGTACTTACATCAATTATAACTTTAAAATTCATAGTTTGACTTCATGAGGATACATTTTAAGTCACACAAATTTTCCCATTGTGGAGTCCATTGCAAATATTGACTCGGATTTTGCAATTGCTCACAGGATCCCACAGCTGATAAATCAGTCCCTATTCTGATCTGCTGACTAGACTGAAATGTGTTTGGGGAGGGTAAGAAACAATCACTGCTTAATCGGATAAAATAAGAAACTGTCCCTTTCCACAGTGCTATGCAACAGTCTGCAGGACTCTTCAGTGGTTGATGATGAACTCCTGCGCGAGAGGTCTGAACGCTGGATAGACCCATTCCCATAAGAAGGCGGTAGCAGAATTCCATGTAGCTGAATAGTAGGATCCAGTAGGTGAAGAAATACAAACAAGAATGTATGTGAAGAAAAAAAAGATGTGGTTGTTATCTGGCAATGCAGCTGGCAAGAGAGCGTGCGTCCCCATGGGATTTTCTCTCTTTGGGGCTGTGCTTCTCATTTTTCAAAGAAATAACTCAATCTGTTTTAAGATAAGTGTGAGCAGTTTCGGATAAATGGAGGAATACAATCTCAACTTCTCAATTAAGACTCTGTAGAAAGGCATTAAGGTAACTAGGAACTATGGCAAGAGGTTTCTCTATTCCATATACAAGGATATTATCAAACCTAAAACTAAGTTTATAAAGGAAAGTTTTGATATAAATTTTCTGTAGGCTCAAAGAAAAGAGAAAGATAAGTAATAAAGGTGCTAAAGTGTACTATTTTACCAAATTCATTTTCAAGTAATCATGATTTTGTTGGAGGATATTTTATCAGTGGGTGTATTTGGCAAAAATGTCAAAGCAAAAGATCTTCAAAATAATTAATTTTTTTTAAAATATGCTGTTTTTTCGTTAACTAAATAAACTACAAAATTGTATATTTTGATAACATTTATTTCATAGTCTAAGGACATAGGAGAATTCTGGTACAAAAATATCTGTAAAACAAATTGTTTTCCCTTCTAATAACTGAGGCCTTTTTTGCCAAACTGTTAAGTGATGATAATTTAAAGATATTGCTCACAGGCTGGGGGAGCCATAAAAGTGCATAGGCCTCTGTCCAGAGATAGTACAACACAGGCCTGAGGCAAGTAGCAGAAGAAAATTTAGATATCAGTGGAACAAATAAATGTCTTCTTGTAAAATTGAGAGATACTTATGTCAGGTCAAATAAAAAATAAAACCAAGACAGTTCCCAAAGGACTTGCAGAAGGTAATAAAAGATAGCAGCAGAACTAGGGCTAAAACTAGGAGAAGGTGTTCTTCTCAGACTTGTTTCCATGCAAGATCAGAAAGAACACGGAAAACAGGTAAGTTTTTTTCTGATAAATCAAATGAAAATGGCTCTTGACTGAACTTCCCGTCTTGTCATTCGTTCAACCCAGGATCACTGGATGCACCACCGATGTTTCTTCTACCTTCCTTTCCTCAAATAACCTTTCGCAGCGAAGCAGACTCGCCTTCAGATTCAATATGCACATCAGCCTGAAAACTCTGAGGATACTTTCAACAGAGAGGAATAGATATACATATATACTTATCTAGCAAACAGCTTTGACAGAGATTATAAAAAGGCACCCATAACACTTGAGTAAATAACTGTTAATTTGCAGATACAGTTCAAAATCTAGCCCAGACTGATCGCAATTATTTCTGCAGTTCGTGTCAAACAGATTAGTCATTGCTAGGCTTCAGCATCCTAAATCATTCTTTGCACCTATTTTTTCAGCTGAGCAGTATTTGCACATACAGGGGAATTCCTGCTGCTTCCTCCACTCAAAATGAAGTTTGAGCTCCACTCAAAACAAAGCCTTCTTCTAATTAATTTATATTTACTAACTTACTTGAAGACAAAGCTACATTCAATGTTGAAGTACAAAGCGTATTGAAAATTGCAGATTGTTTTGCCCCATTGGAATTTCAGGATAAAAGTAATAATTCTTCTGTTTTTCTACTAAGAATGCATATTTTTTTTTAAGTTAGTAATTATATTTCCAAAGTAAACATCTTATTTTCCCAGACAAGTTTACTTTTACTACAATCTCAACACAAGTTTGAGAACAGGATAAAAGGAGAGGAGACATGCAAACCTCATGGCAAAAACTTAAATAACTGCAGTTATTTACCAAAAGTGAGTTTGCCTTAGGGTTGATTATTTCAATGTTTGTAACTTACAAAATAAATATACACCCAAGCATTCGAAAAGATCACCCGCATTGCTTTGATTTTAATGACAAAAACTGGATTTTGGCCAGAGCTCCTGCTGAGGAGGAGGTAGGTGTTTCATCACTCGGTTCACTGAGGATGCTCTGCGCAAACGGAAAGGAGGAAACAAAACGATGCAGAGGAGGAGGGGAGCAGGCAGCCAGGGCACCAAGGGTAACTACACGAGTAGAAAAGGGAGGGCAGAGGCAGGTCAACTGTCTAGGTCAAATAAGGTAGGACAATGTTATGGAGAGGTTGGAATACAAAGGCAAAAGGCTTAAATTTAACCGGAAGGTGCTGAATTTGAGAGACCTGCAGTATTTTGCAGGACGTGCCTAGCACCTTGCAGAACTGCACTTGAAGACTAAATTTTCATCAATGGTAGGACCTTGTGCATTAGTAATGACTGCAGAATTAGGTTCCGACTGTTTGGGAGCGTATCTGGAAAGACTATGCATGATTGTCAGAGTATTATCATTATATAGAAGTATCTGAATGAAATGAAGTAAAGGAAAATGTAAGCTGAACAAAAGGAAAACGTTCCTAATGGTGAATTTTATTAGACTGTTGAAAAGTTTCCCCGGGGAAACAGTGGACTCCCGTTCTTTGCAAGACAAAACGCTGAAGAATATACTTTAAAGAACAATCCTACAGTGGCATAGAAAACTATTAGATAACCTATTAGGTCTTCACCATCTTTGATTTCTGTGGAACTGAATAGAGCCAGAGCAATAGAGTATCGGTAAAAAAATGAAATAAAAATATATATATATATAATTTCAGCAAAAACCTTACTCCATTAATGTTGGTAAGACCCATGAAAATGTAGGTAGGTACATCTTTGTTACCTTGGCGGAAGTACCATAAATGCCAATATTGGTACTTTTGCAAATATATATTCATGCAAGTTTCCTAGTCTAGGACAAACTACGCATCTGTTTTGAAAACTCCTAGCCTTGTGAAATAAGAAATAATAGGTCATAATATAGGTAACAAAACAAGATAGCAGGATAATACTGCACGCCACGTAGCACAAGTATTGAATCAGAATATAAGGCATGTGCACGAAAGCACAATCCAATGTGTGAGAGTAATCCACTGCATTAACTTTCTCTGTGCAAAATACTGTTCTACATTGAAAGTGACCCTGAAGAAAAAGCCCTAATAAAAACCCTATCTGATCATTATTGCATACTTTTTGTTGTTTTAAGTATTTTCTGTGTGATTTTGAAAATTAGTTTCTCATAGAATACCATGAAAATATATTTTTAAAAAGATTTCTGTGCTAATGAATATCAATTAAAATAGTCGGTCATGTAATACAACATGAAGCAACAGATTAGTCTTGGTGCAAAGTCCAGCAACTGGAATAATGTTATTCCTGGATCTGCACGTTCGCAACCAGAAGCCCCAAACAAAAGAGTAAACAGTGGAAAAAGCAGCACTGCTGAGCTGCGTTTCACCACGGTCACTGTCCTGGTCTATGAAAGGAAAGTTGCACTCTGCCTTCCATCCTCCCCAGAAAAAAACCCTACAGTATTGCAAGGAGAAAAGAATTGGCTACACAGAACTATTACCACCCCATTCTTTGGTGTCGGGTTTTTATTTTGATAGCACTCTTCCCTGAAAGAGTGTAAGGAGGGTGAAGTAAAACTCATTTGGTCCCATGCCTGCGCTCAAGATGACAAGGGTATGAGCAGGGAAGGGTTATGATCAATAGCCGGGACTAAAAAAGTCACACAAGCAGTGCAAGGGCCTGATTGCTGTTACAGCTGAAAACCTGCACAATGGCACCGTGTGTGCCATTCATCCCGCGCTGGCCTTTTCTAATAATGCTTAGTCGTGTATTTCCAAAAGTACCACGAAGAAAATTTCAGGGTTCTTCCCTGGAAGGGGGTGGAGGTGCCTTCGCCACGTGGCACTGCTCTGCGCAGCGCATCTGAAAACCACATTAAATCTGTATTTAATGGGACAAGCTCAGTTCTCTTCCATAGTCGTTGAATTTAATTTTCAACACCTTCTTTTAATTAGAAGTTTGCAGATGGCATTGCAGTGCCCTCCTCCTTTGCTGTATTCAATTTGGAAAGCGTTAATTTTTCCCCTCACTGATGTTGTGTTTGTATTCTGCGTAGTGGCATAGAGGCAGGGGAAAACATCTTTTAAAACAGGCCGAGACTAAATGTTTTTAACATACTGATTTCCTTATTGCTGTTATCTTCATTGAAGGTATTATTTATGATTCCAGTGCAGTCCTATAATAATGGCCTCTGTAGCGCAAAATTATTACAGAAAAATGCTGTCAATTTTAGTTTCTGAGTTCCTTTATTGCTGGAATCTTGTATTTTTATTTCAAATATATACTTATGTCTTTAAAATGTATCTTAGGTTTTAAGAAGAAATGTCTAATCCCTCTGCATACAGCAAAACCAAAGTCCAGAAACTGAGCCAGAGCAGCTGAAAGCAGGTAAATGGCATATTCTAGTACAACATCTGTTATTGGCTCCCTCCACTTCTCACCTTGTAAGTCATAATGCTTCAAAAGAATATCTTGCATTCAAGAAAATTTATATAGCAACCTAAAAGGTCCTTGGCTGACTTGGCTTCTGTGGCTAAACGTGTTCCTGAAACTTTTCTTCCACTCTCTTGACGCTGAGCAAACACTGTCTCTCAACATTCAAATAAAAATTAATTCATCTATTTTCATCAAGAAAGGATCATGAATGTAGGTAATACAGGGTTAAAAGATTTTTTTTAAAGTTAAAGATAATTTACTCCATTTTTTTCTGTTATGTGACAGGGAAAAAAAGAAAAAAAAAAAAGGATTATAATATCCCATCAAACCACTGGTGTGATACCAAGCCCAAGCAGGACTTTGGGACTCCTAAGAAAGGATTTGGTTCAGATAATGGTTATGCTTTCTGGTGTGTGCACGCTGTATGTATTTGATGGTCTGCTGGGTCAGAGGCCTGAGACCCTCAGCAGTCACTTTCAGAGAGAGGGACTCCCTGTGTTGTCACGGAAAACTTAGAGCTCTTCGTTCCTTTTTTTTTATTTAGCGTGTAATGCAGATAACCCAGATGGAAAAAAAGGTGTTTACTTCTTAATGAATGGGAAGCATGTAGTAACAAAAATAATGTTAGTTGGATCTTAAAATGAGCCCAGTTTATGAGACATGACTTTGGAATTTAAGTCTAATTAAGAAAGAGCAAGAAATTACATCCTAACACTAGCGATGAGATGGCTATAATGTCCTATCAGTCTGCATATTTGTGCGTAGGCAGACATGATTAATAAAGCTTAGGTTTATATATCTTTTTATTGGAACTGAACTTTTAAAGATACCAGGGAACTATAGCAGAATGTTAAGAAAAGCCTTTTATGACATCGCTACCAATTCATTACATTATTTTGATAACAAAAGAGCTGAAATGATTTAGCCCACCTTTAAAATCTCCATGTTCTGCAGTTTCAGAATGCATATGCACATGTCAAGATGATCTTGAGATGTTTTATACTCTGCAAGGTTGTAAATTTTCTCACTTTTTACGGCTTCTATGGTGGTTAAGCATACATAAAGTGCCCTGCAATTTTGGTCTTGTGATTCTTGTCACAATTGGAAAAGTCTTTAAGTAATGATTCCAGCAACACACGTGTTATCCTAGTCACGTAAAGAAGGGCAAGATTTTCACATATTTATGCCAGGCTGTTTATTAAAGGTACTAAACCAATTTGGGACTGTTGGATGGTGTGACAGATTGCCGTATCACCTCATGGCACAAACGATCTACACTCAGAGATACTTCACGAACTTAAGAGAAAGATCATCCGCAGTACTTGAATGAGAAGAGTGGGAAAGTCAAAAGGTGTGTGGAAGAAAGAGGCAGAAGAGCTTCACTGAGACTCGGGGAGAGAGCAAAATGCATATCGGAAGACATAAAAAAAAGGGCTGTGCGAAAATCAGACCAAAAAAACCCCCAAAACAGTAAAAGAAGATACATGCAAAAGACTTGCAGGACTCTTCCTCTGTCTCAAAAAAAAAAAAGAGTGGATTAAATTTTACAGAAAAGGACTATAGGTGCACAGCTTACATCAGATTTTACGGAAGAAGGGGCTGTACGCTTTTACAGTGCTCTTACGGAGAGAAAGAAAGCTTCATTTTAAAATTTCAATGGAATAATATTTGATGTATAAAATAGTCATATTAAAGAAACATGCCTTGTAAGTAGCTTAAAGAAACCTTGTTTCAATCACTTTTGCTGAAGTTTAAAACACTGTAGCCCTAAAACTATAAAATTATTGATGTCCTATAAAATTCTTAAGTTTAAGATATCTTCAATTTTTACAACCAAAGGACCACACTGGTTTATGTACTTTATATTACTACAATTTCTCTACTGTTTGGGGTTTTTTTTATACAAAACCTTTAATCACAATTCCAATTAATTGTTGTCCCAGATCCAGTTTCCATTGGTTCTGTGGGAATTATGTATCCAATGGAAAAAAAGAATAGGAATGGATATCCTGGGTCAGATCATCCTGACTCTATGGCTGGCCAGCATCATTTACACAGAAGAAAAATCATTTACGCACAAGAATGGCCCATGATGAAGTTACCAGTCCAGAGGAAAAGTTGTTTTGTTTTTTTTTTCCTTTTAGTTATTGATTAATTATCTGTACAGCATATAATTTATAACTTCTCATATAACATAACTGTGGCTATTCAAGTTCCGTAGCACCCCTATGGAGCATCATCCTGGCTATTGCTTGTGCAAGTGAGTTTCACACGTCAATTATGCATCTTAAGAAACATCATTTCCTCTCTTCTGGTTTAAAACATTCCTTTCAGTTTTGACCATGATTTCATTCATTAAGAGTAGATTGCCTTACTTTCTGTGGTGGGAATTACTAAGTAACACCTGTGGCTTAGTGTTTTATTTTGTTTAGACTGTAAATACCACGCACACTGGAAAAATGCCAGTAGTTACTGGATGCATCCTAAGATCTAAACACATGATATCTCATCCGAAAACTTGCTATTTGCAACTTCATGGGATATATTGTTTTACTCATGCAACCATACATGGGTATTTTGAACAAGGTTATTTAACGGAGCAGTTGAAACCCCAATAGTCAAGAAATGGGATACATCAGCATCGCTTTGGAGTTTGCATGTCAGTAGGTTACCTAGACACCATTAATGGACAGGGAGAATTGACAGTTTTTACATGTAAGTAAAAAGAATATAATCATGAAGCCAGAAAAATAACTGTTGAAACACTGAGTTATACGGAGTACAAATTACAGTTCATTCCAAAGCATTTAATCTATATCTATAGGTAAAATTTTAATATTAGAAAAATACAAAGGCATTGCAAACTGTAACTGAAAGTGATGATATGAAAAATTAAGTTCTATATTTATTATGTAAATACTCACAAATCAGTGCAAAATATACTTTCATAGCTTAAAAAGACCTGGGTGTTTGTTTCAGAAAGCTGTCCATATGCATTTCAGTAAGCAGCACCACTCATTTTAGCCCCCACCAGACTCACATCCAATAAAAATATTGTGTTTTCCTCAATTTCTTTGCTCAAAAATCATTCACTCCAAAATACAGGATATTAAAAACTGTGCTTGAATAACATAGCTGAATCT
Source organism: Larus michahellis (assembly GCF_964199755.1). Taxonomy (NCBI): domain Eukaryota; kingdom Metazoa; phylum Chordata; class Aves; order Charadriiformes; family Laridae; genus Larus; species Larus michahellis. The sequence continues at coordinate 82,585,479 of NC_133930.1, forward strand.
CAGCTACATTTACATTGTCATTCTGCGATCCCAGTTCATTGCCAATTGTTGCCATTTTTGTCTACTGAAGCGTTTTCTGGCACTCCCATTACGTTTGCCATGTAAACCCAGTGTAAGCCTAATGCCCATAGCATGGTGCTCTCCTCTACGGGACATTTTGTTATCTCAAAATCTATGATACAGTTCTATTCAGGATTTTAAATCTCACTTTTCATTTTTCTCTGGACTGCTGTATCTGTCAAATCGTTTTGCCTCCTGTTTTGAAAATGGTTGCTTCCATGCTTTCCAAGAGTGCTGGTGTGCTGGTGGGGTTTTTTATTTGTTCCTTTTTTCTGTAAAACATTGTGCTCGGTTAAAAAATTTGGCTGTTTTCTGCACAGCGAGGACTTGTGTTTATCTTACTAAAGCAAAGACAGGACTCCCACCTACATCTTCTGGCATAAGCTTTTTATAAACTCTTATTACACCTTTGAAATATCTTCTAGGTTCGTTTCATAGCCCAGTCACTAGTCCATGATATCTTACATGGTTGGAAGTCTACTTAGGCCAGCCATGGACATCTGGACACGTATTATCTTCATTAGTATGTACCAATGCCAAGAAAAAAACAATTAACCAGCATGATAAAAATTTACCACAGAAAAAATGACAAACATTTTTCCATCCAGGACAAGTATCGGATAGGTGACAGTTGCCTACCAGAATTTGTTTGTGCTTAGAAGCTCCATACTGTGAAACTTAGCTCTTTGGGAGCCCAGCAGAGATTGGTGGTGGGTAGGAAGAACTAGAGTGGGGCTACTGAGTTCTCTTTACAAAGCTGCCACTTTGAAAGTGTCTAGGACAACAGTAATCACAGAGTTAAAGAGGTACTCCATTACTGCTCCACCACTAGGTGGAAAACACTTTAAAAAAAAAAAATACTCCTGGTTAACCTAACTGAAACAAATTAGGCTCAGGAGGGATATATCTTGTCTTCTGCATTTTACTCTGCATATTTTTGTCATGGAAACACTCCTGGCTGTGTAGACTTTGCTGTGGTTTGTTCTCTGGCACAACTTTGTTCACTGATATATAATGTTTGGGGGTTTTTCACCCAAAGCTATGGCTATACTAAGCAGAAAAGGCATCATGTCAAATCACCTATCTTATTGATGAATTAGTTAAGGCTTGTGCAATGTTGTGGCAGACCACGTAAATGTGCTAAGTATTATTTTTTGGCCATTCCTATAACTGTAAACAATAACATTTTGGTTTCTTATGGAGTCTGCATGCACTGCTACAAAGTCGGTGTGATTCCATCACTTTATTTTGAGAAAGTCAGAAAGCTGCGTCCTCTGTGTTTTAGGCTTTCATACATTATGCCCATGAATGTCACAGCCTCTGCATGCCTAAGGCCACATCTGTCAAAGGCAGACCCATTTTTAGCAGAGCATGCTAGCAGATATACTACAGGAATGAGACTATATGAGATCTCCATGAGAAGAAATAAGCTGCCATTCCTGAGCTTGAAAAAAGAGTTAATATTCCCCCTTCTAATACCTCCTCAAATTCAAGGACAGATTATTTTAAAGAGTTTACATTCACATGTGAATTATAAACCAATAACTTATAGGAAATATGTAAATTAGGTAGGCATACAAAACATGACATGAATGTTGAAATTTGTATCTTTAAGAGAAAACCTGGGTGCCCAAGCATGTAACCTTTACAAGCATAAATAAATCTTATGTGAATATACCCTATAAGCTTTTACTTACACTGCTGTAAATCTAAAGTAACTCCTCTGACCTTAATAGCTTTACTCAAGATGTACCCCTTGTACAGATGAGATTAGAATTTGGCCTTTTAACCTCAATGAAACTCCGTGAGCAAGTAATATCATACCATGAAAGTCAGGATGGCTGAATCAGGTCCTCCGCTTAAAACACCATCGCTAGGGAAATGTTTAGACAGAGATTTTCAGAGGAATGTTTAGATCTATAATTGGGCTTAGTTAAGTCAGGAGCCATCTTAATTATTTACCAGCAGCCTCCCTAGACAGAATACTGAATTTAGAGTAACTCTGGGGGTATAGTTCTCAGAGTCTGTTTAGTTAAGAAAAATAACGGCCGTTTTCTTCTGATCTCTCCTTTTGCCCCAACAACATTTTTCTAGTCTTTAAAATACATGCTGGAATACAGAACAAGGTTAAAGGCAATGCTCTGTCTTTGAGGCCTTCCTCAGGCTGAGGGAGAAACAGAAAAATGTTAGTTTTCAGCTTATGGCCTGAAGAAGACCCAAAAGCCAAAACATCACCTTTAACTCTGCTTCTGTTTTTGAGTATCATTCGCCATCAACTCTTCTTTCATTTTCCAGCATTCATACTGCTGCCACACCATCAGTACTTCCACGTATCCTATTTTTATGAGACGCCTGGTTCTTCCTTTCAGAGGAATCTCGCACTGATCCTGATCAGGCAATTGATTTTTTTAGCAGAACCTCCTATTAGAGTCAGTGGAGAATTCTAGTTAAAAATCAATGGCACAACCTGATCCAAAATGAGAGAATAAGTCTTTGAGAAAAGCAAGTAATGAAAGGCACCTTAATGCCAAACTGGACGTTTTGCGTAACCCCAAAAAGTGGAATGCTAAAGCATATGAATTGTCATTTTTTGACTACTTTCCAGATACATAGGGGAAAAGAATTAGGTTTTAAGTGGATGGAGAAATAGACAGAAAAAACAAACTCATGTCAATTATCCATTATTAGATTTTTACCACATTCTTTTCCATGCATGTCTTGCTTATTAAAAGAATGCCATTATTGATAAATTTTTCTTTTTTATTGTTATTATTTTAGAGGTATAATTTATATTTCTAAATGTTCATAAAACATACTTCTAATTTCAAACAACACAGCGCTGGCACACTGACAATATCATATTTACCGGCATTTGTATTCATATTGTATGTTGCAGTATCTTTCTATTAACTACCATAAAAACACTGCCTTGTTTGAAGTACTCTTTTGATTTTCTTTTAAAATTTATAAATTAGATTTATATGTTGATTTAGGTGTATTGCAGTTTCATTTTTAGATTTTTAAGGTCATGTTAAGAAAAAATATTTTAAGATTACTTTTTAAATTGTAACAACTGTTATTACTTGTGAAAGTTACAAAGTTCACAATAATGTAACTATGAAATTTTTATTCTCCATACTATTAGATTAAATACGAGAGAATCATCAGAATACCCAAACCACTTTTTTATAACATGAATTTGGAAACTCAGCTTTGATGCAACATGTATCCAGATGCAATATATTTTAAAAATGCACATTTAACTTCTAAACTGCATCTATACCTTTAATTACCTTTATGCTTGACAGCAAAAAAAAAAAAAAACTTCACAAAATGTTGTGATCCAACTGGAAAAATAATTCCGATCCTTAATTTAGGCTAGTACACTTTAGTCTTAGGTGAACATCTTTCTGACAATATTTTTGTCCTTATTAAGTTAATTGATCAAGCAAATAAGCAGGATTTGGGTTTTTTTTTGTTTTGGGTAGGTTTTTTTGTTTGTGTTTTTTTTTGGGTTTTTTGTAATTAAGGTTCGGAAGAAGTTTTTTAATGAGTAAAAATTATCACCTTTAATTGCTGCAGCAATTTCAGACTTGCAATTAAAAAATCCAGGGACTCTGCTCTTTGTGCCAAAGTCCCGTGCAGGGAAAACCAAATGTTCTCAATGGAGGGATGCAAACTTAAAATTAATGCAGAAATTGAGGACTACACTACTATCTATATAGAGTAATAGATGGGGGTTTAGAAGTGCAGACTTGAATTCAATTTCTGCTTATTTAGATTACCAGAAACCATTGCTAAAATTGATGGTGATGATTGTGACTGAAATCACTTTTTAAAACAAACAGAGACTTGATCTTGGCTGTTCATTTGTCTAGGCGGAGAATCTGCCAACTTCCTGAGCAGGGGAATCAATAGGATTGCTTAAATTACTCATTGTCATAGTAGAAAGAATCTTGCTCTTCATTACTCAGCCACATTTTATCTATACTAGTCACTGATCTTGATTTTATTTCTATTGTCCAAACTGATAAAAGTGATGTTTGAAGTGGATATATAAGTTGGGGAAAAGAAAAACAGTGGAAAAATGCCTCTTAGCTGTTGTTTAACCTAGGCAAGAATACGTCTGCACAACGAAATTAAGGCTTAAGTCACATTTCATAGATTATCTCTAGATGAAGATAATGTTTTCTTGGATTTAGCGGTTATGATATTATGACTTAGGTTAAGCTAGTTATGCCAGCTAGCATGCTTGGTTATCACTTAAATTTCTGTATTTTTAAACTCCCGTTGATTTTTTTCTTCCATTTTAAATCCATCCCTGATTCTTTTCTATGTGAGACATAAGGGTAGTTTCTGTTCTCTAGAACACATATGCAACCGTAAAATAATCTAAGTTCAAAAACTTAATACAAAATTCAGTTTCCCATGATTTCTTATTTTGGCATTTTAAAATCTAATTGCAGGTATTCCCATACTTAAATCTTGAACCATGTCTCCTTAAAAGTCTTGTAATTCTGTTGGTGTTTTCTTCCTTTATGCACCAGTTTGTTTTCAGCGTGCAGGCACTTGCAGCTATGCAACTCCAATCACATGTCTAGAACTTGGTTAGACAGGAGACGATATTGCCCTCTTCATATATGAGGAAAGGAATCTCTCCTTCAACACCCATGAAACAACATTAGAACACAGAAAGATATAATTCCATAACAATAAACCCAAATATGTTATTTGTTTGGGTTTTTTTCCAGAAGAAAATCAAAACATTTCAGCAAAAATGAAAGTCTTCAATAGGAATATTTTTTTTTTCCATCTACTTTGTTCTCAAACAGTTCCATTCCTATGTTCTTCTCTTTTGGCCTAATTCAATAAAGACACGTTACATGCCCTCAGTGAAAGCAAGAATCCCTCAGTAATAGGCAATTTAGGACCACATGTAGTAAATATCCAGTATATCAGTACTGATACCCTGCAGCTCAAAATTTAGGTTCTGTGCTTGGATGTTTTATCATCAATGTTGCAGGACTTTAGACATCCACACAGTGCATTACAATCTGAGGAGAAAGAAAAGCCACTGCAGTGCTCGCTAGTAAGCAACCAAAAAAAAATATTTACAAAAACCAAATCCGATACAAACCTTGCCATTTAAAACATATCCAGGACCAGTTTATTCACATAGAGAATGGTCACAAATACGAAGTAGAATTGTTTGGGTATTTTTATATTATGTCTAGTAAATTAAAGCTTAAGAGTGTTTCCTTCTTACTCTGGCAAAGGTTTACTCTACTATGTAATAATTTTTATTTCTATGTTGTGTTTAGGATAAAGGGCTCAGCACAGGGAAAGAAAAAGGAATTTTAAGCTCGATTCAGTTGTACGACAGCACCGTTCTCTGCCTCCATGGGGAGCACACCAGTTAAGCTCTCTTGGATTGACAGGAGATTTGACCATCCAGTAACAAAGCTGATTGATTGGCCACCCTGTACGTATTTGTCCATATTCATATAAATCTGCCTCTGCTGGCAGCCAACTGCAAATCTCCCACCCGCCTATTTTACTGATCTTCTCCGCTGGTTCTGGGGTTGCCATTTTCCTTGGTATTAAAGCTCAGAAAGGAACAGTTGCGTTTCAGATGCAGCTTGTTCTGTCAGAAATTCCTGATGTCCTACACTACATTTCACTGATTGCTAGATTTGGGTCAGGAAAGAAATTTCCTTGAGGGCACATTGACTGTGTCTTGAGATTTTAGTCTATTGTTCTTTCCTCTGCATTTGAGAAGGAAATGGAGGGCCTTTTTGCTGTTGAGTGTCTACTACAAGGTGCTGAAGAGTCTCAGCTTCCATAAAAATTAAAATGAGCATATCACGAAGGCACTTAGCTTTCTGCAGAGTTGTATCTTTGCTGGGTCCTGGGGGAAAAAAAAATCACCTGACAAAACCATTACAGTTTTAAAACTTCAGTATCTACCTAACCTATGTACACCGTGATGTTGGTTGGTGTCTTTTCCTTTCATTACAGATTTTTATTAAAAAAAAAAAAGGGGGGGGGTGTGACGGGGAAAGGAGCCCTTATAATAATGTATAAAGTATTTGTTGTTACTTAATTTAAGAATCTACTTATGAAGACATAAAATCCTCAGATGAGTCCATCAAGATTAAATTAAAACACATCAAAACGGGACTGGCATTAAACTGTCAAGCTTAGGAATAAGGTAGTCTCATGCACCATGAAACTGATTCTTTCCTTAAGAAAAGTTCTTGCTTGATTCTTGTTTTTGAAGATGAATCTCCTGGCTGAACTTGCCGTAAGCATTCTACCTACATAGAGTTTGTACGAAGGTCAGCCGAGTGTTGTGCTTGACCCCAGTGGCAGGGAGATCCAGCACCTAATTGCTGTGATATTTAACTTACTGATAAAGTTGTCACCCTTATCCCGAAATCCAGTGTCGGTTGTGACCCTTACTGAAAGGATGATCACGTAAGTTTATATTCCTGAAAACCACCACTGTATGTCTGAAGTTCAAAATCCTTTTCCTAGCTGCCTGGAAGTGAGGTACGCTTTACAACAACCTTCGGGTTAAGAGTTCTCCCTATCTGCTCCAATAGATTTGCTTAAATTCTCCAGAAACATTACCCTCTCTAGATTTATTTCATTTATTTATCATGTTTTGCTAAAATAAGTGACATCAGGACTTTCCAAAAGTTGATGGCCTTTCTAAGAATTATTGCAGATAAATATTTGAATTTAATTTTATCTTTAACTAAATCAATATCTAGAGGACAGTACCTTGCCTTCTAAATGGACATTCATCTAACGCTTCTTGATGTTATTCGGAAGGTCTCCAGGTTTAGAAGATGCAGCTCTGGAATGAATTTCAGGATAAGATGCTTTGAGGAGCTTTAAAAATATTTTTGATCAAATAAGCCACTGACACATGAGATTGGCTTCCATAAGATTTAGTTTATCTGAAACTTACTGAAGATGATCTATTTAATTACCAGTCAATCACCAATGCAAATTAGGAGTTCTGATTTCTGTGAATACTTATTAAATAAGCAGCCCTTGAACTGAAGAACACTGACCCTGCATTTTTCTCATTTTACATGAGGCTGGACTCTCCTACACCAAAACATTAGGACCATAAGGATGAATATTTAGTTCTCTATAGTCCTGTCACAGAATCTCTTGAAATGTTGGATATGTCAGCTCTTAATCCAAAAGTCAAAGACACCTCTTCTTAAAATGTGCCTTAGTTATTGAAATCAGCTGACTTCTCAAAATAAGTAAGAAGCCTATGTGTAATTGATTAAAATTTATTTTCCTTTCCCAGTTGCCCTGCTTTGAACTCCTTCACTTTTCTAATGTCATCATGCTACTAGCTGTCAAGTTGCTGTAGGACTCTCTCTTCACTGAAGATAAGCCAGTTGTCACCTAAATGTGCAGCTAAGATGAGAAAAAAAAATCAGTTGCCAGTACTCAGAAGAATAAAATGCATCACTTCAGAATAAAACTTGATGTCACTTCAGAGCAAGGTCCAAACTGGCTCCCAAGTAGTGCTGAGTACGCCCTTGCTCCATCTACACTTTGTGCTCATGTCTAAACAGAAGACACATTTTGGCAAAGTAATTATACCGGTTGTTCACTAGTTAAAGCACACTAAACATCTTCATTCATAAACGATACTGAACATCAGCTCTTTCCTTAAACATCCCTGTATAAATAAGCCCAAAGTTAGGCGCCTGCAAGACCAACTGAGCTGTGCCCATTGCTGACTCAAGCTGATAGCAACAGATAAATTTCCCAGTGAAAACACGGGTATTTAGATTCTTCATGGAGAGTAGAATTTAAAATTAAAAAAAAAAAGAAATCGTTTTGAAGAACAACAATTCTCTCAGGCCTTTTTAAAATACAGAAAATAACTTTTTTTAAAATATATATGTATCATTCTGGTGAAGTAAGATCCTCTTTCAAGGTCTTATGAAAGACAATGCTTACACAGTTGAGAGATTTCCCTGCTTTTAAAAAAAAATAATAATCCAAGCAGTCAGCCTGACAATCAAACATACCTTATTTTAAGATTAATTAATAAACATTTATAAAGGATTTGATATATGAACTGTCCTCTCTCCATATACCTCTACATCATATACATAAACATAAACATATACACATACGCAAACTCACATACATACGTACATATACTCCACATACACATACATACATGTGCTACATGGCATGATGAGAATGCTGTATTACTTGGAATATCTTTGGAAATAAAGATAGGAAAATGGTTTTATTTTCATCCTGATTTATAAGTCAAGATCAACAGACTGGAATATTTCAATTTTTTCTATTTTAGAATACACCATAATTTTATATTTTCTTCAGTTACTACTTGAAATTTACATTTTGTGGAATATTGTAAATCATAACCAACATGTATACACAAATTTAAAAATAGATCAGAATCCTTCTCACATCATAACTAGTTAAGGTAGAATTGATGTTATTTCCTTCAGCAGGTTTCCTAACTTTGTGAAAAAAACTTTGTTTTGTGAAATATTGATTAAACTACAGCTAAACCTTCTGTAATCTGGCCCTAATTTATTGTACAGAAAGGCTCGTTATCAATTTATGCACACATTTCATACTTAACTTGAAGGGAGAGACTGTGGCAAAAAACACCAATCATGTCATTTTGTTAAATTTATTCAAGAAATGGAAAAGATATCTCTTTACTTACTAATTAAGTTTCAGACCTTAGTATTTTAGAGCAACATTTTCAGAACTTTACAAGCTTGGTTGCAATAAGCCATTTCTAGCCACATTCACAATAAGTTGAATAAAATTTCATCTAGAATTTTAACTATATCTGTGAAAAATAAATTTCACAAATACATAGCAGAATGAGTTTTCATAGCAAAATTGTAACAAAATTGATTTCTTATTGTAAATTACTGTGTAGATATGGTCAATTACTATGTGAAGTTAATTATCAGCTTGCAATACTTTACATTCTGATTGGCTGAAAAGTTTCTAATCTTCTTAATCACTCCACAGTTATTTCTATTTAAGTATATACTCTACAAATGCATTGCTGCTGTTTGGCAGAGAGTTAACCAACCAGAGAATTAGGACGTACATAATAGCCATGTGGTTATCTTTCAATAATCATACTTCTACCATCACCTAAAGTACTTCTGCTTGGGTTGGCTCTGGAATACAAACTTTTCTACCTGTCAGACTCACCCTATCACTTATTTAAATACTGCAAAAATGCATGAAGCAGGAATCCTTCTTCTGTTCGTATTGCAATGAAAAGGAAGAAAAGGCAAAACAAGGCTAGAAAAATGTGAAAAAAAGAAGAAAAAGAAAAGTATTGGATTCTGATCTTGTTTTAAATCATGGCAAATCTGAATTAATTCTATTAACTGTCACTGGAGACAACCAAAGTCAAAAGGCCAGAATATGCTGTGGTTTGTAAAGGTTGATTTCTAGCACTGATGCCCCCACTGCAGCACGCTCTTCTCCTACCCTTATGTACCCTCAAGGGCAGCAAAGCTGTCATCCCAAAAGCAGCAGCTATGTATTTGCTCTCTGTGTTTACTTCAAATAGCAGAATCCTCTTCTGCACGGGTAAGGAAAAAAAGACAGCAAGCATGGGAAAAGGCCTAGGAAGGCAGAAACAGGCAGGAGTGGAGTCGGGAGGAGCTGAGAGGCACAGACGCTATAAAGAAGGACCTGCACCAACCCTTCGTATCATCTAATCCATGCCAACATCCAGCTGGGGTGATGAAACTCGGCATGGCCACATTAGAGCAGACGCGACCACATAAGAAAACACAGACACAGCCCCCAGACCCAGGATCAGACCCAGGTCTCTCTGCTGCATGTCTAGACCCTTCCACCGAAGAGCCACATTCCTCCATCCTCCTTCTCCGCCCTGCTGAGCTTTCAGTTATTTCCCCACGCACCCAAGTCATAGCTGGTACCTCTGACTCCACACGCCCCTGAACCTCCTCTTTATATATGCCAGAACATGGAGCTTTCAGAAAGCACCAAACTTCCCTCAATAGTTTCCAATGAAATGAAAAATTCTAACGGCTTTCCAAATGTTTTCCACAGGTTTGTAGTCTCATGTCTTATTTTTCCTTTTTCTTTCTTTTTCTCTAATTGTCCTCATTTTACAAACTGAAAATTCTTAGCACTAAGAAAATACTAATGCACCAAACTATTTCTTCTACATATTTACTCTCAACATGAATTTAAGGCTAATGCATATTATTGAATGTTGGCCTTATCAGCAAAAGGTGATTCACTGACTTTGCCAAGCCTATTAGAAACTGTAAGGGGAAAAAAAAGTTAAAATGGAGGTGGGGTTGACAGTTTATATTTTTTTCCTTTTCTTTCATATTTTTTTAATTTTAATTTTTTTTAAATTCACATTTTTTTCTCTTATTTAGCAAACAAAGACACTAAGAAATTCTGCACTGGGGTATATTCTCTCTATATATAATTTATCTGCATAATATGTAATATAGTTTATATAGTTTACACATATATACATATTTCTATATGTATATATATGTATAACTATAAGCTGTGCATAGCAGGGATGTATGCCAATAAGGCACCTAAACCAACTCGGAGACATCATACCAGCTCTTAGGCCATACTGTAAAAGTGCTCGAATTTGGTATCGTGGCCTATATTCTTCCTATTGAACAAGGTGGCTGAACACTCACACCATGTTGGATGAAATCAGGGCAGGTGCCTCTGTAATTAACCTGACCTGGTATTCTGCCAGTGTCTGTTCAGAGACAATAATTTATAAATTATTTGAGAGCTCAATCATTTTAACTTCCAACAGAGATTCACAAAGAGATCTTGATCTTGCACAAGCACAAGCATCGCTCGCTGTCTTCAATGGAAAGATGCAAGGGTCTTTAAAGGACAATGCAAATTCTCTAGGACATTAAAAAGTACATGTTTTAACCATTGTATTTATAAACATGTGATATGTTTCTATAGACCATAATATAGTGATATGTAATATGATGTCTCTGTACTTCACCTGCTCACAGAAAAGAATAAATCCGACACTGTCTTGCAGGAAACGGTGAAAAAGGCAAAGGCAGTACATATCTATCTATGTCAAATAAATGGAAGGAATGTGCCTATATCTAATATAATTATGCCTTTGGGATCTTCAGCATAAGGCTGTGCATCTTAAACCAACCATTTTCATTTCTGATTTTTAAATTTATATTTCAAACCAGTGTTTGTATTCCTACTACTCCCACGATGGTAGCCAGGTAGTGAACACTATCATGATAGGTCTCTATCGTGTGCTTCTTAAAATGAACGTGCAAATGAACTATGCGGATTTATCTTTAGAAAACATTTTATTTGAAGATTTAACTCTAGGCAAAAGAATCACCTGGAATCATATGACTATATAATCATAAAAATTTAGAGATGAAAAAAGATCTAAGAGCTGATCTAGTCAATCCTCTTAAGTACACAGGATTGTAACCCGCAATGGGTTCTCTGGAGTATTCTCCACTCTGGGTTTAAATGACTGCGGCAATGGAGTCACCGGTATTTCCTTTGAATTTATCCCACCTTCCACCTTCTTACTAGGAATTTTTCCACATATTCCACAGTTTCTTCTCATTTACACAGACCACCATGTCAGCACTGCTCTAATCACATTCTGCATTGGGTTATATTGGCCAGGTTTTTGTCAATATCAGAGAAAATTCTGGGCACATACAAAGAGTGACCAGTTGACACCATCAAGCCTTCAGTAGCTGGGATTACTCCCTACACAAGCACCCACTCACATTTGCTTCTATCAGTTAGCTCAGTCACTTCTCTCAAGGTTTCCTCCTGAATCAATCCTTCCATTCTGTCACTTTAACAGTTTTCCCTTTTTTTTTTCTCTGAATCTCATCAGTTTGACTCATTGCAGGTTTTGGTTTGGTTTTTTTTTAATGGCATGCTGTATTCCAGTCTAATAGTGCCACGTGGAAATTATCGATTCCCAACATGTTGCTTTTAAATATATGGCATAAAATGTATTGCTGCTACTTTTTTTTAAAAAAATCATATTTTAACCTTGTAATTTATTTGTTTTCCACTTTCACTCTTAGTTCTCTTCCTATTACTTAGTATCTGATTCCACTAAATATTTATTTGCATTTCAGATATTTTTTTTCTCCCACATATTCATTACCTTTTTTTTGCATGCTAAATCTTGCCTTCTGATTTCCAGAGAATATTGCTAACCTGTCTTGATTAGTCTTATTCTTTCACTTTTCCAACAAGTATTTATAGCATCTCCAAACACAGTAAATTTGAGTTGTTTCATTTGCACTATCATTAGTAAATAAGTATATTCAGATTCTGAGTTCAGTATTCATGAAACTAGATGATAAACTTCCTTAAAATCACTAAACCATGTGCAATTATTTAAGTGTGGGGTTTTTTTTGGGGGGGGGGGAATTGTTTGTTTTAAAAATTATTAAAACATTAAAATTATATATTCCTTCGTTCATTTTTAAGTGAACTCCTCAGATGATACCTGAAAGTTCAAACATCCTGTTGTCTTTAGCATTCTGTGTAACTGAAGGTTATTTAAGCACAGGGTTGGGCTTCACCTGAGGGAGCAAAACCACAGGGACAAAAACATAGAAAGAACAGGTCAAAATCCAGTTTAAAACTCAAAATACAGCAGATTGTGTTCTTTAATGAGAAATTTTAATTTTACGCATAATAGGCCCAACCTAAAGCCTCTGTTGTTTTAGCAGCTCTTATTTATAGGAGCTGCCTCATTTAAGAGACACCATAGGAAAGTGACGACTGCCTGAAAAAACAGGGACCTTACGGACTGGGCTCAATACATGGCTAATAAATAGTTTGTGCAATATATTCTGATTTGTCAGGTATTTTGGACTACATTCCTACAGATACTTCAATATATGCTGCTTGTGAGAATATGGATTGAATACACTGAGGTTTATTTTTTCTTAGGTGAGAGTGGAATAACGTTTTAAACTAAATTAAGGAATTAAGCATTTGCGTTAAATATAGTGTCTTATGTTTACTGTGTGTACAACAAGGGAGTGTGTCTACTTACTGTACGTTATTAGCCAAATGTGCTCAAATGGCTGACTTTCATTTACATTAACTGGCATGTCTTTTTTCCTTCAGTGATATTCTATTTGTTTCGCAGACATTGAGAGACATGAACAAAACTAATGAATATTTCTAAGCAAAATGCTTCAAAATTGTATACTTTCAAAGTGACAGAAATATTTAATTTCACAAGTGTGCCCCATTTATGCTCAAAATAGAGTATTTCACTGGGAGAATCTACATGTTTCAGCATCATCTATCAAGAGTGTTTAGAACAGGAGTGGCATCTTTCAAACGCAGCATTTACAAGTCACCACTTGTCATTAAATGTAACTGTATGTTCAAGGGGCTTGTAACAATAGCCTTTAATTAAACTGGGGACTGTTAGAGGGTTTCTGTTGCCCTTTGAAGTTCTTAATTATTAGTTGTATCCAGCCTTTTATGGCCCACTTAAGGTTAAATTAAATAATTAAAATATACCTCCAAGAGAAATGTAAAGACTTTACATGTTTTAATTAAACTTCTGAATTTCAAGGTTTTTAAAATAATAACATATGTTTTGATTTCCTTGCGTTGGCAAACTAGAATGCTACATACATTAAGCAAAAAATTGGTAGCTTTTTATGGGAATTATCGCTAGGCATGACGCATGTAAATGAGCTATTTTCTATGCATGGCTGGCAAAAGTGCTAATTAAATAGTTGGTATTCAAGGCTATGCTCGTTCATTGTTTAGTGACATACAAATCCAGCGATGTGTGCCAGCAGACATTTTAAGTTGAATGTTTTCTCCTCTACGCTCTTTGTCATGAAATGGTGGCACCATGATGAGAACACTAGTGTAAGCAAAACACTGAAATATGCTTTAATAATGTTTTAACCATGTAGCGACACTAGCCTAGTTTTCTAATGAATTTTTAATTTCTTTCTTCTTATAAGGATGTTACGAGTTATCGCTGATGCATATTAAATCATATACACGAGTCATTTTCTCACTAAATTTGCATAAAATGGCTAATGCTAATGCACCAAACGGGGCTTACTATATATGGTACAGTAAATATGCCCTTGCACGTTTTCTGCAATCAATCTCCTGTATTTCATTAGCAGCCAGATAAAGGTCTGTTGCGAAAAGGGAAAAGAAAAACTATCATGTGTACACTGCGAACTTATGATGCCTATGATGATTTCGACGCAGTGATTAGAACCCAGTCTAGAATTAGAATTTGCATGAGACTGAAAATAAAGTTCCTTGGCAAGCGCAGCTAAATGGTGCCCCTGAAAGCAGCTGCTAATAAACCACCAGGCAGTTCATTGAGACTTTCCACATTCAGCATCGAGCACTGGGTTTAAAACCCACGTAGCCCATTATTTTAATTTTTGCAGTGCTTGATGTATCTCTAACATTCCTTGCTAAACTTATAGCCACCAAAATCTTGCCAGCTCCTTGCTATTTCTCAGCGCAAGTTAAAAATGCTCTTCTTCTCTTACTGTTATATACACTCACCTTCCACCCACACTAATTGTCCCCTTTTCGTCCTCCTGCTAATGGAAATTATATATATTTGGCCAACACGTATTTGAATTGATAGCATGGTTGCAGTAAGAATGGTGTCACTGCTGCAATATTATTAATCTAAACAAAAACCTTACATTTAACGATGGAAACTTTGTTCCCTCTTTTTTTTCTTTTTGACATCTGGAACATTATTGTACCTGGTGCAAAAAAAAAGTGCTATTTAAAAATAAATATATGCTTTGCCCTACAGTTATTTTGAATTAGTCTTGATAAATAATTAAGTAATGCATAATATATTATTTAGATGCAATGGTCTTAAGAATTTGAGTGGTATTTCAACTACAATTATAGTAATTTATTTATCAGTGAAAAATTTACATAATCACACTTCAAAATCCAGTGGACTGGAGAGATATCAGAAGGACACCCAGGAATGTGCGTAATGACTCTGGGCATTAGATTAACTTAATAATGTAGTGATGTGCAAGATGTTATAATATCTAACATAGCTATATTTGGTGAACCATTTTTAAATGATGAAAGCTAAACATTGTTTTCTCCTTTCAGTTTTATTTTAAGAAAAAAACAAATTTTAAAAGGAGAGTAGGAATAGACCACTTTATAGGAAATAAAGAATGGAAATAATAGAATAGAAGAAAATTTAGATATCATTTGCAATAACATCCTGGAGTGTTTATTCTTCAACTACCAGAGGAAACGTTGATTTTATTACAATGTCATTAAAGGGTTACTTGATTTTGTGTAGTTTTTAGACTGCATTTTAGACTATCCCATTGGCCATCAGTGGTAAAGGACAATGCAGGGAAGAAGTGGAAGATTTATGTCTTGACAGTATAGGCAGGTGGGTGACAAATGTAACTCACTCCTGGCAACTGCGTCACACTATGCGTCTTCCCTCAGCCCATGAAGTCTTTTTGAGGCATATGAGGTGGAGCTTGTGGGTATGATGGAGCATAGTGAGCCCACTTCATGATGATGCACATGCAGATACAGAACACAGGTTTTCCGGACTCAAAGTTACCCGCACAGGCACAAATGCACTCGCAAGCTTGCATATGCCAATTGTGTCCATGTATATGCTAATAAAATATAAGTAGCTGTCGTACGAACCCAATTTATGCCATTTGAGAATTATGGAAATTTAGAGGAAGACATAAAATTAATATTCATATGTTTGCCAACAATATATTTATGCCCACTGGTAAAATATTTGTATCTCATAAAATCCTCAGAGCACACCTGAACAGTAACCTATATAACGTGTGCTTACACCAATTACAACCATAGAGAAGGAGGCTTCAATGGCCTGTTTGGAAGCAATTTCTTAATATAAAAAAATAAGTGAAGAATTAGCTCTGGCTCCGTTTCAGCCCGTACCACCACCAGGTAATACTTTCCCATGCACCTACAGCAAATTCTGAGATGCTAGGAGAGCAATTGCTTTCTGCGGCAGAGAATAGCCAAAGACAGTAATTCATACTTTATACAAAAGAGTGCTAATTTTACATTTTCTGATGTACCACAACTGCTGCTGAGTTAGACAGGTGAGAAGAAATTGCATATGTGTGCTCTCATCCTTGCTGTGCAGGTTTTCTGTCACTGACTCCAGCTTTCTCATGCAAGGTTATTGTGTGTTAGATTCCAATTACATTAAACTATTACCGTTATTCTCATGATAATAATATTATTTTATAGCACCCCAAACTCTTGTTTCCTAAAGATAATATTCTACATGACAATGACAGTGGAGTATTTTTTATGTTAATGTCCCTTTCAGAGAACTGACATTATTAGCAGAATGAATGTAACTTACTTGAAAAGACATCTCTTAAAAAAAAAATATCAGATTTTACAAAACAATTATATGCTCCTTTTCAGTGGCACAGAGTTTATTCTGGAATTAAAACGATCCCACTCAGATCATACAGGTCCTTTTACAAAAGGTGAAGTACTGGTCCTATTCGAGCCCGAAGACAGACTGACCAAGCTTTGACCCAAAGCACAGGACATTAATTTTTCTCAACAAACTCTTCTTAGAACCTAAAGAAAACAAATTACTAACCGTTTCGCATAGTCATTTATTTATGAAGTTCATTTTGACTTCTACTTTTTCTGTGCTGATGTACAAACTGGAGGTCAAAAAGCTAAGCAGAAGGTGGTTTCTTATCACAGTCGCCTATGCATTGGTAGTTCCCTTACTTTCTTTATCATATGGTTCTGCTGATCCTATTCACTACTGCAGCCTTACTCACATACCACATGGCTTTTGGCACCATCAAAGCCATAACAGTCTACAAGTCATTATGGAAATGAAGAAGACCCATGTTTCTATCACATACCGTGCTTCAGCATAGATATTTAAACCATCAGTGTTCAGGAGGAGTGAATGACCATTACTTTCCCACATTACATGCCTCAGGTTTCAGTAAGAGCTGACGGAACTGGAAAAGACGGCAACAAAATATCTACACCTGGAGCAGCAAGATCAGTTTCACCTGAACTCTATGCATCTTGTGATTGTTCCTGCATTAAATATGCGTGTGTTTACCATTATATACATATACCATATATTTACCATTATATATATAGTCTTTGGAATATGGCCTTATGGTGTTGCCCATGCACAAAAATTTCAAAGGCAAGTGGTGGCAGGTATAAACATGAACAGCATCCCAAATGGCTGGGGTACCAAAGAGTCCTTTCCAAAACATTACTCCTTTAGCTATAAGGCACTCAAACGCATAACAGGGTCCAAAAACCAGCCTATCTTTACAGCACCAACATGAAGATGACCGCTTCTGAGGGGCTGCTGTCCCATCTGGCCAGGAAATTAGCTAACACAAACAACGGTCCAGCACAGAGGAGGGAAAAAAAAGAAAAGAACCGGGGGGGGGAAGCCCTGGCTACAAAGTGAGGACAGGGCCCTCCGAAGTGCTGTTCCATGGCCCTGGCGACAGCAGGGTGCGGGTGGTGGCCATGGCAGGTGGGTCAAGCTCCACCCCACACCCCACCGCAGCCAAGATGGTATCATTAGCCCCGCGCAGCGTGATTTCTCCCTAATCCTTTCTGCAGCATACAACAAGTTTAAATGTCCATGCATGATGTTATTAACTGGCTTTGGTAACCGCTTAAGACACAGAATTTTTTTTCCCTCTTTTTTTTTTTCTTTTTTGGGGGTGGGGTTGGAGCCCCCCCCACCCCACCCCCCCCCCAGCAGAAGAGCACACCGGAGGATGACTAGCGATAATGACTCAATTACTCGGCAACGGGGTACTCGGGATGGGGGGGAGGAAAGGAGGGCTGGCAGCTCCTCCTACGGCAGGCAGCGCTAATTAGCGATAACCGCTAAACAACAATTAACAACCGCCGTTAGCAACGCGGCCTCCGGGGCCGGGCAATGTGCCGGGGGCGGGGAGAGGAGGGGACACAAGCCGGGTACCGGCCCGGGCCCGCCGCATCCCGCCGCATCCCGGCCCCGGCCGCGCCGCCGCCGCCTCCGGTCTCCCGGGAAACACCAATCAGCGACGCTGGTGGGCGGGGCCAGGCGGGCGGCGGCCCAATGCCCGGCTCCCGGCGGCCCCCGCGGCGGCCGGCCGCCATCTCGGTGGGGGGTGGCGGGGCCCGGTCTGGGCCTGGGCCTGGGCCTGGGCCTCGGTAGGCGGCCGCCCGCCCGCCCGCCACTCCCGGCCTGTGGCTGGGGCTCGGACCGACGGGGGATCCGCTGGGGGAGCGGGGCGGGACAAGCCGGCGGAGCGGCCGGCGGAGCTCTCGGGCCCGGCGCGGCCTCCTTCCTGTGCCGTGGGGGTGCCCCCCAGGCGTGGAGGCCGCAGGGCCAAAGCACAGGCCGTTTCTTTCCATGGGGGCTCAGGGAGAGGTCTTCCCCTCAGTCCCGCTCTTCATCTGCTGTGGACAGTACGTGCACCGCCTCCTTGGCAAACCAGCTTGTAATAGTAAATTTTTCCTGTTATTTCTGTCAGATAAGGGACAAGATCCAAATCCATGAAGCCTAGCGATAGTTATTGACCTGCTCTGCTTCCAGTCCAAATTGTACGGAAGCAGGATTGGGCAGCCCAGGCTCCAAGTGGTGCTTAGGAGGACAAGCGCGGCGAGGTTTAGCTTATAGCTTAGCATTAGTTGTATGGAATTATGGGGAAAAATAGCTTTTTTTAGCGTTAGCTTTAAAGACACAGACTGAACACCCGGTTTCCTTTCGCCTGCATTACATATATATCTAAAATCTACAGGTAAGCAGCCTGGTGTGAGACTCGGTCCTGCTCCCTGCAAAGCCAACGGTGCAAGTTTATCCGTGTTAGACTCTGACCGTGTCAGGTAATCTCTGTACCAGCTTTACACCGCACACTATGAATGTACATGCCTGCATACACACATATATGTTTATAGTTCTACACAAGCGAGAACTTTGGGAAGAACAAAACAGGTTACTGTTGATGGACAACAGCAAAGCCAAAGGGTTCTTTTTTCCTCCTGTCCCACTCCTTCCCAGAAAGGCCCTTAAAAAAGACCCTAATTTTTACCACTTGCCATTTAGTTAGGAAATTTAATTGTCGAAGTCTGATGTTTTCTTTCTTCTTAATTAAAATAATGGAAGCGGTAAGGGATAATTAATGTGCTTACCCCAGGGTGAGCAATCTACAGAAGTGGTGTACATTTTAAAAATCGAAATGGACTTTTTCCATCGTGTCTCTGTGGGACAGCTACGCACTTGCCCACCCCCTTTCTGGAGGTAGCCGACAGAAATCAGAAAACAACTTTTAATTCACACAGGAAGGGCAGGATCTGCCCTAACGGACAGCGCACCCTTGGCTTCTCCACAAAATGAAATATTTCACAACTTCTGTTTTAATTGAAACAGAAATAATGAACCCACCCTATGCTAATGTATATTAATGGCAACTTCAGGGAAGGGGGAGATGCACTCATGAATATCCCCATTCATACCAGGGGCCATTCCTGGAGGGGTAAAGGCAGAAAAGACCCATTTCTCCAGCACCAAGGCCCACCCGGCCACCGCGCCGGTGTCCCCAGCGCTGCAGGTGATGGCCCTGCTGGGAGAGGCAGCCGGCAGAGAGGCTGAAGGGGTGTCTTATTCACCACAAGGGCAGTTACTCATTGTTTTGTGGTTTTATGCCAGGGACTGTACAGGGCTTTATGAAAAATGGACAGAATCGCAGCCACTTAGATTTAAAACACATTCTAATCAAGCACATACAACTAACTCCTCGCGGTGTCTTTGAGCTGTTTCGTAGTTTGCGCTGTGCGTGAATGCTAATCGGAGCACGAAACTGAATAGCACTCATAACAGAAACCATTATCAAATGAGGGTAAAAAAAAGAAAAAAAAGGAAGTAGTAGTAAAAACTGAGAGAACTGGAAGCATTCCTTCTGGTACCTGGGTCTACACCTAGATACCCTGATGGATTTCCTCCAGCACTTGGAGAAATACATTTCCCACTGCTTTGCTTGTCTGTTTCAGCCTTATTTCTGCTAAACATTCAACAAGAAATCTTCCCCTAGACTCAGAAGAAGCGACCGGTGTACTATGGACTGCACTTATTAACATTTTATCAGTCCCAAGCTGGAGGGTTGCAATAGTTGCCGAATACAAGCTTGTTCGCACAGTTTATTTTCTTAATTACAGAAGAAGCAGTTTGGTAACCTGAACTTCTCAGGAAACTATTACTGAGCTCTACGCACCAAACCCCAGTTCCCATAGGAAAATTAAAATGTTTATCTGACTAAAATAACTTGTAAAGGAACTCTTTTTTTTTTTTTTTTTTTTACCCTGCTTCTTTTTGTATTTCATGCATTGTAGACCCTAGCAATGATATTAGTTCTAGTGTGGGAAAATATTATAATTGAGATCTGGTAAGTTATTTGCAGACTTCAAGTTTTTCTTTACACTGTGCTGACATTTAGTACAGCCCCAGTGAGGAAAACAATGCTGCCATTCATGGCTCTAGACGTAGATTTCAATCGACTTAAGCGGGCACAATGAAACTTGGTCATTCACTGGTTACCCATATTGTGTTCTCAAATTTTCTCTCAGCAAAAGTATAATGACTCAGTATTGTATGGTCACATAGACAAGGGCTCAGAACAAGAGACACTAGTTTTGTCTGACGGTGTGAGAAAGTCGTGAAGGGATCTTTTCTTCCAGATGGTGTTAAATTCAGCTGCCTTTTTAACATTGGCCTTGCACAGCAATCTGCTGCTCCCTTTTCACAAAGAATAAGCCTGGGTCCCTGCTAGTTAACATGCATACTCACGCAACCCGCAACTTCACTCCAACTGTTTTACAATGCGCTGGTATGCTAAATAAACTTGATCTGGTCTCTCTAAATCTAGCCTTCAAAGAACTGGTCCACTGATAATTATACTTATGTTTTTCTTTTCCCTCTTACATAAAGCTGCGTATGGTTTGATTATTTATTTTTTTCTTCCCCCCCCGCCCCCACAAGTTTTAAGGAAACGGCACCTAGCAGATAGATAATCCTAGGAAGCGTCACTCGCTGCGTGAACCTCTTCAAGCATAAATTTGGAGGGCATGCTGCCACATTTCCACATGCTCCCTTTTCCCAAGCCAGAAGTTAGGACAAAAGGGGAGGAGAAACGGGGCACTTTGCTCCTAGAGCAGTGAAGGAGTAGCAGTAATATAATAGTAGTAATAGCCAAAAGTATTTTATTGGTTGATAGTCACGTAACATTAATAAGGTACAAAGCGATTTTAATATGACAATGGCCAACATGCGATTATAATGGTGATGGGGTTTTTTTTCGCGGGTGTTTTTTTTCCTCACAAATTTGCATCAAAGACCAAGACGCAAGCAACAGCTTAAGGAAACTGACCCCATTGAATGCCTAAGTAAACAGTGGGCTTCCCCAGAAAACAGCCTATTGCCTTAATTGAAGCTCTTTGAGAAAGAAAACCGCGTACTTTGTCATGTAAATGTTAATTGTGGTAGACAATGGCTCTAGGTAAATAGCACCCCTGGACAGGCAGTAAATGAGAGGCGTGCGGGCACTCTGCGGTGAAAGGTTGGGGGAAAAAACACGTTTTCGGATGTAAATAAACAAGGGTCCGCTCACCGGTCGCTACAGCAGTAAAACTTCGGCACGTGCAGCGCAGCCAAAAGGAGGGGTTTTTTTACCTCAAAACAGCCTGGCCGGCGTCCCGGCGCTGAGCCGAAAGTGCGGAGCGATTATTTTGGGTTTTTTTTCGCAGCTACGGGGAGGATAAGGGATAACTTTTTGAGGCCAAACTCTTCTGCTTTTAAATCCACAGCACGCTGGCTGCTGCCAGGACCTGCTGGTATTCACAATGTAAGCCCCCGAAACAATGTTGTGTGCAGTTGGAAAGTTAAAAAAAAATAATAATAAATTAAATAGAAATTAAAAGCAGCGCGCAGAAGGGTGGTGGAGACTGAGCTCTCCCCCCCCCCACACACACACACGCACACGCCTTCCCTTATCTCTGATCTTATTTTAAACCTGATGTGGGGTTTCTGACAACGCCCCTGGGGAAAGATGTTTAGGTCAAGTCCAAAGGAAAAACGTTAAACCCTTGGCAATTAATCCCGCTTGGTTTCACTGCAAGAGGTGCCTAAGATGCTGTAATTAGCACCCCAACTAGTGGTTTGTTTTGTTTTTGGTTTTTTTTTTTTAAATGGGTTTTTTGCAAAGATTGCCCCCCACACCCGAGTGCATTTCCCACCCGCAGCCATGGCTGCGGGTGGGAAATGCACTCGGGTGTGGGGGGCGGGTGTGGGGAGGCTGCGAGGGAGAGGAGCGGGGTTTGGTACCGGGGGTGGGCTCCCCCCCCCGTCCCCCTGTCCCCCTGTCCCCGTCCCCCGCCGGGCTGTCTGTCACCGGGCTACCGGGGCACGGCGTTGCCACTTGGCCCCGAGCGTGGGAATGGGAGCGCCCAGCCGTTCACATCTCCTGCACGCCGTTTAACGGAATCAATTAGGCAAGACAGACCCTCCGCTTTCCCCACCCCACATCCCCTCCCCACCCCACATACACATACACACACCCCCTTTCAGTTTTTTGGGTTTTGTTTTGGTTTGTTTTTTTGTTTTGTTTTGTTTTGTGGGTTTTTTTGTCAGGTCTATATACGTCCTAATTATTTCGGTTTGGGATGCCAGAGCTGTTTCCCGGATAGATCTGATCATCCTTAAACAAAAAGAGAGGAGGCGCACACGTGGGTTTTGGAGTAAATGTCACTTTCATTTCCAATGCTAGGGCGCAGAGTAAGACACAGAACATTTTTTAACACTTTGACAAGGATTGGGGGGGGGGGGGAGGCGATCTCGTCTCCATCATGTCTTTCTGCTTCACTAGCTTCCTCAAGGAAACCCTCTCGGAACAGAGAAGCATCTGTGCTCGCGTTTTGAATAGAAGAATAAAAATCGGCCATCACTTCTTTTTTTTTTTCCATCTTTGTGCAGCTCCGCCGAGTTCTCAGTAGATATCAATTATTAAGCTGCTCCACACTTCAGCTTAAACTTTTTCCGAAAGCCTGCTTTCATATTACTTGAAATAAACCCCGATGCTTTGTCTCAGATGCACACAAACATGTTTTGGATTGGTATGTTAGTTTGGGGTTTTTCAGATGTTGGTTTTTAGTTTGATTTTTTTTTTCCTCAGTTCGGTCCATCAGTCTACCCAGTTTGATCACCACCACCGTCGTCTTCATCATCACCAGCCACCACCTTTATTTTTAAGGCCATTTCATTGCAATCAATCATTTCGCAAAATGAAACTCAGCATTTCCAAATAGCTTTCTCAGGGAAAAAAAAATAAAAATCCACTTATTCCAGTTAAACGTTAGCTGTCCTGGCTTTCCCTTTATTTATTTATCCAACAGCAATAGTTGCACATGCATTGTTTACCATCAGTACCATTTCCTCTGTGCAGCGCCTGGCTATCCGCTCTGTGCCATCTGACAACTTCATATTTTGGAATAAGTATGCCATTTAATTTCCTCCACTCCCACCTTCAGCTGTAAAAATGTTAGATTCAATAAGCGTTCCTGACCTTTCTCGGTTTTTACTGTCTCTCGCGGTAGGTCTTTCATTTTCGCACGCTGTACGATGATCTTGAAGGAGTTTTTACTTTCGGTTATCTAGCTTTATGAAGACCAAAACACTCATACAGCTAGATAACCAAAGATAACAACTCGCTTCCCTCAAAGCTTTTTTTTTTTTTTTTTTTTTCCTTGCTAGAATCCAGATTCTTTCTGGCAAACAGGCGTGTTGTTTCCTCCAAGAGTAGTTGTGACCTGGTTTGTGTGTCTCTGTGTATGTGCTGCTAATAACATCCAAAAGAGATCTGTTGCCTTCAAAGTTTATTCCGAACTTTTCCTTTCAGCCAGTAATTTCCGGCAGGGATAGCCAACAATTCGTCTTTTAATACCAGAAAATAAAATCAGCTATTAAGGTGCGTCAAGCTGCGTTAAGAGTGAGAAGCATCCATCCCTTCATAGGCCTCTATTTGCATTGTAAATCGCTTCGTTCTCACGGAAGACTCTTTAGCCTCTATAAAGATGTAAAGCCATCGGCAATTTCCAGCGCAGTGTACGGAGGAAGAAGGAAAAAAAAAAAAAAGAAGAAAAAAATCCCATTTCAGTAGAAAGTGACAAGATGATTCGAGGATGCGGCTCCTGATCCCTTTAGATTATGCACGGCAGAGAGCTTTTTTTTTTACCAAATGGTGGCAGCTTGATTGCCAATATCTTGCGTGCGTGTGTGTTTTTTTGGGGGGGAAGATCCTCGCTTTCTCGGGGCTCCTAGAGCTGGGGAGAAGAAGATGCGGTCTTGCCGGCTTGCTGCTGCCCCCGGTCTGAAAGAAGGAGAAAAGGGCCATCATTGGAGGGCTTTCAGTGCCAAAATGTGGACCAGCCCGGCAAGGTCAGAGGTCCTGGACCGCGGGGAGACCAAGGTAATGATGATGTCATGAGAAATCTCAAGTACACACGGCTATTGATATGCATGAGTGACCGGCCCCGGCCGCGGCCGGCGGGACCGGCATCGCCGCCTCCAGCGCCGCCGGCTGCCGCGGATCCGCCCGCCGCCTTTACCTTCCTCCTCGCCAGCGCAGACCGCTCTAAGATATCCGCTGGCTGGAAGAGAAGCTCGCTCTCTCTCTCTCTAAGGACACATAAAAGCCTTTTCAGACCCGGGGAGCGCCTCTGCCCCTGCGTTTCTCTTCTGGCAGCCTCCGCGCTTTGCGGGGAGATGCGAGGTGCGCTTTGCCGTGCGGATGGGAAGCGGGGCCTTGCTGGCTGAGGCCGGGCATCATCTCTGCGCTACGCAGTGAGTCGAGGTGTAATTACATTGACAATTTGCTCCACTGTGTTATGGGGGGGTGGGGGTGGGGGGGTGTTGTGGGGTTTTGGGGGGTTTCGCCTTTTTTTTTTTTCGCTAATGGCTCCTGATCTCGGCGGTGTTCCACACCTATAGTGATTTATTTGCAGGTATTTACACCGGGACGGTTGTGCAAGGCGTTTTTCCTCTGCCTGTCTGCTGGGAAAGCCGGGAGCAGCAGGCTTGGTGTATTTTATAGCATCTATACCCTGTCTCTCCCCCCTCCCTCCTTCCCTTCCTTCCCTCCATCCCTCCCTCCCTCTCTCCTAGCCTGTGTGTATCTCTGTCTCTGCGTTAGAATGCAACACAGGTGAACATTGCAGCAATATTTATCTAAGGCTATATATCGTCTGGCGAAATGCCTTAATAAAAACGCTGATTTATCGTTTATTTTTATTAACCTCGTACTTAGAGCGAAGAAATGCACGCTGATGTTACTTCAAGGAACCGATGGAGGCAAGTCTTCCTAAACTGTTAGGACGCCTTATGTACTGTTTAAGGATTTAAGTCTCGCAGTTCCCCCTCCCCCCCCCCCGAAAAAAAAAAAAAGAACATTATACGTTGAATTATTTAACAGCATAATTTGTATAGAATTTTTCTAAGTCTAAAGTGCAAACATTAAAGGTCTCTCGAGTGTATGTGATACAATGAATCTTCTCGCTGAGATCTACCATATTTACTGTTGAAATTAATAAATTCACTTCCACAGCCCGTGCATGCTGCAGCCGGTACAGGAGGCACACTGAAAAATTCAGCACAGGCAGAATATGGACTGCTCTGCACTCCTAAAGGAATTGCATTCCTAAAATCATGCTGCTACCGTTCTTTTAAGGTGCAAAATAAAACACAACATGCCGTGCTCTATGTTGCCGTACAGTCGGAGTCAGCATAGCACACTGCATTTAAATGCATTTGTCTGTAAACTAACCTGTGTTTGCATGTGTTGCTATTTTTAGGGCTAAATTTTTAAATGCATGGAGTTACACTGAAGTTGTTGCTCTGTGTGGGCTACATAGCCTGCTTACGTGATAAAGCATATGTGTATACATAGGGGAACCATATGTACATGTGTCAGTCTAGGTACATGTGTGTGTATATGTTTGTGTTAAAACGCGTATGTAAAATGACAGCTGTATCAACCAGCCCATTTTTATCAGGAGTTAATATCACAAAGGCATGAAAATGGGGACGCAGTCTCATTTGTCAGACAAGGCCCAAAATTATGCTGCCACCAAGAAGTAACACACATACATCCGCCAAATCTCGAATTCAGCAGCAATATTACTGACAATGACAACTCATCTGTGCTTTCAGATTCTCAGCCTTTGAAACCCAGCATTTCTTTTTTAAACAGGTATTAGGTATCCCAGTACAGAGGGATGCTGCAATTTACTGCCAGTGCTTTGTACCTGAGAGACATAAGAGCTAATTGTGCCAGTGTTCTTTGTGGGAAATACAGAGCCTGGCACAAAATGCTTAGAATTCTTATAATCCTGCATTATTAGTTACTGAGTGTCTTCGTTACCTCTCATGCTGCTCAGGCACAACAGGGACAGCCAAATCAGACATCTGATGCATCCACAGGCACATGATCGTTTTGATATTATGTAAAATTCTAATGAGCTTTTCTGAATTGGCAGATAGACAGAAAGATGTTTTTTCTGGCAGTAGCTAGGGGCAGCAGCAGTGGTGATCAGGCATGTGTTGTGCACGACAGGCTTGTGAGCTTGTGCATTAAATTCTTCCAGTCAGAGGCATGGAAATTCAAGTGCTCCCCGTGTGTATGTGTATGTACGTCTATGCTTATAGAGGTGTGCATATATATAGCACGTTAACACAGACACCTTAATGCATGCATGTAAAAGATGTCACCATGTCACCGGATTTACAGTTAAATGCGAGGCACAATATTGCAAATTGGTATGTTGCGAAGATGCAAAATACACCTTTAAAACACCAAGCCCTGCTCTCACAACCACCTCGCGTAACACACACTGACTTGGGAAGTAACTGCAGCCAGCACCCCTTCACATTTTGTGGATTAATCATTGGAGCCTCAGGAAGTCAAAAGAGCCAACATGACGATGATGACCTAGCTCTTCATTAGCCATATTACCCATTACATTTTCTAACTCTCAGACACCTAGCAGGGCCTCAAAGTCGAATGGGTGTCCGGTAAAACTTGCTCAAAAGTTATTTGCTCATTCTGAATATCACAACAACGTATGCGGCCCTTGTAAAATACATTTCCAAGGCTGCAGTGTGGTCTAGCATGTGGAAAGTTTAAGCAATGTGCAGTTCTGAAATTACTGCCAAAAATACCACCTGAACTGTCAAAAGCAGCTGTTAACACTGCCTGCTTTCTTCCAGTTTACATAATTGTATAAAACTTATTTATTCCAAAATCACTCTAGAACTTATCTGCATATTGGAAGGCACAGAATCCAAAAATGCACTTTTTCCTCCTACCTCCCTAATAAATTCCTGCTAATGGCCTGTAGATTAGTATGTGATTGCCGTGCTTGTTTTCTAATCTTTTTATAGGTCTCCAGATGGCTGTGACGTAAAGAAGAAACATCCTGCGTGGATTTCTTAAGAATAAACAGTCTCCATTGACTTTAAAAAGGAATGCTTATGACTCTCTAATTATTGCAATCAGAGCCCTTTCCTAACGCCAGCATCCCTCCACCACCACCACCACCTTCAGCAGGGAAGACACACAGGAGCCCCTCTGAAGCTGCTGTGAGGGACATCAGAAGGGTGTAACGTTACATAAATCCCCTTTCCACACTGATTTACGATAGAATTCACATAGATATAAACCACGGCACGCCAGGACAGCCCAGGACAGCTTTCCCTGCAGAGTATCCCTTTCCCCCCAGCCAGGTAAGCCACTGTCTCGCCTACCGATGAAGGTGCCTCATCACGCCTTTTGTGACCACGATTTCATTCTACAGGCAACTCCAGGTTATACTTCTGTTACCATGAATGTATGGTATGCCAAGGAATATCAACTACAAATCCAAATTATGAAATAAGAAAAGGCAGACTACCGAGAATTCAAAATGTCGGGGGAAAATAAAATTAAAACCGCAAACAGCCAGTAACTAGACATGGAAACACTGCATGGTGTTAAAGAACACATATTCATGTCTGTAGGTAATGCATACCTTACCGCCTGATATTATTAAACAGAAAAAAAAATTTAAAAAATTACCGTTTCACGTGAGTGTCCCTCCCTGTGGACTGTCTGCGTTGTCTAAATCTGAAAAATAGCCAGGAAAAAAGGCGAAGGATCATAATTTAAAAACTTCCTTCCAGTGTTTGTTCCTGAAATACATGTGAACAGGTAAACCTATGTGTGTTCAGAAGGCGCTGAGTATATTAACATTTTGAGATTATTAAATAAATCACTGAAACGCTTGGCTCTAGATTAAACAGCGAAATAACTAGCCACATTTCCTGCAGATGATCTAATGTGACACAAAACAGATATGAGTAATGTACTTCGGTATGTGCAGGGTTAACTGTGGCAATCAATAGTTACAGGAAATAATATGAATAATTTAATACTAATAGAAAAAAAAACACAAATTGCGTCCTTATTTCTGGAGAACTATGATTAAAAAATGAGAGGTTAAGAATATTATTTGGGGCTGCTGAACAGAAGTGACGAAAACTACAGAGGCAGATAAAGGATTTGCATACTGTCAGCTGCCAGTTACTTAATAAAGGATGGAGGCTCCACCTAGCCTTCAGTTCAAAACATGCAAAACACATTAAGCCAGCGTTTCCCCGCTAGATTTACCAGCTCTTCCGCACCGCCGGTGTCCTGAAACCGGGATCACCGGGAAGGCATGCTCTCTGTTTACAGCCCTGACAGCGTAGCGGGAATCGCGGGGGGGAATAAATGCAACGTAAGCCACTCGCTTTCATTGCATTATATCGATTACATCATCCTCAGCTAAAAAAACCCCACATTATTAGTATTATTATTTCCCAGGGAGCAACCGAGTTCTTCTATTTTGCAGTTTCACCCCTTTGACGGACTCTGGCTGGACCGGGGTTGGGGAGGGGGATGCTATTTTTTGTGGTGGGAGGGGTGGAGGGAGGGATGGATGCAGCGGGGCACCCCTGGGCGAGTCCCCCCGCTCCGGTGACACCCGGGGCCGGTGACACTCGGCTCATCGGCCCTCCCCGGCCTGCGGGGCAGTCCCCCCCTCCCCGGCCCCCCCCGATCTGCCCTCAGGGCCGGACTGA
Organism: Larus michahellis; assembly: GCF_964199755.1. NCBI lineage: Eukaryota > Metazoa > Chordata > Aves > Charadriiformes > Laridae > Larus > Larus michahellis. Next base: position 82,614,862 of record NC_133930.1, read on the forward strand.
GCCGCTGCCCCCGCCGCCTGGGCCGGAACGGGAAGGAAGGAAAGGGTGGCAGGAGCATCGCGCGTTTATCAACCGCCCCCCCGCCCCGAGGGGTGCGTGTCTTGACCGAGCTGCGTTTTGGATATCCCAGGAAGGAATGGCTGCGGAGGCAGCGGGTGGGCTACCTGCAGCGAGCAACACCTTGCACCCCAGCCAGCTGCAAGACCTGCCTTCGGCTTCTCTCTTTTTTCTCCTTCCCCCCCAACCTTTTTCTTTCCTCCCCCCATTTTTTCTTCTTTTTTCCCCCCCTCCTTTCCCCCCCCCCCCCTTTTTTTTTCCTTTTTATTTGCGTTTCCTTCCTTTTATTTTTTGTTTTTAAGCTCGAATATGCAGAGTCCACAGGAGTTAGTTCCTATACCCCAGTCCTGTGACTGTACCTGTGCCTGCACACCTTCCGAAAGCACCCAGCCGGTGCCAAAAATCTCTCTGAAAAGCCTCAGCTCTGCTTCCGCCGGCAGCCTGCCGGGTAATTAGCAGTTCCCGCACCTAACTACTCCCCACGACCAACAGGTTTGGCATCAGACGCACAAAATTCGGCTGACCGGCGTAAGTCGCCGTGTCAAGTCATAAACCCTGGCTTGTTAATCAAATTTCTCTCGCCGGGGGCGAGTGGAAGCGGCCGGAGGCCCCGCGTAGGCGACCCGCTCCGGCTGCCGGGCAAGAGGCGGCCCCAGCACGGGCTCCCACGGACCGGGAACCCCCCGACCTGCGCGGGCCTCCGCTCCCTCAGTTTTGCAGGGAATTTCAGGATCAGTCTATCCACCCCCCCCTCCACCACCACACACACAAACACACCGCGATACTTACATTTCGTCGCCTTCATCAGAGAAAGATTTGACCCCAGGTCTAGGGTGTGAGCCGAGCCGCCGGTAGCAAACAAAGATCCCCACGGCCAAGCCCCCTCGGAGCAGAGAAAGCTTTACGTGTCTCCAGAAATTCACGTCTTTCCCTTCGCCATCCCTATTTAAAAGTGACGCTTAGCTCCACGGTGTCATTCTTTGCGCGAACGGCTCTAAAAGATTTAGAAATCTTCCTTCCAGGAAAAGTGGAGACAAACGCAGAAAGTTGGCCTCGGTTTGGCTTTTTTTTTTCCTTTTCTTTTTTTTTTTTTTTTCCTCTTTTCCCATATTGCTTCCTACGCTTCCCGGAGTAGAAAGTGAAGTGTTGTATGTGAGGCTCTGCAAGTTTTTTGGGGGGTTGGCCAAGGTCTAGTCCAGCCCTCTCTGCTGAGGAGGACGTGCTCTGAAATTCAACCAATTTCCCCAACGCTTTTGTTGCTGATGAACTGAAGCCCTATTGTTCATCCATTGCCACGGTCTTTTTCAGTTCCTACTATACGTTATGCGTTGCCAGAGATAATGAATTTGCACCAAAACCTCTCACAATCCCATTCTGACAGACGGAACAAATTGGAAATGTCTAGTCTAAAGAAGAGCAATGGCTACCTTTTCCCAGAGAAGAAGGAAAGCGCACATTTCTTTGGAAACTTAAAAACAAAATAATGAAATTGCAGCAAAAGGTCAAGTTTTATAAGATGTTTTCCTCCAGCTAACTTCTGAAGAACAGTTTCTTCCCAGTCTTATTTTTTGGGAGGCATTTCCATTTTCTGCAACTTCTGCCAAAACCAACCAGCCGGCCAACAGCAGAAAGAGGAGGGAAAAAAAAAAAAAAAAAGAAAATTAGGAAAAAATCACGCTACTAAGAAAAAAGATTCTCTTCCCATCCCTGCTGTCATGCAAACTTGTGGTGTGACCTTTCGTCGCTGGAAAGAAGATGTCCGAAAGCGCTGCCGGTTCCTTCTGTCCCCCCTCGTCCATCGCCCCCGGTTTGGAAACAGCGTGAAAACGCCCATCAAAGCCCGGCTGGGTTTTAGGGCGCGGGAGGCGGGCGGGGAGTGAGGGGAGAGGGCGGGCGGGGAGAAGTTTGGGTGTGCGCCGGAGCAGGAGGTGTGTGGGGAGGGTGGGATGGAGGAGGGTGGGATGGAGGAGGGATGGAGCGAGGGAGGGATGCACGGTGGCTGCAGGGAGCGGGGAGGCGCTCTGCCGTCCCCGGGTGCTGATTTCGAGGCGGGGGGGACAAGACAGTGGGGACGGCCCCACCGTATCCCCCTGGTACCTCGGCATCCCCCGGCGGCGTGGCCCCCGAGGGACCCGGCGGACAAAGAGACCTCTGTGAGGAGCCAAACGCGAGCGGAGGGAATTCAGGAGGAACCCCCCCGCCTGCACAGGAAAAAAAAAAATAAATCCAACTGCTGAGAGGATTTATAAAAGTCTGCACCGCTCCACCCCTGCCAGAAACACTCTGGCGTTCCTACTCCCCGGTGTGGGCGTTTCAGCCGAGTTGAGATGCTTGGGTGGAGAGGCAGTTGCCGCCGCCGAGGTCCGGAGAGATGCTCCGGAGCATCTCACAGCAGGCTAGCGAATAAATAAATAACAACGTCAGGAGAAAAGGAGAGAAAACGGCTCCTGACAGCGAACACCCCTCGCTTTCCAGCCGCCGGTTGCGTTTCACCCCGCCGCCTCGCCGGCAGAAATTCCCCGGGCGCTAAAAGTTCTCCAAACATCCTCACACCCCGCGGCGTCTCCAAAGGGAGACACGGGGGGCGAGGAGGAGGGAAGGAAGAGGAACCCAAACCGCTCTTCTGCACCCTCACCCTCGCACCGGTCACCTTCCGCCACCAGACACCCACTCCCCGCTTATACCGCTCCTCCTGCCGATAAGGATGCGGGGATCACCGCAACCCTCTCGCACCCAGCCCCGTCCTGGCGGTACCCGGAGGGATGCTTCGCCTCCACTGGCTTATGCAATATTTTGGGGACAGATGAAGAGTTATTTTTAATTTTTTTTTTTTAAATTTGCCTGGAGTTTTCTATTTCCCGCTTGCCGCCTGATGAAGAGAAGCAGCAAACAAAAAAAAAAAACAAAACCAAAAACCAAAAAAACCAACCACGAAACAACAAAAAAATTAAAAAAAAAAAAAAAAAGCAGGACGAGCTCGGCGGTGCTGCGGGGAGGTGGGCTTTGTTTTGGGGCCGCACGGGGCGAGGGGGCGGGCGGGTTGTTGCTATTGCTGTTGCTTGCAGAGCTCATTTAATCGGGCAGGGGCGCGGAGCAGCGCGCAGCGTCTCCGCGGCTGCGCTGCCGCCCCGCATCCCCCCCGCCCCCATCCCCGTTTCACGTTCAAGGTTTAACGGCGAGGTCACGTCCACTGACGTCAGCTCGAAGCATACTGTACGTCCGGCCACATTTACATACATCAAGGAAATTAGGGCATTAAAAAAAAAAAAGGAAAGAAAAAAAAGAATATGCAAATGCCGCTGCTGGGAGAAGAGACCGCGGATTCCCGGAGCGATCGCCCCTATTGCGGAAGATCCTAATTAACGGAACAGAAAATCTGGCCTCCCCTCTTCTTCCAAACATCATCACCACCATCATCATCATCAACAAAATAAACAACCCCGAAATGAGCGATCAGGGCCGAGAAAAGCCCGGCTGGAGCGGGCGGCTCCAGCGCTGCGCCATTCTCCTCTCCTCCTCCTCCCGCTCCTGTTGGCTCCAGCGTCTATTATTTTTAATACTGATGCATATGTAAAGGTATATTTGCATTTTTTTTAATTTACTGAAAGTTACAGGCTTTTCCTTTGATGTCTCCTTTCTGTGGTTTTATTTATTGTTTTTCAAAACCGCCACCCTTCCCCCTTCCCTTTTTTCCCATTTCCCCGGTTTTGGGTTTTTTTTGGCGGCACACTGCTGCGTCTGTGTCTTTATATTCCGTTTCCTCCATGCTTATGTTTGTGTAAGGTTACAAAATGCGCACAGCGCTAATATTAAAAATCAAGGTGCACAAGATGCTTATTGGGCCTTAAGAGGGGAGGAGGATCTCGTTTCCCTGCTCAGCTGTCATACCGCCAGCTTGGAACTGGAACTTTGATCGCCTAATTAACTTCGCATCAGGAAAACAAAAAAATTAAAATTATACAGTTTTAAGGTATATGGCGGTCTAGATAATGCGTGTGATGGGGACCTTTTCCAAGGATTTACAATATCTCAGTGCTGTATTACGGCCTGTAAGCGCACTTACATCTGCCTCAATTTCAGGAACCTTTTATTTCAAAGTCTTCTCTTAAAATGTGCAGCCCCAGGTATGGAGAGCTTTCTCTGTGGAAGACATTTTGTATGTTCTGTCTTAAGTGCTGCATTATTAAATGTATTACATCTCGTTTCAGCGTGTGTAGCTTAAAACCCACCACCTAATTCTTTACAGGAAAGGCATTTTTAGAGTCTATTTTAAAGTATTGCCGATAGCGTTACATTTGCTTTATCCGAAAATCCACAGGCCTTGAATTGCATTACAAACAGCGTGAGCGCATTTTGGTTTCCCTTAATGGGGAAATCCTTACGAGAAAGAAGAGTAGTTTAACTCTGATTGAAAACAGAATATTACACTCTTTTTATACGCCAGGCATACAATGTTTTTTCCTTTTTTTTTTTTTAAAAAAACGAGCAACGTTATTCTATAAAAAAACAACACCCGCCCGTACACACGTTTTTTCTTTCTGAGTGCATGCACAGATAATTAGGTACGCTATGACTGACTTACCTGCATGAACGGATAGGGCAAAAGTTAGCCGTCCCCAAGACTGTGATGCATGGGTTTTTTTATTATTTTTTTTTAAATAAAGAGCAGGGTGCCGTGCTCGGTCTGTATTATTCAGTGCCTGTTTCACCACAACGTATACTTAAATTCTTCGGTGTTTCTTACGGTATTTCCAGCGCTACCTCTCGCTCCAGTTTCACAAGCCCTACACCGATATGTCGCCCAATAAAAAGTGGTCAGATAGCTAGACGTAAAACATTAAAAAAAAAAAAAAAAGGAAAAAAAAAAAAAGACTAAAACGGAAACCGACCCCATCACCCGCTAGGTTAGCTCTTACCTTGCAACATATAGCAACAATTCATTAGGGAAAGTACCGTTTCTACACTTTTTTTTACCAACAGCGGGTGCCCGGCCCGCGGACTCAAAGCCAGCCTCCCCCCTGCCCCCCCGCTTTTAATTAGGGCACGTGCAGCTCTCATTCGCCGGCGGACCTGCCTTAGCATGTGCAAAACGCGGAGGTGAGCGCGGGGGCGTACGCCTGTCCGTCCTTCCCCTCTGTGCGTGTGTGTGTCCCCCCACCCTCGCCGCCCTGACGGGACGGGGACGGCCGCCCCCAGAGGGGGGCACCGGCGGCACCGTGAATCACGGAAGGAGCCCTGGGGGGGGTGGTGTGGGATTGCGGGGGAGTGTTTCTGCCTGCGCCACGGGCAGCGCGAGGACCCCTGCCTCCCCTTCGTCACTTGCCTCTTGCACGCCAACTCGACGGGTGGAATAGGAACAATAAATACCCCCGCTCCCCCCTTCCTTATCCCCCGCACGCGTTACCTCATATCGCCCTTTTACAGCCCAAAATACGTGCGCGGATGTTCCGCGGCACGCCTCGCCCTTGGTGTTTGGAATGCCCCCGAAATTGGCGGTTTCACGGATTTCGGCCAAGGATAGGTAAATAAATAAATGAATTAATATATAAAAGCTCTGATAACGCTCAGATTCGGGGTGACTGCTACAGCCGCGGAGATGACACGGGGCGTCGGATTGAAAATAAATAAATGCATGAAATAAACCCACTCCCTCGTCTTCTCATTTTTTTTTTCCCCCACCCTCGTCGTCTTCCCCCCACACCTGTTTTTAGTATCTAGACTCCTCTAAACCCAGTATTTAGCACTTTACACTCAGATTTCCTCCCTTGTCTCTGCAGCCTTCTCTGTCTTCTTATCAAACTGCAAATAATCAGAAATGCGCCGATATGGTCTACACGTGAACATGCATGTTTTGGCGTTATTTACAGATTATTTTAGAAGAGTGGAGAGGCAGGTATAGAGAAACGTATTTTCTTTTTTTTTTCTTTTTCTTTTTTTTTTTTTCCTCCGCAAGATTTAAATACTGAAACGAAAAGATGTAGAATAGCAAACATGTAATATTAGGGCGAAGTAACCGAAATCTGTCATGGGGAAAATAATTTATCATTTTCCGGTAAGGAAAAAAAAAAGCTGAATTTAGAGGTTTTTTTTGCCTAGGCACAGACAAAAATATAATCATAACCTGAATTCCTTACACAAAAGCTTCCAGTGGGGATACACCTTAAGGTACATCTCCTTCAGAAATTATAAAGAAAACCCCAAAGCCGTACCCCCTTCTCCCTGATTAACAGCGTTTAACTTCGCGATTAACTCCCCTGATTAGAGGTAGAAAGGTAGAAACCAAGAGGAGCGGCGGGGGCGAAAACTGCGGATACTTTCATCCAGACTTCAAATAACCGCTAAATGGTGAGATTTTCTGGGAGTGACGCACGGCAAACTCTTTGTTAGGGGCGTTTTGGTGAGACCGCAGAACGCCAACTCCACCAGCAGCCCGGGATATGCGGCCGAGTTGGCCGGGTTTCCGCGAACGCCGTGATTTTGGCTTCCAGCACCGGCAGAAGGGGAACCGGCTTTCGCGATGGGTTTATTGCTCTTATATTTCCGCCATCAGTTCACACCTGGGCATAAAATAACCTCTTAATAAAGGTGAGGTTTGAAATACACGGTTATTTGGCTCTTTTCCATAATTACGGCCTCACGGAGAGAAGTCAACCTGCTTTTATTTCAAACTTCGGTCCGGGGCGCGGGGTTTATTTTACCTTTTTCCATCACGTCGGGGGGCTGGACGCCACGTGTGAGCGGGGGGAAAAGGTGGGCAGGACGCTGAGGCGGGGGGAACGGGACACGACACCCCGCTCCTCAGAGAGGCTTTTCCCACCCGTGTACCCCCCCGGACTGCTCCGGAGGGCGCCGGACTCCGGTCCCTCCCCCCCCCGCCCCGCCCTGGCCCCGGCCCCGGCGGCGGGGGGACAGCGACACCTGCCGATGCCCTCCCGCGGGCAGGAGCTGGCAGGACCCCCCGCCCCCGCTCTCCCCAAATCCTACCCGTCGCCGCCGCTTCTGGGCTCTGCTCCACCAATAAAATAAAAGTAAAAGAAAAGAAAACCTAAAAAGAAAAAGATATTAAAATAAAATAATAAATATATATATAATTTTAAAATAAAATGCTATAAAAATAATACATAAAATAAAATACAGAGACCTGGCGGGAATAACGACGAACAGCTGCCTGCGGGCAGAGCATCCCTTAGGTGATGGGCAGCACCCCCAGCCCCCCGCCCCACCTGCACCCTTCATCCCTTTGCACACACGGAGGGGGAATAGTCGCCCCCCTGCCCCTGTCGTCCCCGCTTCGCCTGTTAATTGCCGGGATCAAACTATGGTCTCGCTCCGTGGGTGCCTGTTTGAAGAAAAGCTGAGTTTACGGACGGTGGGGTGTGTGTGTGGGGGAGGGCGGCTGAAATACCCCAGGGAACGGTAATATTTCAGTATTCGTCCCTGCAGAATGGCCCCATTCTTTATTTAATTTGCACCGATGCTGCGTGGAAAGACCTTTTTCTCGGAAGCATTCGCTAGCTGGTCATAGAAGGCTTTACGTTTCCCCGATTCTCCCTTCCTCTTTTTAATAAAAATAATTAAAATGAAAGGTTTGATGTTACCGAAAGGCAGTTTTTATGGGCAGGAATGGCAGTGAGGAGCTGTAATCGCGTTAGGTTCTTCGGAGGAAGACGCACTCCCGAGAAGTTGGAGGTTACGTTTGATTGGATTAACCGACACTTTTTTGTTTTGTTTTGTTTTGTTATTTTGGTAGTTCATTAACCGAGCTTCCGCCAAGTCGGTGTGCTTCGATAATTGATTTCCCAGATCTCCTTCGAGGAATTTGGGTTCTCTCGTATCTCAACAGGCTGCAGGCGGAGAAGAGTAACCCGGCTCTTTCGGAGGACTTCTCTTCCGCACCTACAGGACTTCATCCCTTCTTGTCGGAAAAAAAAACAACCCCAAAACAACGACGTGCTGGGCTTTCTCAGTGAAGAAAGGCTGTGGGCGCACGACTACCAAGTATTTATATTAAATGGTAGCGTGGCCGCCGTGTGCGGTTGCGGAAGCACGCGTGGCGCGTCTGCACCGGGGCAAAACAGAAAAAAACTTGGCTGCATCTCCCAGGTCGCAAAACCCGAATATAAATTATTAACCCTCCATCACAAGCCCAAGGTGTCCTTCTCAGCAAAGGTGTCTCTGCTAAAGGGCATGGTGGGTTTTCCAAGCGGTGTTCTCCTGATAAAATACTGATTAAACGCTTTTCTCTCCCTGCCGTATCGGGCCGGGCTGGCGGCATCGCATCTCCCCGCCGCGTCCTACGGACGGACGGACGGACAGACAGTTCCCACGCCTCGGGAGCACCCCCGGAGCTGGGAAGCAGCACTTCCCCACGGAAAATCCCTCCGTTTTCACGCTCACGGCTGTTGACAAGAAGTTTCAGAGCTTTCCTCAGCGCATCCCCCGCGCCGGGGTACCGGGGGCAGCGCTTGTCGGGCGACCCCCCCACCCCCCCGGGAGCACCGGGCAGGGCAGACACAGAACAGCCCCTTGCCCTAAGAGCCCCCTCCCGCCCCTGTTTTCTCCTCCAGCTTTTCAGTAGCCATACGGAAATGAAGGGACAGAGCTACGGCCGAACAGGGGGATGCAAACCCGCCGTCCTCCCCCCACCAGCTCCGTGCCCCGGGACCGACGGAGTCGTGCGGAGGGATGGAAGGGCGGCCACCCCCTCCCTCTTTAACACCCCCAAAAGATCTGTACCTAGGCTGCAAAGCCTCTCTCCCCCGCAGGGTCTGCGCTGCACCCCATCCTGCCTTCAGGACGGACCCTCACATCCCCAGCAACGGCCCCAACGCGCCCTCCCACCTCGCCCCCACCTCATTTAGTTTGATTTCCCCCTCCCCGCCGGGCACTCGCCCCGCCTGTCCCCTCTCTCTAGCCCCCCGCCCCCACGCTGGGTACCCCACGGATCCCCGTGGGTCTGCGTGTCCAACGAGCCCCCATCAGGTGACCAGGCTTGTAATCTAACAGCTTCTATTCGTGTAAATAAGATTTGGCACCTAAGGTAAGAAACTTGGGGGGGTGGGGGTGGTGGTGGGGAGAGACACCCCTGCCCGGCGGGGACGCCCCCCCAGCCTGCCCCGCCGCCGTCCGGGGTTGCTGCCTCCCCCCACCTCCCTCGGCCCGGACCCCAACTTTCCCCACCGTGTTTTCAGGAGGTCGGCAAAGGACCGGGGCGCCGAGAGGGGGTGGGGGTAGCCCGCCTCCCCCCCAGCCCCGGACAGGCTTCGCCAGCCTGGGGACAGCCCCCTCCCCAAGGTACTCACCGCGCTCCCCCCGCTCTGCAGTAGCCCGCGAGAGGCTTCTCCAGCCCAGCCCTGCTCGCCCGGCGAGAAGGGAAGGGAGGGGATGGAGGGAGGTAGGGGGGATGAAGCGAGGGGAGCGGCCAAGGGTGCTGCCCCACACCGGGCTGCGACTGAGCTCCCCCCTCCCCTTGGCATCTCCCACCCATTCTCCCCCCCTCCGCTTCCCAAATCAGACGGCCACGGGGGACGGGGACAAGTCCCTCCTTCGGGACACAGCCCGGCCCAGAGGGACTCGGTTTTGGGGCCAAAAGAGGGAGAAAAAGGGCTCGGGGGCTGCTCCACGCCTCGAGTGGGGCTGCTCCCGGGGCTTAGGTGGGGTAGAGGACATCGCTCCCTCGGAGCCTGGCATCGCCTCCCATCCTTCCTCTGGCTGCTGTTGTTATTATTCCTACTGATAATTAACGAGGAAGGAGGGCGATGGAACCGGGCAGAGGCTGCCGCAACGCCGGCGGTTCCCGGGGAGATGCAATACCGCAGGCCCTCGTAGTTAATTACCTAGGAGGCTTGACGAGCTGCAGCTCCCTCCCTCGTTACGGGGACACGCTGGCAGCACACCTGTGTCCGAGGGGCTGGGGGTGGCGAGGGGGGCTCGCCCTGGGTCCCCCTTGAAACTTTCACTGCCGCAGACGTAATAATTGCCGCTCTGGTTCCTGTGTTGAAGATTTATTGAGGGATTTTCTCCCAAAGGTTGATCGAAAATGTGTTTGCGTTGATACCCGCCAGGGACGATGCAGCATCAACGCGCCCGGCATTAACCCCCCCCCCCCATTTTGTAATTGTTACATCTACCGCGATTTGTTAGTGATTTGTATGCCAGAGATTGCATCACTACAAGCCCCCTTCCCCCTGCAACGCAAGTGACGGCAAAATATGATTTGCCATACAGCTAATTGGAGCGGGGCATATCAGCGAGGCTGCGGTTTCTGTGGGGTTGTGCAAATTTCGTGTTTATACAGAGCGAAAAATAGCGAAGACTAATATTTGCCAACATTTAGGGATGTTTATACCTTATACATACTATATCCCAATGAAAAAATAATGCAACGATAGATTGTATTAATGACATCGAAATAAAATTAGTAAGTAAGAATTACTTTATATTTAAAACCAGATTGCAATAAAACTAAAATAAATCTTTGATGCTGTAGCTTAAAAAAAAAGAGTATTGTAAGCATCCTATATTATGTTCAGAATTGTCTTTAATTTCCTATCGATTTTGATGTTATAAAATGACTAAGATAATAAACACAAGCAGCTAAGTCAGACTAAATTGAGAATTACTATTATTTAAATTCTCAAATAAAAATCCATTGAATCATGTTGTTCATTCTAATGAGCACGGAAACGTTTTCCTATTAATTTACTTATTTCCAAAACAGAAACGAAAACTTGTCAGAACTGACTCCCATTCAAATTAGACGGGTTGAACAACCATCTGCATATTCTTGCTATAATATGCCACCACCTGAAGCACTTAAAAATGAACAAGCAATGCCCTTTTTTTTTGCCTTTTTTTAAAAATAATTTTTCCCCTACCCTGTCTATAACCACTGTTATTGATTACATGTACTCGCTTTCTCATATGGACCATCCATTCTCTGGTGTCTGCATCTTTCCGAACGCCCTCAAACTTACGTTTATTCTTCAGAGCAGTTACCAGTGCCAGTATGCTTTCTTTCCTTTTTTTTTTTTTTTTTTTTTTTTTTTTTTTTAATAGGGATACATGAGAATTGTTTTCAACTTCAAAAACCAGCTAAGCTCTTTCTGGGCAGATCAGCTCCAATGATGTTAGGCATCAGTCGCTGTCTAGCTCTAAGAATTCAAATGGGTAAAAAACTGTGGATTATTAAGCATGGAATCACCACGACATTAGTTCTAAAGCCATTGAAATCGGTGTAATTGACTTTAAAGAGGTAGAATTTGGCCCAGTTGTTCAAGTTATGAGGGTTTGTGGCTGTTTGTTTTAAAATGTAGCTCTCCAGATCATCTCCTGTTAAACTTACTTATATATACATGGCAGGTAAAGGCAAGGTATTCCGCTTTTTCGAAGGAATTTAAAGGGGGTGGGGGAATCTGCTGAAGTTAAAATTGTTTATTCCCAAATTTATCAGATTGTTCCAGTAATGCAGTTGAACGGGACATAACTATCAGAAGAAAAATCTTGCCAAGATGTTGACGCCATACAAACGGGGATAAAACATTTGAAATCCTGCTTAATTATTCCGGCGAAGTGAAACACTTTAATTCTATTTCCGTCTTTCCTCTAGTGGTTTTCCCTCCCCAAAACTCTCCTCGCAGATAGTACACCTGCGTTTCTGAGGGAAAAAAAAAAAGTAGGCCATTCCGAAAATCGCCTGTCGGGGCGGTGGGAATCGGGGAGCTCCGTCAGTCCCTGGCACCCCCTGAGGAGAATTCGTCTGGAAACAGGACACGCTTCGTCCTCCTCTTCACCAGAGGAAGATGTACTTCAGAAATACATCATGAATATAAAATGTGTTATTTTTGCCTTAGTTGTTTGAATAACTTCAGGCAGACTCCAGCCCTCAGGCCAAACTTCCATGAAGGGACGGGACACGTCCCGGGAAGGGTCTCAAAAACGAGGATAGAAATTTTGCTGTGTTCTTTGAAGTCGATTTTTAATTTTTTTTTTTTTTTAAGGTCTGAGCGGACTGTTATTATAAAAATGTACCTAAGCAATTAAATGAGAAGTTCAGAAAGTGCCTTGACTTGACTTGAACTCTGCGAAATCGGGTAAGATCCCGCCACAGCAAGAAGGGTCCTTGAAGTGCTATTTTTCGCGCAGAGATGCAGTTCGGGTCTGCTCTGGGCAGCCCCCGAGGGACATCCGAGAGCCGGGGCTGCGGGATGCCCACGGCGCGGGGGGGACACTGTGTCCCCTCCGCGTTTTCTGTGTGAGGCAGCAGTGAGCCTGAGGGGCTTCAAAAACTGCGTTTCCCCGCTAAAAAGGTACCACTCCGTCCGGGTGTGAGGAGCACCAAACGGTTCTTCCCTGAGCTCCCCTGTCCTACTTCAGCTGAGATCGCTGTTCTCACCAGAGGAAAACGAAGAGTTATATGAATTGCTTCATTGCCTCGATTACATTTTTTTTTTTTGGTGGTGGCGGTGTGGCTTTGCAGACACGTTTGAGAGGATCGTTTTTCCCAAGCGCTGTAGAAACGATCGGAGAAATTTCGGAAAGTCCACTGTTCTCCCATTATTTTTTTCTTTTTTTAGTTTTTTTTTCCTAGTTGTTTTTTTTTTTCTCCGTTCCCCAAAGAACAACACCGGAGAGGGAGGAAAAAAAAACAACCCAGAATTATCTTAACGGAGTGGTTAAACCCACAGGTGTAGTGACCGTGGATCTGCGGCGGTGGGAATCAACCCGCCTGGGGGTGGTAATCAACAGTGTGTAGGAGCAAACCTGCAGCCCCCCCACCCCTTAGGTGTTACCACTCGCCGCGGGGATTTCGTGTCCCTAGAGACCAGCAGGCGCCCCGTAAGGTGATATTATAGATACACTCCGCGGCTATACGTTATTAAGCATAGACGCTGATAAGAACGGAACTACAACCCGCAGAGCTGCGTTGGGGAAGCGTTTCCAGCTGAAGTTCCTGCCAGGTGAGGAAGCTTCCCCCCCCGCGCTCGAACAGCTTGCCCCCCGCCTCCCAGACTCCACCAGCACGTCGCTTCTTTCCTCCTGCTCCCGGAAAAATCACCTTTTCCTCACACGCGGGATCCCTAAAACTGGGAGGGGAAGGAGCGCAGGACGCGGGTACACTCCTCCCAGCGAAGGGGGAAAAAAAAAAAAGTATCTGGGTTTGTTTGGGCTGGTTTGGCAGGAGTCAGCGCCATCCAGAGCAGACACCTATGCAGGGTGATGGAGATCCCCCCGGCCCGCCGGGACCCCCGCGACGGGCACCTCAAGCGGACTTCACTGCTGTAAAACCGCCAGAGTTCAGGGAAAAAAACAAAAAACCCTCACTTTTCTCCCCCATTGTCTGGGAGAATATCGGGTTTTCATTACGAAATAAGTGTTTCTGCCCGGTTTTCAAGCCGCCCTGAGCAGGTCGGTGCCGGACCCCTGTACGCGCTTCTCCCTCTCTGGAAGGACACATATGATAAATACATAATAATAATAACAGCAATAGTAGTATATTACATTAAAGTTATTATTTTTACCGTTAACAATATTATTTCTAATAATAACCACCAGTATTATTAACAGAGAGGACAGAGAAACCAACCTGCGGGGCACGGACGGCGGTAACCCCGACGGGGGGAGGCGGGGGATACCGTGGTGCGCGGGGCGCTGCTGCCCCCTGGCGGCGCTGCCGGGAACCGCCCCGCTCCGCAATCGGGGAGCTGCGCGGAGCCGCAGCCAGCGGCGGGGTTACGGTCCGCGCTCCCCCGTCTCCCACCCCCCCACCGAGGACAACACAAACAAAATAATCGGAATATGAGTAAAAATAAAGGAAGCTTTCTGCTTTTTAAGAGTTGACCGAAACTGGAAAAACACCGGGAAACGTGTCAGGGCGGTCCCGGCGGCGCGCAGGTGCGGGGCGGAGCGGGTCCCGCTGGGGCAGCGGAGGGGCAAAGCGAAAAATAGGGGAAAAGCGGGGAAATTTGGAAACGGCGAGGGGAGGGAGGAAGGGGGGCAGAAATGTTAGGGAAACCGGGCGGAATGAGGGCGAGGAGAGCGGCGGTACCAAGCGCGGCTGTGGAGGCAGGGAGGCGGCCGAAAAAGACGTGAAATGAACGTGAAAAACAACCCGGAACGGGGTAAAAAAAAAGTAAAAAAGTTGTCTCGGTTGTTTTTTTTTTTCACCCCTCCCCCCTATTTTTTTGCTTTTTTTTTTGTTTGTTTGTTTGTTTGTTTTTTTAATTTTATCCTCTTTTGGGCTCAAGCAGCGGCTTCGTCAGCCAGGGCAGATGCTCTCCGGCCTCCGAACTTATGCTGGTCTCCGCGGGGATGCCCACAGCAAGGATGCAGCGGCAGCACATAATTTGTTGACAACTTTGTGGGGGAAAAAAAAAGGTTTGATGAACTGAGTGGAGCTCTCAGCACCGTGTTGTGACATTCAAGACCCGCAGAACCTGGGAGGAAAGTTGACCCACTGGGCAGCTGTGTAAAGTTAATTAATAAAACCCAAAAGGGGAAATTTATTCCAGGCTTTATTCTAACCATAATTTATAAGACCCCCACACCTGGATTCTTCTCCCATTGCTGGTAGGGCAGAACTAGGTTTGGGAGAACAATACCGGGCATGGCTCATGATGACAAAGTGCTTCTCGACCACCCCCAGCCCCAATCCTGCCCATAGAACGAGGTGAGGCTTTGTAGATTCGGGAGAGCTGTCTCAGTGTAATCAGTGCCCATCATCCCTCGGGAAAAGCACAACCTGAGGACTGAGTTCCCCCCAGCCATCTCTTTTGTCACCAGTCACCTACTCCCACCTTCATCAGAAAGCAGAAGGAAAGCTAATCCTCCAAGGGAAATCCACGTTTATTAATGGAAATTAGCTGCACTAAGCATACCCAGCCACTCCCAGTGACAGAGTTTTGCTGCTACCAAGAGTAAAACACCAAGTTTGGGACAAGAGCAGAAAACAGCTATTTCAGGTGCTAGCCTACCCTTTCAAAGCTGTTTTCATTGTGGCTGTGATGAAGAATCAGGGTCTTGTTTCTGCTGCCAGGCCCTGCTTCCCATACAGCCCTTCTCCTGCTTTGCTCGTGATTACTCATCCCAAAAGATGGGAAAATCTAAAATATCGGGCTTTTTTGATTGATTGTTTTGTCTGAATTTTCAGACAGGGCTATAAACGTAAACCCCATTTTATCTGGTATTCAGCAACTGACATTCAAAAGTCAAGCAAAATGAAAATAAAGCTCTAAATACTTGAAAACCAAATCATCTTTAATTTGCCTATGGACTGTTGTAATCAAGATTATTTTCCGAACTAAACTTTTCTTCATCCATGGATACGGGTACAATATAGCTAGATGTTCAGCTGCTTCTCCTGAACTGTACGTATCAAAGTGCCCATTGTATACATTTGCCAAATAGAAATCAGACAATTAATAAAATAAAATTAAAAGTCCATTCTCTGTTAAATGCTTTTTGAAAGAGTAAGATCAAAAGTGACATGTAGTATTTTTTTCCTGCTGTGTCTGAAGCAGTATTTGTAAATGTTAGATATGAGATGCCGAAAACCTATATTAAGGCTTGGAGATACTGTCCCTCCCTTCAATTCTTAGATGTAGTTTTGAGGATCCTCAGGTTTTCCATATATTTAGGGTAAAATTAAAACTGTTAGGCTGCAATATAGACATTCACTTTCTCAGACTGAGCAGCTACAACAGACAAAAACACCACTACTGTTGCTTTTGTTATGTATTAAGTTACTGACAAAGTAAATTAATATGTTACAGAGGTACAAATATGAAATATCAAACTTAAGTTCATGATTCCTTTTCTTTCCATTAATTTTATTACACTTTTAAATTTCAGATATTTACCTTTTAGAAATGTTGAGCAATACTGAGACCATGTAGTTCTTTATTTTAGGATTAAAATGTAGAGCCAGAACATATTCAGCTCTGCTGCTCCATACAGATATCATGCTAAAACTCTTTCTTACAGCATATTGGCACCCCAAGAGCTTCCCTTTCTGGCCCAGAGGTGATCTTGTAAGATCACTGCTTCTCTTAATGCAGTAAAGCCTCTTGACTTGGGGCATAAGAAATTACAAGCAATTCCACTAAATTTCCCCAAAGCAAGAGACAATCTTCAATCTTTGAAGTACAATCCACAACACCCATGAGGGACAAGAAGTACGGACCAGACCACAACTGCAATGGTTTCAAAGTACACTGCAAACATTTACAAGATTTAAAAATTTATTAAGCACACATTTCAAAATTCAGGTCTTTATGTATTTAGTGATTTTAAAAAGTGGATGAAAGCAGCAGTTTATCTCTGAGGCTGATGCTCAGTGGGAAACTGAGATTCTGTCCAACAGACCAACTTGTAACACCTTATTTCAGCTGTGAAGAGGTGAATATTTCCATCGATGGAATTGGCTTCCATGGAAGAAGGAAGTATTTTAAACAAAATTGCAATTACATTGTTTTTTCTACTCCCTGTTACTTGTTACAATTCACAGTTAAAAATATTTGCCAGGCCAGAAAGAGACAATTAGTCACTCTCTGGAGTATCAGCTGTAAACATTACTTTTTTGGCTGCACCAGTTAAAATAATACTTATCAAATTTCCAGAAGAGATTAACTGAAACAAGCACCTGACCTTAGAAAATACAGATTTCTTCTTTTAAAAACATTTTTAACAACAAACTGATAATCCCTCAATTTCCTGCAAGTGATCATTTGCCTCCCTCGCCGCTCCTAAAAAGAGCTCAGCCTTTAAAACTGGAGGAAAAGAATGTAATTAACTAAACAATAACAGCAACTGAAACATGAAACACTACTTGCAGTTTTTGCTCTCAAAGGGGAAAGAGTCAGACAGTCAAATAAGAATTATGCTATTATTAGCATTTCTTCCTAGGAAGAAATCCATGCGTCTTGGTAATAGGTGGCAATATTGGAAGATAGTGTTGAATTAAACTGTTTATTTTGTAATTTATTTAGTTAAAGAAAAAAGAATGTTTACATGTTTACAGATAGGCATTTTTTTTCACAACTGTAGGCATCTCCTGCTACATGCATTTTCTTTACAGATTGACATCGATATTTTAAAATGGGTCTCACGTGAAGAACAGAGCTATTGCGGGATCTCTGAAGAATATTTATTTTCTGCATTGAATGGTTTTGTTCTTGGGAAAGGGGCAGCAGTTTTCCTTCACTATTGAAATTGAATATCATTACACGATACAACTGTGTGTGAGTTGGAGGGACTGAACAGCAGGGTCCAATGGACCTAGCCTGTCCTTGGCATCTGCAGGGGATTCCAGCAGCGATGGCAAGGGGGAGGAGGTCTGGCAGAGAAGGAGAGCGAGCCAGCTGTGGATGTTTACTCCCCTGAGCAACAAAAATACATGATCCAACCAAGTATGTATTACACACTTTCCCCTGATACCTGACGATTATTGATAGGTTTGTGAGATCTCGTGGCGTGAGATCTTGGTTTGTTTTCAAACCCTCTACACCATGCTGCCAAATGAGGGACACAGCGTGTGTCGACTCTCGTTTCCTCCCAACGTCCTTGTACGTTTTCTTTTCTTCTCAGATGGCACTGATGATTGGGTTTTCAGATTAAGGCTAACTGTTGGCATTCCCCTATAAAACCTTCCTTCTCTCAGCATATTGCGCTTGTAACAAAGGTGGCTTTTCACTACTTCCCACCATATTGTAGCCATTCAATGGCAACAACAACAACCCCCTTGCTGAATTGTCCAAACATTGATTCTCACATTTGCTACTGCTAGATTATTATAACATGTTTGTTCAGCACTCAGTGTGGGATTTCTTGCCTGTTACCCACAGCTTGTCTGGAAAGCAGAGGTGTCCCAAGTAAATCACAATCATCTGTCCTTTGATCACCCTTCTGCCCTCTTACATGAAGTATTGCGTTTCTTCAGTAAGCTGCTCACAGCTTCCCTCCTCACCTTCACCCATCCCAACTAATTAAGTCTGTATTTGTCCTGTCCACTCTGCTGAATCTACCCTCAGTCGCTGACAGGTTTCTCCTTAAGAATTCTGTGACCTCTATTACACACGCCCTGATCTGCCTCTGTCTTAAATACTACGTCCTACCTTCTTTCTAAATCCCATCTCTCAGGTCACTACACTTTCTGGCTTCTTCTCACTCAGATGGCCTTTATTTAACATTTCTTTCCAGCTAAAAGCAACCCAATGACCTCTTAGTGCTAAGACTTTAAGACCATCTTAGTGCATGAAGAGAACAATAACCTTAATTCACACTACCATTAAACTTGTTTTTTTCCCCAGCAAATTAAATGGAAAATCATCGCTCCCCAATAGTTGCACATACTAGAAAAATGTCATTTTTCTTCAGTGATATGTCAGTAACATGATAAAACTTACCAAATTGCATGGATTAGAGTAATAGAGACAGCACTGGGTCAGGTTTTGTTTTCTCGCTGTCTTTTATATTTAGGTAGTAAGTTTAGTTCACTGTATGAAATGAACAATAAGATCTTCGCTTTTGATCATGAGATAAACCCCACATCATATGATATCACTCTGTTTAACTTTGCTTCTTTGTAAAAAAGAAGCATGGGAAGCACACATATTAAGTGTTAAAATTGCCACTCTGCAGTAAGGTGACTGAAGGCTCTCGGTGGTAATTTGCCTTTTTGAAGAACATGTCAAAGTCAATGTGGCTGTTGGGCATTAAAAACTAATTGCTGTGCCTTGAAATCCACTGCCACCATTGTTTTCTCAAGGAAAATGTGCTTGCAGAAGGTAAATTGGGGTGATGCACCTGTGCATTTTTCAGCATGAGGGGAAATGCATGGCTTTCCTCATGCATCCTCGAGCTGATGGAAAAGGGAGGCAGCATTGTGACGACCACCTTCCAAGTGTCAGGCAATGCAAAGAGCCGTCTGCTTGTCCTGTCACCACAAACTCTCTTAATGTGGTGTTCCAGTTCTTTGTCTTTTCAGTGATTTATTGATGGAGGTTGCAGTTTTGCCACTTAGGAATTGCAAAGGTCACAGCTACAAAGTCTTTTGGTTTGCTAAACAACAAATCCACACCAAAATTTGCAGGAGAGAGTCAAAACGCAAGCAAAGTTAGTGGATGCCGTATCTAAAGTCTTGTTTGTTTGTTTGTTTTTTAATAAAAGCTTTCACTCCTCACACTTATTTCTCCAGAATCCAAACCTTTGTGACTGACAAAATCAGCTCTGGAGATTTATACTTCAGCCAACACATCATCTATTATCCACCTTTGTTTTATCATTGATTTCTGTAGACTGAAGACAATCTTTTTTGATGGTAGCATTGTGCAAGTGCTCTTAGGGGAAAAAAAGAGTAATTTGTTCCGTCTTTTCGATTGTATGTTGCTTGTTCTCCAGCCTTGCACAAAATGTGAACTGTTGACACATTTCATTAGTTATTTATTGAACAGCACACTCAGGCAATTTTGAATAGTTTTGCTTGTGTGCTGTGCTTTTGGGATTGTGTTTATTGTCTACTGTGTCAAGAAAGACACACCAAAAAGTCTCACTCACGATACATTTTGAAACAAGTAATTTTCTAGGACACCATCTTGCTGTCTGTGACCAAAAATTGATGTTTTGCCGTGAAAAGTATCTGATCTTATACACAGACTTTCAGGTCTTTTCAGCCTCAGAACAAGGATGACACTGACTGCAAATAGCAGAATAATTGGTTTCGCAAAACTTAGTGCTCTTCCTGCAATATTTTTTTTTTTTTAAAGCATATCAGGTGTGTGTTTGAAGCTACTCAGGACTATTTTTCAGCAAGATCTTGAGTTGCTGTGAATGAAAATCAATTTTTGTTTCTCAAAATGTGTACATTACTTCCAGTAACAACCCTGTTTGTATTAAAGGGTTGTACCTTTAATGTACCAAGAACATTTCTGAGTTGCTCAGGATAAAGTTTCTATCTTTCTGTATAGTTCTAAATTTTTTTAGAATGTCATGTTACTCAGGACAAATTAAATAATGAATTTAACATCAATCTGAGACAGTAAAATGAAGAAAATGATGTATGATTAATCACGAAGAAACTCAAGGATGGCAGTGCAACTAGTGCCAATTCACAGTTTTACGGAAAATGGTTTTAATCAAAGAAACGTGACTTCAGTTTTTATGAGATAACTGGGTTGACTGGTAAGAGTAACTGAATAGTTCTGCCCAATGTTTTTTGACTTAGCAACGCACGACAGTCTGACTGAAGACTATCAGGCTATTCATGAAGCACACGTTACTATGAATTAGGAACTGGTCAACCAGAAGACCTCAAAAAATTTGCATTAGCGGAATATGTGGCATCAGTGTCACATAAGTGTCTTCCTGGCAGGATTCCCACTGATCCATTGATGACTCTGTTCTTTCCAATATTTTATTAACTATGTGAAACTAAATTAAAAATCATGACTGGCAATTTTTGCAGATGCTAAAAGCTTTGGACAAGAGAGAAAAAATGTCACTTACAGGGGAGTCATAGAGCGTATTCTAGGTTTGTAGCTAATTTGGGTCAGTCAAAGCATTTTCTAGTCCATGCAAGTCAAATGCAAAGTCATGCATCATGGGACAACAATTGCAAACACCTGCAGAGTGGTCGTTCTTTTGAAAAGCAATAACATTGTAGAGGTTCAGAATCTACAGGCAACTCAACAGTAATTCTCATCTTGAGAGTGCTGGAAAAAGACTAATCTGTTCTCAAACGGTGATAAGGAATTAGTGTGTACAGAAAGATCAGTTTGCATTTTCGTACAACTCGGGAACAGTGTGTCACAACCAGGACATTGTCTCATGTTCGCACATTCTCACGTCCACCTTTTAAAATGGAAGCTGAAAAATTGGAGAGCACTATTTGAATGCTGAGGAAAACAAAAGTCTAATTCAGGCACCTAAATGTATATCTGTCTACCAAGAAGAGAAAAAAAAAAAAGACTTGCTTATACGACATAAGTAGCTTTACAGGGAGAAATGTAGGGGGTCTTCTTTGGAGGAGGCCAAAAATGTAGATGAAAAGCAGTATTTGTCAAGAGCAGGCATGTTTCTTTAATGAACAGAGGACACTACCAGTAGAAGGGAAGATAAGAGCTCTGTAAGCCTTGCTATCCTGCCTCAGAGGCGTATTTCAGCATGTTAGTAAGCTCAGTGTCGGGTGTCATGTGAAAATCTACATCCCACAAGACACAAGAAATGAGCTGAGACAATCTCAGGTTCCATCTGGTTTTCTAACCTGAGGGGATTGCTTAAACCATCTAACTTTATAAACACTTAATTTAGGAGGCTGTTCCCTGTAGATACTCAATAGTCACTGGAGGGAGACAGAGTCCTCCATGAGAGCATGTAGGGACTGTTTTCAGGAGAAGCCTTTTGTTGTTGGTGGTTTTTTGTTTGTTTGTTTGTTTGACAGCTGCATGGGGTGTCCAGAAAGAGAACAATTTCCTGATACTGGTGGTAAGTCAGGGGTGGCATGGTGCTGATGTATGTATATTATCCCCTCCATCTCAAGCTCCTTGGCAGCTGGAGGCAGCTGGAACACAGTACTTACCCAGGCAGGGAGGGGAACAGGACACCCCAAAAGTGTTGTCCTGAGTGTCCCAGGAAGGACAGTGGTCTCCAAGAGGAGGACGGTCCAGGAGCAGGTGGTATTTCAGGTGCAGTGTCTGTGCAGAAGCAAATGAAGACAGGGTAATTGAAGGACTAAACTCCACTCTGGAATAGCATCAGATGTCAACATGAACGGCATGCCTGGTTATTTGGATGCACAGCATAAATTTCTGGGACAGGAGTGTCAGACAGCCAGCTTGTGAGGCTCAGTTTTATCTGCTTCTGTTGTTTGTGAGGGAGACGTGGCATTCCGCTGCAGGAAATGGGAGCCAAAGAGGGGAGCAAAAGCTGGCAGCACAGAAAGAATCCAGTTTTTCTTCGTGCAAAACCAAGACGTGAGATTATGTTCCTGTAAAAGCAAAAATTCCAGCTGCCAAACCACACGCATCTCTACACGGCAAGGTAAATCAAAGCATGGAGAAAAATTCCTGTGCTTCCAGTGTACAGGCAGCCCATATTTTTGTGCAACTGTGAAATCAAGATCTCCAGGAGCTGCCCCCTTCCTCTTTGCTGAATCATTCGCGTTCAAAACATGATGTCCAAGCTGTGGTCCACAGTTTGGGACTGAGCGTGCCTGATGACCGCCCTAGTGCCAATGACACGGCCCGGTGGCAGTGCTGTAGACGGCTACACCAGAGCTGGTCAGTGAGTAAGTGATCTGGTAACACCTGCTTCCATCCTGCTCTACCCAAGACCCACAGCAGCTCAGGTCCAGGTTCAACAGTGGTCCACAAGGTAGTAATGAAAATGAAAAAAGAAGCTGGAGCCTCTCTGCTGTGAGGGCAGGCTGAGAGAACTGGGGGGGTTTAGCCTGGAGAAGAGAAGGCTCCGGGGAGACCTTCCAGCCCCTTCCAGTCCCTAAAGGGGCTCCAGGAAAGCTGGGGAGCGGCACTTCATCAGGGAATGGAGTGATAGGACTAGGGGCAATGGTTTTAAACTGGAAGAGGGGAGATTTAGATGAGATTTTAGGAGAAAATTCTTTGCTGCGAGGGTGGTGAGGCACTGGCCCAGGTTGCCCAGAGAAGCTGTGGCTGCCCCATCCCTGGAGGGGTTCAAGGCCAGGTTGGACGGGGCTTGGAGCAACCTGGTCAGTGGGAGGTGCCCCTGCCCAGGGCAAGGGGGTGCGACTGGAGGATCTTTAAGGTCCATTCCAACCCAAACCATTCTATGATTCTATGATAACAGGATTTATATCCTTGTGTCCTCCTTCCCTGAGTAGAAAGGAAAAATAATACTCAGCATAGAGATATCTTTAGGAGTGTTATTTTACAAAAGCATTGATTAAGGCAATAAAAAATCCCATTCAAAAGCAGAAACACTTCCTGCAGACAGGATCTTTCAAACGATGGGGTGTCTCCAGATACGGAATACTGTGCCTGATTCAACTGACTCCTCGCCATGCTTCGGTTCAGGCTGACTAAGGAGCAAGCAGCCTCAGGTCCTGGGAGTGAACTGGTGAGCTGGAAAGCCCCTGGCTCACATACAAGGGAGTGAGGGTGTCTTGAAAAAGATTTCAAAAGGTGGTTTTGAAGTACAAGATGCAATACAACCAAGGTACGGAACAAGATACTAGCACTAAAAAACCCCCATCTATCTTGTCTATACAATTTCTACAGCAACTCTTTCACTCTAAATAGTGCCATCAGGATGGGCCCGGTTGGAGCTCTCCCTGAACTGCAGCTGGACCGCAGGCCAGGTGACTCTCCTCTTGAGCTGGGATCCCTCTCAAGGTTTGATATTCCTTACATGAGACTAAGAGATCCTTCCCTACCCAAGGCAGAGAGATTCCCTACCTGCAATAGATTCTCCATGAGAGACTGATAGCATGCTGTATCAATGCTATGAAACATCACTAACCCATAGAGTTAATATTAGTCTAAACATTGTATGGATAATTCCATGAGACATAAACCATTGTTCAAGCCTGAGACTGAGATCGGAGCCAGCTGCACCAAGGCTCCAAAAAGAAAGCAGGGGGGTCCACTCTGAACTTTGGAACTCAATGGCAGGGCCCTCTTTACTGTGCGTCTCTGGTCTCTGGGTGAACCCTTCTAGCTTGAGTCTAACTCCATTTTCCTTTGTATGCTTCTGCCATGCAGTAATTCATAAGGTGAACCATGCCATCAAACTTATTGAAAGTTGTCAAACCACTGTTAAACTGAGTGAAATTCCATCCAACTTAATGAACCGTCAAATTATTATTTTACCTTAATAAACCATATTGCGGCTTCTCTCTTTCGAGTGAGATGCATTACACTCACCCGTGACAAATAGGTACCGAAGAGTGATTACCAACTACAACCACCAGTTCATGTGTGACCACCATCAGAAACTGTATTTTCAACACTCTCTTTCAATATTCTACAAGACCTGAGCACACGCGATGTGATCACTGCTTCTCTTCAGGGAGTATCGACTGCACTCCTATGCGAGTCATCTTTATAACGCTTCTTACACTAAGAGGGGGGAGTGAAACTGGATGATCTTTAAGGTCCCTGCCAAGCCAAACCATTCTACGATTCTATGATAATATCTTTATCAATGACCTGCATGAGGGGGTCGAGTGCACCTTCAGTAAGTTTGCAGAGGACACCGAGTTGGGCGGGCGTGTTGATCTGCTGGAGGGTAGGAAGGCTCTACAGAGGGATCTGGACAGGTTGGAATGTTGGGCCGAGGCCAGCAGCGTGAGGTTCAATAAGGCCAAGCGCTGGGTACTGCACCTGGGTCACAACAACTGTCAGAAAAGGACCTGGGGGTGTCGGTCAACAGCCAGCTGAATATGAGGCAGCAGTGTGCCCAGGTGGCCAAGAAGGCCAGCAGCATCCTGGCCTGTATCAGGAACAGTGTGGTGAGTAGGACTAGGGCAGTGATCATCCCCCTGTACTCGTCACCAATGAGGCCCCACCTCGAGCGCTGTGTCCAGTTTAGGGCCCCTCACCACAAGAAAGACATTGAGGAGCTGGAGAGGGTCCAGACAAGGGCAACGGAGTCTGGAGAAGAAGTCTTATGAGGAGCGGCCGAGGGAGCTGGGGTTCTTCAGCCTGCAGAAAAGGAGGCTGAGGGGAGACCTTCTTGCTCTCCACAACTACCTGAAAGGAGGTTTTAGGGATCACAGAATCATAGAATCGCCTAGGTTGGAAGGGACCTTTCAGATCATCTAGCCCAACCGTCAACCTAACTCTGACAAATAACCATCTCTAAACCGTATCTCTAAGCACTATGTCTATCCACCTTTTAAATACCTCCAGGGATGGTGCCTCAACCACTTTCCCGGGCTGCCTGCTCCAATGCTGCGTAAAAATTTTTCCTAATATCCAATCTAAACCTCCCCTGGTGCAACATGAGGCCTTTTCCTCTTGTTCTGTTGCCTGTTACCTGGGAGAAGAGACTTGTGGTTTTGGCCACATTGTCCAATGGCCGGCAACAGATGTTCCCCCGCACCTCTCGTGCATGGGGAGGAGGGGGAGAGAAAAAGAGAGATTTACGAGTTACGAAGAAACTAAACTACTTTAATAAAATATTAAGAATAAAATAAAAAGGAAAATACTGAAATAGATACGCTATATACAAAACTGCATTAAGCTCCCAGGAGGACGTCACCGGCAGGCACTGGGGAAGACCCAGACTGGACTTAGTGACGAGCAGGACCCCAGAAGACCACCAATGGACATGGATGCGCATGCCTCAAGGACATTTACATATAGTAATGAGTTCTAGGTAATAATAGGAATGTGTTAATAATTTCTGGGAAATGTAATTAAGATGTATATTCCGCTTGCTTCTAACCTTTGTAGTTGAGCAACCCGGCTTGCACATTAGGCGAAGGGGTTCCTGGTCCGCCCAGCGCTGCAATAAAGAATGCCTGCTTTCTAACACTCCAAAATTGAGTCTTCGAGAGTCCTTAATCGTGGGCTTACGGTATCGCCACCGCTGGTGCAGCCACTCTCCACCCCTCCCGGCACCCCGAGCGTGCCTGGGGGAGGTACTGAACGGAGCGTGAACAAAGGATTAGATATATAAGAAAGCCAAGTTTGTAATAAAGAGAGAGCTTAACTTAACTCTTCAAGGAGAGTCTTGTCGTTTGTCCGTCCCGACTGAAACGGCAGGCTACACATTTAGCAAAGCTACCTGGCTAGACAACACCAGGGGAACTACCAGTCGAGCTGGCCCTGCCCAGACAAAACTGCCACGGCCCGTAGAAGGGGATAAAGTCCCCGAAGTGCACATGAAGAATATGTCAGGGAAGACAGTCGGGGTTAGTCCTGCCTCAGGCAAAGGCAAACCCACCCGTGGGAGTGCTTTTGCCCAAGGACCTGGGTGTGCTTGGTGGGTGATGCGGAACGATGGGGAAGTCCGATGTGCACCTCATGGGGATCTGATTTTGGGCGAGAATAGCCAAGGAATCAAATTGCATGATGTTAATTGCTAAGTAACTCTGCCACTGTGTCCTTATTACTCTAATTGCTATCGGTGGTACTACAGTAAGAATCACCCAAGTTAAGGACAGATGGACTTGCGTGAAAAAACGAGTAAAGCGCAGCGATGATGGGATCAGAACTGACCTCAGCAGCTGGTGCCCAGCGCCTTCGTCAAGATCTACACCTTCAGCCCATGGACTGTGGGCATGAGCCGCACCGTGTACACCAGCCACAGGTTCCAACAATACAGCGTGCAACAGTCCAGCCCCACACAGCACCTCACCTGCCCTGGAGCCCAAAGCCGTGCATTAAATCACAGAACCATAGAATCATTTAGGTAGGAAAAGACCCTTGGGATCACCGAGTCCAACCATCAACTCCACTCTACAAAGTTCTCCCTTACACCATATCCCTCAACACCACATCTAAACGACTCTTAAACACATTCCGGGATGGTGACTCCACCACCTCCCTGGGCAGCCTATTCCAGTGTCTGACCACGCTTTCTGTGAAGAATTTTTCCCTTATGTCCAGCCTAAGCCTACCCTGTTGCAGCTTGAAGCCATTCCCTCTTGTTCTATCGCCAATTACCTGTGAGAAGAGACCAGCACCAACCTCTCTACAATGGCCTTTCAAGTAGTTGTAGAGAGCGATGAGGTCTCCCCTCAGCCTCCTCTTCCTCAAACTAAACCCTCCCAGCTCCTTCAATCGCTCCTCATCAGATTTATTCTCCAGGCCTTTCACCAGCTTCGTTGCCCTCCTCTGCACTCGCTCCAGCACCTCGAGATCTCTCTCGTGTTGAGGTGCCCCGAACTGGACACAATACTCAAGGGGTGGCCTCACCAGTGCTGAGTACAGGGGGACAATCACCTCCCTCCTCCTGCTGGTCACACTATTTCTAATACAAGCCAGGAGGCCATTGGCCCTCTTGGCCACCTGGGCACACTGCTGGCTCATGTTCAGCCGCTTGTCAATTAGAACCCCCAGGCCCTTTTCTGCCAGGCAGCTCTCCAGCCACACTGCCCCAAGCCTGCAGCGATGCATGGGGTTCTTGTGGCCCAAGTGCAGGACCCGGCACTTGGCCTTGGTGAAGCTCATACCGTTAGCATTGGCCCATCGCTCCAATCTATCCAAGTCTCTCTGTAGAGCCTCCCTATCCTCACGGAGATCAACACTCCCGCTTAGCTTCGTGTCCTCTGCAAACTTGCTGATGATACACTCCATGTCCTTATCAAGGTCATCGACACAGATGTTGAACAGAAATGGTCCCAACACCGAGCCCTGAGGGACACCACTTGTGACCGGCCACCGGCTGGATTTAACTCCATTGACCACCACTCTTGGGGACCGCCCAGCCAGCCAGTGCTTGATCCAGCCGATCGTATGCTCATCCAGGCCACGAGCCGCCAGTTTTTCCATGAGAATTCTATGGGGGACAGTGTCAAATGCTTTTCGAAAGTCTAGGTAGACAATGCCCACAGCCTTTCCCTCATCCAATAATCGGGTCATCTTGTCATGGAAGGAGATCAGGTTCGTCAGGCAGGACCTGCCTTTCCTAAACCCATGCTGACTGGGCCTGATCCCCTGCTTGTCCATTATATGACTTGTAATGGCACTCAAGATGGTCTGCTCCATGAGCTTCCCTGCTAGCGAGGTCAGACTGACAGGCCTATAGTTTCCCGGATCCTCCTTTCTGCCTTTTTTGTAGACGGGCGCTACGTTTGCTACCCTCCAGTCCATTGGGACCTCCCCAGTTAGCCATGACTTCAGGTAGATCATGGAAAGTGGCTTGGCGAGCACGTCTGCCAACTCTTTCAGCACTCTTGGATGTAACCCACCCGGTCCCATAGACTTGTGCGCATCCAAGCGGCGTAGCAGGTCGTAGATCACTTCCTCTTTCATTGCGATGACCTCCTTCAGCTTCCCCTCCCTGTCTCCTAGCTCACGAGGCTGGGTGCCCAGGGAACAGCTCGTTCCACTGCTAAAGACTGAGGCAAAGTAGGCATTGAGCACCTCAGCCTTTTCCTCATCCTTTGTGACTCTGTTTCCCTCTGCATCCAATAAGGGAGGGAGATTTTCCCTAATCCTCCTTTTGTTGTTAATGAATTTATAGAAACAGTTTTTGTTATCCTTAACAGCTGTAGCTAGGTTGAGCTCTAGCTGCGCTTTGGCTCTCCTAATTTTCTCCCAGCACAGCTTCGCTATATCCTTATAGTCTTCATGAGAGACCTGGCCCCTCTTCCAGAGGTCATAGACTCTCCTTTTGTTCTTGAGGTCCAGCCAAAGGTCCCTACTTAGCCAGGCCGGTCTCCTTCCCCGCCTACTTGTTTTTCAGCACACAGGGACAGCCTCCTGCTGTGCCTTTAAGACTTCTCTCTTGAAGTATGTCCAGCCTTCCTGGGCTTCTATATCCTTCAGGGCAGCCTCCCAAGGGATTTTCTCCAGCAGTCTTCTCAACGGGTCAAAATTTGCCCCCCGGAATTCTAGGGCGGCACTTTTGCTAACCCCTCTCCTTGTTTCCCCGAGAATCAGAAATTCGATCATCTCACGATCACTGTGCCCTAGACGGCCACCAGCCTTTACTTCCCCCACAAGATCTTCCCTGTTCACGAGAAGCAGGTCCAGGAGGGCACCTTCCCTCGTCGGCTCGCTTACCAGCTGTGTGAGGAAGTTATCTTCCACACATTCCAGGATCCTCCTGGATTGCTCCCTCTCTGCTGTGTTGTATTGCCAGCAGAGACCCGGGAGGTTCAAGTCCCCCACAAGAACAACGGCAAGTGACTGCGAGATTTCCCCCAGCTGCTTACAGAAAGCTTCCTCCGCCTCACTGCTTCGGTCGGGAGGTCTGTAGCAGACTCCCACAGCGATAGCGGCTTTATCGGCCCTTAACCTCATCCAAACGCTCTCCACCCCATCATCAGTATACTTGATTTCCGAGCTCTCATAGCATTCTCTAATATACAGGGCCACTCCTCCGCCTCTCCTTGCCTGTCTGTCCCTCCTGAAGAGCTTGTCGCCATCGCTTGTGGCACTCCAGTTGTGTGAGGCATCCCACCACGTTTCTGTGATAGCCACTAGGTCATAGTTTCCCTGGTGCATCATGGCTTCAAGCTCCCCCTGTTTGTTGCGCATACTGCGTGCATTGGTATAGAAGCACTTCAGATGTGCCAATGACTCCAGCACCCTTTTGTGAGTGTGGGCCCCATTTCCCACCAGACCCCTCTCAGGTGCTTCCATGATTTCTAAAGGTCTCTCCCTTCTCTCAAATGAAATGGCAGAGGGAGAGTCCTCGCTAGCCCACCATCCTTCAAGCCCTGGCATGCCTCCCTTGGGTTTATTCCTGACAGGCCCAGTTATCTCCCCTTCCCCCCTCATGTCTACTTTAAAGCCCTGTCAACGAGCCTTGCGAACTCCTGCCCCAAAATTCTTTTCCCCTTCTGAGACAGGTGCCTTCCACCTGCCACCAGCAGGTCAGGTGACTCATATAGCAGCCTGTGATCAAAGAACCCAAAGCCCTGCCGATAACACCAGTCCCGGAGCCACGAGTTGACCTTTTGCCTCTTCCTGTTAATTTCCTCATTCACGATTGCCACTGAAGGGATGGAGGAGAATACAACTTGTGTTCCTGATCCCTCAAGCCGCCGCCCCAAGGCTCAAAAATCTCTTTTAATTGATTTTGGGCTCCTTCTACCCACTTCATCACTACCCACCTGAAATACTAAGAGGGGGTAATAGTCAGAGGAGTTTACTAGGGCCGGAAGTTTGTCCAACTCATCCCTGACCCGTGCCCCAGGGAGGCAGCAGACTTCCCTGTGGAGTGGGTCTGGACGGCACATTGGCCCCTCCGCCCCCCTCAATAGAGAGTCACCCACAACAATGGCCCCTCTGCTTTTCCTTTTGGAGCCAGTTGTGATGCTGGGTCCGTGGCGACTTGGTCTTTCTGACATTTCTGGCCTGGGTGTATCATCCTCCTCTCCAACAGCCAGCTCCTCCTGCAGGGCTTCCTATCTGTTCTGCAAGGGTAACTGGGAAGGTGGGAGGGGCCGGGAGGGGATTCGCCCGCTTCCCCGAGCAGGGACCTGTTTCCATTCCCCCTCTTCTCTGCCATGCCCTCCTATTGCCTGGTGACGAGAGGGGAGGGGATCCTCTGACTTGTGTGGGGCCTCACCCTCTTCCCTTTCTCTCAGGGAGCGGGTCCACCGGTCCCTCTCCCTCTCGCGTTCTCTGATACTCCTCAACCTTTCCACTTCCTCCTTCAGCTCAGCCACCAGAATGAGCGGATCATTCACCTGTTCACATCTGACACAGGTGTTGTCTCCGCTGCCCTCCATCGCGAGTGCCAGGCTCCGGCGCTCTTTGCAGCCAGAGGCCTGGAGGCCCATATGTTTGTGCGGGGCCCCTGTCTGGGTGCCCACAGTATTTTTAACAGCAGCCTTCGACCGGGTAGCAACCGCGGCTGGATCTCTACACACAAGCGAGACCTTGTGAGTCAACGGTCAGTTGGGGTGAGCACTGGTTGCTCTGTAGCCAGGGACTAGTCCCTGCCCTCCCGGAGGCTTCCTATAACCTGGTGGCTTGATCAACCGGGGGAGGTGCTGTCTCCACCCCCAGGCTCACTCGGCAGCCCGCCCACCAGCTGACAGCCCTCAGCACAGGCCGAGGCCTTTTGCCGGCTTCCAAAAGCCCCCCAAAGAGCTTTTTGGTGGTCCTTTTTGCTGCAGATCCCTTCCCCAGCGCAGTCTTACCTGCCCTGAAGCTGGTCTCCGCGGCAATGGGACTCAAGGAACTCAAGGGACATTTTAGAGGGATGGATGATAGACTAAGGGCATTATATCTGTATGAATATATATGTAGACATATATAAGCTTTAATTAACACACTCCTATCTAACGCTTGGCCAATCCATAGAGCATTATATGGATGTGGCCACGTGTAGTGCCTCTGGCCTTCTTGTGGGGCTGCCACCAGTGCTGCGGCCACTCTCCACCCCTCCCGGCGCCGCTCTGCCCAGCGGGTGGTAGAGAAGCAACCGGCTCCGACACGGCGGATTTCGTAGCTGGACAGCCCCGATGCGGCCCCTCCAGCTGTCGGGGGGTGGCGGGGCTCTGCACAGTGTGAGGGCGGCCTGGCAGAGTAGGTCCCCATGGGTGTTTGAGGGGGAGCAGGGCAGTGCAGGACGGGCAAGAAGAGCTCAAACACCACGTGAAGTTCCACCGTCTTTTTATTAAAGGCTGAGAGACACAGGCAGGCTAGTTGTGCTCCTCCTCCTCCTCCTCCATCGCCCCCAAAGCTGGGACCACAGCGCTTGCAGGCGGAATCTGGAGGGAGGCTTTTCCACCACAGCCTTCACGTTCAGCAGGGTTTGAGCCGCCAGGGAAGAGACCCACAGGCTGCTGTCGCTTGCCGCGCCTTCAAGAGCTGGGGCAGAAAGGAAGAGAGGCGAGGTCAGAGCCCAGATCTTCAGAGAGCTCCGGAGCCCCTTCGGCCAGGGCCCCTCGTGCCCTGCCCCAGCTCTTCCCAAGGCCAGGAGGGAGCCAGAGGCGCTGGCATGAGCCACAAGGTGCTGGCCAGCAATGCCCCACAAGCCCTCCCTGGCCAGGGCAGGGACCGCAGCTCCCTACCAGGGGCTCTCCTGCTCCCTGCCAGCCCCGGCACACACCCCGCTGCCCTCGCTCACCGTCGTAGATGACCTGGAGCTCCTCCTGGCGCACATCCCTCAGCTGCCGCCCGGCGAGCCCTAGGCACACACAGCCCGTCACAGACCCCACTGGCCTGCCCGCCCCAGCAGCCCAACTCCCCCCCACCGGCCCCACGGGCCTGGCCACGCGCCCTCCTGCCCTCGGGCCCGGCTGAGCCCAGGCCAGTGCCCTGAAGGTGAAGCCCAAGGCGGCGGCCACGGACCCCGCAAGGCTGCCAGCAGCTGCCCCTGCGTGGGCAGGGGTGGGAGAGGGCGGCAGGAAGCCCCGTGGGCGCCCGGCCCCGCATCGGGCAGTCGGGGCTCTGCAGGCTCCCGGTGCATTCGGCAGCAGCCGTGGCTGGGGCTCAGCTGCCGCGGGGCAGGGAGGGACCCCCGGCCGGGTTGTGGCTCACCGATGAACCTGACGGCTGCCTCGCGCAAGGGCTGCTGTGGGCTCCGCAGGTAGAGCAGGCTCTGCCACAGGTACTCCTCCGCTCTGCCTCTGCCCTCCGCCAGCTGGAGAGAGCAGGAGGGGACAGGGTTGGCCCAGAGCCTCCCCCTGTGCCCGGGGCTGGCCTTTCCTGCCTTCCCCTGCCCGCGCCCCCAGGACGCCGCAGTAGGCAGGGGCCCAGCTGCCAGCCCCACGCGCTGGGTGCTGGGGGAGAGGGGCTTCTCCAGGCTGGCTGTGGGGCTTCGAGGCTGCCCTTACCAGGCACTTGCCGATCCGCCATGGCTGCTTTGTCTCCAGCAGCTTCCTGATCTGCCTCCGCTTCAGGAACTTGGCAGCTCCCAGGAGGGCTTCCCAGGAGGCCTGCAGAGCAGCAGAGAGTGGGAGATGGCACCGCCGCTCAGGGGACAGGACCTGGGGGTCCCTGTGCAGCGCAGGGGGGCAGCAAGGGTTGTGGGTCCAAGCCCTGGCCTCAGGCATCTGCAGGCGCCCCTGGGAAGCCCAGGGGAGCTCCAGGCCTTAGGTGTTAGGGTGGCCGCGCCCTGCTGCTCTGCTCTGCTGCATCGAGCAGGGCAGGGGTAGGACATGTCCCTGCCCACCTCCTCAGCTGCTGCCAGCTGGGAGGGGCTCGGAGCCCTCCTCAGGGCCCCAGCTGCAGCACCTTCAAAGGGCTTAGAAATCCCCACCTGAGCCACGCTGTGGTCCTTGTCATGCAGGTGGAAGAACAGGGGCATCAGGATCCTCTGCACATCCTTCTGCATATGTTCTTTGTGGGTGCTGCCTGCAACCTCCATCGCATCTGCGCAGAGGAGGATGGAGCACTTTCGCACGTAGCTGGACTCCTAGGAGGAGAGAAGGAAGAGGGGAGGACCTCCGTCCTGGCTCCTCCAAGCCGACGGTGAGGGGACAAATGCTTGTGGCTCTCCCTTTGCAGTGAGGAGAAGGACTCACGGGCCAGTGGGCATGCGCGCACAGAGGGACGCACCACCCCAGACCGGCACGCATGCCCCCCCCGGCATGCTAACCATGCCTCCGCTCTCCCAACGCCTTACGTTTTCAAAGAGGGGCGGAAGCATCCTGACCAGCTGCGGAGCGATGGGGACAGCCAGGTGGAGCACGTTGCTGAGGGCAGTCAGGGCTGCTGTCCTGACGTCGCAGTCGCTGTCCTGCAGTAGCTGCATGACCTCTGGCAGCAGGTCTTGCAGCGTTCCCACCTACGAGAAACATACCCTTTTGTTATGCGATGCAATCGAGGAGCACACCGCTAAAGCCACGCTGCGTGTCGAGGTTGCAGGGCCGGTCAGGCGGAGATCTCTCCATGTGCGGCTCAGCCCAGGGCCGGGCCTGAAGTGGTCACGGGCCACTGAACGGGGCAGCGGGGGGAGCAGGCAGTGGTCCCGCTGCTCCCGATTCCTGGCAAAGCCCGAGCAAGTCGCTGCACGCTCCGCACCTGCAGCCCAGCCCCAGGCGGACACCCACACTGTGCCTGGCTGCCCCTGCCCACCTGGTCCTGTCTCCTGGACAGCGTGACCAGGCTTCTGACTACCAGCCTGCGCAGCACCACATTCTTGCTCTTCATGTGGGACTCCAGGATGTCCAGGAACTGGCCGTGGACGTGCTCACAATCGGTGTAATCCAGGAGCTGAAACGCAATTGGCAGCAGAGTGAGAGCCCAGCACAGGCAGCAGAGCTCCCGGACGGCTCGGGGCAAGGCACCAGGGCCGGTCACAGCCCAGGCGGGAGGCAGCAGGGTCCACAGAGGGCCCTCGCCGCCTCCCCTCAGCCCTCTGTCCACGCAGGCAGCCTGGCTTGCCCCCGCCTGCCCTCAGAGAGGCAGCGCGTGCCAGCAGGCCCACCTCCACGAAGACCGTCATGGCGCCAACGTCCTGCACGGCCTGACGCTGCAAGAGGCTGTTGACCGCCTGCTCAGACGCAGTGATGCAGCAGAACGGTTCTTGACGCCGCAGCACCCTGGCCGGGGGAAGAAGGCGTTGGCAGCACCGAGCTGGGCAGGCAACCTCTCTGGGACTGCGCTGCCAGCTGGGGGGCAGCTTGTGTGCCCGGCCTTGGCTGCTCACGCTCCACCACCCACCAGGACGGGGATCGTACAGGCGGCCCTTCACCGCCAGGGGAGAAACGGCCGGGCAGGCAAGGAGGGCTGAGCAGGCTCTCACCTAGCCAGCACGGCGACACCGCTGTGGTAGGTCTCGGCGCTCGTGAGCATGTCCCAGGCACCCTGCCTCCCGATGTCTTCGACCAGGGAGGCACCGCCCAGGCACTGGAAGAGAGCTTGCATGGCGCTCACTGCGCTCCTGCAGGCAGAGCAAAGCATGGTCACACGTGGAGCCCCAGTCCCGGCTTCGGCTCCGGGCCCAGGGAGAGCCCAGGGACGGGGATGGAGCACCCGAGGAGTGCTGGAGCACCTGAGCAATGGAGGATGGTTGGGTGTCCTGCTCGCACTGCAAGAGCGGCAGCAGCCCATCTGTGGGCTGTGCAGGCTGTGTGAGATCTGGAAGAGCACTTCCATGAAGAGCCGGCTAAGAAGTAAATGCACGGTCCGTCGGCTGGAGGGCTCCAGGAAGATCTCGTGCATGGCACGGGCCACCTGCAGAAACAGCCCAGCACGGCTCTCACTGGAGTCGTGTCCCTGCGGCACAGCCTGCTCTGGCCAGCAGCCACCCTGCCCCGGGCTTCCCCGCTGCCGAGCCGGCTGGAGGCGGCGGGTGGGGAGCGGGGCCGCCGAGGGCAGCAGGGCCAGGGCAGGCGGCCTGCCTGCACGCCGTGGGGCCGAGCGGCACGCGCTGCCCTGCTCGGCTGTGGCCCGAGGGCCCTGGGCCAGGTGCCCTGGGGAGGGCCGGCTTTGGGGGCGGATGGAGAGGGCCAGAGGGGCTGGAGA
Organism: Larus michahellis; assembly: GCF_964199755.1. Taxonomy (NCBI): domain Eukaryota; kingdom Metazoa; phylum Chordata; class Aves; order Charadriiformes; family Laridae; genus Larus; species Larus michahellis. The sequence goes on from NC_133930.1 coordinate 82,649,988, forward strand.
GGGGCGTGCAGCCCCGGGCAGGATGGACCAAGCCTTGTCCAGACACTCACGGCCAGGAAACATTGGCAGCTGTAGATTTTCTTGCTGCTGCACTGGATGGTGAATTGTTGATTGACCTGCAGCAGCGCCCACAGCACCGTGTTCCCGAGGCTGCGCTCACAGGCCAGCATGTTCCACATGGCCCTGGCAGTCCTGCAGAGCCAGAGCACACTGTCAGCGCGGCCACCTCGGCCACCACCTCTTCTGCTTGCTCAGGCCCCGGAGGTCCCGAGCTGCCCCCGAGGCTGTCGCGCCACGTACCCGTCACAGTGCGGGGAAACCTTCAGCAGGCCAGTGACCACCTCCTGAGGGCTGAAGGTGGCCACTCGGAGAAGGGTCCTCCTCAGGATGTCCTGGAGTGGCTCCTGGCTGATGCAGGCCAGCTGCCTGTGCATGGCCTCCACGAGCTCCTCCACCTGTCGGAGGCAGTGGGCTGGAGCGGGCTGGAGCACAGCCCCCTGCCACCAAGAACTGCTTCCCTCGCGCCGCCCTTCGCTGGCCTCAAAGCCTGCCCGTTGGGCGCTCCGAGCCCTGGCCTCGGGGCGGGGGGAATGGCCCCTGCAGGGCACGCGCACAGGGCAAGCCGGCTGCACGCTGCCTACCTTGGTCAGCCGCAGGTCGAAGCCTTTCAAGACGTGCTCCACAATCTTGGCAACCAGCTGGGTGTCAGAGACCCTTGGGTCTGCCATGTTTGTGAAGACGGCGAGGAGGAAGTCGCTCCTCTCGGGTGGGAGGAAGGCTCTGCCAAATGTCTGAGGGAGAGAGGGAGGGAAAAGGTGTCACACTGAGTGCCCTGGTGGCGGGCACTGCTGGCTCTGCCGGCAAGCAGAGCTCGCCTGTGGCCAGGACGGCCGGAGCTGCAGCGGTGATGCTGGGCTAAAGCTTTGGACTACTCCAAAGCGGTGGCTCCCCACAGCCCGAGGGGTGGGAGGCTGTGCCATCGCCCGCCGTGGCTGATGCACTGGTTCGTCTCAGCCTCCTGCCAGCGCCATGGCCAAGACCCCCAGGAAGGGAGGAGTTTGTTACCATCCCGCTGTCAATGGCTTCCTTGGGCCAGAAGGTGCTGATGCCTTCCCGATCCCGTTCTATGGCCGGGTCCACGAGTGCTGCGTGGGAGGCTGGGCAGGAGGGAAAAGACAGCGTGAGCGGCAGGAAGAAGGCAGAGCTGGGGCAGCAGGTGAGGGCATGAAGGAGAGCTCTGTGCCTGGCTCTCTGTTCTGTGGGGAGCTGGAGAAGTGGCAGGGTGGCAGGCAAGGAGGGGAAACCGCCTCTTAGGCTGCGTAAGGGCAGGAGCGTGGGGACTGGCTTTCTGCTCGGGGGCAGGAGGAGAGAAGGCCGGGCACGCTGCTGCCACAGGCTCTCCAGCCCAAGGGTTCTCGGGACAGGCCGCAGGCTGCCGCTCCAAGGCGGGCTGCCTGGGCCCGGGGCTTGGTGCGGCACGGCTGCTGCCCTGCTCCAGCCTGGGAGGAGTTTGCTGCCCCTGCCTCTAGCAGAGGAGGGGGGGCCGAGGTGGCGCGGCGCCATGCCCGGGCCCCTGTGGCTGGAAGGCCCCAGCCCGCCCCAGCTTCTCTTACCATGTCGCAGCAGAATGAACCTGTGGAAGAGGCACAGGGCCTGCCCAGCCCCCCAGCTGATCTCCTGGTCCTCCTCGGCATAGCACAGGGTGAGCAGCCCTAGCGCCTGCCCCAGGAATGGCACAGGCTTCTTCAGGTAGAAGAAGGGGCTGATGCCTTTGCAGGCCAAGTTGTGTGGCTCGTCCTGTGGCAGAGAGAACGGAGCAGTAGGCGGAGCTCTGGAGGGCTCTGCCCCGTGCTGCACCCCATGGAGAGCCAGCCTGCGGCAGCCGCCTCGGGGCGAGCAGCGTGCTGGGCAGAAGCCCGGGGGAGGCAGGGAGGCAGGGAGAGAGGGAGGGCTGCCAGGGCTGGGCCTGCAAAATGCTCCCGTGCCCTGGGACGGAGCTGGCTGCCGAGAACAAAGGCACGGGAGGGAGCGGCTCCAGGAGAGAGGGTCCAAGATGCTGGCGCAGGGCCGAGCCTTCCCAATCCCAATCCCCTGCCCCACACCCAGGCTTCCCTCGCAGGGAGCCCAGCGCTACCGGCTACGCTGGGGCAGCAGGACGGGGCGAGGGGTGCCAAGAGGTCGCAGGCAGGCCCCCTACCTCCAGCATGGTTTCAGGTCTCAAGTGCTGGCTCAGGCTTACAATCCTCCCCACAGCCCTCCGGCGTCTGGTCACCTCCGGGGATGTCGTGAGGGACAGCAGGACCTGGGAAGGCAAAAGCCGATGGTCGACCTTGGGAAATGACGGCGGCTCCCAGAGCGGTGGCTCTGCCAAGCACCTGCTGGGTTTACGCAGCGTGCTGCCGAGGCTTGCCCTGCACGGGAGGAAGCCTGGACTGGGGTCCAGCCACCTCGCAACCTCAGGGACCGTTGCCAACAGCTGGTGACCTGCGGCAGTCAGGGAGGTAGCTGGATGCCATGCCCCCAGCCACCTCTGCCCCTTCCCTCACGCTCCTCCAGAAACGGCCGCACGTCCCCTCTGTGGGAGGACAGGAACCTCCACGGGGACCTGCCCCAGGGAGGTGCCAGCACCTCTGCCTCCGCAGCTTCGGGGCTGGGCTGCCCTTGCACCATGGCCACGTCCCAGCAGCTCTCTGCCCTGCTGCCTTCTGGGGAGGAGAGCGGGCACGGGGCGGGTGGCGAGGGCGGTGGCTCAGCAGTGCCAGCTGCCAGAGCAGGGGAGCGGGGAAAGGCACTCAGACTCCTTCCGCTGCTCCAGTTCCGGGCTGGGCTGTGCACGCTCCAGAAGGTCGCCCCTCTTTGGGGTAGGGCAAGGAAAAGACCCCGAGAGCCCCGCTCCTGGCAGATGCCTGACTCCTGGCAGATGCCTGACCTGCAAGATCATGTCCACTCTCTGGACGCTGGAACTCAGCGAAGCTTCATGCGTCACCACCTCCAGCATCCTGTCCAGTGTTTTCAAGATCTGTAAGGGGATAGAGCGGGTGGCCCACTTGCCCCGGCCCTTCTTCCTTGCAGGGAGCTGGCTTGCATTCCTTCCACCTGAGGCGGCCTGCAGCTGCCCTCTGCGCCTGGGAGCGGCCTCAGGCTCTCCCTGCTCTTGCTTCTTCACCTGTCATCTTCCCGCAGCCAAAGCCAGCTAGGAAAACGTGCGCAGGGACTGAGCGGCAGGCTTTCCGTAGCTCAGCCCGCGCTTACCTGAGCATCCAAAGAAGCACGTTGGCTGTCCCTCTGTGCTGGGTCAAGACAGCAGATGTCGTGGATGCAGGGGCAGAGCTGCTCGTACAGCAGGCCTTCAGGCAGGTTGCTGCAAGGAGAGGGGTGTTGCTTGGATGCCAGGGCTTCCAGGTCAGGAGGGTGGCTGCAGGCGTCGGGGCTGGCAGTCGCCAGGGTGCTACCCGTAAGAGGTGGGGAAGGGATGCCTGGAGGCATCTGCTCCCTCCCCGGTGCTGCTGAGGCAGGGACAGAGGGCAGTCCTGGCCGGTGGAGCCCGAACCCCTTTCCACCTCCTGCCTCTCCCACCTGGGGAAAAGCCAAGAGGCGGCGGGGAGCCCCTGAGCAGCCCCCGCCCTGCCCCCTGGCCCAGCCATGGGCCAAGCGTGAGGGAGAGCAGAGGCCCAACGGCAGAGGTGCCAGGGTCCTGCCAGGATGGGAGACGCCTGCTGCCATCAGGCCCACGCCGTGGGGGGCTCCGGCCTGGCCAGGGTCTGGGGCAGGTACCTCATTGCTGCGATGGCAAGCATGGCTTGCTGCCACATCACGGCATCCATGCTGCGAGGGGACTCCTTTTTCCATAGGACCTGGAGAGGGAGAGCATGGGCAGGATGGGGCAGGGAAGCTGCCAGTTGCCGGCACCAGTCTGCAGGGCGGGCAGAGCCCCGCCGCCCCCAGGCCGGCACTGGCCCCAGAGCGGCCCCTTGCCCGGCACTGGCCCCGTGGCAGGCAGGGCTGTGCCCAGGGAGGCCCGTCTCGCCCTCCCCTGTGCCCAGGGGCCCGAGTGCTCTCCTTCCCGCTGGGCCGGCGCTCGGCCAGCGTTGCCCCCCTCCCTCGGCCCCACTGGGTGCCCTCACCTCCATTTTCTCCACCAGCGTACACGCCGATGTGAAGTCGGGCTGGTACCTGCCTCGCAGCCAGGCTGTGCAGAGCTTGCGGATGGAGGCCAGGAACCTCAGCTTGGAGGCCTCATCCTGACAGCCAGGGAGCAGAGAGACAGAGAGGGAGGGTGAGGGGCAGAGCAGGGCCAGCAGGAGCGGGGCCTCGAGGGGTGCAGCCATGGTGCAGGGGGCCGGCGGGGGAGCAGCCCTGCACAGGCAGCAGTCCCCCTAGGGCCCGCGCGCAGGCAGCAGGCACGGCAGCACGCGGCCGGCAGCCGCGGGCAGAGCCTGCCTGGCAAAGGCTGCAGTTACCCTTTGGGTGCCGTCGAGGAAGGCCAAGATGTAGTCGTGGGCTTCCTCGTCCTTGCCCTCCAGCCAGTAGCTGGAGGCAGAAGCAGCTCCACCTGTTGAAGAACAAGGGTGGGGAGAGATGTAGGCAGCAGGGCAGGGAGAGGGAAGAGAGGGGCCCTCTCTCCAGCCCTGTGCTCGCTGCCCTGCCCCCAGCAAGCCCTGGCCCAGGGTGCTGATGCCCCATCTCCCCCGGGGTGGTGCTGGCAGCAGGGCGGGAGAGGTCCCAGCCCGGCGGTACGGCTGCCTCCTGCCAGCCCAGCGGCCTCTCCCTGCCCTGCTCTCTGCCCCGAGGCTGGAGGTGGTCCCCTGGCATCCTCTCGCTACCCACTCATGGCGGGGGTGCTGGGGCTCTTCTCCTCCTCCGCTTGGACGACGACGACGGGGCTGGCGCGGTCCCAGTCCTCACTCTGCAGCTGGCGTTGCCTGGGGCTTTCTGACCGCTGATGGTCCTCGGTGGCCAGCCCGGCCCTTTCATCCTCTGCCGCCTCTGGTGCAGGGCTGCTCTGAGGGCAACCGCTCGCCGTCCTGCGGGACAGAGGACAGAGGTGAGGGTGGGGAGGGGGCTGCCCAGGGCAAGCGGCCCCAGCCTGGTGCGGCCTGGCCAGAGGAGGGAGGAGGTGGCTGGCAGGGACAGGGGGAACTCCTGCAGGATGCCGTTTTCCAGCGGGCAGTCCCCCCTCGCCCACCCGGCCCTGGCGGTGGCTCTCCTGCCCCCAGCCCCTCCGCAAGGGCCGCCGGGCCCAGACGCCCTGGGGTCCCTGTGGCCCTGGCCCGGCCCAGCCCCGCGCTCTTACCCGCTGTGGACGGTGGAGCTTTGGGGAGACACCCTGGCCCCGTGGAGCTGCTCTGTCAGGTATAGTCGCAGGAAAATACGCGTTCTGCGCACACGCTTTCCTGCAGGTGCCGGATCGCTCATGTCCGCTTCTCACGAGAGTCCGGGACACTGTGGGGCTGCCGTGCACGTGCTGCTGGACATCACCAGCTGTCACATGGGTAGGTTACTAAGGGCCCATTGTGACCCGCCACCCCAGACGGGAGGGGCAGCCCGTCCTGTCCCCCACTGTGACCCGGGCTCTCCCGGGGGAGTCAGCCTGCCGCCGGCTCTGGCTGCAGCCTGTGGTCCCTCTGCGCGCGTCCCCTGCCACAGGCGGGACTCCCCAGCCCCTTTGGCTGGAAGCCTGAACCCTGGCTGTGCCGTCACAGAATCACAGATTCATTTGGCTTGGAAAAGACCCTAGAGATCATCGAGTCCAAGCATTATCCCAGCACTGCCATGTTACCACTAAACCATGTCCCTCATCACTGCATCTACTCGTCTTTTAAATACCTCCAGGGATGGCAACGCCACCACTTCCCTGGGCAGCCGGTTCCAACGCTTGACAACCTTTTCTGTGACGAAATTGTTCCTAACAGCCTATCTAAACCTCCCCTGCACAACTTGAGGCCATTTGCTCTTGTCTTATCACTTCCTAAGCGGGAGAAGAGACCGACCCCCCCGGCTACCCCCTCCTTTCAGGGAGCTGTAGAGAGCGAGAAGGTCTCCCCTCAGCCTCCTTTCCTCCAGGCTGAACAACCCCCGCTCCCTCAGCCGCTCCTTGCAAGACTTATGCTCCAGAGCCCGCACCAGCTTCCTTGCCCTTCTCTGGACATGCTCCAGCACCTCAGTGTCTCTCTTGTAGTGGGTGTTGACAACGGAGCAATGCACTTCGCTCCCAAGGGAAAAGCAGCAAAATGCTTATTGTTCTAAAAAAGCCATTTAATGAAGTTTGGTAGTCAACGCCACAGTGGAATAACAAGACTCGATGGCAAGGCACACTGGGTTCTTTACTGTCTCGAGGACGGGATCAGACAGAACTGTCAAGGAGACCCTCCCATTGAGTCAAGGTGCAGAGAGGACGCCCTGGCTTTCTAAACTCCTTCTCAGAGGGGAGTCTAGGTGCGGCTGGATCCAATCCCAGTCCCGGGCTTGGTCAACACTTTATGCCTAAGGGATTGTATGCACAGTCTTTCCCTCTTCACCACCTGAAAAGTGGGTCACCTTTTCATAGAAGGAGATCTGGTTTGTCAAGCAGGACCTGCCTTTCGTGAACCCACGCTGACTGGGCCTGACCGCCTGGTTGTCCTGCATGTGCCGTATGATGGCACGCAAGGTGCTCTGCTCCATAACCATATGATGGACTCTTCAACTCTAACCCTAACCCTAACCCTAACCCATATGATGGACTGTTCAAAGCTACACTAAGAGCAAAGGGTGGTGGGACACCACCTTAAAACGTTGGGCTACTGTTGGGGGATACGGTGGGTCCGTAGGCCCTTTGACAGAAGAGATAGAGATTGCAGTGTACCCATAAGAAGGCCACGAGTTGTGTCATATAAGGACAATGTAACAAAAATTAGAAAGAAGAAGATGGCTTCAGAGAACAAGGAGAGTTAGGCTGTGAGAAAGCCAGATTTTGAGCAATGTGAAGAGGAGTTCAACAACCAATCGTATTGTAGCTACGAGCGCGTGTGCTCTGTAACCTAAGCAATTGAATGCGTAGAAAGAACGCGTGAACGGAGCGTGAACCAAAGATTAGATATATAAGAAAGCCAAGTTTGTAATAAAGAGAGAGCTTAACTGAACTCTTCAAGGAGAGTCTTGTCGTCTGTCCATCCCGACTGAAACGACAATTGGTGACCCCGACGTGATACTGAGGAAGAAGACGACTGGCAATAGTCGTGGGGACGGAGCCCAGTGAAGCTGAAGACAGCGGGCAGAGCTGTTGACGGATCCGGATCATATTTAAGAAGACACCTGTAGCAGGTGAGCCACTGGGGACATGGGAGAGAAGTTAACTAAGGAAGAGCAGACTCTACTCTCCACATGGACGCTGCTGTTGAAGCGGCAGGGTGTCATCCTCCCTGAAGAGACTTTGCGAAAAATGCTATTGTGGGGAAAGGAACAGGGAGTAGAAGTAACGTTGGTTACGGCATTTAGTGTAACACAATGGACGAACCTAGGGCAGACATTATTTGAGGAAACTACGCGTGGCTCAAAAACGGTTATTGAACTGTTAACAACGTGGCGACTTTTGTTAGAGACATTAAAGAACTTTAAGGAGCAGAAAGATTTAGCGGAAGGAAGTGAACAGCCATCCGCAGCCCCTGAGCCCTTGGCCTTAAAACTTCCCGTTGATGATATGAAGGGGCGGAAGTTTGCCGTTAAAGAAAATAAGGGACTGCTCCCGATGAACACAAAAGATAAACAATATAAGTACGTGTTGCCTCGTGACCAAATAGCAGCTGTAAAAGAGACTCAAAGAGGGATGGGTGTTATCCACCCTGAAGGAGTGGTGCGTCCCTCCGCACCCCCCGCTCCAGCCTTGGGGGAAACAGAGGCATGGCCTTCTCCTCCTATTTCTACTAACCCCATCTCCAGTCTGGGTTTGCCATCCTTGCCACCTGAGTCAGACGATGAGGAGGGCAGTCATATAACGGGTGAGGAAGGGATTGAAGTGGTGGACTCTGGGGAGCCACCCCCATCGTACACAAGGTGCCCCTGGACGCTTGGGGGCTGATTGGCAAAGGTTTAAGTGCCTTACTAATAGGAAGATCTAGTACCACCTTACAAGGCCTCATGGTACGTGTTGGCGTGATTGGTGCTGATTACACAGGACAAATATGTGCCATGATATTGACAGCTACACCACCTGTGACTATTGGGAAAGGAACTCGACTTGCTCAGTTAGTCCCATTTTGAAGTTGTGTTCCACAAACGGACAACTTTACACGTGGTAATGGTGCTTTTGGTCCTACGGGAAAGCCACAAGTCTATTGGGTGCAGACGGTATCTGATCAACGCCCACAAATGCATTGTGTTCTTGAACTTAGTGACGCCACTCCCAAGAAGGTCTGACTGGCTGGATTATTAGACACTGGAGCAGATGTGACGATCGTTTCTTTAAGGGAGTGGCCTGCTGCTTGGCCATTAACCTCCAACGCCTTGGGAGAGGCAGGACTCGGAGGGGTTGCCAATAGTTCTACGTCCACTAACCCTATTGTGATTGTAAACTCAGAAGGGCAAAGTGTCGGAGTGGGAGACGGACCCGGAGTAACGATGGAGTCTCAATATGAGTATGATCGTTCTCCCTTTATTCACGTTTTCACAGAGTATATATAGACAGGCAATAAGAGCACGCGCTAGCGGCAGCTATATGATTGGCTTACAGTCTCTGTTCACGCGCTGTCCATGCAGTTCATTCACAGATCAGATTGGTTACAAGAATTCACATAGTAAATTACTTAGTCATTAGCACAACATGTTTTCTACCTTCTCAGTTCCCGTTTTTCCCATGTACTAATTCCATCTTCTACCACCTGTTTTGCCCTTAATCTAATCTCTCATAGTAGGGAGGCTGGCTCACGTGACCGTTTTCTCTCAGACACATTCCTACAATACCCCCTTTTTCTTCTTGAGCCAGCCAGACCTTATGCATGGCATTTTCTATCATGTCAGTCGCTCTGCGGAGAACACATGAGGCTACCATAATCAATAATAATATAACCAACAGTAGCATGAGCCCTTGCTTTAGTAAGTCTGATAACCATCCCGTTATACCCCGTGAGTTTGACCAATCATCGAAACCATTTTTGACCGCTTTTAATTTGGACTTGTTATCCTTGTTGTGACGCTCTTAGCAGGTTATATACTAAACACAATTAAAAACAGAATCCAAAAGAACCCTGCTAAGGCAATAAATACCCAGATTCCTAAATTTAGCCCAGAAAGCCAATTGCTTTGGATTTACCCACGAGAAATCCTTTTGTAATATTTCAAATACATTGCGATTCATTAAGTCTTGAATCTTTAGTATTTGAGCTTTTAGCTGATCATGTAAAGGACGAATATTTTTTTGCAACGACATGTCAAATTGTGATAACCAAGGGTCAAGGTCATCCTTTTTGATGGGGACGTGTATGTGGCTTGGATCCATTCCAGACAGCTGGTGATAGCACAAACGACCCTGGAAAAACAATCGCGGTAACATTTCAATCATCATAGTTACTGGTTTTGAAAAGGTATGTGGCAAAAATACCCACTCTAATGCAGTCAGGCTCTTTGCGAGTGCATCATCCCACTGTCCTATCAGGGCATAAAGTTGAAATTCTTGTAGGAAGGTGTTCAATGCGTCTTGCAGCAGTAGTAGACTATATCTTATCTTGCAACATACTGTAATGCCTTCAGAGCTGTTGGGGTTAATGAACATAGAACTTATGGGGGGGGCAAGGGCAGACACAGTGCTTCAGGGCATCCCCTGTACTTTCAAAGTGCGCTCATGTCTCTCTCCCCCTCTCTGACCCGAGACAGCCTCCTTATATCCTGCACTGGATTGAGTGGAGAAGTACAGGCTAGAGTCGCTGCATGCATGGCCAGTGCACGCAGCGAGTCCCACCAGACTCTCCTGCACTGGATCGAGTAGAAAAGTACAGGCTAGAGTCGCTGCACACGTGGCCAGCGTATGCAGCGAGTCTCACCAAACTCATGATCCAGCTTTGCTAACAGCAGCTGTGTGATACGTGACTACATTGTTGTAATCCCTTCTTGTTATCTTCCTCTGTGAAGGTCGGGTTCTCATGGATACACACATAGTTTTTAGAGCAACATATTCTACAACTTGTACAAGGGTATGATGCAAAGCGGCATTTACAACTAATCGTATAATGCTTATTAAACACGGCAAACAGCATACTAAACATAACAGACAAATTCCTTCCACACAGGCGATGAGTATAATTTGCTTCAACCAACCCCACCCCCAAGTCCATCCAGCAAAGAGATTTCTCCCAGTGGTCTCCGCAAGTTGCTGGTTCGGTCGGTGCAGTTCCTGCAACTGGGCATGGATGGATTTGGAGTGGTCACTTAGATTCATACAATACAGTCCTTTAAAATCTTGACAACCATGTCTGTGAGCTGAAAGCAAAAAATCAGTAGCAGTTCTGTTTTGCAACATCGCATATCAAATACTATCCACATCTACCAACACCTCAGAAATAGCGGTACTAGTAGCATTGTTAAACTTCTCCTTGGCAGCAAGAGAGTCCTTGTTATCATGAATCCTCGGCAGCAAAAGAGTCCTTGTTAGCAAGAGCGCATGCGGACTCCCTGTTCTTGCCGGTACTGTGCTTTGATCTTCTTCCACAACAGGCCAAGATTCTCAAGCAGCTAGATAAGGTGTCTGTGAGTCCATTACAGGCTTATGTCATCCAAATGTTTTTCTTGCAAGCGCCCGAGACTGAATAACAATTGGTGTGATATATGTGTTTTCCAGCACTCAGGTGCAAGTCCCTTGTGTGTATTTACAGTCCTCCTCGCCGATTTTCCGTTGCTTTCCCATATTCCACCCCCTTGCTCAAGAGACCGCTTCTGCTGGGTTCATTTTAGTCTCGCAGGGTATAACACAGAGCAATCTACTAAGGCATGCAATAACATAGACACATATAGGAAAAAAACCAAAAACATATCTCTATGGTACTGCTTTGAATCAGGTGTCCTATTTCTCTTTTTCTGATGCTTTCTCGTAATGCTTATGGCATACTTTTGTGCTAACGTGGCACATTTCCCATCTAATTGTTCCTGTTTGGTTTCTTTTTTTTTTTTTTCCCTCTTTTTTTTTCCCCCTTTTTTTCCCTTTTTTTTCTCTTTTTCATTTTTTCTCTTTTTTTTTCTTTTTTTCTTTTTTTTTTCATCACTTACGACTGACATAAAAGTCTGCCTTTGCAACAAGAGCTCAGTTTCTCGTTTTTCCTTAAGTTTCTCATTTTCATACAGAGCATCCTCTAGACTTTGTCTCAACTCCTTTTCCCAATCAACCATGATCTTATAGACAAACAACAAACAACCAGCGATAGGCCCTGCACGGACGAGCCGTTCCCGAGAGTGTAAACATGTCGGCTCGTGAAAACTCCCCCAATATTTCACAACTTCCATCGGTTCTACAGCCCATCCTGGTGTATCTACCTGGGGCGCGCTCGCCTTACGTCTAAACACTGTTTATATACAAACTTCTTCACTTGACGGAGTGTCAGCCCTAGTTGCATACGAGCACAGTACCACACCGGGCAGAACACCTGCTCAAGTGGAGTCACCTAACGATACTGAACCCAACAAAAAGCAAACAGTAGCACACATACTGATCAGCAGGTATAAGCTGGCTCCCACACACACTTACACAGCAGATATACAAAAACAGCACTTTTATCTCAGGGAGACGACTGGGGAGGGGAGGGGGTGAGGTGGGCAATGTCAGGAGCAATCAGCTCCGGCTCTGTCCGTCTCTGCTGACATTCTGCCTCCTCCCTCGGCCTCAGGTGGAGCAGAGGGGATCAGCAGGGGATCGTCCCAGACCTTTGGACCTGGCCTGTTCGATCCCCCTCCCGTGGGTTGCAATGCTGCAAAAGTCCCGGCTGCTGTGGCTCGCTCCGCGTTCATATCTTGTAAGGTCGATAACACCAACCACCATGTCGTCGCTAACGCTGATGCCTCTTTGTCTCCTTTACTTATCACTTCCCACAGTTTTTTCCCAACAGCCTCCCATATTTCTGGTTTAAAAGCTGTCTGGGGCTCTGGTGCGAATCCGTTCTCTCTGCACCAGGTTAACAACCTTCGGAGCATACGCTCATCGTATTTCACCCCTCTCTTAGAGAAGATATGCAGGAGAAGTCTTAATCTAGCCCCTTCTTCTTTTGTTCCTTGTTGCCCCATCTCCTGCCCCGGCTTAATCAGTTTGAGCAACAGTTTCACTGGTGTTTCAATCCCTCTCTTAGAGAGGATCCCAGCGAGTAGTGTGGCCGCAGCTTCTGTTTCCATAGCTGCGCCTGGGAGGTGAGGAGCGACCTCACGCCGTTGTCTGCTCCCGCTGATGCGCCCAAGCAGCACGTCTCCCAGCCGAAGTTTCCCACTCCCCTCCTCTAGCTGCTTACCGCAGTCTCGGAGAACTCAGTGGCGCTGAACCATCCTCTGCTACCAGATGTCGGAGTGGGAGACGGACCCGGAGTAACGATGGAGTCTCAATATGAGTATGATCGTTCTCCCTTTATTCACGTTTTCACAGAGTATATATAGACAGGCAATAAGAGCACGCGCTAGCGGCAGCTATATGATTGGCTTACAGTCTCTGTTCACGCGCTGTCCATGCAGTTCATTCACAGATCAGATTGGTTACAAGAATTCACATAGTAAATTACTTAGTCATTAGCACAACATGTTTTCTACCTTCTCAGTTCCCGTTTTTCCCATGTACTAATTCCATCTTCTACCACCTGTTTTGCCCTTAATCTAATCTCTCATAGTAGGGAGGCTGGCTCACGTGACCGTTTTCTCTCAGACACATTCCTACACAAAGGGCTACAGTGCGGCCATATGTGACCTCAACTCCTTTAAACCTATGGGGAAGGGACCGCTTAGGCCAATGGGGAGTTTGCATAACTACGGATTTTTAGTCGGGGCCACGGTATTGCAGGGCGTTTCTCGGCCCACTTTAGCTCTAAAATGGCTAACAGAAAAACCAGTGTGGGTTGATCAGCGGCCCCTTAGCCAAGAGAAATTAACGGCCCCGCAGTCTCTAGTAACAGAACAACTTGTTGCAGGACACATAGAAGCCTCACGTAGCCCTTGGAATACCCCGGTATTTGTTATCAAAAAGAAATCGGGGAAATAGAGGTTGTTGCATGATTTGAGAAAGATTAATGATGTCATGGCAACGATGGGAGCACTACAACCGAGATTACCTTCGCCTACTAGGATACCTATGGGGTGGGAAATTGTTGTAATGGATTGAAAAGATTGGGTTTCTACCATCCCTCTGGCAGGACAAGACAAAGAAAAATTTGCATTTACTGTTCTGTCTGTGAAGAACATGGAGCCTACCAAAAGATCTCAGTGGAAAGTGTTGCCACAAAGTATAAAAAACTTGCCTACAATTTGTCAATGGTTTGTAGCAAAAGCGTTGAGTCCAATAGGTGCTCTGTTCCCATCTGATTACTGTTACCATCACACGGATGATATTCTGCTAGCGGCTGCAACACCGCAACAGTTAGAAAAAATGGAAGAGAAAACACAGAATCACAGAATCACAGAATCACAGAATCTTAGTGGTTGGAAGGGACCTCTGAGATCATCGAGTCCAACCACAAAAAAAACCCCAAAACAAACCACAAAAAAAAAACCAAAAAAAACCCCCACACACCCACCTACTAAACTCCACACCCACAACCCCACACATAACACCCCACCACAAACAATAATCTTGGGCACTAGAGCATGCCCTGGAGAGCCATGTCTACACGTTTCTTAAATACCTCCAGGGATGGTGACTCCACCACCTCCCTGGGCAGGCTGTTCCAGTGCCTGACCACTCTTTCACTAAAGTAATTCCTCCTAATATCTAATCTAAATCTCCCTTGCCGCAGCTTCATACCATTTCCTCTGGTCCTGTCGTTATTCCCTTGGGAGAAGAGGCCAACCCCTGCCTCTCTACAGTTTCCTTTCAGGTAGTTGTAGAGGGCAATGAGGTCTCCCCTCAGCCTCCTCTTCTCCAAACTAAACATGCCCAGCTCCCTCAGCCTCTCCTCATAGGACTTGTTCTCCAGACCCCGCACCAGCTTGGTGGCTCTCCTCTGGACACGCTCCAGCACTTCAATGTCTTTCCTGTAGTGAGGGGCCCAAAACTGAACACAGTACTCGAGGTGAGGCCTCACCAGTGCCGAGTACAGAGGCACGATGACTTCCCTACTCCTGCTGGCCACGCTATTCCTGATACAAGCCAGGATGCCATTGGCCCTCTTGGCCACCTGGGCACACTGCTGGCTCATGTTAAGCCGGCTGTCCACTAACACTCCCAGGTCCTTTTCTGGCAGGCAGCTTTCCAGCCACTCTTCCCCAAGCCTGTAGCGTTGCCCGGGGTTGTTGCGACCAAAATGCAGGACCCGGCACTTGGCCTTATTAAACCTCATCCCATTGGCCTTGGCCCATTGATCCAACCTGTCTCGATCCCTCTGTAAAGCCTTCCGACCCTCAAGCAGATCAACACTCCCACCTAGTTTGGTGTCATCCGCAAACTTACTGAGGGTGCATTCAATCCCCTTGTCTAGATCATCAATAAAGATATTGAACAAGACTGGCCCCAAAACTGAGCCCTGGGGGACACCACTGGTGACCGGCCGCTAACCAGATTTTGCTCCATTAATCACAACTCGCTGGGCACGGCCATCCAGCCAGTTTTTAACCCAGCGGAGGGTACACTTGTCTATGCCATGATTCTCCAGTTTCTCCAGGAGAATGCCGTGGGGGACGGTGTCGAAGGCCTTACCAAAGTCCAGGTAGACAACATCCACAGCCTTCCCCACATCCAGAAGGCGGGTCACATGGTCATAGAAAGAGATCAAGTTGGTCAGGCAGGACCTCCCTTTCATAAACCCATGCTGGCTGGCCCTGATCCCTTGGCTGCCCTGCACTTGCCTTGAGAGCTCACTCAGGATGATCCTCTCCATGATCTTTCCCGGTACAGAGGTCAGGCTGACAGGCCTGTAGTTTCCGGGATCCTCCTTCCGGCCCTTCTTGTAGATGGGCGTCACATTGGCCACCCTCCAGTCATCCGGCACCTCTCCTGTTGACCAGGATTGTTGATAGCTAATGGAGAGAGGCTTGGTGAGCTCTCCTGCCAGCTCCCTGAGAACTTTTGGGTGAATCCCGTCCGGCCCCATAGACTTATGCGTGTCCAGGTGCATAAGCAAATCATTAACCACTTCCTCCTGGATTACAGGGGGGTTGTCCTGTTCTCCATTCTTATCTTCCAGCCCAAGAAGCTGAACACCCTGGGGGTAGCTGCTCTGACTATTAAAGGCAAGGCAAAGAAGGCATTAAGTATCTCAGCCTTCTCCTCGTCCTTGGTTGCAAGGTTTCCCCCCGCATCCAGTAAGGGATGGACATTCTCTCTCACTCTCTTTTTGTTGATGTATTTATAGAAGCTTTTTTTGTTGTCCCTTATGTTAATTGCCAGGTTGAGTTCCAGCTGGGCTTTTGCCTTCCTGAGAGCTGGGGGGGTTTAGCCTGGAGAAGAGAAGGCTCCGGGGAGACCTTCCAGCCCCTTCCAGTCCCTAAAGGGGCTCCAGGAAAGCTGGGGAGCGGCACTTCATCAGGGAATGGAGTGATAGGACTAGGGGCAATGGTTTTAAACTGGAAGAGGGGAGATTTAGATGAGATTTTAGGAGAAAATTCTTTGCTGCGAGGGTGGTGAGGCACTGGCCCAGGTTGCCCAGAGAAGCTGTGGCTGCCCCATCCCTGGAGGGGTTCAAGGCCAGGTTGGACGGGGCTTGGAGCAACCTGGTCAGCAGGAGGTGCCCCTGCCCAGGGCAAGGGGGTGCGACTGGAGGATCTTTAAGGTCCCTTCCAACCCAAACCATTCTATGATTCTATGATAACAGGATTTATATCCTTGTGTCCTCCTTCCCTGAGTAGAAAGGAAAAATAATACTCAGCATAGAGATATCTTTAGGAGTGTTATTTTACAAAAGCATTGATTAAGGCAATAAAAAATCCCATTCAAAAGCAGAAACACTTCCTGCAGACAGGATCTTTCAAACGATGGGGTGTCTCCAGATACGGAATACTGTGTCTGATTCAACTGACTCCTCGCCATGCTTCGGTTCAGGCTGACTAAGGAGCAAGCAGCCTCAGGTCCTGGGAGTGAACTGGTGAGCTGGAAAGCCCCTGGCTCACATACAAGGGAGTGAGGGTGTCGTGAAAAAGATTTCAAAGGGTGGTTTTGAAGTACAAGATGCAATACAACCAAGGTACAGAACAAGATACTAGCACTAAAAAACCCCCATCTATCTTGTCTATACAATTTCTACAGCAACTCTTTCACTCTAAATAGTGCCATCAGGATGGGCCCGGTTGGAGCTCTCCCTGAACTGCAGCTGGACCGCAGGCCAGGTGACTCTCCTCTTGAGCTGGGATCCCTCTCAAGGTTTGATATTCCTTACATGAGACTAAGAGATCCTTCCCTACCCAAGGCAGAGAGATTCCCTACCTGCAATAGATTCTCCATGAGAGACTGATAGCATGCTGTATCAATGCTATGAAACATCACTAACCCATAGAGTTAATATTAGTCTAAACGTTGTATGGATAATTCCATGAGACATAAACCATTGTTCAAGCCTGAGACTGAGATCGGAGCCAGCTGCACCAAGGCTCCAAAAAGAAAGCAGGGGGGTCCACTCTGAACTTTGGAACTCAATGGCAGGGCCCTCTTTACTGTGCGTCTCTGGTCTCTGGGTGAACCGTTCTAGCTTGAGTCTAACTCCATTTTCCTTTGTATGCTTCTGCCATGCAGTAATTCATAAGGTCAACCATGCCATCAAACTTATTGAAAGTTGTCAAACCACTGTTAAACTGAGTGAAATTCCATCCAACTTAATGAATTGTCAAATTATTATTTTACCTTAATAAACCATATTGCGGCTTCTCTCTTTCGAGTGAGATGCATTACACTCACCCGTGACAAATAGGTACCGAAGAGTGATTACCAACTACAACCACCAGTTCATGTGTGACCACCATCAGAAACTGTATTTTCAACACTCTCTTTCAATATTCTACAAGACCTGAGCACACGCGATGTGATCACTGCTTCTCTTCAGGGAGTATCGACTGCACTCCTATGCGAGTCATCTTTATAACGCTTCTTACACTAAGAGGGGGGAGTGAAACTGGATGATCTTTAAGGTCCCTGCCAAGCCAAACCATTCTACGATTCTATGATAGTATCTTTATCAATGACCTGCATGAGGGGGTCGAGTGCACCTTCAGTAAGTTTGCAGAGGACACCGAGTTGGGCGGGCGTGTTGATCTGCTGGAGGGTAGGAAGGCTCTACAGAGGGATCTGGACAGGTTGGAATGTTGGGCCGAGGCCAGCAGCGTGAGGTTCAATAAGGCCAAGCGCTGGGTACTGCACCTGGGTCACAACAACTGTCAGAAAAGGACCTGGGGGTGTCGGTCAACAGCCAGCTGAATATGAGGCAGCAGTGTGCCCAGGTGGCCAAGAAGGCCAGCAGCATCCTGGCCTGTATCAGGAACAGTGTGGTGAGTAGGTAATAATAGGAATGTGTTAATAATTTCTGGGAAATGTAATTAAGATGTATATTCCGCTTGCTTCTAACCTTTGTATTTGAGCAACCCGGCTTGCACATTAGGCGAAGGGGTTCCTGGTCCGCCCAGCGCTGCAATAAAGAATGCCTGCTTTCTAACACTCCAAAATTGAGTCTTCGAGAGTCCTTAATCGTGGGCTTACAGTATCGTCACCGCTGGTGCAGCCCCCTCTCCACCCCTCCCGGCACCCCGAGCGTGCCTGGGGGAGGTACTGAACGGAGCGTGAACAAAGGATTAGATATATAAGAAAGCCAAGTTTGTAATAAAGAGAGAGCTTAACTTAACTCTTCAAGGAGAGTCTTGTCGTTTGTCCGTCCCGACTGAAACGGCAGGCTACACATTTAGCAAAGCTACCTGGCTAGACAACACCAGGGGAACTACCAGTCGAGCTGGCCCTGCCCAGACAAAACTGCCACGGCCCGTAGAAGGGGATAAAGTCCCCGAAGTGCACATGAAGAATATGTCAGGGAAGACAGTCGGGGTTAGTCCTGCCTCAGGCAAAGGCAAACCCACCCGTGGGAGTGCTTTTGCCCAAGGACCTGGGTGTGCTTGGTGGGTGATGCGGAACGATGGGGAAGTCCGATGTGCACCTCATGGGGATCTGATTTTGGGCGAGAATAGCCAAGGAATCAAATTGCATGATGTTAATTGCTAAGTAACCCTGCCACTGTGTCCTTATTACTCTAATTGCTATCGGTGGTACTACAGTAAGAATCACCCAAGTTAAGGACAGAGGGACTTGCGTGAAAAAACGAGTAAAGCGCAGCGATGATGGGATCAGAACTGACCTCAGCAGCTGGTGCCCAGCGCCTTCGTCAAGATCTACACCTTCAGCCCATGGACTGTGGGCATGAGCCGCACCGTGTACACCAGCCACAGGTTCCAACAATACAGCGTGCAACAGTCCAGCCCCACACAGCACCTCACCTGCCCTGGAGCCCAAAGCCGTGCATTAAATCACAGAACCATAGAATCATTTAGGTAGGAAAAGACCCTTGGGATCACCGAGTCCAACCATCAACTCCACTCTACAAAGTTCTCCCTTACACCATATCCCTCAACACCACATCTAAACGACTCTTAAACACATTCCGGGATGGTGACTCCACCACCTCCCTGGGCAGCCTATTCCAGTGTCTGACCACGCTTTCTGTGAAGAATTTTTCCCTTATGTCCAGCCTAAGCCTACCCTGTTGCAGCTTGAAGCCATTCCCTCTTGTTCTATCGCCAATTACCTGTGAGAAGAGACCAGCACCAACCTCTCTACAATGGCCTTTCAAGTAGTTGTAGAGAGCGATGAGGTCTCCCCTCAGCCTCCTCTTCCTCAAACTAAACCCTCCCAGCTCCTTCAATCGCTCCTCATCAGATTTATTCTCCAGGCCCTTCACCAGCTTCGTTGCCCTCCTCTGCACTCGCTCCAGCACCTCGAGATCTCTCTCGTGTTGAGGTGCCCCGAACTGGACACAATACTCAAGGGGTGGCCTCACCAGTGCTGAGTACAGGGGGACAATCACCTCCCTCCTCCTGCTGGTCACACTATTTCTAATACAAGCCAGGAGGCCATTGGCCCTCTTGGCCACCTGGGCACACTGCTGGCTCATGTTCAGCCGCTTGTCAATTAGAACCCCCAGGCCCTTTTCTGCCAGGCAGCTCTCCAGCCACACTGCCCCAAGCCTGCAGCGATGCATGGGGTTCTTGTGGCCCAAGTGCAGGACCCGGCACTTGGCCTTGGTGAAGCTCATACCGTTAGCATTGGCCCATCGCTCCAATCTATCCAAGTCTCTCTGTAGAGCCTCCCTATCCTCACGGAGATCAACACTCCCGCTTAGCTTCGCGTCCTCTGCAAACTTGCTGATGATACACTCCATGTCCTTATCAAGGTCATCGACACAGATGTTGAACAGAAATGGTCCCAACACCGAGCCCTGAGGGACACCACTTGTGACCGGCCGCCGGCTGGATTTAACTCCATTGACCACCACTCTTGGGGACCGCCCAGCCAGCCAGTGCTTGATCCAGCCGATCGTATGCTCATCCAGGCCACGAGCCGCCAGTTTTTCCATGAGAATTCTATGGGGGACAGTGTCAAATGCTTTTCGAAAGTCTAGGTAGACAATGCCCACAGCCTTTCCCTCATCCAATAATCGGGTCGTCTTGTCATGGAATGAGATCAGGTTCGTCAGGCAGGACCTGCCTTTCCTAAACCCATGCTGACTGGGCCTGATCCCCTGCTTGTCCATTATATGACTTGTAATGGCACTCAAGATGGTCTGCTCCATGAGCTTCCCTGCTAGCGAGGTCAGACTGACAGGCCTCCAGTTTCCCGGATCCTCCTTTCTGCCTTTTTTGTAGACGGGCGCTACGTTTGCTACCCTCCAGTCCATTGGGACCTCCCCAGTTAGCCATGACTTCAGGTAGATCATGGAAAGTGGCTTGGCGAGCACGTCTGCCAACTCTTTCAGCACTCTTGGATGTAACCCACCCGGTCCCATAGACTTGTGTGCATCCAAGCGGCGTAGCAGCTCGTAGATCACTTCCTCTTTCATTGTGATGACCTCCTTCAGCTTCCCCTCCCTGTCTCCTAGCTCACGAGGCTGGGTGCCCAGGGAACAGCTCGTTCCACTGCTAAAGACTGAGGCAAAGTAGGCATTGAGCACCTCAGCCTTTTCCTCATCCTTTGTGACTCTGTTTCCCTCTGCATCCAATAAGGGAGGGAGATTTTCCCTAATCCTCCTTTTGTTGTTAATGAATTTATAGAAACAGTTTTTGTTATCCTTAACAGCTGTAGCTAGGTTGAGCTCTAGCTGCGCTTTGGCTCTCCTAATTTTCTCCCAGCACAGCTTCGCTATATCCTTATAGTCTTCATGAGAGACCTGGCCCCTCTTCCAGAGGTCATAGACTCTCCTTTTGTTCTTGAGGTCCAGCCAAAGGTCCCTACTTAGCCAGGCCGGTCTCCTTCCCCGCCTACTTGTTTTTCGGCACACAGGGACAGCCTCCTGCTGTGCCTTTAAGACTTCTCTCTTGAAGTATGTCCAGCCTTCCTGGGCTTCTATATCCTTCAGGGCAGCCTCCCAAGGGATTTTCTCCAGCAGTCTTCTCAACGGGTCAAAATTTTACCCCCGGAATTCTAGGGCGGCACTTTTGCTAACCCCTCTCCTTGTTTCCCCGAGAATCAGAAATTCGATCATCTCACGATCACTGTGCCCTAGATGGCCACCAGCCTTTACTTCCCCCACAAGATCTTCCCTGTTCACGAGAAACAGGTCCAGGAGGGCACCTTCCCTCGTCGGCTCGCTTACCAGCTGTGTGAGGAAGTTATCTTCCACACATTCCAGGATCCTCCTGGATTGCTCCCTCTCTGCTGTGTTGTATTCCCAGCAGAGACCGGGGAGGTTCAAGTCCCCCCACAAGAACAACGGCAAGTGACTGCGAGATTTCCCCCAGCTGCTTACAGAAAGCTTCCTCCGCCTCACCGCTTCGGTCGGGAGGTCTGTAGCAGACTCCCACAGCGATAGCGGCTTTATCGGCCCTTAACCTCATCCAAACGCTCTCCACCCCATCATCAGTATACTTGATTTCCGAGCTCTCATAGCATTCTCTAATATACAGGGCCACTCCTCCGCCTCTCCTTGCCTGTCTGTCCCTCCTGAAGAGCTTGTCGCCATCGCTTGTGGCACTCCAGTTGTGTGAGGCATCCCACCACGTTTCTGTGATAGCCACTAGGTCATAGTTTCCCTGGTGCATCATGGCTTCAAGCTCCCCCTGTTTGTTGCGCATACTGCGTGCATTGGTATAGAAGCACTTCAGATGTGCCAATGACTCCAGCACCCTTTTGTGAGTGTGGGCCCCATTTCCCACCAGACCCCTCTCAGGTGCTTCCATGATTTCTAAAGGTCTCTCCCTTCTCTCAAATGAAATGGCAGAGGGAGAGTCCTCGCTAGCCCACCATCCTTCAAGCCCTGGCATGCCTCCCTTGGGTTTATTCCTGACAGGCCCAGTTATCTCCCCTTCCCCCCTCATGTCTACTTTAAAGCCCTGTCAACGAGCCTTGCGAACTCCTGCCCCAAAATTCTTTTCCCCTTCTGAGACAGGTGCCTTCCACCTGCCACCAGCAGGTCAGGTGACTCATATAGCAGCCTGTGATCAAAGAACCCAAAGCCCTGCCGATAACACCAGTCCCGGAGCCACGAGTTGACCTTTTGCCTCTTCCTGTTAATTTCCTCATTCACGATTGCCACTGAAGGGATGGAGGAGAATACAACTTGTGTTCCTGATCCCTCAAGCCGCCGCCCCAAGGCTCAAAAATCTCTTTTAATTGATTTTGGGCTCCTTCTACCCACTTCATCACTACCCACCTGAAATACTAAGAGGGGGTAATAGTCAGAGGAGTTTACTAGGGCCGGAAGTTTGTCCAACTCATCCCTGACCCGTGCCCCAGGGAGGCAGCAGACTTCCCTGTGGAGTGGGTCTGGACGGCACATTGGCCCCTCCGCCCCCCTCAATAGAGAGTCACCCACAACAATGGCCCCTCTGCTTTTCCTTTTGGAGCCAGTTGTGATGCTGGGTCCGTGGCGACTTGGTCTTTCTGACATTTCTGGCCTGGGTGTATCATCCTCCTCTCCAACAGCCAGCTCCTCCTGCAGGGCTTCCTATCTGTTCTGCAAGGGTAACTGGGAAGGTGGGAGGGGCCGGGAGGGGATTCGCCCGCTTCCCCGAGCAGGGACCTGTTTCCATTCCCCCTCTTCTCTGCCATGCCCTCCTATTGCCTGGTGACGAGAGGGGAGGGGATCCTCTGACTTGTGTGGGGCCTCACCCTCTTCCCTTTCTCTCAGGGAGCGGGTCCACCGGTCCCTCTCCCTCTCGCGTTCTCTGATACTCCTCAACCTTTCCACTTCCTCCTTCAGCTCAGCCACCAGAATGAGCGGATCATTCACCTGTTCACATCTGACACAGGTGTTGTCTCCGCTGCCCTCCATCGCGAGTGCCAGGCTCCGGCGCTCTTTGCAGCCAGAGGCCTGGAGGCCCATATGTTTGTGCGGGGCCCCTGTCTGGGTGCCCACAGTATTTTTAACAGCAGCCTTCGACCGGGTAGCAACCGCGGCTGGATCTCTACACACAAGCGAGACCTTGTGAGTCAACGGTCAGTTGGGGTGAGCACTGGTTGCTCTGTAGCCAGGGACTAGTCCCTGCCCTCCCGGAGGCTTCCTATAACCTGGTGGCTTGATCAACCGGGGGAGGTGCTGTCACTGCCCCCAGGCTCACTCAGCAGCCTGCCACCAGCTGACAGCCCTCAGCACAGGCCGAGGCCTTTTGCCGGCTTCCAAAAGCCCCCCAAAGAGCTTTTTGGTGGTCCTTTTCGCTGCAGATCCCTTCCCCAGCGCAGTCTTACCTGCCCTGAAGCTGGTCTCCGTGGCAATGGGACTCAAGGAACTCAAGGGACATTTTAGAGGGATGGATGATAGACTAAGGGCATTATATCTGTATGAATATATATGTAGACATATATAAGCTTTAATTAACACACTCCTATCTAACGCTTGGCCAATCCATAGAGCATTATATGGATGTGGCCACGTGTAGTGCCTCTGGCCTTCTTGTGGGGCTGCCACCAGTGCTGCGGCCACTCTCCACCCCTCCCGGCGCCGCTCTGCCCAGCGGGTGGTAGAGAAGCAACCGGCTCCGACACGGCGGATTTCGTAGCTGGACAGCCCCGATGCGGCCCCTCCAGCTGTCGGGGGGTGGCGGGGCTCTGCACAGTGTGAGGGCGGCCTGGCAGAGTAGGTCCCCATGGGTGTTTGAGGGGGAGCAGGGCAGTGCAGGACGGGCAAGAAGAGCTCAAACACCACGTGAAGTTCCACCGTCTTTTTATTAAAGGCTGAGAGACACAGGCAGGCTAGTTGTGCTCCTCCTCCTCCTCCTCCATCGCCCCCAAAGCTGGGACCACAGCGCTTGCAGGCGGAATCTGGAGGGAGGCTTTTCCACCACAGCCTTCACGTTCAGCAGGGTTTGAGCCGCCAGGGAAGAGACCCACAGGCTGCTGTCGCTTGCCGCGCCTTCAAGAGCTGGGGCAGAAAGGAAGAGAGGCGAGGTCAGAGCCCAGATCTTCAGAGAGCTCCGGAGCCCCTGCGGCCAGGGCCCCTCGTGCCCTGCCCCAGCTCTTCCCAAGGCCAGGAGGGAGCCAGAGGCGCTGGCATGAGCCACAAGGTGCTGGCCAGCAATGCCCCACAAGCCCTCCCTGGCCAGGGCAGGGACCGGAGCTCCCTACCAGGGGCTCTCCTGCTCCCTGCCAGCCCCGGCACACACCCCGCTGCCCTCGCTCACCGTCGTAGATGACCTGGAGCTCCTCCTGGCGCACATCCCTCAGCTGCCGCCCGGCGAGCCCTAGGCACACACAGCCCGTCACAGACGCCGCTGGCCTGCCCGCCCCAGCAGCCCGACTCCCCCCCACCGGCCCCACGGGCCTGGCCATGTGCCCTCCTGCCCTCGGGCCCGGCTGAGCCCAGGCCAGTGCCCTGATGGTGAAGCCCAAGGCGGCGGCCAGGGACCCCGCAAGGCTGCCAGCAGCTGCCCCTGCGTGGGCAGGGGTGGGAGAGGGCGGCAGGAAGCCCCGTGGGCGCCCGGCCCCGCATCGGGCAGTCGAGGCTCTGCAGGCTCCCGGTGCTTTCGGCAGCAGCCGTGGTGGGGGCTCAGCTGCCGCAGGGCAGGGAGGGACCCCCGACCGGGTTGTGGCTCACCGATGAACCTGACGGCTGCCTCGCGCAAGGGCTGCTGTGGGCTCCGCAGGTAGAGCAGGCTCTGCCACAGGTACTCCTCCGCTCTGCCTCTGCCCTCCGCCAGCTGGAGAGAGCAGGAGGGGACAGGGTTGGCCCAGAGCCTCCCCCTGTGCCCGGGGCTGGCCTTTCCTGCCTTCCCCTGCCCGCGCCCCCAGGACGCCGCAGTAGGCAGGGGCCCAGCTGCCAGCCCCACGCGCTGGGTGCTGGGGGAGAGGGGCTTCTCCAGGCTGGCTGTGGGGCTTCGAGGCTGCCCTTACCAGGCACTTGCCGATCCGCCATGGCTGCTTTGTCTCCAGCAGCTTCCTGATCTGCCTCCGCTTCAGGAACTTGGCAGCTCCCAGGAGGGCTTCCCAGGAGGCCTGCAGAGCAGCAGAGAGTGGGAGATGGCACCGCCGCTCAGGGGACAGGACCTGGGGGTCCCTGTGCAGCGCAGGGGGGCAGCAAGGGTTGTGGGTCCAAGCCCTGGCCTCAGGCATCTGCAGGCGCCCCTGGGAAGCCCAGGGGAGCTCCAGGCCTTAGGTGTTAGGGTGGCCGCGCCCTGCTGCTCTGCTCTGCTGCATCGAGCAGGGCAGGGGTAGGACATGTCCCTGCCCACCTCCTCAGCTGCTGCCAGCTGGGAGGGGCTCGGAGCCCTCCTCAGGGCCCCAGCTGCAGCACCTTCAAAGGGCTTAGAAATCCCCACCTGAGCCACGCTGTGGTCCTTGTCATGCAGGTGGAAGAACAGGGGCATCAGGATCCTCTGCACATCCTTCTGCATATGTTCTTTGCGGGTGCTGCCTGCAACCTCCATCGCATCTGCGCAGAGGAGGATGGAGCACTTTCGCACGTAGCTGGACTCCTAGGAGGAGAGAAGGAAGAGGGGAGGACCTCCGTCCTGGCTCCTCCAAGCCGACGGTGAGGGGACAAATGCTTGTGGCTCTCCCTTTGCAGTGAGGAGAAGGACTCACGGGCCAGTGGGCATGCGCGCACAGAGGGACGCACCACCCCAGACCGGCACGCATGCCCCCCCCGGCATGCTAACCATGCCTCCGCTCTCCCGACGCCTTACGTTTTCAAAGAGGGGCGGAAGCATCCTGACCAGCTGCGGAGCGATGGGGACAGCCAGGTGGAGCACGTTGCTGAGGACAGTCAGGGCTGCTGTCCTGACGTCGCAGTCGCTGTCCTGCAGTAGCTGCACGACCTCTGGCAGCAGGTCTTGCAGCGTTCCCACCTACGAGAAACATACCCTTTTGTTATGCGATGCAATCGAGGAGCACACCGCTAAAGCCACGCTGCGTGTCGAGGTTGCAGGGCCGGTCAGGCGGAGATCTCTCCATGTGCGGCTCAGCCCAGGGCCGGGCCTGAAGTGGTGACGGGCCACTGAACGGGGCAGCGGGGGGAGCAGGCAGTGGTCCCGCCGCTCCCGATTCCTGGCAAAGCCCGAGCAAGTCGCTGCACGCTCCGCACCTGCAGCCCAGCCCCAGGCGGACACCCACACTGTGCCTGGCTGCCCCTGCCCACCTGGTCCTGTCTCCTGGACAGCGTGACCAGGCTTCTGACTACCAGCCTGCGCAGCACCACGTTCTTGCTCTTCATGTGGGACTCCAGGATGTCCAGGAACTGGCCGTGGACGTGCTCACAATCGGTGTAATCCAGGAGCTGAAACGCAATTGGCAGCAGAGTGAGAGCCCAGCACAGGCAGCAGAGCTCCCGGACGGCTCGGGGCAAGGCACTGGGGCCGGTCACAGCCCAGGCGGGAGGCAGCAGGGTCCACAGAGGGCCCTCGCCGCCTCCCCTCAGCCCTCTGTCCATGCAGGCAGCCCGGCTTGCCCCCGCCTGCCCTCAGAGAGGCAGCGCGTGCCAGCAGGCCCACCTCCACGAAGACCGTCATGGCGCCAACGTCCTGCACGGCCTGACGCTGCAAGAGGCTGTTGACCGCCTGCTCAGACACAGTGATGCAGCAGAACGGTTCTTGACGCCGCAGCACCCTGGCCGGGGGAAGAAGGCGTTGGCAGCACCGAGCTGGGCAGGCAACCTCTCTGGGACTGCGCTGCCAGCTGGGGGGCAGCTTGTGTGCCCGGCCTTGGCTGCTCGCGCTCCACCACCCACCAGGACGGGGATCGTACAGGCGGCCCTTCACCGCCAGGGGAGAAACGGCCGGGCAGGCAAGGAGGGCTGAGCAGGCTCTCACCTAGCCAGCACGGCGACACCGCTGTGGTAGGTCTCGGCGCTCGTGAGCATGTCCCAGGCACCCTGCCTCCCGATGTCTTCGACCAGGGAGGCACCGCCCAGGCACTCGAAGAGAGCTTGCATGGCGCTCACTGCGCTCCTGCAGGCAGAGCAAAGCATGGTCACACGTGGAGCCCCAGTCCCGGCTTCGGCTCCGGGCCCAGGGAGAGCCCAGGGACGGGGATGGAGCACCCGAGGAGTGCCGGAGCACCTGAGCAATGGAGGATGGTTGGGTGTCCTGCTCGCACTGCAAGAGCGGCAGCAGCCCATCTGTGGGCTGTGCAGGCTGTGTGAGATCTGGAAGAGCACTTCCATGAAGAGCCGGCTAAGAAGCAAATGCACGGTCCGTCGGCTGGAGGGCTCCAGGAAGATCTCGTGCATGGCACGGGCCACCTGCAGAAACAGCCCAGCACGGCTCTCACTGGAGTCGTGTCCCTGCGGCACAGCCTGCTCTGGCCAGCAGCCACCCTGCCCCGGGCTTCCCCGCTGCCGAGCCGGCTGGAGGCGGCGGGCGGGGAGCGGGGCCGCCGAGGGCAGCAGGGCCAGGGCAGGCGGCCTGCCTGCACGCCGTGGGGCCGAGCGGCACGCGCTGCCCTGCTCAGCTGTGGCCCGAGGGCCCTGGGCCAGGTGCCCCGGGGAGGGCCGGCTTTGGGGGCGGATGGAGAGGGCCAGAGGGGCTGGAGAGGGGCGTGCAGCCCCGGGCAGGATGGACCAAGCCTTGTCCAGACACTCACGGCCAGGAAACATTGGCAGCTGTAGATTTTCTTGCTGCTGCACTGGATGGTGAATTGTTGATTGACCTGCAGCAGCGCCCACAGCACCGTGTTCCCGAGGCTGCGCTCACAGGCCAGCATGTTCCACATGGCCCTGGCAGTCCTGCAGAGCCAGAGCACACTGTCAGCGGGGCCACCTCGGCCACCACCTCTTCTGCTTGCTCAGGCCCCGGAGGTCCCGAGCTGCCCCCGAGGCTGTCGCGCCACGTACCCGTCACAGTGCGGGGAAACCTTCAGCAGGCCAGTGACCACCTCCTGAGGGCTGAAGGTGGCCACTCGGAGAAGGGTCCTCCTCAGGATGTCCTGGAGTGGCTCCTGGCTGATGCAGGCCAGCTGCCTGTGCATGGCCTCCACGAGCTCCTCCACCTGTCGGAGGCAGTGGGCTGGAGCGGGCTGGAGCACAGCCATGGCCCCCCTGCCACCAAGAACTGCTTCCCTCGCGCCGCCCTTCGCTGGCCTCAAAGCCTGCCCGTTGGGCGCTCCGAGCCCTGGCCTCGGGGCGGGGGGAATGGCCCCTGCAGGGCACGCGCACAGGGCAAGCCGGCTGCACGCTGCCTACCTTGGTCAGCCGCAGGTCGAAGCCTTTCAAGACGTGCTCCACAATCTTGGCAACCAGCTGGGTGTCAGAGACCCTTGGGTCTGCCATGTTTGTGAAGACGGCGAGGAGGAAGTCGCTCCTCTCGGGTGGGAGGAAGGCTCTGCCAAATGTCTGAGGGAGAGAGGGAGGGAAAAGGTGTCACACTGAGTGCCCTGGTGGCGGGCACTGCTGGCTCTGCCGGCAAGCAGAGCTCGCCGGTGGCCAGGACGGCCGGAGCTGCGGCGGTGATGCTGGGCTAAAGCTTTGGACTACTCCAAAGCGGTGGCTCCCCACAGCCCGAGGGGTGGGAGGCTGTGCCATCGCCCGCCGTGGCTGATGCACTGGTTCGTCTCAGCCTCCTGCCAGCGCCATGGCCAAGACCCCCAGGAAGGGAGGAGTTTGTTACCATCCCGCTGTCAATGGCTTCCTTGGGCCAGAAGGTGCTGATGCCTTCCCGATCCCGTTCTATGGCCGGGTCCACGAGTGCTGCGTGGGAGGCTGGGCAGGAGGGAAAAGACAGCGTGAGCGGCAGGAAGAAGGCAGAGCTGGGGCAGCAGGTGAGGGCATGAAGGAGAGCTCTGTGCCTGGCTCTCTGTTCTGTGGGGAGCTGGAGAAGTGGCAGGGTGGCAGGCAAGGAGTGGAAACCGTCTCTTAGGCTGCGTAAGGGCAGGAGCGTGGGGACTGGCTTTCTGCTCGGGGGCAGGAGGAGAGAAGGCCGGGCACGCTGCTGCCACAGGCTCTCCAGCCCAAGGGTTCTCGGGACAGGCCGAGCGGGCTGCCTGGGCCCGGGGCTTGGTGCGGCACGGCTGCTGCCCTGCTCCAGCCTGGGAGGAGTTTGCTGCCCCTGCCTCTAGCAGAGGAGGGGGGGCCGAGGTGGCGCGGCGCCATGCCCGGGCCCCTGTGGCTGGAAGGCCCCAGCCCGCCCCAGCTTCTCTTACCATGTCGCAGCAGAATGAACCTGTGGAAGAGGCACAGGGCCTGCCCAGCCCCCCAGCTGATCTCCTGGTCCTCCTCGGCATAGCACAGGGTGAGCAGCCCTAGCGCCTGCCCCAGGAATGGCACAGGCTTCTTCAGGTAGAAGAAGGGGCTGATGCCTTTGCAGGCCAAGTTGTGTGGCTCGTCCTGTGGCAGAGAGAACGGAGCAGTAGGCGGAGCTCTGGAGGGCTCTGCCCCGCGCTGCACCCCATGGAGAGCCAGCCTGCGGCAGCCGCCTCGGGGCGAGCAGCGTGCTGGGCAGAAGCCCGGGGGAGGCAGGGAGGCAGGGAGAGAGGGAGGGCTGCCAGGGCTGGGCCTGCAAAATGCTCCCGTGCCCTGGGACGGAGCTGGCTGCCGAGAACAAAGGCACGGGAGGGAGCGGCTCCAGGAGAGAGGGTCCAAGATGCTGGCGCAGGGCCGAACCTTCCCAATCCCAATCCCCTGCCCCACACCCAGGCTTCCCTCGCAGGGAGCCCAGCGCTACCGGCTACGCTGGGGCAGCAGGACGGGGCGAGGGGTGCCAAGAGGTCGCAGGCCCCCTACCTCCAGCATGGTTTCAGGTCTCAAGTGCTGGCTCAGGCTTACAATCCTCCCCACAGCCCTCCGGCGTCTGGTCACCTCCGGGGATGTCGTGAGGGACAGCAGGACCTGGGAAGGCAAAAGCCGATGGTCGACCTTGGGAAATGACGGCAGCTCCCAGAGCGGTGGCTCTGCCAAGCACCTGCTGGGTTTACGCAGCGTGCTGCCGAGGCTTGCCCTGCACGGGAGGAAGCCTGGACTGGGGTCCAGCCACCTCGCAACCTCGGGGACCGTTGCCAACAGCTGGTGACCTGCGGCAGTCAGGGAGGTAGGCGGATGCCATGCCCCCAGCCACCTCTGCCCCTTCCCTCACGCTCCTGCAGAAACGGCCGCACGTCCCCTCTGTGGGAGGACAGGAACCTCCACGGGGACCTGCCCCAGGGAGGTGCCAGCACCTCTGCCTCCGCAGCTTCGGGGCTGGGCTGCCCTTGCACCATGGCCACGTCCCAGCAGCTCTCTGCCCTGCTGCCTTCTGGGGAGGAGAGCGGGCACGGGGCGGGTGGCGAGGGCGGTGGCTCAGCAGTGCCAGCTGCCAGAGCAGGGGAGCGGGGAAAGGCACTCAGACTCCTTCCGCTGCTCCAGTTCCGGGCTGGGCTGTGCACGCTCCAGAAGGTCGCCCCTCTTTGGGGTAGGGCAAGGAAGAGACCCCGAGAGCCCCGCTCCTGGCAGATGCCTGACTCCTGGCAGATGCCTGACCTGCAAGATCATGTCCACTCTCTGGACGCTGGAACTCAGCGAAGCTTCATGCGTCACCACCTCCAGCATCCTGTCCAGTGTTTTCAAGATCTGTAAGGGGATAGAGCGGGTGGCCCACTTGCCCCGGCCCTTCTTCCTTGCAGGGAGCTGGCTTGCATTCCTTCCACCTGAGGCGGCCTGCAGCTGCCCTCTGCGCCTGGGAGCGGCCTCAGGCTCTCCCTGCTCTTGCTTCTTCACCTGTCATCTTCCCGCAGCCAAAGCCAGCTAGGAAAACGTGCGCAGGGACTGAGCGGCAGGCTTTCCGTAGCTCAGCCCGCGCTTACCTGAGCATCCAAAGAAGCACGTTGGCTGTCCCTCTGTGCTGGGTCAAGACAGCAGATGTCGTGGATGCAGGGGCGGAGCTGCTCGTACAGCAGGCCTTCAGGCAGGTTGCTGCAAGGAGAGGGGTGTTGCTTGGATGCCAGGGCTTCCAGGTCAGGAGGGTGGCTGCAGGCGTCGGGGCTGGCAGTCGCCAGGGTGCTACCCGTAAGAGGCGGGGAAGGGATGCCTGGAGGCATCTGCTCCCTCCCCGGTGCTGCTGAGGCAGGGACAGAGGGCAGTCCTGGCCGGTGGAGCCCGAACCCCTTTCCACCTCCTGCCTCTCCCACCTGGGGAAAAGCCAAGAGGCGGCGGGGAGCCCCTGAGCAGCCCCCGCCCTGCCCCCTGGCCCAGCCATGGGCCAAGCGTGAGGGAGAGCAGAGGCCCAACGGCAGAGGTGCCAGGGTCCTGCCAGGATGGGAGACGCCTGCTGCCATCAGGCCCACGCTGTGGGGGGCTCCGGCCTGGCCAGGGTCTGGGGCAGGTACCTCATTGCTGCGATGGCAAGCATGGCTTGCTGCCACATCACGGCATCCATGCTGCGAGGGGACTCCTTTTTCCACAGGACCTGGAGAGGGAGAGCATGGGCAGGATGGGGCAGGGAAGCTGCCAGTTGCCGGCACCAGTCTGCAGGGCGGGCAGAGCCCCGCCGCCCCCAGGCCGGCACTGGCCCCAGAGCGGCCCCTTGCCCGGCACTGGCCCCGTGGCAGGCAGGGCTGTGCCCAGGGAGGCCCGTCTCGCCCTCCCCTGTGCCCAGGGGCCCGAGTGCTCTCCTTCCCGCTGGGCCGGCGCTCGGCCAGCGTTGCCCCCCTCCCTCGGCCCCACTGGGTGCCCTCACCTCCATTTTCTCCACCAGCTTACACGCCGATGTGAAGTCGGGCTGGTACCTGCCTCGCAGCCAGGCTGTGCAGAGCGTGCGGATGGAGGCCAGGAACCTCAGCTTGGAGGCCTCATCCTGACGGCCAGGGAGCAGAGAGACAGAGAGGGAGGGTGAGGGGCAGAGCAGGGCCAGCAGGAGCGGGGCCTCGAGGGGTGCAGCCATGGTGCAGGGGGCCGGCGGGGGAGCAGCCCTGCACAGGCAGCAGTCCCCCTAGGGCCCGCGCGCAGGCAGCAGGCACGGCAGCACGCGGCCGGCAGCCGCGGGCAGAGCCTGCCTGGCAAAGGCTGCAGTTACCCTTTGGGTGCCGTCGAGGAAGGCCAAGATGTAGTCGTGGGCTTCCTCGTCCTTGCCCTCCAGCCAGTAGCTGGAGGCAGAAGCAGCTCCACCTGTTGAAGAACAAGGGTGGGGAGAGATGTAGGCAGCAGGGCAGGGAGAGGGAAGAGAGGGGCCCTCTCTCCAGCCCTGTGCTCGCTGCCCTGCCCCCAGCAAGCCCTGGCCCAGGGTGCTGATGCCCCGTCTCCCCCGGGGTGGTGCTGGCAGCAGGGCGGGAGAGGTCCCAGCCCGGCGGTACGGCTGCCTCCTGCCAGCCCAGCGGCCTCTCCCTGCCCTGCTCTCTGCCCCGAGGCTGGAGGTGGTCCCCTGGCATCTTCTCGCTACCCACTCATGGCGGGGGTGCTGGGGCTCTTCTCCTCCTCCGCTTGGACGACGACGACGGGGCTGGCGCGGTCCCAGTCCTCACTCTGCAGCTGGCGTTGCCTGGGGCTTTCTGACCGCTGATGGTCCTCGGTGGCCAGCCCGGCCCTTTCATCCTCTGCCGCCTCTGGTGCAGGGCTGCTCTGAGGGCAACCGCTCGCCGTCCTGCGGGACAGAGGACAGAGGTGAGGGTGGGGAGGGGGCTGCCCAGGGCAAGCGGCCCCAGCCTGGTGCGGCCTGGCCAGAGGAGGGAGGAGGTGGCTGGCAGGGACAGGGGGAACTCCTGCAGGATGCCGTTTTCCAGCGGGCAGTCCCCCCTCGCCCACCCGGCCCTGGCGGCGGCTCTCCTGCCCCCAGCCCCTCCGCAAGGGCCGCCGGGCCCAGACGCCCTGGGGTCCCTGTGGCCCTGGCCCGGCCCAGCCCCGCGCTCTTACCCGCTGTGGACGGTGGAGCTTTGGGGAGACACCCTGGCCCCGTGGAGCTGCTCTGTCAGGTATAGTCGCAGGAAAATACGCGTTCTGCGCACACGCTTTCCTGCAGGCGCCGGATCGCTCATGTCCGCTTCTCACGAGAGTCCGGGACACTGTGGGGCTGCCGTGCACGTGCTGCTGGACATCACCAGCTGTCACATGGGTAGGTTACTAAGGGCCCATTGTGACCCGCCACCCCAGACGGGAGGGGCAGCCCGTCCTGTCCCCCACTGTGACCCGGGCTCTCCCGGGGGAGTCAGCCTGCCGCCGGCTCTGGCTGCAGCCTGTGGTCCCTCTGCGCGCGTCCCCTGCCACAGGCGGGACTCCCCAGCCCCTTTGGCTGGAAGCCTGAACCCTGGCTGTGCCGTCACAGAATCACAGAATCGTTTGGCTTGGAAAAGACCCTAGAGATCATCGAGTCCAAGCATTATCCCAGCACTGCCAAGTTACCACTAAACCATGTCCCTCATCACTGCATCTACTCGTCTTTTAAATACCTCCAGGGATGGCAACGCCACCACTTCCCTGGGCAGCCGGTTCCAACGCTTGACAACCTTTTCTGTGACGAAATTGTTCCTAACAGCCTATCTAAACCTCCCCTGCACAACTTGAGGCCATTTGCTCTTGTCTTATCACTTCCTAAGCGGGAGAAGAGACCGACCCCCCCGGCTACCCCCTCCTTTCAGGGAGCTGTAGAGAGCGAGAAGGTCTCCCCTCAGCCTCCTTTCCTCCAGGCTGAACAACCCCTGCTCCCTCAGCCGCTCCTTGCAAGACTTATGCTCCAGAGCCCACACCAGCTTCCTTGCCCTTCTCTGGACACGCTCCAGCACCTCAGTGTCTCGCTTGTAGTGGGTGTTGACAACAGAGCAATGCACTTCGCTCCCAAGGGAAAAGCAGCAAAATGCTTATTGTTCTAAAAAAGCCATTTAATGAAGTTTGGTAGTCAACGCCACAGTGGAATAACAAGACTCGATGGCAAGGCACACTGGGTTCTGTACTGTCTCGAGGACGGGATCAGAGAGAACTGTCAAGGAGACCCTCCCATTGAGTCAAGGTGCAGAGAGGACGCCCTGGCTTTCTAAACTCCTTCTCAGAGGGGAGCCTAGGTGCGGCTGGATCCAATCCCAGTCCCGGGCTTGGTCAACACTTTATGCCTACGGGATTGTATACACAGTCTTTCCCTCTTCGCCACCTGAAAAGTGGGTCACCTTTTCGTAGAAGGAGATCTGGTTTGTCAAGCAGGACCTGCCTTTCGTGAACCCACGCTGACTGGGCCTGACCGCCTGGTTGTCCTGCATGTGCCGTATGATGGCACGCAAGGTGCTCTGCAATTGAATGCGTAGAAAGAACGCGTGAACGGAGCGTGAACCAAAGATTAGATATATAAGAAAGCCAAGTTTGTAATAAAGAGAGAGCTTAACTGAACTCTTCAAGGAGAGTCTTGTCGTCTGTCCATCCCGACTGAAACGACAATTGGTGATACTGAGGAGGAAGACGACTGGCAATAGTCGTGGGGACGGAGCCCAGTGAAGCTGAAGACAGCGGGCAGAGCTGTTGACGGATCCGGATCATATTTAAGAAGACACCTGTAGCGGGTGAGCCACTGGGGACATGGGAGAGAAGTTAACTAAGGAAGAGCAGACTCTACTCTCCACATGGACGCTGCTGTTGAAGCGGCAGGGTGTCATCCTCCCTGAAGAGACTTTGCGAAAAATGCTATTGTGGGGAAAGGAACAGGGAGTAGAAGTAACGTTGGTTACGGCATTTAGTGTAACGCAATGGACGAACCTAGGGCAGACATTATTTGAGGAAACTACGCATGGCTCAAAAACGGTTATTGAACTGTTAACAACGTGGCGACTTTTGTTAGAGACATTAAAGAACTTTAAGGAGCAGAAAGATTTAGCGGAAGGAAGTGAACAGCCATCCGCAGCCCCTGAGCCCTTGGCCTTAAAACCTCCCGTTGATGATATGAAGGGGCAGAAGATTGCCGTTAAAGAAAATAAGGGACTGCTCCCGATGAACACAAAAGATAAACAATATAAGTACGTGTTGCCTCGTGGCCAAATAGCAGCTGTAAAAGAGACTCAAAGAGGGATGGGTGTTATCCACCCTGAAGGAGTGGTGCGTCCCTCCGCACCCCCCGCTCCAGCCTTGGGGGAAACAGAGGCATGGCCTTCTCCTCCTATTTCTACTAACCCCATCTCCAGTCTGGGTTTTCCATCCTTGCCACCTGAGTCAGACGATGAGGAGGGCAGTCATATAACGGGTGAGGAAGGGATTGAAGTGGTGGACTCTGGGGAGCCACCCCCATCGTACACAAGGTGCCCCTGGACGCTTGGGGGCTGATTGGCAAAGGTTTAAGTGCCTTACTAATAGGAAGATCTAGTACCACCTTACAAGGCCTCATGGTACATGTTGGCGTGACTGATGCTGATTACACAGGACAAATATGTGCCATGATATCGACAGCTACACCACCTGTGACTATTGGGAAAGGAACTCGACTTGCTCAGTTAGTCCCATTTTGAAGTTGTGTTCCACAAACGGACAACGTTACACGTGGTAATGGTGCTTTTGGTCCTACGGGAAAGCCACAAGTCTATTGGGTGCAGACGGTATCTGATCAACGCCCACAAATGCATTGTGTTCTTGAACTTAGTGACGCCACTCCCAAGAAGGTCTGACTGGCTGGATTATTAGACACTGGAGCAGATGTGACGATCGTTTCTTTAAGGGAGTGGCCTGCTGCTTGGCCATTAACCTCCAACGCCTTGGGAGAGGCAGGACTCGGAGGGGTTGCCAATAGTTCTACGTCCACTAACCCTATTGTGATTGTAAACTCAGAAGGGCAAAGTGTCGGAGTGGGAGACGGACCCGGAGTAACGATGGAGTCTCAAAATGAGTATGATCGTTCTCCCTTTATTCACGTTTTCACAGAGTATATATAGACAGGCAATAAGAGCACGCGCTAGCGGCAGCTATATGATTGGCTTACAGTCTCTGTTCACGCGCTGTCCATGCAGTTCATTCACAGATCAGATTGGTTACAAGAATTCACATAGTAAATTACTTAGTCATTAGCACAACATGTTTTCTACCTTCTCAGTTCCCGTTTTTCCCATGTACTAATTCCATCTTCTACCACCTGTTTTGCCCTTAATCTAATCTCTCATAGTAGGGAGGCTGGCTCACGTGACCGTTTTCTCTCAGACACATTCCTACAATACCCCCTTTTTCTTCTTGAGCCAGCCAGACCTTATGCATGGCATTTTCTATCATGTCAGTCGCTCTGCGGAGAACACATGAGGCTACCATAATCAATAATAATATAACCAACAGTAGCATGAGCCCTTGCTTTAGTAAGTCTGATAACCATCCCGTTATACCCCATGAGTTTGACCAATCATCGAAACCATTTTTGACCGCTTTTAATTTGGACTTGTTATCCTTGTTGTGACGCTCTTAGCAGGTTATATACTAAACACAATTAAAAACAGAATCCAAAAGAACCCTGCTAAGGCAATAAATACCCAGATTCCTAAATTTAGCCCAGAAAGCCAATTGCTTTGGATTTACCCACGAGAAATCCTTTTGTAATATTTCAAATACATTGCGATTCATTAAGTCTTGAATCTTTAGTATTTGAGCTTTTAGCTGATCATGTAAAGGACGAATATTTTTTTGCAACGACATGTCAAATTGTGATAGCCAAGGGTCAAGGTCATCCTTTTTGATGGGGACGTGTATGTGGCTTGGATCCATTCCAGAAAGCTGGTGATAGCACAAACGACCCTGGAAAAACAATCGCGGTAACATTTCAATCATCATAGTTACTGGTTTTGAAAAGGTATGTGGCAAAAATACCCACTCTAATGCAGTCAGGCTCTTTGCGAGTGCATCATCCCACTGTCCTATCAGGGCATAAAGTTGAAATTCTTGTAGGAAGGTGTTCAATGCGTCTTGCAGCAGTAGTAGACTATATCTTATCTTGCAACATACTGTAATGCCTTCAGAGCTGTTGGGGTTAATGAACATAGAACTTATGGGGGGGGCAGGGGCAGACACAGTGCTTCAGGGCATCCCCTGTACTTTCAAAGTGCGCTCATGTCTCTCTCCCCCTCTCTGACCCGAGACAGCCTCCTTATATCCTGCACTGGATTGAGTGGAGAAGTACAGGCTAGAGTCGCTGCATGCATGGCCAGTGCACGCAGCGAGTCCCACCAGACTCTCCTGCACTGGATCGAGTAGAAAAGTACAGGCTAGAGTCGCTGCACACGTGGCCAGCGTATGCAGCGAGTCTCACCAAACTCATGATCCAGCTTTGCTAACAGCAGCTGTGTGATACGTGACTACATTGTTGTAATCCCTTCTTGTTATCTTCCTCTGTGAAGGTCGGGTTCTCATGGATACACACATAGTTTTTAGAGCAACATATTCTACAACTTGTACAAGGGTATGATGCAAAGCGGCATTTACAACTAATCGTATAATGCTTATTAAACACGGCAAACAGCATACTAAACATAACAGACAAATTCCTTCCACACAGGCGATGAGTATAATTTGCTTCAACCAACCCCACCCCCAAGTCCATCCAGCAAAGAGATTTCTCCCAGTGGTCTCCACAAGTTGCTGGTTCGGTCGGTGCAGTTCCTGCAACTGGGCATGGATGGATTTGGAGTGGTCACTTAGATTCATACAATACAGTCCTTTAAAATCTTGACAACCATGTCTGTGAGCTGAAAGCAAAAAATCAGTAGCAGTTCTGTTTTGCAACATCGCATATCAAATACTATCCACATCTACCAATACCTCAGAAATAGCGGTACTAGTAGCATTGTTAAACTTCTCCTTGGCAGCAAGAGAGTCCTTGTTATCATGAATCCTCGGCAGCAAAAGAGTCCTTGTTAGCAAGAGCGCATGCGGACTCCCTGTTCTTGCCGGTACTGTGCTTTGATCTTCTTCCACAACAGGCCAAGATTCTCAAGCAGCTAGATAAGGTGTCTGTGAGTCCATTACAGGCTTATGTCATCCAAATGTTTTTCTTGCAAGCGCCCGAGACTGAATAACAATTGGTGTGATATATGTGTTTTCCAGCACTCAGGTGCAAGTCCCTTGTGTGTATTTACAGTCCTCCTCGCCGATTTTCCGTTGCTTTCCCATATTCCACCCCCTTGCTCAAGAGACCGCTTCTGCTGGGTTCATTTTAGTCTCGCAGGGTATAACACAGAGCAATCTACTAAGGCATGCAATAACATAGACACATATAGGAAAAAAACCAAAAACATATCTCTATGGTACTGCTTTGAATCAGGTGTCCTATTTCTCTTTTTCTGATGCTTTCTCGTAATGCGTATGGCATACTTTTGTGCTAACGTGGCACATTTCCCATCTAATTGTTCCTGTTTGGTTTCTTTTTTTTTTTTTTTTCCTCTTTTTTTTTTCCCCTTTTTTTCCCTTTTTTTTCCCTTTTTTTTCTCTTTTTCATTTTTTCTCTTTTTTTTCTTTTTTCTTTTTTTTTTCATCACTTACGACTGACATAAAAGTCTGCCTTTGCAACAAGAGCTCAGTTTCTCATTTTTCCTTAAGTTTCTCATTTTCATACAGAGCATCCTACAGACTTTGTCTCAACTCCTTTTCCCAATCAACCATGATCTTATAGACAAACAACAAACAACCAGCGATAGGCCCTGCACGGACGAGCCGTTCCCGAGAGTGTAAACATGTCGGCTCGTGAAAACTCCCCCAATATTTCACAACTTCCATCGGTTCTACAGCCCATCCTGGTGTATCTACCTGGGGCGCGCTCGCCTTATGTCTAAACACTGTGTATATACAAACTTCTTCACTTGACGGAGTGTCAGCCCTAGTTGCATACGAGCACAGTACCACACCGGGCAGAACACCTGCTCAAGTGGAGTCACCTAACGATACTGCACCCAACAAAAAGCAAACAGTAGCACACATACTGATCAGCAGGTATAAGCTGGCTCCCACACACACTTACACAGCAGACATACAAAAACAGCACTTTTATCTCAGGGAGACGACTGGGGAGGGGAGGGGGTGAGGTGGGCAATGTCAGGAGCAATCAGCTCCGGCTCTGTCCGTCTCTGCTGACATTCTGCCTCCTCCCTCGGCCTCAGGTGGAGCAGAGGGGATCAGCAGGGGATCGTCCCAGACCTTTGGACCTGGCCTGTTCGATCCCCCTCCCGTGGGTTGTAATGCTGCAAAAGTCCCGGCTGCTGTGGCTCGCTCCGCGTTCATATCTTGTAAGGTCGATAACACCAACCACCATGTCGTCGCTAACGCTGATGCCTCTTTGTCTCCTTTACTTATCACTTCCCACAGTTTTTTCCCAACAGCCTCCCATATTTCTGGTTTAAAAGCTGTCTGGGGCTCTGGTGCGAATCCGTTCTCTCTGCACCAGGTTAACAACCTTCGGAGCATACGCTCATCGTATTTCACCCCTCTCTTAGAGAAGATATGCAGGAGAAGTCTTAATCTAGCCCCTTCTTCTTTTGTTCCTTGTTGCCCCATCTCCTGCCCCGGCTTAATCAGTTTGAGCAACAGTTTCACTGGTGTTTCAATCCCTCTCTTAGAGAGGATCCCAGCGAGTAGTGTGGCCGCAGCTTCTGTTTCCATAGCTGCGCCTGGGAGGTGAGGAGCGACCTCACGCCGTTGTCTGCTCCCGCTGATGCGCCCAAGCAGCACGTCTCCCAGCCGAAGTTTCCCACTCCCCTCCTCTAGCTGCTTACCGCAGTCTCGGAGAACTCAGTGGCGCTGAACCATCCTCTGCTACCAGATGTCGGAGTGGGAGACGGACCCGGAGTAACGATGGAGTCTCAATATGAGTATGATCGTTCTCCCTTTATTCACGTTTTCACAGAGTATATATAGACAGGCAATAAGAGCACACGCTAGCGGCAGCTATATGATTGGCTTACAGTCTCTGTTCACGCGCTGTCCATGCAGTTCATTCACAGATCAGATTGGTTACAAGAATTCACATAGTAAATTACTTAGTCATTAGCACAACATGTTTTCTACCTTCTCAGTTCCCGTTTTTCCCATGTACTAATTCCATCTTCTACCACCTGTTTTGCCCTTAATCTAATCTCTCATAGTAGGGAGGATGGCTCACGTGACCATTTTCTCTCAGACACATTCCTACACAAAGGGCTACAGTGCGGCCATATGTGACCTCAACTCCTTTAAACCTATGGGGAAGGGACCGCTTAGGCCAATGGGGAGTTTGCATAACTACGGATTTTTAGTCGGGGCCACGGTATTGCAGGGCGTTTCTCGGCCCACTTTAGCTCTAAAATGGCTAACAGAAAAACCAGTGTGGGTTGATCAGCGGCCCCTTAGCCAAGAGAAATTAACGGCCCCGCAGTCTCTAGTAACAGAACAACTTGTTGCAGGACACATAGAAGCCTCACGTAGCCCTTGGAATACCCCGGTATTTGTTATCAAAAAGAAATCGGGGAAATAGAGGTTGTTGCATGATTTGAGAAAGATTAATGATGTCATGGCAACGATGGGAGCACTACAACCGAGATTACCTTCGCCTACTAGGATACCTATGGGGTAGGAAATTGTTGTAATGGATTGAAAAGATTGGGTTTCTACCATCCCTCTGGCAGGACAAGACAAAGAAAAATTTGCATTTACTGTTCTGTCTGTGAAGAACATGGAGCCTACCAAAAGACATCAGTGGAAAGTGTTGCCACAAAGTATAAAAAACTTGCCTACAATTTGTCAATGGTTTGTAGCAAAAGCGTTGAGTCCAATAGGTGCTCTGTTCCCATCTGATTACTGTTACCATTACACGGATGATATTCTGCTAGCGGCTGCAACACCGCAACAGTTAGAAAAAATGGAAGAGAAAACACGGGAATCCTTGTGTGAATATGGCTTAAGGATCGCCCCAGAAAAGGTACAAAGGCAACAACCGTGGTTATAGCTGGGAATGAAAGTATTAGCTCAGACAGTCATGCCACAACATATCCAACTACAAATAGAAGTAAAAACATTGAATGATGTACAAAAATTAGCAGGAATGATTAATTGGGTTTGGCCCTACGTTGGTATTCCACCTTCCAAATTACAACCTCTCTTTGAGCTCTTAAAAGGTGACACTAATATTTTAGCCCCACAAATGTTAACTGAGGAAGCGAAAAAAAGTGGTGGCTGAAATAGAACAAGCTATTAGTAGTAAACACGTATGGAGACTTGACTTAACGGTCTCGGTGCAGGCCTTTGTGTTAGTAGATCAATTAGTGCCATTTGCTATGATTGCTCAATGGCGTGAACAACGGGATGATCCCTTACATGTTTTAGAATGGATTTTTTTGCCTAACAAGACGAAGAAAACAGCCCCTGGTCTATTTGAGCTAATAGCACAAGTTATTACAAAAATTAGAACTCGGTGTTCAGAACTGATGGGAAGAGACCCTGAACAGATTGTAGTCCCTGTACAGAGTGATTATTTTGAACGGTGCTTAGCTAACAGCACTGCCCTACGAGCAGCCATGGCCAATTGTACAAGGCAGGTGAGCTACCATTTACCTTCACAGCCACTGATCAAATTGGGCACCCAAATGGCCTTTGCACAGAAAAATCTCAGTCGCAGAAACCCAGTGGAGGGCCCCACGGTGTTCACAGATGGATCAGGAAAAACTGGAAAAGCTGCCATTGTCTGGAGACAAGGAACACAATGGCAACATAAGATCGAACATCAAGAAGGTTCGCCCCAAGTCGTAGAATTACGGGCCATGACCATGGTGTTTCAGAACTTCCTCAGCCCTGTCAACATTGTGACAGATTTGGCTTACGTGGCTGGACTGGTACAACGTTTAGATAAGGCTGGTTTAGGTGATGTAACCAATGAAGTGCTGTTTGGCGTATTGAAACTGTTATGGATAACAATACAAAAGCGACAGCAAGAATATTACGTGATGCATATTAAAAGTCATACCCAGTTGCCAGGATTTATTGTAGGAGGCAATGCACAAGCTGATGCTTTAGTGCCTGCAGCGGCCCTGGGACCTGTGCCCAACGTTAAACAGCAAGCGATAGCATCGCCTAGTTTTTATCATCAGGGATATCGTGCTTTAAAACATCAGTTTAATCTTAGTAACGCTGAGGCTTGCAATATTATTGCAGCCTGCCCCAATTGTCAAGATCAACATGTAGCTATATATTACGGCACCAGTCCACGAGGATTACGTGCTTTACAGCTTTGGCAAACTGGTGTCACACATATTACCGAATTCGGCCGTTTGAGGTATATACATGTATCAATTGATACCTTTTCTTCCGCCCTCGTTGCCACTGCTCACACTGCAGAATCAGCTCGGGACGCCCTACGCCATTGGCAGCGTGCATTTTCTGTTTTAGGAGTCCCACAACAGATCAAAACTGATAATGGTCCTGCTTATGTATCGCAAAAAGTAGCTTTTTTTTACAACTCCGGGGCGTGACACATGTCACAGGCATCCCCCACTCACCCACGGGTCAGAGTATTGTTGAGCGTGCACACGGTACCCTGAAACGCCTTTTACAAAAACAAAAAGGGGGAATGCTAGGGGAAACCCCTGAAGCACGATTAGCTAAAGCTGTATATGTCTTGAATTTTTTGCAGCTTGCTGATGATAGTCCTGCTGCGATGCCACCCCTCCTTCGGCACTTTGGTTCTCTTGTGACCCAGGAACGGGTGGGTCCTGGAGCAAAAGTGCTGATGCGAGACCTCAAGACAGGACAGTGGTTGGGCCCGCATGACTTAATCACGTGGGGAAGGGGTTATGCTTGTGTTTCCACAGATCATGGACCACGGTGGGTGCCCGCAAGATACGTCCGCCCCTATTTGAAGATAACCGGGGCGGGGGAACAAAGCCAACGGGCATGATGAGTCCGGCTATCTTGCTCACCATCTGCCTTAACATATTTACTGCGCTCTCCTCAAGGGTTTGGATTCCACCCCAACCCAAGAATAATGTATGGGTCACCCTGGCTAACTTAACGGGCCAGGACACGCTTTGTTTGTCAGCCTCGTCACCGGAGAATCCCTTCTCAACCTGTCTGGTGGGACAGCCCTTAGACGCCTGGCCTGTGCCGGAGTCTCTGCAGCACTTGATAAAAGGGGGTGAGGTAGTTGATAATTGGGATGCTTGGGTACCCTATCTGCAACACAGTCACCTCGAACCACAAGAACTAGAATTACTGGGTTCTGTTGAAGTGCATTACTGCTTCTATTTTAGTTACGGTGGCAAAAATCAGTCAAACATGCAATGTGTTAATTCTAGCCTGATTGTTTGCAGAAATGAATCTGTTTGGTGCAACTACACATCAACCCACGTCTCTAAATCTACTAATCACCCTCTTAGCTTGCCAGCAGGAATCTTTCTCATCTGCGGAGATAGAGCATGGCCTGGTATCCCCTCTCATATTAAAGGGGGCCCCTGTAGTTTAGGAAGATCAACCCTACTAACACCAAATACATCTACGATGGTGCAGCACTATAGGCGCCCAAAACGAAGTGCTCACGCATTCAGAAATCGCCGCAATGACACTGTGCAATTTTGGAACCCTGGAGAAATAATTGCGGCATCCTTTTTAGCCCCCGGGGTGGCGTCAGCTAAAGCACTCGCTACGCTTAACAAGCTTGGATGTTGGCTGGCTAAGCAATCTAATGCTACTTCTCTAGTTTTGAGTACTTTACAGTTAGATGTAGACTCAGACATGGCACACTGCAGAATCAAGCTGCAATAGATTTTTTGTTGCTGGCTCAAGGTCATGGCTGCCAAGATTTTGCCAAAATTCCTGCACTTCCAGTGTACAGGCAGCCCATATTTTTGTGCAACTGTGAAATCAAGATGTCCAGGAGCTGCCCCCTTCCTCTTCGCTGAATCATTCGCGTTCAAAAGATGATGTCCAAGCTGTGGTCCACAGTTTGGGACTGAGCGTGCCTGATGACCGCCCTAGTGCCAATGACACGGCCCGGTGGCAGTGCTGTAGACGGCTACACCAGAGCTGGTCAGTGAGTAAGTGATCTGGTAACACCTGCTTCCATCCTGCTCTACCCAAGACCCACAGCAGCTCAGGTCCAGGTTCAACAGTGGTCCACAAGGTAGTAATGAAAATGAAAAAAGAAGCTGGAGCCTCTCCGCTGTGAGGGCAGGCTGAGAGAACTGGGGGGGTTTAGCCTGGAGAAGAGAAGGCTCCGGGGAGACCTTCCAGCCCCTTCCAGTCCCTAAAGGGGCTCCAGGAAAGCTGGGGAGCGGCACTTCATGAGGGAATGGAGTGATAGGACTAGGGGCAATGGTTTTAAACTGGAAGAGGGGAGAATTAGATGAGATTTTAGGAGAAAATTCTTTGCTGCGAGGGTGGTGAGGCACTGGCCCAGGTTGCCCAGAGAAGCTGTGGCTGCCCCATCCCTGGAGGGGTTCAAGGCCAGGTTGGACGGGGCTTGGAGCAACCTGGTCAGCGGGAGGTGCCCCTGCCCAGGGCAAGGGGGTGCGACTGGAGGACCTTTAAGGTCCATTCCAACCCAAACCATTCTATGATTCTATGATAACAGGATTTATATCCTTGTGTCCTCCTTCCCTGAGTAGAAAGGAAAAATAATACTCAGCATAGAGATATCTTTAGGAGTGTTATTTTACAAAAGCATTGATTAAGGCAATAAAAAATCCCATTCAAAAGCAGAAACACTTCCTGCAGACAGGATCTTTCAAACGATGGGGTGTCTCCAGATACGGAATACTGTGTCTGATTCAACTGACTCCTTGCCATGCTTCGGTTCAGGCTGACTAAGGAGCAAGCAGCCTCAGGTCCTGGGAGTGAACTGGTGAGCTGGAAAGCCCCTGGCTCACATACAAGGGAGTGAGGGTGTCTTGAAAAAGATTTCAAAAGGTGGTTTTGAAGTACAAGATGCAATACAACCAAGGTACAGAACAAGATACTAGCACTAAAA
The DNA here is from genome assembly GCF_964199755.1 of Larus michahellis. Classification (NCBI taxonomy): domain Eukaryota; kingdom Metazoa; phylum Chordata; class Aves; order Charadriiformes; family Laridae; genus Larus; species Larus michahellis. Next base: position 82,694,637 of record NC_133930.1, read on the forward strand.
AACCCCCATCTATCTTGTCTATACAATTTCTACAGCAACTCTTTCACTCTAAATAGTGCCATCAGGATGGGCCCGGTTGGAGCTCTCCCTGAACTGCAGCTGGACCGCAGGCCAGGTGACTCTCCTCTTGAGCTGGGATCCCTCTCAAGGTTTGATATTCCTTACATGAGACTAAGAGATCCTTCCCTACCCAAGGCAGAGAGATTCCCTACCTGCAATAGATTCTCCATGAGAGACTGATAGCATGCTGTAGCAATGCTATGAAACATCACTAACCCATAGAGTTAATATTAGTCTAAACATTGTATGGATAATTCCATGAGACATAAACCATTGTGCAAGCCTGAGACTGCGATCGGAGCCAGCTGCACCAAGGCTCCAAAAAGAAAGCAGGGGGGTCCACTCTGAACTTTGGAACTCAATGGCAGGGCCCTCTTTACTGTGCGTCTCTGGTCTCTGGGTGAACCCTTCTAGCTTGAGTCTAACTCCATTTTCCTTTGTATGCTTCTGCCATGCAGTAATTCATAAGGTGAACCATGCCATCAAACTTATTGAAAGTTGTCAAACCACTGTTAAACTGAGTTAAATTCCATCCAACTTAATGAACCGTCAAATTATTATTTTACCTTAATAAACCATATTGCGGCTTCTCTCTTTCGAGTGAGATGCATTACACTCACCCGTGACAAATAGGTACCGAAGAGTGATTACCAACTACAACCACCAGTTCATGTGTGACCACCATCAGAAACTGTATTTTCAACACTCTCTTTCAATATTCTACAAGACCTGAGCACACGCGATGTGATCACTGCTTCTCTTCAGGGAGTATCGACTGCACTCCTATGCGAGCCATCTTTATAACGCTTCTTACACTAAGAGGGGGGAGTGAAACTGGATGATCTTTAAGGTCCCTGCCAAGCCAAACCATTCTACGATTCTATGATAATATCTTTATCAATGACCTGCATGAGGGGGTCGAGTGCACCTTCAGTAAGTTTGCAGAGGACACCAAGTTGGGCGGGAGTGTTGATCTGCTGGAGGGTAGGAAGGCTCTACAGAGGGATCTGGACAGGTTGGAATGTTGGGCCGAGGCCAGCAGCGTGAGGTTCAATAAGGCCAAGCGCTGGGTACTGCACCTGGGTCACAACAACTGTCAGAAAAGGACCTGGGGGTGTCGGTCAACAGCCAGCCGAATATGAGGCAGCAGTGTGCCCAGGTGGCCAAGAAGGCCAGCAGCATCCTGGCCTGTATCAGGAACAGTGTGGTGAGTAGGACTAGGGCAGTGATCATCCCCCTGTACTCGTCACCAATGAGACCCCACCTCGAGCGCTGTGTCCAGTTTAGGGCCCCTCACCACAAGAAAGACATTGAGGAGCTGGAGAGGGTCCAGACAAGGGCAACGGAGTCTGGAGAAGAAGTCTTATGAGGAGCGGCCGAGGGAGCTGGGGTTCTTCAGCCTGCAGAAAAGGAGGCTGAGGGGAGACCTTCTTGCTCTCCACAACTACCTGAAAGGAGGTTTCAGGGATCACAGAATCATAGAATCGCCTAGGTTGGAAGGGACCTTTCAGATCATCTAGCCCAACCGTCAACCTAACTCTGACAAAAAACCATCTCTAAACCGTATCTCTAAGCACTATGTCTATCCACCTTTTAAATACCTCCAGGGATGGTGCCTCAACCACTTTCCCGGGCTGCCTGCTCCAATGCTGCGTAAAAATTTTTCCTAATATCCAATCTAAACCTCCCCTGGTGCAACATGAGGCCTTTTGCTCTTGTTCTGTTGCCTGTTACCTGGGAGAAGAGACTTGTGGTTTTGGCCACATTGTCCAATGGCCGGCAAGAGATGTTCCCCCGCAGCCTCTCGTGCATGGGGAGGAGGGGGAGAGAAAAAGAGACATTTACGAGTTACGAAGAAACTAAACTACTTTAATAAAATATTAAGAATAAAATAAAAAGGAAAATACTGAAATAGATACGCTATATACAAAACTGCATTAAGCTCCCAGGAGGACGTCACCGGCAGGCACTGGGGAAGACCCAGACTGGACTTAGTGACGAGCAGGACCCCAGAAGACCACCAATGGACATGGATGCGCATGCCTCCAGGACATTTACATATAGTAATGAGTTCTAGGTAATAATAGGAATGTGTTAATAATTTCTGGGAAATGTAATTAAGATGTATATTCCGCTTGCTTCTAACCTTTGTAGTTGAGCAACCCGGCTTGCACATTAGGCGAAGGGGTTCCTGGTCCGCCCAGCGCTGCAATAAAGAATGCCTGCTTTCTAACACTCCAAAATTGAGTCTTCGAGAGTCCTTAATCGTGGGCTTACGGTATCGCCACCGCTGGTGCAGCCACTCTCCACCCCTCCCGGCACCCCGAGCGTGCCTGGGGGAGGTACTGAATGGAGCGTGAACAAAGGATTAGATATATAAGAAAGCCAAGTTTGTAATAAAGAGAGAGCTTAACTTAACTCTTCAAGGAGAGTCTTGTCGTTTGTCCGTCCCGACTGAAACGGCAGGCTACACATTTAGCAAAGCTACCTGGCTAGACAACACCAGGGGAACTACCAGTCGAGCTGACCCTGCCCAGACAAAACTGCCACGGCCCGTAGAAGGGGATAAAGTCCCCGAAGTGCACATGAAGAATATGTCAGGGAAGACAGTCGGGGTTAGTCCTGCCTCAGGCAAAGGCAAACCCACCCGTGGGAGTGCTTTTGCCCAAGGACCTGGGTGTGCTTGGTGGGTGATGCAGAACGATGGGGAAGTCCGATGTGCACCTCATGGGGATCTGATTTTGGGCGAGAATAGCCAAGGAATCAAATTGCATGATGTTAATTGCTAAGTAACCCTGCCACTGTGTCCTTATTACTCTAATTGCTATCGGTGGTACTACAGTAAGAATCACCCAAGTTAAGGACAGATGGACTTGCGTGAAAAAACAAGTAAAGCGCAGCGATGATGGGATCAGAACTGACCTCAGCAGCTGGTGCCCAGCGCCTTCGTCAAGATCTACACCTTCAGCCCATGGACTGTGGGCATGAGCCGCACCGTGTACACCAGCCACAGGTTCCAACAATACAGCGTGCAACAGTCCAGCCCCACACAGCACCTCACCTGCCCTGAGAGACCGTTCTGACAGATGGAGCCCAAAGCCGTGCATTAAATCACAGAACCATAGAATCATTTAGGTAGGAAAAGACCCTTGGGATCACCGAGTCCAACCATCAACTCCACTCTACAAAGTTCTCCCTTACACCATATCCCTCAACACCACATCTAAACGACTCTTAAACACATTCCGGGATGGTGACTCCACCACCTCCCTGGGCAGCCTATTCCAGTGTCTGACCACGCTTTCTGTGAAGAATTTTTCCCTTATGTCCAGCCTAAGCCTACCCTGTTGCAGCTTGAAGCCATTCCCTCTTGTTCTATCGCCAATTACCTGTGAGAAGAGACCAGCACCAACCTCTCTACAATGGCCTTTCAAGTAGTTGTAGAGAGCGATGAGGTCTCCCCTCAGCCTCCTCTTCCTCAAACTAAACCCTCCCAGCTCCTTCAATCGCTCCTCATCAGATTTATTCTCCAGGCCCTTCACCAGCTTCGTTGCCCTCCTCTGCACTCGCTCCAGCACCTCGAGATCTCTCTCGTGTTGAGGTGCCCCGAACTGGACACAATACTCAAGGGGTGGCCTCACCAGTGCTGAGTACAGGGGGACAATCACCTCCCTCCTCCTGCTGGTCACACTATTTCTAATACAAGCCAGGAGGCCATTGGCCCTCTTGGCCACCTGGGCACACTGCTGGCTCATGTTCAGCCGCTTGTCAATTAGAACCCCCAGCTCCTTTTCTGCCAGGCAGCTCTCCAGCCACACTGCCCCAAGCCTGCAGCGATGCATGGGGTTCTTGTGGCCCAAGTGCAGGACCCGGCACTTGGCCTTGGTGAAGCTCATACCGTTAGCATTGGCCCATCGCTCCAATCTATCCAAGTCTCTCTGTAGAGCCTCCCTATCCTCACGGAGATCAACACTCCCGCTTAGCTTCACGTCCTCTGCAAACTTGCTGATGATACACTCCATGTCGTTATCAAGGTCATCGACACAGATGTTGAACAGAAATGGTCCCAACACCGAGCCCTGAGGGACACCACTTGTGACCGGCCACCGGCTGGATTTAACTCCATTGACCACCACTCTTGGGGACCGCCCAGCCAGCCAGTGCTTGATCCAGCCGATCGTATGCTCATCCAGGCCACGAGCCGCCAGTTTTTCCATGAGAATTCTATGGGGGACAGTGTCAAATGCTTTTCGAAAGTCTAGGTGGACAATGCCCACAGCCTTTCCCTCATCCAATAATCGGGTCATCTTGTCATGGAAGGAGATCAGGTTCGTCAGGCAGGACCTGCCTTTCCTAAACCCATGCTGACTGGGCCTGATCCCCTGCTTGTCCATTATATGACTTGTAATGGCACTCAAGATGGTCTGCTCCATGAGCTTCCCTGCTAGCGAGGTCAGACTGACAGGCCTCCAGTTTCCCGGATCCTCCTTTCTGCCTTTTTTGTAGACGGGCGCTACGTTTGCTACCCTCCAGTCCATTGGGACCTCCCCAGTTAGCCATGACTTCAGGTAGATCGCGGAAAGTGGCTTGGCGAGCACGTCTGCCAACTCTTTCAGCACTCTTGGATGTAACCCACCCGGTCCCATAGACTTGTGCGCATCGAAGCGGCGTAGCAGGTCGTAGATCACTTCCTCTTTCATTGTGATGACCTCCTTCAGCTTCCCCTCCCTGTCTCCTAGCTCACGAGGCTGGGTGCCCAGGGAACAGCTCGTTCCACTGCTAAAGACTGAGGCAAAGTAGGCATTGAGCACCTCAGCCTTTTCCTCATCCTTTGTGACTCTGTTTCCCTCTGCATCCAATAAGGGAGGGAGATTTTCCCTAATCCTCCTTTTGTTGTTAATGAATTTATAGAAACAGTTTTTGTTATCCTTAACAGCTGTAGCTAGGTTGAGCTCTAGCTGCGCTTTGGCTCTCCTAATTTTCTCCCTGCACAGCTTCGCTATATCCTTATAGTCTTCATGAGAGACCTGGCCCCTCTTCCAGAGGTCATAGACTCTCCTTTTGTTCTTGAGGTCCAGCCAAAGGTCCCTACTTAGCCAGGCCGGTCTCCTTCCCCGCCTACTTGTTTTTCGGCACACAGGGACAGCCTCCTGCTGTGCCTTTAAGACTTCTCTCTTGAAGTATGTCCAGCCTTCCTGGGCTTCTATATCCTTCAGGGCAGCCTCCCAAGGGATTTTCTCCAGCAGTCTTCTCAACGGGTCAAAATTTGCCCCCCGGAAGTCTAGGGCGGCACTTTTGCTAACCCCTCTCCTTGTTTCCCCGAGAATCAGAAATTCGATCATCTCACGATCACTGTGCCCTACATGGCCACCAGCCTTTACTTCCCCCACAAGATCTTCCCTGTTCACGAGAAGCAGGTCCAGGAGGGCACCTTCCCTCGTCGGCTCGCTTACCAGCTGTGTGAGGAAGTTATCTTCCACACATTCCAGGATCCTCCTGGATTGCTCCCTCTCTGCTGTGTTGTATTCCCAGCAGGGACCCGGGAGGTTCAAGTCCCCCACAAGAACAACGGCAAGTGACTGCGAGATTTCCCCCAGCTGCTTACAGAAAGCTTCCTCCGCCTCACTGCTTCGGTCGGGAGGTCTGTAGCAGACTCCCACAGCGATAGCGGCTTTATCGGCCCTTAACCTCATCCAAACGCTCTCCACCCCATCATCAGTATACTTGATTTCCGAGCTCTCATAGCATTCTCTAATACACAGGGCCACTCCTCCGCCTCTCCTTGCCTGTCTGTCCCTCCTGAAGAGCTTGTCGCCATCGCTTGTGGCACTCCAGTTGTGTGAGGCATCCCACCACGTTTCTGTGATAGCCACTAGGTCATAGTTTCCCTGGTGCATCATGGCTTCAAGCTCCCCCTGTTTCTTGCGCATACTGCGTGCATTGGTATAGAAGCACTTCAGATGTGCCAATGACTCCAGCACCCTTTTGTGAGTGTGGGCCCCATTTCCCACCAGACCCCTCTCAGGTGCTTCCATGATTTCTAAAGGTCTCTCCCTTCTCTCAAATGAAATGGCAGAGGGAGAGTCCTCGCTAGCCCACCATCCTTCAAGCCCTGGCATGCCTCCCTTGGGTTTATTCCTGACAGGCCCAGTTATCTCCCCTTCCCCCCTCATGTCTACTTTAAAGCCCTGTCAACGAGCCTTGCGAACTCCTGCCCCAAAATTCTTTTCCCCTTCTGAGACAGGTGCCTTCCACCTGCCACCAGCAGGTCAGGTGACTCATATAGCAACCTGTGATCAAAGAACCCAAAGCCCTGCCGATAACACCAGTCCCGGAGCCACGAGTTGACCTTTTGCCTCTTCCTGTTAATTTCCTCATTCACGATTGCCACTGAAGGGATGGAGGAGAATACAACTTGTGTTCCTGATCCCTCAAGCCGCCGCCCCAAGGCTCAAAAATCTCTTTTAATTGATTTTGGGCTCCTTCTACCCACTTCATCACTACCCACCTGAAATACTAAGAGGGGGTAATAGTCAGAGGAGTTTACTAGGGCCGGAAGTTTGTCCAACTCATCCCTGACCCGTGCCCCAGGGAGGCAGCAGACTTCCCTGTGGAGTGGGTCTGGACGGCACATTGGCCCCTCCGCCCCCCCTCAATAGAGAGTCACCCACAACACTGGCCCCTCTGCTTTTCCTTTTGGAGCCAGTTGTGATGCTGGGTCCGTGGCGACTTGGTCTTTCTGACATTTCTGGCCTGGGTGTATCATCCTCCTCTCCAACAGCCAGCTCCTCCTGCAGGGCTTCCTATCTGTTCTGCAAGGGTAACTGGGAAGGTGGGAGGGGCCGGGAGGGGATTCGCCCGCTTCCCCGAGCAGGGACCTGTTTCCATTCCCCCTCTTCTCTGCCATGCCCTCCTATTGCCTGGTGACGAGAGGGGAGGGGATCCTCTGACTTGTGTGGGGCCTCACCCTCTTCCCTTTCTCTCAGGGAGCGGGTCCACCGGTCCCTCTCCCTCTCGCGTTCTCTGATACTCCTCAACCTTTCCACTTCCTCCTTCAGCTCAGCCACCAGAATGAGCGGATCATTCACCTGTTCACATCTGACACAGGTGTTGTCTCCGCTGCCCTCCATCGCGAGTGCCAGGCTCCGGCGCTCTTTGCAGCCAGAGGCCTGGAGGCCCATATGTTTGTGCGGGGCCCCTGTCTGGGTGCCCACAGTATTTTTAACAGCAGCCTTCGACCGGGTAGCAACCGCGGCTGGATCTCTACACACAAGCGAGACCTTGTGAGTCAACGGTCAGTTGGGGTGAGCACTGGTTGCTCTGTAGCCAGGGACTAGTCCCTGCCCTCCCGGAGGCTTCCTATAACCTGGTGGCTTGATCAGCCGGGGGAGGTGCTGTCTCCACCCCCAGGCTCACTCAGCAGCCCGCCACCAGCTGACAGCCCTCAGCACAGGCCGAGGCCTTTTGCCGGCTTCCAAAAGCCCCCCAAAGAGCTTTTTGGTGGTCCTTTTCGCTGCAGATCCCTTCCCCAGCGCAGTCTTACCTGCCCTGAAGCTGGTCTCCGCGGCAATGGGACTCAAGGAACTCAAGGGACATTTTAGAGGGATGGATGATAGACTAAGGGCATTATATCTGTATGAATATATATGTAGACATATATAAGCTTTAATTAACACACTCCTATCTAACGCTTGGCCAATCCATAGAGCATTATATGGATGTGGCCACGTGTAGTGCCTCTGGCCTTCTTGTGGGGCTGCCACCAGTGCTGCGGCCACTCTCCACCCCTCCCGGCGCCGCTCTGCCCAGCGGGTGGTAGAGAAGCAACCGGCTCCGACACGGCGGATTTCGTAGCTGGACAGCCCCGATGCGGCCCCTCCAGCTGTCGGGGGGTGGCGGGGCTCTGCACAGTGTGAGGGCGGCCTGGCAGAGTAGGTCCCCATGGGTGTTTGAGGGGGAGCAGGGCAGTGCAGGACGGGCAAGAAGAGCTCAAACACCACGTGAAGTTCCACCGTCTTTTTATTAAAGGCTGAGAGACACAGGCAGGCTAGTTGTGCTACTCCTCCTCCTCCTCCATCGCCCCCAAAGCTGGGACCACAGCGCTTGCAGGCGGAATCTGGAGGGAGGCTTTTCCACCACAGCCTTCACGTTCAGCAGGGTTTGAGCCGCCAGGGAAGTGACCCACAGGCTGCTGTCGCTTGCCGCGCCTTCAAGAGCTGGGGCAGAAAGGAAGAGAGGCGAGGTCAGAGCCCAGATCTGCAGAGAGCTCCGGAGCCCCTGCGGCCAGGGCCCCTCGTGCCCTGCCCCAGCTCTTCCCAAGGCCAGGAGGGAGCCAGAGGCGCTGGCATGAGCCACAAGGTGCTGGCCAGCAATGCCCCACAAGCCCTCCCTGGCCAGGGCAGGGACCGCAGCTCCCTACCAGGGGCTCTTCTGCTCCCTGCCAGCCCCGGCACACACCCCGCTGCCCTCGCTCACCGTCGTAGATGACCTGGAGCTCCTCCTGGCGCACATCCCTCAGCTGCCGCCCGGCGAGCCCTAGGCACACACAGCCCGTCACAGACCCCACTGGCCTGCCCGCCCCAGCAGCCCAACTCCCCCCCACCGGCCCCACGGGCCTGGCCACGCGCCCTCCTGCCCTCGGGCCCGGCTGAGCCCAGGCCAGTGCCCTGAAGGTGAAGCCCAAGGCGGCGGCCACGGACCCCGCAAGGCTGCCAGCAGCTGCCCCTGCGTGGGCAGGGGTGGGAGAGGGCGGCAGGAAGCCCCGTGGGCGCCCGGCCCCGCATCAGGCAGTCGGGGCTCTGCAGGCTCCCGGTGCATTCGGCAGCAGCCGTGGCTGGGGCTCAGCTGCCGCGGGGCAGGGAGGGACCCCCGGCCGGGTTGTGGCTCACCGATGAACCTGACGGCTGCCTCGCGCAAGGGCTGCTGTGGGCTCCGCAGGTAGAGCAGGCTCTGCCACAGGTACTCCTCCGCTCTGCCTCTGCCCTCCGCCAGCTGGAGAGAGCAGGAGGGGACAGGGTTGGCCCAGAGCCTCCCCCTGTGCCCGGGGCTGGCCTTTCCTGCCTTCCCCTGCCCGCGCCCCCAGGACGCCGCAGTAGGCAGGGGCCCAGCTGCCAGCCCCACGCGCTGGGTGCTGGGGGAGAGGGGCTTCTCCAGGCTGGCTGTGGGGCTTCGAGGCTGCCCTTACCAGGCACTTGCCGATCCGCCATGGCTGCTTTGTCTCCAGCAGCTTCCTGATCTGCCTCCGCTTCAGGAACTTGGCAGCTCCCAGGAGGGCTTCCCAGGAGGCCTGCAGAGCAGCAGAGAGTGGGAGATGGCACCGCCGCTCAGGGGACAGGACCTGGGGGTCCCTGTGCAGCGCAGGGGGGCAGCAAGGGTTGTGGGTCCAAGCCCTGGCCTCAGGCATCTGCAGGCGCCCCTGGGAAGCCCAGGGGAGCTCCAGGCCTTAGGTGTTAGGGTGGCCGTGCCCTGCTGCTCTGCTCTGCTGCATCGAGCAGGGCAGGGGTAGGACATGTCCCTGCCCACCTCCTCAGCTGCTGCCAGCTGGGAGGGGCTCGGAGCCCTCCTCAGGGCCCCAGCTGCAGCACCTTCAAAGGGCTTAGAAATCCCCACCTGAGCCACGCTGTGGTCCTTGTCATGCAGGTGGAAGAACAGGGGCATCAGGATCCTCTGCACATCCTTCTGCATATGTTCTTTGTGGGTGCTGCCTGCAACCTCCATCGCATCTGCGCAGAGGAGGATGGAGCACTTTCGCACGTAGCTGGACTCCTAGGAGGAGAGAAGGAAGAGGGGAGGACCTCCGTCCTGGCTCCTCCAAGCCGACGGTGAGGGGACAAATGCTTGTGGCTCTCCTTTTGCAGTGAGGAGAAGGACTCACGGGCCAGTGGGCATGCGCGCACAGAGGGACGCACCACCCCAGACCAGCACGCATGCCCCCCCCGGCATGCTAACCATGCCTCCGCTCTCCCGACGCCTTACGTTTTCAAAGAGGGGCGGAAGCATCCTGACCAGCTGCGGAGCGATGGGGACAGCCAGGTGGAGCACGTTGCTGAGGGCAGTCAGGGCTGCTGTCCTGACGTCGCAGTCGCTGTCCTGCAGTAGCTGCACGACCTCTGGCAGCAGGTCTTGCAGCGTTCCCACCTACGAGAAACATACCCTTTTGTTATGCGATGCAATCGAGGAGCACACCGCTACAGCCACGCTGCGTGTCGAGGTTGCAGGGCCGGTCAGGCGGAGATCTCTCCATGTGCGGCTCAGCCCAGGGCCGGGCCTGAAGTGGTGACGGGCCACTGAACGGGGCAGCGGGGGGAGCAGGCAGTGGTCCCGCCGCTCCCGATTCCTGGCAAAGCCCGAGCAAGTCGCTGCACGCTCCGCACCTGCAGCCCAGCCCCAGGCGGACACCCACACTGTGCCTGGCTGCCCCTGCCCACCTGGTCCTGTCTCCTGGACAGCGTGACCAGGCTTCTGACTACCAGCCTGCGCAGCACCACGTTCTTGCTCTTCATGTGGGACTCCAGGATGTCCAGGAACTGGCCGTGGACGTGCTCACAATCGGTGTAATCCAGGAGCTGAAACGCAATTGGCAGCAGAGTGAGAGCCCAGCACAGGCAGCAGAGCTCCCGGACGGCTCGGGGCAAGGCACCGGGGCCGGTCACAGCCCAGGCGGGAGGCAGCAGGGTCCACAGAGGGCCCTCGCCGCCTCCCCTCAGCCCTCTGTCCACGCAGGCAGCCCGGCTTGCCCCCGCCTGCCCTCAGAGAGGCAGCGCGTGCCAGCAGGCCCACCTCCACGAAGACCGTCATGGCGCCAACGTCCTGCACGGCCTGACGCTGCAAGAGGCTGTTGACCGCCTGCTCAGACGCAGTGATGCAGCAGAACGGTTCTTGACGCCGCAGCACCCTGGCCGGGGGAAGAAGGCGTTGGCAGCACCGAGCTGGGCAGGCAACCTCTCTGGGACTGCGCTGCCAGCTGGGGGGCAGCTTGTGTGCCTGGCCTTGGCTGCTCGCGCTCCACCACCCACCAGGACGGGGATCGTACAGGCGGCCCTTCACCGCCAGGGGAGAAACGGCCGGGCAGGCAAGGAGGGCTGAGCAGGCTCTCACCTAGCCAGCACGGCGACACCGCTGTGGTAGGTCTCGGCGCTCGTGAGCATGTCCCAGGCACCCTGCCTCCCGATGTCTTCGACCAGGGAGGCACCGCCCAGGCACTCGAAGAGAGCTTGCATGGCGCTCACTGCGCTCCTGCAGGCAGAGCAAAGCGTGGTCACACGTGGAGCCCCAGTCCCGGCTTCGGCTCCGGGCCCAGGGAGAGCCCAGGGACGGGGATGGAGCACCCGAGGAGTGCTGGAGCACCTGAGCAATGGAGGATGGTTGGGTGTCCTGCTCGCACTGCAAGAGCGGCAGCAGCCCATCTGTGGGCTGTGCAGGCTGTGTGAGATCTGGAAGAGCACTTCCATGAAGAGCCGGCTAAGAAGCAAATGCACGGTCCGTCGGCTGGAGGGCTCCAGGAAGATCTCGTGCATGGCACGGGCCACCTGCAGAAACAGCCCAGCACGGCTCTCACTGGAGTCGTGTCCCTGCGGCACAGCCTGCTCTGGCCAGCAGCCACCCTGCCCCGGGCTTCCCCGCTGCCGAGCCGGCTGGAGGTGGCGGGCGGGGAGCGGGGCCGCCGAGGGCAGCAGGGGCAGGGCAGGCGGCCTGCCTGCACGCCGTGGGGCCGAGCGGCACGCGCTGCCCTGCTCGGCTGTGGCCCGAGGGCCCTGGGCCAGGTGCCCCGGGGAGGGCCGGCTTTGGGGGCGGATGGAGAGGGCCAGAGGGGCTGGAGAGGGGCGTGCAGCCCCGGGCAGGATGGACCAAGCCTTGTCCAGACACTCACGGCCAGGAAACATTGGCAGCTGTAGATTTTCTTGCTGCTGCACTGGATGGTGAATTGTTGATTGACCTGCAGCAGCGCCCACAGCACCGTGTTCCCGAGGCTGCGCTCACAGGCCAGCATGTTCCACATGGCCCTGGCAGTCCTGCAGAGCCAGAGCACACTGTCAGCGGGGCCACCTCGGCCACCACCTCTTCTGCTTGCTCAGGCCCCGGAGGTCCCGAGCTGCCCCCGAGGCTGTCGCGCCACGTACCCGTCACAGTGCGGGGAAACCTTCAGCAGGCCAGTGACCACCTCCTGAGGGCTGAAGGTGGCCACTCGGAGAAGGGTCCTCCTCAGGATGTCCTGGAGTGGCTCCTGGCTGATGCAGGCCAGCTGCCTGTGCATGGCCTCCACGAGCTCCTCCACCTGTCGGAGGCAGTGGGCTGGAGCGGGCTGGAGCACAGCCCCCTGCCACCAAGAACTGCTTCCCTCGCGCCGCCCTTCGCTGGCCTCAAAGCCTGCCCGTTGGGCGCTCCGAGCCCTGGCCTCGGGGCGGGGGGAACGGCCCCTGCAGGGCACGCGCACAGGGCAAGCCGGCTGCACGCTGCCTACCTTGGTCAGCCGCAGGTCGAAGCCTTTCAAGACGTGCTCCACAATCTTGGCAACCAGCTGGGTGTCAGAGACCCTTGGGTCTGCCATGTTTGTGAAGACGGCGAGGAGGAAGTCGCTCCTCTCGGGTGGGAGGAAGGCTCTGCCAAATGTCTGAGGGAGAGAGGGAGGGAAAAGGTGTCACACTGAGTGCCCTGGTGGCGGGCACTGCTGGCTCTGCCGGCAAGCAGAGCTCGCCGGTGGCCAGGACGGCCGGAGCTGCGGCGGTGATGCTGGGCTAAAGCTTTGGACTACTCCAAAGCGGTGGCTCCCCACAGCCCGAGGGGTGGGAGGCTGTGCCATCGCCCGCCGTGGCTGATGCACTGGTTCGTCTCAGCCTCCTGCCAGCGCCATGGCCAAGACCCCCAGGAAGGGAGGAGTTTGTTACCATCCCGCTGTCAATGGCTTCCTTGGGCCAGAAGGTGCTGATGCCTTCCCGATCCCGTTCTATGGCCGGGTCCACGAGTGCTGCGTGGGAGGCTGGGCAGGAGGGAAAAGACAGCGTGAGCGGCAGGAAGAAGGCAGAGCTGGGGCAGCAGGTGAGGGCATGAAGGAGAGCTCTGTGCCTGGCTCTCTGTTCTGTGGGGAGCTGGAGAAGTGGCAGGGTGGCAGGCAAGGAGTGGAAACCGTCTCTTAGGCTGCGTAAGGGCAGGAGCGTGGGGACTGGCTTTCTGCTCGGGGGCAGGAGGAGAGAAGGCCGGGCACGCTGCTGCCACAGGCTCTCCAGCCCAAGGGTTCTCGGGACAGGCCGCAGGCTGCCGCTCCAAGGCGGGCTGCCTGGGCCCGGGGCTTGGTGCGGCACGGCTGCTGCCCTGCTCCAGCCTGGGAGGAGTTTGCTGCCCCTGCCTCTAGCAGAGGAGGGGGGGCCGAGGTGGCGCGGCGCCATGCCCGGGCCCCTGTGGCTGGAAGGCCCCAGCCCGCCCCAGCTTCTCTTACCATGTCGCAGCAGAATGAACCTGTGGAAGAGGCACAGGGCCTGCCCAGCCCCCCAGCTGATCTCCTGGTCCTCCTCGGCATAGCACAGGGTGAGCAGCCCTAGCGCCTGCCCCAGGAATGGCACAGGCTTCTTCAGGTAGAAGAAGGGGCTGATGCCTTTGCAGGCCAAGTTGTGTGGCTCGTCCTGTGGCAGAGAGAACGGAGCAGTAGGCGGAGCTCTGGAGGGCTCTGCCCCGCGCTGCACCCCATGGAGAGCCAGCCTGCGGCAGCCGCCTCGGGGCGAGCAGCGTGCTGGGCAGAAGCCTGGGGGAGGCAGGGAGGCAGGGAGAGAGGGAGGGCTGCCAGGGCTGGGCCTGCAAAATGCTCCCGTGCCCTGGGACGGAGCTGGCTGCCGAGAACAAAGGCACGGGAGGGAGCGGCTCCAGGAGAGAGGGTCCAAGATGCTGGCGCAGGGCCGAGCCTTCCCAATCCCAATCCCCTGCTCCACACCCAGGCTTCCCTCGCAGGGAGCCCAGCGCTACCGGCTACGCTGGGGCAGCAGGACAGGGCGAGGGGTGCCAAGAGGTCGCAGGCCCCCTACCTCCAGCATGGTTTCAGGTCTCAAGTGCTGGCTCAGGCTTACAATCCTCCCCACAGCCCTCCGGCGTCTGGTCACCTCCGGGGATGTCGTGAGGGACAGCAGGACCTGGGAAGGCAAAAGCCGATGGTCGACCTTGGGAAATGACGGCGGCTCCCAGAGCGGTGGCTCTGCCAAGCACCTGCTGGGTTTACGCAGCGTGCTGCCGAGGCTTGCCCTGCACGGGAGGAAGCCTGGACTGGGGTCCAGCCACCTCGCAACCTCGGGGACCGTTGCCAACAGCTGGTGACCTGCGGCAGTCAGGGAGGTAGCCGGATGCCATCCCCCCAGCCACCTCTGCCCCTTCCCTCACGCTCCTCCAGAAACAGCCGCACGTCCCCTCTGTGGGAGGACAGGAACCTCCACGGGGACCTGCCCCAGGGAGGTGCCAGCACCTCTGCCTCCGCAGCTTCGGGGCTGGGCTGCCCTTGCACCATGGCCACGTCCCAGCAGCTCTCTGCCCTGCTGCCTTCTGGGGAGGAGAGCGGGCACGGGGCGGGTGGCGAGGGCGGTGGCTCAGCAGTGCCAGCTGCCAGAGCAGGGGAGCGGGGAAAGGCACTCAGACTCCTTCCGCTGCTCCAGTTCCGGGCTGGGCTGTGCACGCTCCAGAAGGTCGCCCCTCTTTGGGGTAGGGCAAGGAAGAGACCCTGAGAGCCCCGCTCCTGGCAGATGCCTGACTCCTGGCAGATGCCTGACCTGCAAGATCATGTCCACTCTCTGGACGCTGGAACTCAGCGAAGCTTCATGCGTCACCACCTCCAGCATCCTGTCCAGTGTTTTCAAGATCTGTAAGGGGATAGAGCGGGTGGCCCACTTGCCCCGGCCCTTCTTCCTTGCAGGGAGCTGGCTTGCATTCCTTCCACCTGAGGCGGCCTGCAGCTGCCCTCTGCGCCTGGGAGCGGCCTCAGGCTCTCCCTGCTCTTCCTTCTTCACCTGTCATCTTCCCGCAGCCAAAGCCAGCTAGGAAAACGTGCGCAGGGACTGAGCGGCAGGCTTTCCGTAGCTCAGCCCGCGCTTACCTGAGCATCCAAAGAAGCACGTTGGCTGTCCCTCTGTGCTGGGTCAAGACAGCAGATGTCGTGGATGCAGGGGCGGAGCTGCTCGTACAGCAGGCCTTCAGGCACGTTGCTGCAAGGAGAGGGGTGTTGCTTGGATGCCAGGGCTTCCAGGTCAGGAGGGTGGCTGCAGGCGTCGGGGCTGGCAGTCGCCAGGGTGCTACCCGTAAGAGGTGGGGAAGGGATGCCTGGAGGCATCTGCTCCCTCCCCGGTGCTGCTGAGGCAGGGACAGAGGGCAGTCCTGGCCGGTGGAGCCCGAACCCCTTTCCACCTCCTGCCTCTCCCACCTCGGGAAAAGCCAAGAGGCGGCGGGGAGCCCCTGAGCAGCCCCCGCCCTGCCCCCTGGCCCAGCCATGGGCCAAGCGTGAGGGAGAGCAGAGGCCCAACGGCAGAGGTGCCAGGGTCCTGCCAGGATGGGAGACGCCTGCTGCCATCAGGCCCACGCCGTGGGGGGCTCCAGCCTGGCCAGGGTCTGGGGCAGGTACCTCATTGCTGCGATGGCAAGCATGGCTTGCTGCCACATCACGGCATCCATGCTGCGAGGGGACTCCTTTTTCCATAGGACCTGGAGAGGGAGAGCATGGGCAGGATGGGGCAGGGAAGCTGCCAGTTGCCGGCACCAGTCTGCAGGGCGGGCAGAGCCCCGCCGCCCCCAGGCCGGCACTGGCCCCAGAGCGGCCCCTTGCCCGGCACTGGCCCCGTGGCAGGCAGGGCTGTGCCCAGGGAGGCCCGTCTCGCCCTCCCCTGTGCCCAGGGGCCCGAGTGCTCTCCTTCCCGCTGGGCCGGCGCTCGGCCAGCGTTGCCCCCCTCCCTCGGCCCCACTGGGTGCCCTCACCTCCATTTTCTCCACCAGCGTACACGCCGATGTGAAGTCGGGCTGGTACCTGCCTCGCAGCCAGGCTGTGCAGAGCGTGCGGACGGAGGCCAGGAACCTCAGCTTGGAGGCCTCATCCTGACAGCCAGGGAGCAGAGAGACAGAGAGGGAGGGTGAGGGGCAGAGCAGGGCCAGCAGGAGCGGGGCCTCGAGGGGTGCAGCCATGGTGCAGGGGGCCGGCGGGGGAGCAGCCCTGCACAGGCAGCAGTCCCCCTAGGGCCCGCGCGCAGGCAGCAGGCACGGCAGCACGCGGCCGGCAGCCGCGGGCAGAGCCTGCCTGGCAAAGGCTGCAGTTACCCTTTGGGTGCCGTCGAGGAAGGCCAAGATGTAGTCGTGGGCTTCCTCGTCCTTGCCCTCCAGCCAGTAGCTGGAGGCAGAAGCAGCTCCACCTGTTGAAGAACAAGGGTGGGGAGAGATGTAGGCAGCAGGGCAGGGAGAGGGAAGAGAGGGGCCCTCTCTCCAGCCCTGTGCTCGCTGCCCTGCCCCCAGCAAGCCCTGGCCCAGGGTGCTGATGCCCCGTCTCCCCCGGGGTGGTGCTGGCAGCAGGGCGGGAGAGGTCCCAGCCCGGCGGTACGGCTGCCTCCTGCCAGCCCAGCGGCCTCTCCCTGCCCTGCTCTCTGCCCCGAGGCTGGAGGTGGTCCCCTGGCATCCTCTCGCTACCCACGCATGGCGGGGGTGCTGGGGCTCTTCTCCTCCTCCGCTTGGACGACGACGACGGGGCTGGCGCGGTCCCAGTCCTCACTCTGCAGCTGGCGTTGCCTGGGGCTTTCTGACCGCTGATGGTCCTCCGTGGCCAGCCCGGCCCTTTCATCCTCTGCCGCCTCTGGTGCAGGGCTGCTCTGAGGGCAACCGCTCGCCGTCCTGCGGGACAGAGGACAGAGGTGAGGGTGGGGAGGGGGCTGCCCAGGGCAAGCGGCCCCAGCCTGGTGCGGCCTGGCCAGAGGAGGGAGGAGGTGGCTGGCAGGGACAGGGGGAACTCCTGCAGGATGCCGTTTTCCAGCGGGCAGTCCCCCCTCGCCCACCCGGCCCTGGCGGCGGCTCTCCTGCCCCCAGCCCCTCCGCAAGGGCCGCCGGGCCCAGACGCCCTGGGGTCCCTGTGGCCCTGGCCCGGCCCAGCCCCGCGCTCTTACCCGCTGTGGACGGTGGAGCTTTGGGGAGACACCCTGGCCCCGTGGAGCTGCTCTGTCAGGTATAGTCGCAGGAAAATACGCGTTCTGCGCACACGCTTTCCTGCAGGTGCCGGATCGCTCATGTCCGCTTCTCACGAGAGTCCGGGACACTGTGGGGCTGCCGTGCACGTGCTGCTGGACATCACCAGCTGTCACATGGGTAGGTTACTAAGGGCCCATTGTGACCCGCCACCCCAGACGGGAGGGGCAGCCCGTCCTGTCCCCCACTGTGACCCGGGCTCTCCCGGGGGAGTCAGCCTGCCGCCGGCTCTGGCTGCTGCCTGTGGTCCCTCTGCGCGCGTCCCCTGCCACAGGCGGGACTCCCCAGCCCCTTTGGCTGGAAGCCTGAACCCTGGCTGTGCCGTCACAGAATCACAGATTCGTTTGGCTTGGAAAAGACCCTAGAGATCATCGAGTCCAAGCATTATCCCAGCACTGCCAAGTTACCACTAAACCATGTCCCTCATCACTGCATCTACTCGTCTTTTAAATACCTCCAGGGATGGCAACGCCACCACTTCCCTGGGCAGCCGGTTCCAACGCTTGACAACCTTTTCTGTGAAGAAATTGTTCCTAACAGCCTATCTAAACCTCCCCTGCACAACTTGAGGCCATTTGCTCTTGTCTTATCACTTCCTAAGCGGGAGAAGAGACCGACCCCCCCGGCTACCCCCTCCTTTCAGGGAGCTGTAGAGAGCGAGAAGGTCTCCCCTCAGCCTCCTTTCCTCCAGGCTGAACAACCCCTGCTCCCTCAGCCGCTCCTTGCAAGACTTATGCTCCAGAGCCCGCACCAGCTTCCTTGCCCTTCTCTGGACACGCTCCAGCACCTCAGTGTCTCGCTTGTAGTGGGTGTTGACAACAGAGCAATGCACTTCGCTCCCAAGGGAAAAGCAGCAAAATGCTTATTGTTCTAAAAAAGCCATTTAATGAAGTTTGGTAGTCAACGCCACAGTGGAATAACAAGACTCGATGGCAAGGCACACTGGGTTCTTTACTGTCTCGAGGACGGGATCAGAGAGAACTGTCAAGGAGACCCTCCCATTGAGTCAAGGTGCAGAGAGGACGCCCTGGCTTTCTAAACTCCTTCTCAGAGGGGAGTCTAGGTGCGGCTGGATCCAATCCCAGTCCCGGGCTTGGTCAACAGTTTATGCCTAAGGGATTGTATACACAGTCTTTCCCTCTTCGCCACCTGAAAAGTGGGTCACCTTTTCGTAGAAGGAGATCTGGTTTGTCAAGCAGGACCTGCCTTTCGTGAACCCACGCTGACCGGGCCTGACCGCCTGGTTGTCCTGCATGTGCCGTATGATGGCACGCAAGGTGCTCTGCTCCATAACCATATGATGGACTCTTCAACTCTAACCCTAACCCTAACCCTAACCCATATGATGGACTGTTCAAAGCTACACTAAGAGCAAAGGGTGGTGGGACACCACCTTAAAACGTTGGGCTACTGTTGGGGGATACGGTGGGTCCGTAGGCCCTTTGACAGAAGAGATAGAGATTGCAGTGTACCCATAAGAAGGCCACGAGTTGTGTCATATAAGGACAATGTAACAAAAATTAGAAAGAAGAAGATGGCTTCAGAGAACAAGGAGAGTTAGGCTGTGAGAAAGCCAGATTTTGAGCAATGTGAAGAGGAGTTCAACAACCAATCGTATTGTAGCTACGAGCGCGTGTGCTCTGTAACCTAAGCAATTGAATGCGTAGAAAGAACGCGTGAACGGAGCGTGAACCAAAGATTAGATATATAAGAAAGCCAAGTTTGTAATAAAGAGAGAGCTTAACTGAACTCTTCAAGGAGAGTCTTGTCGTCTGTCCATCCCGACTGAAACGACAATTGGTGACCCCGACGTGATACTGAGGAAGAAGACGACTGGCAATAGTCGTGGGGACGGAGCCCAGTGAAGCTGAAGACAGCGGGCAGAGCTGTTGACGGATCCGGATCATATTTAAGAAGACACCTGTAGCAGGTGAGCCACTGGGGACATGGGAGAGAAGTTAACTAAGGAAGAGCAGACTCTACTCTCCACATGGACGCTGCTGTTGAAGCGGCAGGGTGTCATCCTCCCTGAAGAGACTTTGCGAAAAATGCTATTGTGGGGAAAGGAACAGGGAGTAGAAGTAACGTTGGTTACGGCATTTAGTGTAACGCAATGGACGAACCTAGGGCAGACATTATTTGAGGAAACTACGCGTGGCTCAAAAACGGTTATTGAACTGTTAACAACGTGGCGACTTTTGTTAGAGACATTAAAGAACTTTAAGGAGCAGAAAGATTTAGCGGAAGGAAGTGAACAGCCATCCGCAGCCCCTGAGCCCTTGGCCTTAAAACTTCCCGTTGATGATATGAAGGGGCGGAAGATTGCCGTTAAAGAAAATAAGGGACTGCTCCCGATGAACACAAAAGATAAACAATATAAGTACGTGTTGCCTCGTGACCAAATAGCAGCTGTAAAAGAGACTCAAAGAGGGATGGGTGTTATCCACCCTGAAGGAGTGGTGCGTCCCTCCGCACCCCCCGCTCCAGCCTTGGGGGAAACAGAGGCATGGCCTTCTCCTCCTATTTCTACTAACCCCATCTCCAGTCTGGGTTTGCCATCCTTGCCACCTGAGTCAGACGATGAGGAGGGCAGTCATATAACGGGTGAGGAAGGGATTGAAGTGGTGGACTCTGGGGAGCCACCCCCATCGTACACAAGGTGCCCCTGGACGCTTGGGGGCTGATTGGCAAAGGTTTAAGTGCCTTACTAATAGGAAGATCTAGTACCACCTTACAAGGCCTCATGGTACGTGTTGGCGTGATTGGTGCTGATTACACAGGACAAATATGTGCCATGATATCGACAGCTACACCACCTGTGACTATTGGGAAAGGAACTCGACTTGCTCAGTTAGTCCCATTTTGAAGTTGTGTTCCACAAACGGACAACTTTACACGTGGTAATGGTGCTTTTGGTCCTATGGGAAAGCCACAAGTCTATTGGGTGCAGACGGTATCTGATCAACGCCCACAAATGCATTGTGTTCTTGAACTTAGTGACGCCACTCCCAAGAAGGTCTGACTGGCTGGATTATTAGACACTGGAGCAGATGTGACGATCGTTTCTTTAAGGGAGTGGCCTGCTGCTTGGCCATTAACCTCCAACGCCTTGGGAGAGGCAGGACTCGGAGGTTTTGCCAATAGTTCTATGTCCACTAACCCTATTGTGATTGTAAACTCAGAAGGGCAAAGTGTCGGAGTGGGAGACGGACCCGGAGTAACGATGGAGTCTCAATATGAGTATGATCGTTCTCCCTTTATTCACGTTTTCACAGAGTATATATAGACAGGCAATAAGAGCACGCGCTAGCGGCAGCTATATGATTGGCTTACAGTCTCTGTTCACGCGCTGTCCATGCAGTTCATTCACAGATCAGATTGGTTACAAGAATTCACATAGTAAATTACTTAGTCATTAGCACAACATGTTTTCTACCTTCTCAGTTCCCGTTTTTCCCATGTACTAATTCCATCTTCTACCACCTGTTTTGCCCTTAATCTAATCTCTCATAGTAGGGAGGCTGGCTCACGTGACCGTTTTCTCTCAGACACATTCCTACAATACCCCCTTTTTCTTCTTGAGCCAGCCAGACCTTATGCATGGCATTTTCTATCATGTCAGTCGCTCTGCGGAGAACACATGAGGCTACCATAATCAATAATAATATAACCAACAGTAGCATGAGCCCTTGCTTTAGTAAGTCTGATAACCATCCCGTTATACCCCGTGAGTTTGACCAATCATCGAAACCATTTTTGACCGCTTTTAATTTGGACATGTTATCCTTGTTGTGACGCTCTTAGCAGGTTATATACTAAACACAATTAAAAAGAGAATCCAAAAGAACCCTGCTAAGGCAATAAATACCCAGATTCCTAAATTTAGCCCAGAAAGCCAATTGCTTTGGATTTACCCACGAGAAATCCTTTTGTAATATTTCAAATACATTGCGATTCATTAAGTCTTGAATCTTTAGTATTTGAGCTTTTAGCTGATCATGTAAAGGACGAATATTTTTTTGCAACGACATGTCAAATTGTGATAACCAAGGGTCAAGGTCATCCTTTTTGATGGGGACGTGTATGTGGCTTGGATCCATTCCAGAAAGCTGGTGATAGCACAAACGACCCTGGAAAAACAATCGCGGTAACATTTCAATCATCATAGTTACTGGTTTTGAAAAGGTATGTGGCAAAAATACCCACTCTAATGCAGTCAGGCTCTTTGCGAGTGCATCATCCCACTGTCCTATCAGGGCATAAAGTTGAAATTCTTGTAGGAAGGTGTTCAATGCGTCTTGCAGCAGTAGTAGACTATATCTTATCTTGCAACATACTGTAATGCCTTCAGAGCTGTTGGGGTTAATGAACATAGAACTTATGGGGGGGGCAGGGGCAGACACAGTGCTTCAGGGCATCCCCTGTACTTTCAAAGTGCGCTCATGTCTCTCTCCCCCTCTCTGACCCGAGACAGCCTCCTTATATCCTGCACTGGATTGAGTGGAGAAGTACAGGCTAGAGTCGCTGCATGCATGGCCAGTGCACGCAGCGAGTCCCACCAGACTCTCCTGCACTGGATCGAGTAGAAAAGTACAGGCTAGAGTCGCTGCACACGTGGCCAGCGTATGCAGCGAGTCTCACCAAACTCATGATCCAGCTTTGCTAACAGCAGCTGTGTGATACGTGACTACATTGTTGTAATCCCTTCTTGTTATCTTCCTCTGTGAAGGTCGGGTTCTCATGGATACACACATAGTTTTTAGAGCAACATATTCTACAACTTGTACAAGGGTATGATGCAAAGCGGCATTTACAACTAATCGTATAATGCTTATTAAACACGGCAAACAGCATACTAAACATAACAGACAAATTCCTTCCACACAGGCGATGAGTATAATTTGCTTCAACCAACCCCACCCCCAAGTCCATCCAGCAAAGAGATTTCTCCCAGTGGTCTCCACAAGTTGCTGGTTCGGTCGGTGCAGTTCCTGCAACTGGGCATGGATGGATTTGGAGTGGTCACTTAGATTCATACAATACAGTCCTTTAAAATCTTGACAACCATGTCTGTGAGCTGAAAGCAAAAAATCAGTAGCAGTTCTGTTTTGCAACATCGCATATCAAATACTATCCACATCTACCAATAACTCAGAAATAGCGGTACTAGTAGCATTGTTAAACTTCTCCTTGGCAGCAAGAGAGTCCTTGTTATCATGAATCCTCGGCAGCAAAAGAGTCCTTGTTAGCAAGAGCGCATGCGGACTCCCTGTTCTTGCCGGTACTGTGCTTTGATCTTCTTCCACAACAGGCCAAGATTCTCAAGCAGCTAGATAAGGTGTCTGTGAGTCCATTACAGGCTTATGTCATCCAAATGTTTTTCTTGCAAGCGCCCGAGACTGAATAACAATTGGTGTGATATATGTGTTTTCCAGCACTCAGGTGCAAGTCCCTTGTGTGTATTTACAGTCCTCCTCGCCGATTTTCCGTTGCTTTCCCATATTCCACCCCCTTGCTCAAGAGACCGCTTCTGCTGGGTTCATTTTAGTCTCGCAGGGTATAACACAGAGCAATCTACTAAGGCATGCAATAACATATACACATATAGGAAAAAAACCAAAAACATATCTCTATGGTACTGCTTTGAATCAGGTGTCCTATTTCTCTTTTTCTGATGCTTTCTCGTAATGCTTATGGCATACTTTTGTGCTAACGTGGCACATTTCCCATCTAATTGTTCCTGTTTGGTTTCTTTTTTTTTTTTTTCCCTCTTTTTTTTTTCCCCTTTTTTTCCCCTTTTTTTTCTCTTTTTCATTTTTTCTCTTTTTTTTTCTTTTTTTCTTTTTTTTTCATCACTTACGACTGACATAAAAGTCTGCCTTTGCAACAAGAGCTCAGTTTCTCATTTTTCCTTAAGTTTCTCATTTTCATACAGAGCATCCTCTAGACTTTGTCTCAACTCCTTTTCCCAATCAACCATGATCTTATAGACAAACAACAAACAACCAGCGATAGGCCCTGCACGGACGAGCCGTTCCCGAGAGTGTAAACATGTCGGCTCGTGAAAACTCCCCCAATATTTCACAACTTCCATCGGTTCTACAGCCCATCCTGGTGTATCTGCCTGGGGCGCGCTCGCCTTACGTCTAAACACTGTTTATATACAAACTTCTTCACTTGACGGAGTGTCAGCCCTAGTTGCATACGAGCACAGTACCACACCGGGCAGAACACCTGCTCAAGTGGAGTCACCTAACGATACTGCACCCAACAAAAAGCAAACAGTAGCACACATGCTGATCAGCAGGTATAAGCTGGCGCCCACACACACTTACACAGCAGATATACAAAACCAGCACTTTTATCTCAGGGAGACGACTGGGGAGGGGAGGGGGTGAGGTGGGCAATGTCAGGAGCAATCAGCTCCGGCTCTGTCCGTCTCTGCTGACATTCTGCCTCCTCCCTCGGCCTCAGGTGGAGCAGAGGGGATCAGCAGGGGATCGTCCCAGACCTTCGGACCTGGCCTGTTCGATCCCCCTCCCGTGGGTTGTAATGCTGCAAAAGTCCCGGCTGCTGTGGCTCGCTCCGCGTTCATATCTTGTAAGGTCGATAACACCAACCACCATGTCGTCGCTAACGGTGATGCCTCTTTGTCTCCTTTACTTATCACTTCCCACAGTTTTTTCCCAACAGCCTCCCATATTTCTGGTTTAAAAGCTGTCTGGGGCTCTGGTGCGAATCCGTTCTCTCTGCACCAGGTTAACAACCTTCGGAGCATACGCTCATCGTATTTCACCCCTCTCTTAGAGAAGATATGCAGGAGAAGTCTTAATCTAGCCCCTTCTTCTTTTGTTCCTTGTTGCCCCATCTCCTGCCCCGGCTTAATCAGTTTGAGCAACAGTTTCGCTGGTGTTTCAATCCCTCTCTTAGAGAGGATCCCAGCGAGTAGCGTGGCCGCAGCTTCTGTTTCCATAGCTGCGCCTGGGAGGTGAGGAGCGACCTCACGCCATTGTCTGCTCCTGCTGATGCGCCCAAGCAGCACGTCTCCCAGCCGAAGTTTCCCACTCCCCTCCTCTAGCTGCTTACCGCAGTCTCGGAGAACTCAGTGGCGCTGAACCATCCTCTGCTACCAGATGTCGGAGTGGGAGACGGACCCGGAGTAACGATGGAGTCTCAATATGAGTATGATCGTTCTCCCTTTATTCACGTTTTCACAGAGTATATATAGACAGGCAATAAGAGCACGCGCTAGTGGCAGCTATATGATTGGCTTACAGTCTCTGTTCACGCACTGTCCATGCAGTTCATTCACAGATCAGATTGGTTACAAGAATTCACATAGTAAATTACTTAGTCATTAGCACAACATGTTTTCTACCTTCTCAGTTCCCGTTTTTCCCATGTACTAATTCCATCTTCTACCACCTGTTTTGCCCTTAATCTAATCTCTCATAGTAGGGAGGATGGCTCACGTGACCATTTTCTCTCAGACACATTCCTACACAAAGGGCTACAGTGCGGCCATATGTGACCTCAACTCCTTTAAACCTATGGGGAAGGGACTGCTTAGGCCAATGGGGAGTTTGCATAACTACGGATTTTTAGTCGGGGCCACGGTATTGCAGGGCGTTTCTCGGCCCACTTTAGCTCTAAAATGGCTAACAGAAAAACCAGTGTGGGTTGATCAGCGGCCCCTTAGCCAAGAGAAATTAACGGCCCCGCAGTCTCTAGTAACAGAACAACTTGTTGCAGGACACATAGAAGCCTCACGTAGCCCTTGGAATACCCCGGTATTTGTTATCAAAAAGAAATCGGGGAAATAGACGTTGTTGCATGATTTGAGAAAGATTAATGATGTCATGGCAACGATGGGAGCATTACAACCGAGATTACCTTCGCCTACTAGGATACCTATGGGGTGGGAAATTGTTGTAATGGATTGAAAAGATTGGGTTTCTACCATCCCTCTGGCAGGACAAGACAAAGAAAAATTTGCATTTACTGTTCTGTCTGTGAAGAACATGGAGCCTACCAAAAGATATCAGTGGAAAGTGTTGCCACAAAGTATAAAAAACTTGCCTACAATTTGTCAGTGGTTTGTAGCAAAAGCGTTGAGTCCAATAGGTGCTCTGTTCCCATCTGATTACTGTTACCATCACACGGATGATATTCTGCTAGCGGCTGCAACACCGCAACAGTTAGAAAAAATGGAAGAGAAAACACAGAATCACAGAATCACAGAATCACAGAATCTTAGTGGTTGGAAGGGACCTCTGAGATCATCGAGTCCAACCACAAAAAAAACCCCAAAACAAACAAACAAAAAAAAACCAAAAAAAACCCCCACACACCCACCTACTAAACTCCACACCCACAACCCCACACATAACACCCCACCACAAACAATAATCTTGGGCACTAGAGCATGCCCTGGAGAGCCATGTCTACACGTTTCTTAAATACCTCCAGGGATGGTGACTCCACCACCTCCCTGGGCAGGCTGTTCCAGTGCCTGACCACTCTTTCACTAAAGTAATTCCTCCTAATATCTAATCTAAATCTCCCTTGCCGCAGCTTCATACCATTTCCTCTGGTCCTGTCGTTATTCCCTTGGGAGAAGAGGCCAACCCCTGCCTCTCTACAGTTTCCTTTCAGGTAGTTGTAGAGGGCAATGAGGTCTCCCCTCAGCCTCCTCTTCTCCAAGCTAAACATGCCCAGCTCCCTCAGCCTCTCCTCATAGGACTTGTTCTCCAGACCCCGCACCAGCTTGGTGGCTCTCCTCTGGACACGCTCCAGCACTTCAATGTCTTTCCTGTAGGGAGGGGCCCAAAACTGAACACAGTACTCGAGGTGAGGCCTCACCAGTGCCGAGTACAGAGGCACGATGACTTCCCTACTCCTGCTGGCCACGCTATTCCTGATACAAGCCAGGATGCCATTGGCCCTCTTGGCCACCTGGGCACACTGCTGGCTCATGTTAAGCCGGCTGTCCACTAACACTCCCAGGTCCTTTTCTGGCAGGCAGCTTTCCAGCCACTCTTCCCCAAGCCTGTAGCGTTGCCTGGGGTTGTTGCGACCAAAATGCAGGACCCGGCACTTGGCCTTATTAAACCTCATCCCATTGGCCTTGGCCCATTGATCCAACCTGTCTCGATCCCTCTGTAAAGCCTTCCGACCCTCAAGCAGATCAACACTCCCACCTAGTTTGGTGTCATCCGCAAACTTACTGAGGGTGCATTCAATCCCCTTGTCTAGATCATCAATAAAGATATTGAACAAGACTGGCCCCAAAACTGAGCCCTGGGGGACACCACTGGTGACCGGCCGCTAACCAGATTTTGCTCCATTAATCACAACTCGCTGGGCACGGCCATCCAGCCAGTTTTTAACCCAGCGGAGGGTACACTTGTCTATGCCATGATTCTCCAGTTTCTCCAGGAGAATGCCGTGGGGGACGGTGTCGAAGGCCTTACCAAAGTCCAGGTAGACAACATCCACAGCCTTCCCCACATCCAGAAGGCGGGTCACATGGTCATAGAAAGAGATCAAGTTGGTCAGGCAGGACCTCCCTTTCATAAACCCATGCTGGCTGGCCCTGATCCCTTGGCTGCCCTGCACTTGCCTTGAGAGCTCACTCAGGATGATCCTCTCCATGATCTTTCCCGGTACAGAGGTCAGGCTGACAGGCCTGTAGTTTCCGGGATCCTCCTTCCGGCCCTTCTTGTAGATGGGCGTCACATTGGCCACCCTCCAGTCATCCGGCACCTCTCCTGTTGACCAGGTTTGTTGATAGCTAATGGAGAGAGGCTTGGTGAGCTCTCCTGCCAGCTCCCTGAGAACTTTTGGGTGAATCCCGTCCGGCCCCATAGACTTATGCGTGTCCAGGTGCATAAGCAAATCATTAACTACTTCCTCCTGGATTACAGGGGGGTTGTCCTGTTCTCCATTCTTATCTTCCAGCCCAAGAAGCTGAACACCCTGGGGGTAGCTGCTCTGACTATTAAAGGCAAGGCAAAGAAGGCATTAAGTATCTCAGCCTTCTCCTCGTCCTTGGTTGCAAGGTTTCCCCCTGCATCCAGTAAGGGACGGACGTTCTCTGTCACTCTCTTTTTGTTGAAGTATTCATAGAAGCTTTTTTTGTTGTCCCTTATGTTAATTGCCAGGTTGAGTTCCAGCTGGGCTTTTGCCTTCCTGAGAGCTGGGGGGGTTTAGCCTGGAGAAGAGAAGGCTCCGGGGAGACCTTCCAGCCCCTTCCAGTCCCTAAAGGGGCTCCAGGAAAGCTGGGGAGCGGCACTTCATGAGGGAATGGAGTGATAGGACTAGGGGCAATGGTTTTAGACTGGAAGAGGGGAGATTTAGATGAGACTTTAGGAGAAAATTCTTTGCTGCGAGGGTGGTGAGGCACTGGCCCAGGTTGCCCAGAGAAGCTGTGGCTGCCCCATCCCTGGAGGGGTTCAAGGCCAGGTTGGACGGGGCTTGGAGCAACCCGGTCAGCGGGAGGTGCCCCTGCCCAGGGCAAGGGGGTGCGACTGGAGGATCTTTAAGGTCCATTCCAACCCAAACCATTCTATGATTCTATGATAACAGGATTTATATCCTTGTGTCCTCCTTCCCTGAGTAGAAAGGAAAAATAATACTCAGCATAGAGATATCTTTAGGAGTGTTATTTTACAAAAGCATTGATTAAGGCAATAAAAAATCCCATTCAAAAGCAGAAACACTTCCTGCAGACAGGATCTTTCAAACGATGGGGTGTCTCCAGATACGGAATACTGTGCCTGATTCAACTGACTCCTCGCCATGCTTCGGTTCAGGCTGACTAAGGAGCAACCAGCCTCAGGTCCTGGGAGTGAACTGGTGAGCTGGAAAGCCCCTGGCTCACATACAAGGGAGTGAGGGTGTCTTGAAAAAGATTTCAAAGGGTGGTTTTGAAGTACAAGATGCAATACAACCAAGGTACAGAACAAGATACTAGCACTAAAAAACCCCCATCTATCTTGTCTATACAATTTCTACAGCAACTCTTTCACTCTAAATAGTGCCATCAGGATGGGCCCGGTTGGAGCTCTCCCTGAACTGCAGCTGGACCGCAGGCCAGGTGACTCTCCTCTTGAGCTGGGATCCCTCTCAAAGTTTGATATTCCTTACATGAGACTAAGAGATCCTTCCCTACCCAAGGCAGAGAGATTCCCTACCTGCAATAGATTCTCCATGAGAGACTGATAGCATGCTGTATCAATGCTATGAAACATCACTAACCCATAGAGTTAATATTATTCTAAACGTTGTATGGATAATTCCATGAGACATAAACCATTGTTCAAGCCTGAGACTGCGATCGGAGCCAGCTGCACCAAGGCTCCAAAAAGAAAGCAGGGGGGTCCACTCTGAACTTTGGAACTCAATGGCAGGGCCCTCTTTACTGTGCGTCTCTGGTCTCTGGGTGAACCCTTCTAGCTTGAGTCTAACTCCATTTTCCTTTGTATGCTTCTGCCATGCAGTAATTCATAAGGTGAACCATGCCATCAAACTTATTGAAAGTTGTCAAACCACTGTTAAACTGAGTTAAATTCCATCCAACTTAATGAATTGTCAAATTATTATTTTACCTTAATAAACCATATTGCGGCTTCTCTCTTTCGAGTGAGATGCATTACACTCACCCGTGACAAATAGGTACCGAAGAGTGATTACCAACTACAACCACCAGTTCATGTGTGACCACCATCAGAAACTGTATTTTCAACACTCTCTTTCAATATTCTACAAGACCTGAGCACACGCGATGTGATCACTGCTTCTCTTCAGGGAGTATCGACTGCACTCCTATGCGAGTCATCTTTATAACGCTTCTTACACTAAGAGGGGGGAGTGAAACTGGATGATCTTTAAGGTCCCTGCCAAGCCAAACCATTCTACGATTCTATGATAGTATCTTTATCAATGACCTGCATGAGGGGGTCGAGTGCACCTTCAGTAAGTTTGCAGAGGACACCGAGTTGGGCGGGAGTGTTGATCTGCTGGAGGGTAGGAAGGCTCTACAGAGGGATCTGGACAGGTTGGAATGTTGGGCCGAGGCCAGTAGCGTGAGGTTCAATAAGGCCAAGCGCTGGGTACTGCACCTGGGTCACAACAACTGTCAGAAAAGGACCTGGGGGTGTCGGTCAACAGCCAGCTGAATATGAGGCAGCAGTGTGCCCAGGTGGCCAAGAAGGCCAGCAGCATCCTGGCCTGTATCACGAACAGTGTGGTGAGTAGGTAATAATAGGAATGTGTTAATAATTTCTGGGAAATGTAATTAAGATGTATATTCCGCTTGCTTCTAACCTTTGTAGTTGAGCAACCCGGCTTGCACATTAGGCGAAGGGGTTCCTGGTCCGCCCAGCGCTGCAATAAAGAATGCCTGCTTTCTAACACTCCAAAATTGAGTCTTCGAGAGTCCTTAATCGTGGGCTTACAGTATCGCCACCGCTGGTGCAGCCACTCTCCACCCCTCCCGGCACCCCGAGCGTGCCTGGGGGAGGTACTGAACGGAGCGTGAACAAAGGATTAGATATATAAGAAAGCCAAGTTTGTAATAAAGAGAGAGCTTAACTTAACTCTTCAAGGAGAGTCTTGTCGTTTGTCCGTCCCGACTGAAACGGCAGGCTACACATTTAGCAAAGCTACCTGGCTAGACAACACCAGGGGAACTACCAGTCGAGCTGGCCCTGCCCAGACAAAACTGCCACGGCCCGTAGAAGGGGATAAAGTCCCCGAAGTGCACATGAAGAATATGTCAGGGAAGACAGTCGGGGTTAGTCCTGCCTCAGGCAAAGGCAAACCCACCCGTGGGAGTGCTTTTGCCCAAGGACCTGGGTGTGCTTGGTGGGTGATGCGGAACGATGGGGAAGTCCGATGTGCACCTCATGGGGATCTGATTTTGGGCGAGAATAGCCAAGGAATCAAATTGCATGATGTTAATTGCTAAGTAACCCTGCCACTGTGTCCTTATTACTCTAATTGCTATCGGTGGTACTACAGTAAGAATCACCCAAGTTAAGGACAGATGGACTTGCGTGAAAAAACGAGTAAAGCGCAGCGATGATGGGATCAGAACTGACCTCAGCAGCTGGTGCCCAGCGCCTTCGTCAAGATCTACACCTTCAGCCCATGGACTGTGGGCATGAGCCGCACCGTGTACACCAGCCACAGGTTCCAACAATACAGCGTGCAACAGTCCAGCCCCACACAGCACCTCACCTGCCCTGAGAGACCGTTCTGACAGATGGAGCCCAAAGCCGTGCATTAAATCACAGAACCACAGAATCATTTAGGTAGGAAAAGACCCTTGGGATCACCGAGTCCAACCATCAACTCCACTCTACAAAGTTCTCCCTTACACCATATCCCTCAACACCACATCTAAACGACTCTTAAACACATTCCGGGATGGTGACTCCACCACCTCCCTGGGCAGCCTATTCCAGTGTCTAACCACGCTTTCTGTGAAGAATTTTTCCCTTATGTCCAGCCTAAGCCTACCCTGTTGCAGCTTGAAGCCATTCCCTCTTGTTCTATCGCCAATTACCTGTGAGAAGAGACCAGCACCAACCTCTCTACAATGGCCTTTCAAGTAGTTGTAGAGAGCGATGAGGTCTCCCCTCAGCCTCCTCTTCCTCAAACTAAACCCTCCCAGCTCCTTCAATCGCTCCTCATCAGATTTATTCTCCAGGCCCTTCACCAGCTTCGTTGCCCTCCTCTGCACTCGCTCCAGCACCTCGAGATCTCTCTCGTGTTGAGGTGCCCCGAACTGGACACAATACTCAAGGGGTGGCCTCACCAGTGCTGAGTACAGGGGGACAATCACCTCCCTCCTCCTGCTGGTCACACTATTTCTAATACAAGCCAGGAGGCCATTGGCCCTCTTGGCCACCTGGGCACACTGCTGGCTCATGTTCAGCCGCTTGTCAATTAGAACCCCCAGGCCCTTTTCTGCCAGGCAGCTCTCCAGCCACACTGCCCCAAGCCTGCAGCGATGCATGGGGTTCTTGTGGCCCAAGTGCAGGACCCGGCACTTGGCCTTGGTGAAGCTCATACCGTTAGCATTGGCCCATCGCTCCAATCTATCCAAGTCTCTCTGTAGAGCCTCCCTATCCTCACGGAGATCAACACTCCCGCTTAGCTTCGCGTCCTCTGCAAACTTGCTGATGATACAGTCCATGTCCTTATCAAGGTCATCGACACAGATGTTGAACAGAAATGGTCCCAACACCGAGCCCTGAGGGACACCACTTGTGACCGGCCACCGGCTGGATTTAACTCCATTGACCACCACTCTTGGGGACCGCCCAGCCAGCCAGTGCTTGATCCAGCCGATCGTATGCTCATCCAGGCCACGAGCCGCCAGTTTTTCCATGAGAATTCTATGGGGGACAGTGTCAAATGCTTTTCAAAAGTCTAGGTAGACAATGCCCACAGCCTTTCCCTCATCCAATAATCGGGTCATCTTGTCATGGAAGGAGATCAGGTTCGTCAGGCAGGACCTGCCTTTCCTAAACCCATGCTGACTGGGCCTGATCCCCTGCTTGTCCATTATATGACTTGTAATGGCACTCAAGATGGTCTGCTCCATGAGCTTCCCTGCTAGCAAGGTCAGACTGACAGGCCTACAGTTTCCCGGATCCTCCTTTCTGCCTTTTTTGTAGACGGGCGCTACGTTTGCTACCCTCCAGTCCATTGGGACCTCCCCAGTTAGCCATGACTTCAGGTAGATCATGGAAAGTGGCTTGGCGAGCACGTCTGCCAACTCTTTCAGCACTCTTGGATGTAACCCACCCGGTCCCATAGACTTGTGCGCATCGAAGCGGCGTAGCAGGTCGTAGATCACTTCCTCTTTCATTGCGATGACCTCCTTCAGCTTCCCCTCCCTGTCTCCTAGCTCACGAGGCTGGGTGCCCAGGGAACAGCTCGTTCCACTGCTAAAGACTGAGGCAAAGTAGGCATTGAGCACCTCAGCCTTTTCCTCATCCTTTGTGACTCTGTTTCCCTCTGCATCCAATAAGGGAGGGAGATTTTCCCTAATCCTCCTTTTGTTGTTAATGAATTTATAGAAACAGTTTTTGTTATCCTTAACAGCTGTAGCTAGGTTGAGCTCTAGCTGCGCTTTGGCTCTCCTAATTTTCTCCCTGCACAGCTTCGCTGTATCCTTATAGTCTTCATGAGAGACCTGCCCCCTCTTCCAGAGGTCATAGACTCTCCTTTTGTTCTTGAGGTCCAGCCAAAGGTCCCTACTTAGCCAGGCCGGTCTCCTTCCCCGCCTACTTGTTTTTCAGCACACAGGGACAGCCTCCTGCTGTGCCTTTAAGACTTCTCTCTTGAAGTATGTCCAGCCTTCCTGGGCTTCTATATCCTTCAGGGCAGCCTCCCAAGGGATTTTCTCCAGCAGTCTTCTCAACGGGTCAAAATTTGCCCCCCGGAATTCTAGGGCGGCACTTTTGCTAACCCCTCTCCTTGTTTCCCCGAGAATCAGAAATTCGATCATCTCACGATCACTGTGCCCTAGACGGCCACCAGCCTTTACTTCCCCCACAAGATCTTCCCTGTTCACGAGAAGCAGGTCCAGGAGGGCACCTTCCCTCGTCGGCTCGCTTACCAGCTGTGTGAGGAAGTTATCTTCCACACATTCCAGGATCCTCCTGGATTGCTCCCTCTCTGCTGTGTTGTATTGCCAGCAGGGACCCGGGAGGTTCAAGTCCCCCACAAGAACAACGGCAAGTGACTGCGAGATTTCCCCCAGCTGCTTACAGAAAGCTTCCTCCGCCTCACTGCTTCGGTCGGGAGGTCTGTAGCAGACTCCCACAGCGATAGCGGCTTTATCGGCCCTTAACCTCATCCAAACGCTCTCCACCCCATCATCAGTATACTTGATTTCCGAGCTCTCATAGCATTCTCTAATATACAGGGCCACTCCTCCGCCTCTCCTTGCCTGTCTGTCCCTCCTGAAGAGCTTGTCGCCATCGCTTGTGGCACTCCAGTTGTGTGAGGCATCCCACCACGTTTCTGTGATAGCCACTAGGTCATAGTTTCCCTGGTGCATCATGGCTTCAAGCTCCCCCTGTTTCTTGCGCATACTGCGTGCATTGGTATAGAAGCACTTCAGATGTGCCAATGACTCCAGCACCCTTTTGTGAGTGTGGGCCCCATTTCCCACCAGACCCCTCTCAGGTGCTTCCATGATTTCTAAAGGTCTCTCCCTTCTCTCAAATGAAATGGCAGAGGGAGAGTCCTCGCTAGCCCACCATCCTTCAAGCCCTGGCATGCCTCCCTTGGGTTTATTCCTGACAGGCCCAGTTATCTCCCCTTCCCCCCTCATGTCTACTTTAAAGCCCTGTCAACGAGCCTTGCGAACTCCTGCCCCAAAATTCTTTTCCCCTTCTGAGACAGGTGCCTTCCACCTGCCACCAGCAGGTCAGGTGACTCATATAGCAGCCTGTGATCAAAGAACCCAAAGCCCTGCCGATAACACCAGTCCCGGAGCCACGAGTTGACCTTTTGCCTCTTCCTGTTAATTTCCTCATTCACGATTGCCACTGAAGGGATGGAGGAGAATACAACTTGTGTTCCTGATCCCTCAAGCCGCCGCCCCAAGGCTCAAAAATCTCTTTTAATTGATTTTGGGCTCCTTCTACCCACTTCATCACTACCCACCTGAAATACTAAGAGGGGGTAATAGTCAGAGGAGTTTACTAGGGCCGGAAGTTTGTCCAACTCATCCCTGACCCGTGCCCCAGGGAGGCAGCAGACTTCCCTGTGGAGTGGGTCTGGACGGCACATTGGCCCCTCCGCCCCCCTCAATAGAGAGTCACCCACAACAATGGCCCCTCTGCTTTTCCTTTTGGAGCCAGTTGTGATGCTGGGTCCGTGGCGACTTGGTCTTTCTGACATTTCTGGCCTGGGTGTATCATCCTCCTCTCCAACAGCCAGCTCCTCCTGCAGGGCTTCCTATCTGTTCTGCAAGGGTAACTGGGAAGGTGGGAGGGGCCGGGAGGGGATTCGCCCGCTTCCCCGAGCAGGGACCTGTTTCCATTCCCCCTCTTCTCTGCCATGCCCTCCTATTGCCTGGTGACGAGAGGGGAGGGGATCCTCTGACTTGTGTGGGGCCTCACCCTCTTCCCTTTCTCTCAGGGAGCGGGTCCACCGGTCCCTCTCCCTCTCGCGTTCTCTGATACTCCTCAACCTTTCCACTTCCTCCTTCAGCTCAGCCACCAGAATGAGCAGATCATTCACCTGTTCACATCTGACACAGGTGTTGTCTCCGCTGCCCTCCATCGCGAGTGCCAGGCTCCGGCGCTCTTTGCAGCGAGAGTCCTGGAGGCCCATATGTTTGTGCGGGGCCCCTGTCTGGGTGCCCACAGTATTTTTAACAGCAGCCTTCGACCGGGTAGCAACCGCGGCTGGATCTCTACACACAAGCGAGACCTTGTGAGTCAACGGTCAGTTGGGGTGAGCACTGGTTGCTCTGTAGCCAGGGACTAGTCCCTGCCCTCCCGGAGGCTTCCTATAACCTGGTGGCTTGATCAACCGGGGGAGGTGCTGTCTCCACCCCCAGGCTCACTCAGCAGCCTGCCACCAGCTGACAGCCCTCAGCACAGGCCGAGGCCTTTTGCTGGCTTCCAAAAGCCCCCCAAAGAGCTTTTTGGTGGTCCTTTTCGCTGCAGATCCCTTCCCCAGCGCAGTCTTACCTGCCCTGAAGCTGGTCTCCGCAGCAATGGGACTCAAGGAACTCAAGGGACATTTTAGAGGGATGGATGATAGACTAAGGGCATTATATCTGTATGAATATATATGTAGACATATATAAGCTTTAATTAACACACTCCTATCTAACGCTTGGCCAATCCATAGAGCATTATATGGATGTGGCCACGTGTAGTGCCTCTGGCCTTCTTGTGGGGCTGCCACCAGTGCTGCGGCCACTCTCCACCCCTCCCGGCGCCGCTCTGCCCAGCGGGTGGTAGAGAAGCAACCGGCTCCGACACGGCGGATTTCGTAGCTGGACAGCCCCGATGCGGCCCCTCCAGCTGTCGGGGGGTGGCGGGGCTCTGCACAGTGTGAGGGCGGCCTGGCAGAGTAGGTCCCCATGGGTGTTTGAGGGGGAGCAGGGCAGTGCAGGACGGGCAAGAAGAGCTCAAACACCACGTGAAGTTCCACCGTCTTTTTATTAAAGGCTGAGAGACACAGGCAGGCTAGTTGTGCTCCTCCTCCTCCTCCTCCATCGCCCCCAAAGCTGGGACCACAGCGCTTGCAGGCGGAATCTGGAGGGAGGCTTTTCCACCACAGCCTTCACGTTCAGCAGGGTTTGAGCCGCCAGGGAAGAGACCCACAGGCTGCTGTCGCTTGCCGCGCCTTCAAGAGCTGGGGCAGAAAGGAAGAGAGGCGAGGTCAGAGCCCAGATCTTCAGAGAGCTCCGGAGCCCCTGCGGCCAGGGCCCCTCGTGCCCTGCCCCAGCTCTTCCCAAGGCCAGGAGGGAGCCAGAGGCGCTGGCATGAGCCACAAGGTGCTGGCCACCAATGCCCCACAAGCCCTCCCTGGCCAGGGCAGGGACCGCAGCTCCCTACCAGGGGCTCTCCTGCTCCCTGCCAGCCCGGGCACACACCCCGCTGCCCTCGCTCACCGTCGTAGATGACCTGGAGCTCCTCCTGGCGCACATCCCTCAGCTGCCGCCCGGCGAGCCCTAGGCACACACAGCCCGTCACAGACCCCACTGGCCTGCCCGCCCCAGCAGCCCAACTCCCCCCCACCGGCCCCACGGGCCTGGCCACGCGCCCTCCTGCCCTCGGGCCCGGCTGAGCCCAGGCCGGTGCCCTGAGGGTGAAGCCCAAGGCGGCGGCCAGGGACCCCGCAAGGCTGCCAGCAGCTGCCCCTGCGTGGGCAGGGGTGGGAGAGGGCGGCAGGAAGCCCCGTGGGCGCCCGGCCCCGCATCGGGCAGTCGGGGCTCTGCAGGCTCCCGGTGCATTCGGCAGCAGCCGTGGCTGGGGCTCAGCTGCCGCGGGGCAGGGAGGGACCCCCGGCCGGGTTGTGGCTCACCGATGAACCTGACGGCTGCCTCGCGCAAGGGCTGCTGTGGGCTCCGCAGGTAGAGCAGGCTCTGCCACAGGTACTCCTCCGCTCTGCCTCTGCCCTCCGCCAGCTGGAGAGAGCAGGAGGGGACAGGGTTGGCCCAGAGCCTCCCCCTGTGCCCGGGGCTGGCCTTTCCTGCCTTCCCCTGCCCGCGCCCCCAGGACGCCGCAGTAGGCAGGGGCCCAGCTGCCAGCCCCACGCGCTGGGTGCTGGGGGAGAGGGGCTTCTCCAGGCTGGCTGTGGGGCTTCGAGGCTGCCCTTACCAGGCACTTGCCGATCCGCCATGGCTGCTTTGTCTCCAGCAGCTTCCTGATCTGCCTCCGCTTCAGGAACTTGGCAGCTCCCAGGAGGGCTTCCCAGGAGGCCTGCAGAGCAGCAGAGAGTGGGAGATGGCACCGCCGCTCAGGGGACAGGACCTGGGGGTCCCTGTGCAGCGCAGGGGGGCAGCAAGGGTTGTGGGTCCAAGCCCTGGCCTCAGGCATCTGCAGGCGCCCCTGGGAAGCCCAGGGGAGCTCCAGGCCTTAGGTGTTAGGGTGGCCGCGCCCTGCTGCTCTGCTCTGCTGCATCGAGCAGGGCAGGGGTAGGACATGTCCCTGCCCACCTCCTCAGCTGCTGCCAGCTGGGAGGGGCTCGGAGCCCTCCTCAGGGCCCCAGCTGCAGCACCTTCAAAGGGCTTAGAAATCCCCACCTGAGCCACGCTGTGGTCCTTGTCATGCAGGTGGAAGAACAGGGGCATCAGGATCCTCTGCACATCCTTCTGCATATGTTCTTTGCGGGTGCTGCCTGCAACCTCCATCGCATCTGCGCAGAGGAGGATGGAGCACTTTCGCACGTAGCTGGACTCCTAGGAGGAGAGAAGGAAGAGGGGAGGACCTCCGTCCTGGCTCCTCCAAGCCGACGGTGAGGGGACAAATGCTTGTGGCTCTCCCTTTGCAGTGAGGAGAAGGACTCACGGGCCAGTGGGCATGCGCGCACAGAGGGACGCACCACCCCAGACCGGCACGCATGCCCCCCCCGGCATGCTAACCATGCCTCTGCTCTCCCGACGCCTTACGTTTTCAAAGAGGGGCGGAAGCATCCTGACCAGCTGCGGAGCGATGGGGACAGCCAGGTGGAGCACGTTGCTGAGGGCAGTCAGGGCTTCTGTCCTGACGTCGCAGTCACTGTCCTGCAGTAGCTGCACGACCTCTGGCAGCAGGTCTTGCAGCGTTCCCACCTACGAGAAACATACCCTTTTGTTATGCGATGCAATCGAGGAGCACACCGCTAAAGCCACGCTGCGTGTCGAGGTTGCAGGGCCGGTCAGGCGGAGATCTCTCCATGTGCGGCTCAGCCCAGGGCCGGGCCTGAAGTGGTGACGGGCCACTGAACGGGGCAGCGGGGGGAGCAGGCAGTGGTCCCGCCGCTCCCGATTCCTGGCAAAGCCCGAGCAAGTCGCTGCACGCTCCGCACCTGCAGCCCAGCCCCAGGCGGACACCCACACTGTGCCTGGCTGCCCCTGCCCACCTGGTCCTGTCTCCTGGACAGCGTGACCAGGCTTCTGACTACCAGCCTGCGCAGCACCACGTTCTTGCTCTTCATGTGGGACTCCAGGATGTCCAGGAACTGGCCGTGGACGTGCTCACAATCGGTGTAATCCAGGAGCTGAAACGCAATTGGCAGCAGAGTGAGAGCCCAGCACAGGCAGCAGAGCTCCCGGACGGCTCGGGGCAAGGCACCGGGGCCGGTCACAGCCCAGGCGGGAGGCAGCAGGGTCCACAGAGGGCCCTCGCCGCCTCCCCTCAGCCCTCTGTCCACGCAGGCAGCCCGGCTTGCCCCCGCCTGCCCTCAGAGAGGCAGCGCGTGCCAGCAGGCCCACCTCCACGAAGACCGTCATGGCGCCAACGTCCTGCACGGCCTGACGCTGCAAGAGGCTGTTGACCGCCTGCTCAGACACAGTGATGCAGCAGAACGGTTCTTGACGCCGCAGCACCCTGGCCGGGGGAAGAAGGCGTTGGCAGCACCGAGCTGGGCAGGCAACCTCTCTGGGACTGCGCTGCCAGCTGGGGGGCAGCTTGTGTGCCCGGCCTTGGCTGCTCACGCTCCACCACCCACCAGGACGGGGATCGTACAGGCGGCCCTTCACCGCCAGGGGAGAAACGGCCGGGCAGGCAAGGAGGGCTGAGCAGGCTCTCACCTAGCCAGCACGGCGACACCACTGTGGTAGGTCTCGGCGCTCGTGAGCATGTCCCAGGCACCCTGCCTCCCGATGTCTTCGACCAGGGAGGCACCGCCCAGGCACTCGAAGAGAGCTTGCATGGCGCTCACTGCGCTCCTGCAGGCAGAGCAAAGCGTGGTCACACGTGGAGCCCCAGTCCCGGCTTCGGCTCCGGGCCCAGGGAGAGCCCAGGGACGGGGATGGAGCACCCGAGGAGTGCCGGAGCACCTGAGCAATGGAGGATGGTTGGGTGTCCTGCTCGCACTGCAAGAGCGGCAGCAGCCCATCTGTGGGCTGTGCAGGCTGTGTGAGATCTGGAAGAGCACTTCCATGAAGAGCCGGCTAAGAAGCAAATGCACGGTCCGTCGGCTGGAGGGCTCCAGGAAGATCTCGTGCATGGCACGGGCCACCTGCAGAAACAGCCCAGCACGGCTCTCACTGGAGTCGTGTCCCTGCGGCACAGCCTGCTCTGGCCAGCAGCAACCCTGCCCCGGGCTTCCCCGCTGCCGAGCCGGCTGGAGGCGGCGGGCGGGGAGCGGGGCCGCCGAGGGCAGCAGGGCCAGGGCAGGCGGCCTGCCTGCACGCCGTGGGGCCGAGCGGCATGCGCTGCCCTGCTCGGCTGTGGCCCGAGGGCCCTGGGCCAGGTGCCCCGGGGAGGGCCGGCTTTGGGGGCGGATGGAGAGGGCCAGAGGGGCTGGAGAGGGGCGTGCAGCCCCGGGCAGGATGGACCAAGCCTTGTCCAGACACTCACGGCCAGGAAACATTGGCAGCTG
The DNA here is from genome assembly GCF_964199755.1 of Larus michahellis. Lineage (NCBI taxonomy): Eukaryota > Metazoa > Chordata > Aves > Charadriiformes > Laridae > Larus > Larus michahellis. The sequence goes on from NC_133930.1 coordinate 82,733,955, forward strand.
TAGATTTTCTTGCTGCTGCACTGGATGGTGAATTGTTGATTGACCTGCAGCAGCGCCCACAGCACCGTGTTCCCGAGGCTGCGCTCACAGGCCAGCATGTTCCACATGGCCCTGGCAGTCCTGCAGAGCCAGAGCACACTGTCAGCGGGGCCACCTCGGCCACCACCTCTTCTGCTTGCTCAGGCCCCGGAGGTCCCGAGCTGCCCCCGAGGCTGTCGCGCCACGTACCCGTCACAGTGCGGGGAAACCTTCAGCAGGCCAGTGACCACCTCCTGAGGGCTGAAGGTGGCCACTCGGAGAAGGGTCCTCCTCAGGATGTCCTGGAGTGGCTCCTGGCTGATGCAGGCCAGCTGCCTGTGCATGGCCTCCACGAGCTCCTCCACCTGTCGGAGGCAGTGGGCTGGAGCGGGCTGGAGCACAGCCATGGCCCCCCTGCCACCAAGAACTGCTTCCCTCGCGCCGCCCTTCGCTGGCCTCAAAGCCTGCCCGTTGGGCGCTCCGAGCCCTGGCCTCGGGGCGGGGGGAACGGCCCCTGCAGGGCACGCGCACAGGGCAAGCCGGCTGCACGCTGCCTACCTTGGTCAGCCGCAGGTCGAAGCCTTTCAAGACGTGCTCCACAATCTTGGCAACCAGCTGGGTGTCAGAGACCCTTGGGTCTGCCATGTTTGTGAAGACGGCGAGGAGGAAGTCGCTCCTCTCGGGTGGGAGGAAGGCTCTGCCAAATGTCTGAGGGAGAGAGGGAGGGAAAAGGTGTCACACTGAGTGCCCTGGTGGCGGGCACTGCTGGCTCTGCCGGCAAGCAGAGCTCGCCGGTGGCCAGGACGGCCGGAGCTGCGGCGGTGATGCTGGGCTAAAGCTTTGGACTACTCCAAAGCGGTGGCTCCCCACAGCCCGAGGGGTGGGAGGCTGTGCCATCGCCCGCCGTGGCTGATGCACTGGTTCGTCTCAGCCTCCTGCCAGCGCCATGGCCAAGACCCCCAGGAAGGGAGGAGTTTGTTACCATCCCGCTGTCAATGGCTTCCTTGGGCCAGAAGGTGCTGATGCCTTCCCGATCCCGTTCTATGGCCGGGTCCACGAGTGCTGCGTGGGAGGCTGGGCAGGAGGGAAAAGACAGCGTGAGCGGCAGGAAGAAGGCAGAGCTGGGGCAGCAGGTGAGGGCATGAAGGAGAGCTCTGTGCCTGGCTCTCTGTTCTGTGGGGAGCTGGAGAAGTGGCAGGGTGGCAGGCAAGGAGTGGAAACCGCCTCTTAGGCTGCGTAAGGGCAGGAGCGTGGGGACTGGCTTTCTGCTCGGGGGCAGGAGGAGAGAAGGCCGGGCACGCTGCTGCCACAGGCTCTCCAGCCCAAGGGTTCTCGGGACAGGCCGCAGGCTGCCGCTCCAAGGCGGGCTGCCTGGGCCCGGGGCTTGGTGCGGCATGGCTGCTGCCCTGCTCCAGCCTGGGAGGAGTTTGCTGCCCCTGCCTCTAGCAGAGGAGGGGGGGCCGAGGTGGCGCGGCGCCATGCCCGGGCCCCTGTGGCTGGAAGGCCCCAGCCCGCCCCAGCTTCTCTTACCATGTCGCAGCAGAATGAACCTGTGGAAGAGGCACAGGGCCTGCCCAGCCCCCCAGCTGATCTCCTGGTCCTCCTCGGCATAGCACAGGGTGAGCAGCCCTAGCGCCTGCCCCAGGAATGGCACAGGCTTCTTCAGGTAGAAGAAGGGGCTGATGCCTTTGCAGGCCAAGTTGTGTGGCTCGTCCTGTGGCAGAGAGAACGGAGCAGTAGGCGGAGCTCTGGAGGGCTCTGCCCCGCGCTGCACCCCATGGAGAGCCAGCCTGCGGCAGCCGCCTCGGGGCGAGCAGCGTGCTGGGCAGAAGCCTGGGGGAGGCAGGGAGGCAGGGAGAGAGGGAGGGCTGCCAGGGCTGGGCCTGCAAAATGCTCCCGTGCCCTGGGACGGAGCTGGCTGCCGAGAACAAAGGCACGGGAGGGAGCGGCTCCAGGAGAGAGGGTCCAAGATGCTGGCGCAGGGCCGAGCCTTCCCAATCCCAATCCCCTGCCCCACACCCAGGCTTCCCTCGCAGGGAGCCCAGCGCTACCGGCTACGCTGGGGCAGCAGGACGGGGCGAGGGGTGCCAAGAGGTCGCAGGCAGGCCCCCTACCTCCAGCATGGTTTCAGGTCTCAAGTGCTGGCTCAGGCTTACAATCCTCCCCACAGCCCTCCGGCGTCTGGTCACCTCCGGGGATGTCGTGAGGGACAGCAGGACCTGGGAAGGCAAAAGCCGATGGTCGACCTTGGGAAATGACGGCGGCTCCCAGAGCGGTGGCTCTGCCAAGCACCTGCTGGGTTTACGCAGCGTGCTGCCGAGGCTTGCCCTGCACGGGAGGAAGCCTGGACTGGGGTCCAGCCACCTCGCAACCTCGGGGACCGTTGCCAACAGCTGGTGACCTGCGGCAGTCAGGGAGGTAGCCGGATGCCATGCCCCCAGCCACCTCTGCCCCTTCCCTCACGCTCCTCCAGAAACGGCCGCACGTCCCCTCTGTGGGAGGACAGGAACCTCCACGGGGACCTGCCCCAGGGAGGTGCCAGCACCTCTGCCTCCGCAGCTTCGGGGCTGGGCTGCCCTTGCACCATGGCCACGTCCCAGCAGCTCTCTGCCCTGCTGCCTTCTGGGGAGGAGAGCGGGCACGGGGCGGGTGGCGAGGGCGGTGGCTCAGCAGTGCCAGCTGCCAGAGCAGGGGAGCGGGGAAAGGCACTCAGACTCCTTCCGCTGCTCCAGTTCCGGGCTGGGCTGTGCACGCTCCAGAAGGTCGCCCCTCTTTGGGGTAGGGCAAGGAAGAGACCCCGAGAGCCCCGCTCCTGGCAGATGCCTGACTCCTGGCAGATGCCTGACCTGCAAGATCATGTCCACTCTCTGGACGCTGGAACTCAGCGAAGCTTCATGCGTCACCACCTCCAGCATCCTGTCCAGTGTTTTCAAGATCTGTAAGGGGATAGAGCGGGTGGCCCACTTGCCCCGGCCCTTCTTCCTTGCAGGGAGCTGGCTTGCATTCCTTCCACCTGAGGCGGCCTGCAGCTGCCCTCTGCGCCTGGGAGCGGCCTCAGGCTCTCCCTGCTCTTCCTTCTTCACCTGTCATCTTCCCGCAGCCAAAGCCAGCTAGGAAAACGTGCGCAGGGACTGAGCGGCAGGCTTTCCGTAGCTCAGCCCGCGCTTACCTGAGCATCCAAAGAAGCACGTTGGCTGTCCCTCTGTGCTGGGTCAAGACAGCAGATGTCGTGGATGCAGGGGCGGAGCTGCTCGTACAGCAGGCCTTCAGGCAGGTTGCTGCAAGGAGAGGGGTGTTGCTTGGATGCCAGGGCTTCCAGGTCAGGAGGGTGGCTGCAGGCGTCGGGGCTGGCAGTCGCCAGGGTGCTACCCGTAAGAGGTGGGGAAGGGATGCCTGGAGGCATCTGCTCCCTCCCCGGTGCTGCTGAGGCAGGGACAGAGGGCAGTCCTGGCCGGTGGAGCCCGAACCCCTTTCCACCTCCTGCCTCTCCCACCTCGGGAAAAGCCAAGAGGCGGCGGGGAGCCCCTGAGCAGCCCCCGCCCTGCCCCCTGGCCCAGCCATGGGCCAAGCGTGAGGGAGAGCAGAGGCCCAACGGCAGAGGTGCCAGGGTCCTGCCAGGATGGGAGACGCCTGCTGCCATCAGGCCCACGCCGTGGGGGGCTCCAGCCTGGCCAGGGTCTGGGGCAGGTACCTCATTGCTGCGATGGCAAGCATGGCTTGCTGCCACATCACGGCATCCATGCTGCGAGGGGACTCCTTTTTCCATAGGACCTGGAGAGGGAGAGCATGGGCAGGATGGGGCAGGGAAGCTGCCAGTTGCCGGCACCAGTCTGCAGGGCGGGCAGAGCCCCGCCGCCCCCAGGCCGGCACTGGCCCCAGAGCGGCCCCTTGCCCGGCACTGGCCCCGTGGCAGGCAGGGCTGTGCCCAGGGAGGCCCGTCTCGCCCTCCCCTGTGCCCAGGGGCCCGAGTGCTCTCCTTCCCGCTGGGCCGGCGCTCGGCCAGCGTTGCCCCCCTCCCTCGGCCCCACTGGGTGCCCTCACCTCCATTTTCTCCACCAGCGTACACGCCGATGTGAAGTCGGGCTGGTACCTGCCTCGCAGCCAGGCTGTGCAGAGCGTGCGGATGGAGGCCAGGAACCTCAGCTTGGAGGCCTCATCCTGACGGCCAGGGAGCAGAGAGACAGAGAGGGAGGGTGAGGGGCAGAGCAGGGCCAGCAGGAGCGGGGCCTCGAGGGGTGCAGCCATGGTGCAGGGGGCCGGCGGGGGAGCAGCCCTGCACAGGCAGCAGTCCCCCTAGGGCCCGCGCGCAGGCAGCAGGCACGGCAGCACGCGGCCGGCAGCCGCGGGCAGAGCCTGCCTGGCAAAGGCTGCAGTTACCCTTTGGGTGCCGTCGAGGAAGGCCAAGATGTAGTCGTGGGCTTCCTCGTCCTTGCCCTCCAGCCAGTAGCTGGAGGCAGAAGCAGCTCCACCTGTTGAAGAACAAGGGTGGGGAGAGATGTAGGCAGCAGGGCAGGGAGAGGGAAGAGAGGGGCCCTCTCTCCAGCCCTGTGCTCGCTGCCCTGCCCCCAGCAAGCCCTGGCCCAGGGTGCTGATGCCCCGTCTCCCCCGGGGTGGTGCTGGCAGCAGGGCGGGAGAGGTCCCAGCCCGGCGGTACGGCTGCCTCCTGCCAGCCCAGCGGCCTCTCCCTGCCCTGCTCTCTGCCCCGAGGCTGGAGGTGGTCCCCTGGCATCCTCTCGCTACCCACTCATGGCGGGGGTGCTGGGGCTCTTCTCCTCCTCCGCTTGGACGACGACGACGGGGCTGGCGCGGTCCCAGTCCTCACTCTGCAGCTGGCGTTGCCTGGGGCTTTCTGACCGCTGATGGTCCTCGGTGGCCAGCCCGGCCCTTTCATCCTCTGCCGCCTCTGGTGCAGGGCTGCTCTGAGGGCAACCGCTCGCCGTCCTGCGGGACAGAGGACAGAGGTGAGGGTGGGGAGGGGGCTGCCCAGGGCAAGCGGCCCCAGCCTGGTGCGGCCTGGCCAGAGGAGGGAGGAGGTGGCTGGCAGGGACAGGGGGAACTCCTGCAGGATGCCGTTTTCCAGCGGGCAGTCCCCCCTCGCCCACCCGGCCCTGGCGGCGGCTCTCCTGCCCCCAGCCCCTCCGCAAGGGCCGCCGGGCCCAGACGCCCTGGGGTCCCTGTGGCCCTGGCCCGGCCCAGCCCCGCGCTCTTACCCGCTGTGGACGGTGGAGCTTTGGGGAGACACCCTGGCCCCGCGGAGCTGCTCTGTCAGGTATAGTCGCAGGAAAATACGCGTTCTGCGCACACGCTTTCCTGCAGGCGCCGGATCGCTCATGTCCGCTTCTCACGAGAGTCCGGGACACTGTGGGGCCGCCGTGCACGTGCTGCTGGACATCACCAGCTGTAACATGGGTAGGTTACTAAGGGCCCATTGTGACCCGCCACCCCAGACGGGAGGGGCAGCCCGTCCTGTCCCCCACTGTGACCCGGGCTCTCCCGGGGGAGTCAGCCTGCCGCCGGCTCTGGCTGCTGCCTGTGGTCCCTCTGCGCGCGTCCCCTGCCACAGGCGGGACTCCCCAGCCCCTTTGGCTGGAAGCCTGAACCCTGGCTGTGCCGTCACAGAATCACAGATTCGTTTGGCTTGGAAAAGACCCTAGAGATCATCGAGTCCAAGCATTATCCCAGCACTGCCAAGTTACCACTAAACCATGTCCCTCATCACTGCATCTACTCGTCTTTTAAATACCTCCAGGGATGGCAACGCCACCACTTCCCTGGGCAGCCGGTTCCAACGCTTGACAACCTTTTCTGTGAAGAAATTGTTCCTAACAGCCTATCTAAACCTCCCCTGCACAACTTGAGGCCATTTGCTCTTGTCTTATCACTTCCTAAGCGGGAGAAGAGACCGACCCCCCCCTGGCTACCCCCTCCTTTCAGGGAGCTGTAGAGAGCGAGAAGGTCTCCCCTCAGCCTCCTTTCCTCCAGGCTGAACAACCCCTGCTCCCTCAGCCGCTCCTTGCAAGACTTATGCTCCAGAGCCCACACCAGCTTCCTTGCCCTTCTCTGGACACGCTCCAGCACCTCAGTGTCTCTCTTGTAGTGGGTGTTGACAACAGAGCAATGCACTTCGCTCCCAAGGGAAAAGCAGCAAAATGCTTATTGTTCTAAAAAAGCCATTTAATGAAGTTTGGTAGTCAACGCCACAGTGGAATAACAAGACTCGATGGCAAGGCACACTGGGTTCTGTACTGTCTCGAGGACGGGATCAGAGAGAACTGTCAAGGAGACCCTCCCATTGAGTCAAGGTGCAGAGAGGACGCCCTGGCTTTCTAAACTCCTTCTCAGAGGGGAGTCTAGGTGCGGCTGGATCCAATCCCAGTCCCGGGCTTGGTCAACACTTTATGCCTAAGGGATTGTATACACAGTCTTTCCCTCTTCGCCACCTGAAAAGTGGGTCACCTTTTCGTAGAAGGAGATCTGGTTTGTCAAGCAGGACCTGCCTTTCGTGAACCCACGCTGACTGGGCCTGACCGCCTGGTTGTCCTGCATGTGCTGTATGATGGCACGCAAGGTGCTCTGCAATTGAATGCGTAGAAAGAACGCGTGAACGGAGCGTGAACCAAAGATTAGATATATAAGAAAGCCAAGTTTGTAATAAAGAGAGAGCTTAACTGAACTCTTCAAGGAGAGTCTTGTCGTCTGTCCATCCCGACTGAAACGACAATTGGTGACCCCGACGTGATACTGAGGAAGAAGACGACTGGCAATAGTCGTGGGGATGGAGCCCAGTGAAGCTGAAGACAGCGGGCAGAGCTGTTGACGGATCCGGATCATATTTAAGAAGACACCTGTAGCAGGTGAGCCACTGGGGACATGGGAGAGAAGTTAACTAAGGAAGAGCAGACTCTACTCTCCACATGGACGCTGCTGTTGAAGCAGCAGGGTGTCATCCTCCCTGAAGAGACTTTGCGAAAAATGCTATTGTGGGGAAAGGAACAGGGAGTAGAAGTAACGTTGGTTACGGCATTTAGTGTAACGCAATGGACGAACCTAGGGCAGACATTATTTGAGGAAACTACGCGTGGCTCAAAAACGGTTATTGAACTGTTAACAACGTGGCGACTTTTGTTAGAGACATTAAAGAACTTTAAGGAGCAGAAAGATTTAGCGGAAGGAAGTGAACAGCCATCCGCAGCCCCTGAGCCCTTGGCCTTAAAACCTCCCGTTGATGATATGAAGGGGCGGAAGATTGCCGTTAAAGAAAATAAGGGACTGCTCCCGATGAACACGAAAGATAAACAATATAAGTACGTGTTGCCTCGTGACCAAATAGCAGCTGTAAAAGAGACTCAAAGAGGGATGGGTGTTATCCACCCTGAAGGAGTGGTGCGTCCCTCCGCACCCCCCGCTCCAGCCTTGGGGGAAACAGAGGCATGGCCTTCTCCTCCTATTTCTACTAACCCCATCTCCAGTCTGGGTTTTCCATCCTTGCCACCTGAGTCAGACAATGAGGAGGGCAGTCATATAACGGGTGAGGAAGGGATTGAAGTGGTGGACTCTGGGGAGCCACCCCCATCGTACACAAGGTGCCCCTGGACGCTTGGGGGCCGATTGGCAAAGGTTTAAGTGCCTTACTAATAGGAAGATCTAGTACCACCTTACAAGGCCTCATGTTACATGTTGGCGTGACTGATGCTGATTACACAGGACAAATATGTGCCATGATATCGACAGCTACACCACCTGTGACTATTGGGAAAGGAACTCGACTTGCTCAGTTAGTCCCATTTTGAAGTTGTGTTCCACAAACGGACAACGTTACACGTGGTAATGGTGCTTTTGGTCCTACGGGAAAGCCACAAGTCTATTGGGTGCAGACGGTATCTGATCAACGCCCACAAATGCATTGTGTTCTTGAACTTAGTGACGCCACTCCCAAGAAGGTCTGACTGGCTGGATTATTAGACACTGGAGCAGATGTGACGATCGTTTCTTTAAGGGAGTGGCCTGCTGCTTGGCCATTAACCTCCAACGCCTTGGGAGAGGCAGGACTCGGAGGGGTTGCCAATAGTTCTATGTCCACTAACCCTATTCTGATTGTAAGCGCAGAAGGGCAAAGGGCTACAGTGCGGCCATATATGACTTCAGCTCCTTTAAACCTATGGGGAAGGGACTGCTTAGGCCAATGGGGAGTTTGCATAACTACGGATTTTTAGTCGGGGCCACGGTATTGCAGGGCGTTTCTCGGCCCACTTTAGCTCTAAAATGGCTAACAGAAAAACCAGTGTGGGTTGATCAGCGGCCCCTTAGCCAAGAGAAATTAATGGCCCTGCAGCCTCTAGTAACAGAACAACTTGTTGCAGGACGCATAGAAGCCTCACGTAGCCCTTGGAATACCCCGGTATTTGTTATCAAAAAGAAATCGGGGAAATAGACGTTGTTGCATGATTTGAGAAAGATTAATGATGTCACGGCAACGATGGGAGCACTACAACCGAGATTACCTTCGCCTACTAGGATACCTATGGGGTGGGAAATTGTTGTAATGGATTGAAAAGATTGGGTTTCTACCATCCCTCTGGCAGGACAAGACAAAGAAAAATTTGCATTTACTGTTCCGTCTGTGAAGAACATGGAGCCTACCAAAAGACATCAGTGGAAAGTGTTGCCACAAAGTATAAAAAACTTGCCTACAATTTGTCAATGGTTTGTAGCAAAAGCGTTGAGTCCAATAGGTGCTCTGTTCCCATCTGATTACTGTTACCATCACACGGATGATATTCTGCTAGCGGCTGCAACACCGCAACAGTTAGAAAAAATGGAAGAGAAAACACGGGAATCCTTGTGTGAATATGGCTTAACGATCGCCCCAGAAAAGGTACAAAGGCAACAACCGTGGTTATAGCTGGGAATGAAAGTATTAGCTCAGACAGTCATGCCACAACCTATCCAACTACAAATAGAAGTAAAAACATTGAATGATGTACAAAAATTAGCAGGAATGATTAATTGGGTTTGGCCCTACGTTGGTATTCCATCTTCCAAATTACAACCTCTCTTTGAGCTCTTAAAAGGTGACACTAATATTTTAGCCCCACAAATGTTAACTGAGGAAGCGAAAAAAAGTGGTGGCTGAAATAGAACAAGCTATTAGTAGTAAACACGTATGGAGACTTGACTTAACGGTCTCGGTGCAGGCCTTTGTGTTAGTAGATCAATTAGTGCCATTTGCTATGATTGCTCAATGGCGTGAACAATGGGATGATCCCTTACATGTTTTAGAATGGATTTTTTTGCCTAACAAGACAAAGAAAACAGCCCCTGGTCTATTTGAGCTAATAGCACAAGTTATTACAAAAATTAGAACTCGGTGTTCAGAACTGATGGGAAGAGACCCTGAACAGATTGTAGTCCCTGTACAGAGTGATTATTTTGAACGGTGCTTAGCTAACAGCACTGCCCTACGAGCAGCCATGGCCAATTGTACAAGGCAGGTGAGCTACCATTTACCTTCACAGCCACTGATCAAATTGGGCACCCAAATGGCCTTTGCACAGAAAAATCTCAGTCGCAGAAACCCAGTGGAGGGCCCCACGGTGTTCACAGATGGATCAGGAAAAACTGGAAAAGCTGCCATTGTCTGGAGACAAGGAACACAATGGCAACATAAGATCGAACATCAAGAAGGTTCGCCCCAAGTCGTAGAATTACGGGCCATGACCATGGTGTTTCAGAACTTCCTCAGCCCTGTCAACATTGTGACAGATTTGGCTTACGTGGCTGGACTGGTACAACGTTTAGATAAGGCTGGTTTAGGTGATGTAACCAACGAAGTGCTGTTTGGCGTATTGAAACTGTTATGGATAACAATACAAAAGCGACAGCAAGAATATTACGTGATGCATATTAAAAGTCATACCCAGTTGCCAGGATTTATTGTAGGAGGCAATGCACAAGCTGATGCTTTAGTGCCTGCAGCGGCCCTGGGACCTGTGCCCAACGTTAAACAGCAAGTGATAGCATCGCCTAGTTTTTATCATCAGGGATATCGTGCTTTAAAACACCAGTTTAATCTTAGTAACGCTGAGGCTCGCAATATTATTGCAGCCTGCCCCAATTGTCAAGATCAACATGTAGCTATATATTACGGCACCAGTCCACGAGGATTACGTGCTTTACAGCTTTGGCAAACTGGTGTCACACATATTACCGAATTTGGCCGTTTGAGGTATATACACGTATCAATTGATACCTTTTCTTCCGCCCTCGTTGCCACTGCTCACACTGCAGAATCAGCTCGGGACGCCCTACGCCATTGGCAGCGTGCATTTTCTGTTTTAGGTGTCCCACAACAGATCAAAACTGATAATGGTCCTGCTTATGTATCGCAAAAAGTAGCTTTTTTTTACAACTCCGGGGCGTGACACATGTCACAGGCATCCCCCACTCACCCACGGGTCAGAGTATTGTTGAGCGTGCACACGGTACCCTGAAACGCCTTTTACAAAAACAAAAAGAGGGAATGCTAGGGGAAACCCCTGAAGCACGATTAGCTAAAGCTGTATATGTCTTGAATTTTTTGCAGCTTGCTGATGATAGTCCTGCTGCGATGCCACCCCTCCTTCGGCACTTTGGTTCTCTTGTGACCCAGGAACGGGTGGGTCCTGGAGCAAAAGTGCTGATGCGAGACCTCAAGACAGGACAGTGGTTGGGCCCGCATGACTTAATCACGTGGGGAAGGGGTTATGCTTGTGTTTCCACAGATCATGGACCACGGTGGGTGCCCGCAAGATACGTCCGCCCCTATTTGAAGATAACCGGGGCGGGGGAACAAAGCCAACGGGCACGATGAGTTCGGCTATCTTGCTCACCATCTGCCTTAACATATTTACTGCGCTCTCCTCAAGGGTTTGGATTCCACCCCAACCCAAGAATAATGTATGGGTCACCCTGGCTAACTTAACGGGCCAGGACACGCTTTGTTTGTCAGCCTCGTCACCGGAGAATCCCTTCTCCACCTGTCTGGTGGGACAGCCCTTAGACGCCTGGCCTGTGCCGGAGTCTCTGCAGCACTTGATAAAAGGGGGTGAGGTAGTTGATAATTGGGATGCTTGGGTACCCTATCTGCAACACAGTCACCTCGAACCACAAGAACTAGAATTACTGGGTTCCGTTGAAGTGCATTACTGCTTCTATTTTAGTTACGGTGGCAAAAATCAGTCAAACATGCAACGTGTTAATTCTAGCCTGATTGTTTGCAGAAATGAATCTGTTTGGTGCAACTACACATCAACCCACGTCTCTAAATCTACTAATCACCCTCTTAGCTTGCCAGCAGGAATCTTTCTCATCTGCGGAGATAGAGCATGGCCTGGTATCCCCTCTCGTATTAAAGGGGGCCCCTGTAGTTTAGGAAGATCAACCCTACTAACACCAAATACATCTACGATGGTGCAGCACTATGGGCGCCCAAAACGAAGTGCTCACGCATTCAGAAATCGCCGCAATGACACTGTGCAATTTTGGAACCCTGGAGAAATAATCGCGGCATCCTTTTTAGCCCCCGGGGTGGCGTCAGCTAAAGCGCTCGCTACGTTTAACAAGCTTGGATGTTGGCTGGCGAAGCAATCTAATGCTACTTCTCTAGCTTTGAGTGCTTTACGGTTAGATGTAGACTCAGTTAGACATGGCACACTGCAGGATCAAGCTGCAAGAGATTTTTTGTTGCTGGCTCAAGGTCATGGCTGCCAAGATTTTGCCAAAATTCCTGCGCTTCCAGTGTACAGGCAGCCCATATTTTTGTGCAACTGTGAAATCAAGATGTCCAGGAGCTGCCCCCTTCCTCTTCGCTGAATCATTCGCGTTCAAAAGATGATGTCCAAGCTGTGGTCCACAGTTTGGGACTGAGCGTGCCTGATGACCGCCCTAGTGCCAATGACACGGCCCGGTGGCAGTGCTGTAGACGGCTACACCAGAGCTGGTCAGTGAGTAAGTGATCTGGTAACACCTGCTTCCATCCTGCTCTACCCAAGACCCACAGCAGCTCAGGTCCAGGTTCAACAGTGGTCCACAAGGTAGTAATGAAAATGAAAAAAGAAGCTGGAGCCTCACTGCTGTGACGGCAGGCCGAGAGAGCTGGGGGGGTTTAGCCTGGAGAAGAGAAGGCTCCGGGGAGACCTTCCAGCCCCTTCCAGTCCCTAAAGGGGCTCCAGGAAAGCTGGGGAGCGGCACTTCATCAGGGAATGGAGTGATAGGACTAGGGGCAATGGTTTTAAACTGGAAGAGGGGAGATTTAGATGAGATTTTAGGAGAAAATTCTTTGCTGCGAGGGTGGTGAGGCACTGGCCCAGGTTGCCCAGAGAAGCTGTGGCTGCCCCATCCCTGGAGGGGTTCAAGGCCAGGTTGGACGGGGCTTGGAGCAACCTGGTCAGCGGGAGGTGCCCCTGCCCAGGGCAAGGGGGTGCGACTGGAGGATCTTTAAGGTCCATTCCAACCCAAACCATTCTATGATTCTATGATAACAGGATTTATATCCTTGTGTCCTCCTTCCCTGAGTAGAAAGGAAAAATAATACTCAGCATAGAGATATCTTTAGGAGTGTTATTTTACAAAAGCATTGATTAAGGCAATAAAAAATCCCATTCAAAAGCAGAAACACTTCCTGCAGATAGGGTCTTTCAAACGATGGGGTGTCTCCAGATACGGAATACTGTGTCTGATTCAACTGACTCCTCGCCATGCTTCGGTTCAGGCTGACTAAGGAGCAAGCAGCCTCAGGTCCTGGGAGTGAACTGGTGAGCTGGAAAGCCCCTGGATTTCCAGGGTGTCTTGAGGGTGTGAGGGTCTTGAAAAAGATTTCAAAAGGTGGTTTTGAAGTACAAGATGCAATACAACCAAGGTACAGAACAAGATACTAGCACTAAAAAACCCCCATCTATCTTGTCTATACAATTTCTACAGCAACTCTTTCACTCTAAATAGTGCCATCAGGATGGGCTCGGTTGGAGCTCTCCCTGAACTGCAGCTGGACCGCAGGCCAGGTGACTCTCCTCTTGAGCTGGGATCCCTCTCAAGGTTTGATATTCCTTACATGAGACTAAGAGATCCTTCCCTACCCAAGGCAGAGAGATTCCCTACCTGCAATAGATTCTCCATGAGAGACTGATAGCATGCTGTATCAATGCTATGAAACATCACTAACCCATAGAGTTAATATTAGTCTAAACGTTGTATGGATAATTCCATGAGACATAAACCATTGTTCAAGCCTGAGACTGCGATCGGAGCCAGCTGCACCAAGGCTCCAAAAAGAAAGCAGGGGGGTCCACTCTGAACTTTGGAACTCAATGGCAGGGCCCTCTTTACTGTGCGTCTCTGGTCTCTGGTTGAACCCTTCTAGCTTGAGTCTAACTCCATTTTCCTTTGTATGCTTCTGCCATGCAGTAATTCATAAGGTGAACTATGCCATCAAACTTATTGAAAGTTGTCAAACCACTGTTAAACTGAGTTAAATTCCATCCAACTTAACGAACCGTCAAATTATTATTTTACCTTAATAAACCATATTGCGGCTTCTCTCTTTCGAGTGAGATGCATTACACTCACCCGTGACAAATAGGTACCGAAGAGTGATTACCAACTACAACCACCAGTTCATGTGTGACCACCATCAGAAACTGTATTTTCAACACTCTCTTTCAATATTCTACAAGACCTGAGCACACGCGATGTGATCACTGCTTCTCTTCAGGGAGTATCGACTGCACTCCTATGCGAGTCATCTTTATAACGCTTCTTACACTAAGAGGGGGGAGTGAAACTGGATGATCTTTAAGGTCCCTGCCAAGCCAAACCATTCTACGATTCTATGATAGTATCTTTATCAATGACCTGCATGAGGGGGTCGAGTGCACCTTCAGTAAGTTTGCAGAGGACACCGAGTTGGGCGGGAGTGTTGATCTGCTGGAGGGTAGGAAGGCTCTACAGAGGGATCTGGACAGGTTGGAATGTTGGGCCGAGGCCAGTAGCGTGAGGTTCAATAAGGCCAAGCGCTGGGTACTGCACCTGGGTCACAACAACTGTCAGAAAAGGACCTGGGGGTGTCGGTCAACAGCCAGCTGAATATGAGGCAGCAGTGTGCCCAGGTGGCCAAGAAGGCCAGCAGCATCCTGGCCTGTATCGGGAACAGTGTGGTGAGTAGGACTAGGGCAGTGATCATCCCCCTGTACTCGTCACCAATGAGGCCCCACGTCGAGTGCTGTGTCCAGTTTAGGGCCCCTCACCACAAGAAAGACATTGAGGAGCTGGAGAGGGTCCAGACAAGGGCAACGGAGTCTGGAGAAGAAGTCTTATGAGGAGCGGCCGAGGGAGCTGGGGTTCTTCAGCCTGCAGAAAAGGAGGCTGAGGGGAGACCTTCTTGCTCTCCACAACTACCTGAAAGGAGGTTTTAGGGATCACAGAATCATAGAATCGCCTAGGTTGGAAGGGACCTTTCAGATCATCTAGCCCAACCGTCAACCTAACTCTGACAAAAAACCATCTCTAAACCCTATCTCTAAGCACTATGTCTATCCACCTTTTAAATACCTCCAGGGATGGTGCCTCAACCACTTTCCCGGGCTGCCTGCTCCAATGCTGCGTAAAAATTTTTCCTAATATCCAATCTAAACCTCCCCTGGTGCAACATGAGGCCTTTTGCTCTTGTTCTGTTGCCTGTTACCTGGGAGAAGAGACTTGTGGTTTTGGCCACATTGTCCAATGGCCGGCAACAGATGTTCCCCCGCACCTCTCGTGCATGGGGAGGAGGGGGAGAGAAAAAGAGACATTTACGAGTTACGAAGAAACTAAACTACTTTAATAAAATATTAAGAATAAAATAAAAAGGAAAATACTGAAATAGATACGCTATATACAAAACTGCATTAAGCTCCCAGGAGGACGTCACCGGCAGGCACTGGGGAAGACCCAGACTGGACTTAGTGACGAGCAGGACCCCAGAAGACCACCAATGGACATGGATGCGCATGCCTCAAGGACATTTACATATAGTAATGAGTTCTAGGTAATAATAGGAATGTGTTAATAATTTCTGGGAAATGTAATTAAGATGTATATTCCGCTTGCTTCTAACCTTTGTAGTTGAGCAACCCGGCTTGCACATTAGGCGAAGGGGTTCCTGGTCCGCCCAGCGCTGCAATAAAGAATGCCTGCTTTCTAACACTCCAAAATTGAGTCTTCGAGAGTCCTTAATCGTGGGCTTACGGTATCGCCACCGCTGGTGCAGCCACTCTCCACCCCTCCCGGCACCCCAAGCGTGCCTGGGGGAGGTACTCAACGGAGCGTGAACAAAGGATTAGATATATAAGAAAGCCAAGTTTGTAATAAAGAGAGAGCTTAACTTAACTCTTCAAGGAGAGTCTTGTCATTTGTCCGTCCCGACTGAAACGGCAGGGTACACATTTAGCAAAGCTACCTGGCTAGACAACACCAGGGGAACTACCAGTCGAGCTGGCCCTGCCCAGACAAAACTTCCACGGCCCGTAGAAGGGGATAAAGTCCCCGTAGGGCACATGAAGAATATGTCAGGGAAGACAGTCGGGGTTAGTCCTGCCTCAGGCAAAGGCAAACCCACCCGTGGGAGTGCTTTTGCCCAAGGACCTGGGTGTGCTTGGTGGGTGATGCGGAACGATGGGGAAGTCCGATGTGCACCTCATGGGGATCTGATTTTGGGCGAGAATAGCCAAGGAATCAAATTGCATGATGTTAATTGCTAAGTAACCCTGCCACTGTGTCCTTATTACTCTAATTGCTATCGGTGGTACTACAGTAAGAATCACCCAAGTTAAGGACAGATGGACTTGCGTGAAAAAACGAGTAAAGCGCAGCGATGATGGGATCAGAACTGACCTCAGCAGCTGGTGCCCAGCGCCTTCGTCAAGATCTACACCTTCAGCCCATGGACTGTGGGCATGAGCCGCACCGTGTACACCAGCCACAGGTTCCAACAATACAGCGTGCAACAGTCCAGCCCCACACAGCACCTCACCTGCCCTGAGAGACCGTTCTGACAGATGGAGCCCAAAGCCGTGCATTAAATCACAGAACCATAGAATCATTTAGGTAGGAAAAGACCCTTGGGATCACCGAGTCCAACCATCAACTCCACTCTACAAAGTTCTCCCTTACACCATATCCCTCAACACCACATCTAAACGACTCTTAAACACATTCCGGGATGGTGACTCCACCACCTCCCTGGGCAGCCTATTCCAGTGTCTAACCACGCTTTCTGTGAAGAATTTTTCCCTTATGTCCAGCCTAAGCCTACCCTGTTGCAGCTTGAAGCCATTCCCTCTTGTTCTATCGCCAATTACCTGTGAGAAGAGACCAGCACCAACCTCTCTACAATGGCCTTTCAAGTAGTTGTAGAGAGCGATGAGGTCTCCCCTCAGCCTCCTCTTCCTCAAACTAAACCCTCCCAGCTCCTTCAATCGCTCCTCATCAGATTTATTCTCCAGGCCTTTCACCAGCTTCGTTGCCCTCCTCTGCACTCGCTCCAGCACCTCGAGATCTCTCTCGTGTTGAGGTGCCCCGAACTGGACACAATACTCAAGGGGTGGCCTCACCAGTGCTGAGTACAGGGGGACAATCACCTCCCTCCTCCTGCTGGTCACACTATTTCTAATACAAGCCAGGAGGCCATTGGCCCTCTTGGCCACCTGGGCACACTGCTGGCTCATGTTCAGCCGCTTGTCAATTAGAACCCCCAGCTCCTTTTCTGCCAGGCAGCTCTCCAGCCACACTGCCCCAAGCCTGCAGCGATGCATGGGGTTCTTGTGGCCCAAGTGCAGGACCCGGCACTTGGCCTTGGTGAAGCTCATACCGTTAGCATTGGCCCATCGCTCCAATCTATCCAAGTCTCTCTGTAGAGCCTCCCTATCCTCACGGAGATCAACACTCCCGCTTAGCTTCGCGTCCTCTGCAAACTTGCTGATGATACACTCCATGTCCTTATCAAGGTCATCGACACAGATGTTGAACAGAAATGGTCCCAACACCGAGCCCTGAGGGACACCACTTGTGACCGGCCACCGGCTGGATTTAACTCCATTGACCACCACTCTTGGGGACCGCCCAGCCAGCCAGTGCTTGATCCAGCCGATCGTATGCTCATCCAGGCCACGAGCCGCCAGTTTTTCCATGAGAATTCTATGGGGGACAGTGTCAAATGCTTTTCGAAAGTCTAGGTAGACAATGCCCACAGCCTTTCCCTCATCCAATAATCGGGTCATCTTGTCATGGAAGGAGATCAGGTTCGTCAGGCAGGACCTGCCTTTCCTAAACCCATGCTGACTGGGCCTGATCCCCTGCTTGTCCATTATATGACTTGTAATGGCACTCAAGATGGTCTGCTCCATGAGCTTCCCTGCTAGCGAGGTCAGACTGACAGGCCTATAGTTTCCCGGATCCTCCTTTCTGCCTTTTTTGTAGACGGGCGCTACGTTTGCTACCCTCCAGTCCATTGGGACCTCCCCAGTTAGCCATGACTTCAGGTAGATCATGGAAAGTGGCTTGGCGAGCACGTCTGCCAACTCTTTCAGCACTCTTGGATGTAACCCACCCGGTCCCATAGACTTGTGCGCATCGAAGCGGCGTAGCAGGTCGTAGATCACTTCCTCTTTCATTGCGATGACCTCCTTCAGCTTCCCCTCCCTGTCTCCTAGCTCACGAGGCTGGGTGCCCAGGGAACAGCTCGTTCCACTGCTAAAGACTGAGGCAAAGTAGGCATTGAGCACCTCAGCCTTTTCCTCATCCTTTGTGACTCTGTTTCCCTCTGCATCCAATAAGGGAGGGAGATTTTCCCTAATCCTCCTTTTGTTGTTAATGAATTTATAGAAACAGTTTTTGTTATCCTTAACAGCTGTAGCTAGGTTGAGCTCTAGCTGCGCTTTGGCTCTCCTAATTTTCTCCCAGCACAGCTTCGCTATATCCTTATAGTCTTCATGAGAGACCTGGCCCCTCTTCCAGAGGTCATAGACTCTCCTTTTGTTCTTGAGGTCCAGCCAAAGGTCCCTACTTAGCCAGGCCGGTCTCCTTCCCCGCCTACTTGTTTTTCAGCACACAGGGACAGCCTCCTGCTGTGCCTTTAAGACTTCTCTCTTGAAGTATGTCCAGCCTTCCTGGGCTTCTATATCCTTCAGGGCAGCCTCCCAAGGGATTTTCTCCAGCAGTCTTCTCAACGGGTCAAAATTTGCCCCCCGGAATTCTAGGGCGGCACTTTTGCTAACCCCTCTCCTTGTTTCCCCGAGAATCAGAAATTCGATCATCTCACGATCACTGTGCCCTAGACGGCCACCAGCCTTTACTTCCCCCACAAGATCTTCCCTGTTCACGAGAAGCAGGTCCAGGAGGGCACCTTCCCTCGTCGGCTCGCTTACCAGCTGTGTGAGGAAGTTATCTTCCACACATTCCAGGATCCTCCTGGATTGCTCCCTCTCTGCTGTGTTGTATTGCCAGCAGGGACCCGGGAGGTTCAAGTCCCCCACAAGAACAACGGCAAGTGACTGCGAGATTTCCCCCAGCTGCTTACAGAAAGCTTCCTCCGCCTCACTGCTTCGGTCGGGAGGTCTGTAGCAGACTCCCACAGCGATAGCGGCTTTATCGGCCCTTAACCTCATCCAAACGCTCTCCACCCCATCATCAGTATACTTGATTTCCGAGCTCTCATAGCATTCTCTAATATACAGGGCCACTCCTCCGCCTCTCCTTGCCTGTCTGTCCCTCCTGAAGAGCTTGTCGCCATCGCTTGTGGCACTCCAGTTGTGTGAGGCATCCCACCACGTTTCTGTGATAGCCACTAGGTCATAGTTTCCCTGGTGCATCATGGCTTCAAGCTCCCCCTCTTTGTTGCGCATACTGCGTGCATTGGTATAGAAGCACTTCAGATGTGCCAATGACTCCAGCACCCTTTTGTGAGTGTGGGCCCCATTTCCCACCAGACCCCTCTCAGGTGCTTCCATGATTTCTAAAGGTCTCTCCCTTCTCTCAAATGAAATGGCAGAGGGAGAGTCCTCGCTAGCCCACCATCCTTCAAGCCCTGGCATGCCTCCCTTGGGTTTATCCCTGACAGGCCCAGTTATCTCCCCTTCCCCCCTCATGTCTACTTTAAAGCCCTGTCAACGAGCCTTGCGAACTCCTGCCCCAAAATTCTTTTCCCCTTCTGAGACAGGTGCCTTCCACCTACCACCAGCAGGTCAGGTGACTCATATAGCAGCCTGTGATCAAAGAACCCAAAGCCCTGCCAATAACACCAGTCCCGGAGCCACGAGTTGACCTTTTGCCTCTTCCTGTTAATTTCCTCATTCACGATTGCCACTGAAGGGATGGAGGAGAATACAACTTGTGTTCCTGATCCCTCAAGCCGCCGCCCCAAGGCTCAAAAATCTCTTTTAATTGATTTTGGGCTCCTTCTACCCACTTCATCACTACCCACCTGAAACACTAAGAGGGGGTAATAGTCAGAGGAGTTTACTAGGGCCGGAAGTTTGTCCAACTCATCCCTGACCCGTGCCCCAGGGAGGCAGCAGACTTCCCTGTGGAGTGGGTCTGGACGGCACATTGGCCCCTCCGCCCCCCTCAATAGAGAGTCACCCACAACAATGGCCCCTCTGCTTTTCCTTTTGGAGCCAGTTGTGATGCTGGGTCCGTGGCGACTTGGTCTTTCTGACATTTCTGGCCTGGGTGTATCATCCTCCTCTCCAACAGCCAGCTCCTCCTGCAGGGCTTCCTATCTGTTCTGCAAGGGTAACTGGGAAGGTGGGAGGGGCCGGGAGGGGATTCGCCCGCTTCCCCGAGCAGGGACCTGTTTCCATTCCCCCTCTTCTCTGCCATGCCCTCCTATTGCCTGGTGACGAGAGGGGAGGGGATCCTCTGACTTGTGTGGGGCCTCACCCTCTTCCCTTTCTCTCAGGGAGCGGGTCCACCGGTCCCTCTCCCTCTCGCGTTCTCTGATACTCCTCAACCTTTCCACTTCCTCCTTCAGCTCAGCCACCAGAATGAGCGGATCATTCACCTGTTCACATCTGACACAGGTGTTGTCTCCGCTGCCCTCCATCGCGAGTGCCAGGCTCCGGCGCTCTTTGCAGCCAGAGGCCTGGAGGCCCATATGTTTGTGCGGGGCCCCTGTCTGGGTGCCCACAGTATTTTTAACAGCAGCCTTCGACCGGGTAGCAACCGCGGCTGGATCTCTACACACAAGCGAGACCTTGTGAGTCAACGGTCAGTTGGGGTGAGCACTGGTTGCTCTGTAGCCAGGGACTAGTCCCTGCCCTCCCGGAGGCTTCCTATAACCTGGTGGCTTGATCAACCGGGGGAGGTGCTGTCTCCACCCCCAGGCTCACTCGGCAGCCCGCCCACCAGCTGACAGCCCTCAGCACAGGCCGAGGCCTTTTGCCGGCTTCCAAAAGCCCCCCAAAGAGCTTTTTGGTGGTCCTTTTTGCTGCAGATCCCTTCCCCAGCGCAGTCTTACCTGCCCTGAAGCTGGTCTCCGCGGCAATGGGACTCAAGGAACTCAAGGGACATTTTAGAGGGATGGATGATAGACTAAGGGCATTATATCTGTATGAATATATATGTAGACATATATAAGCTTTAATTAACACACTCCTATCTAACGCTTGGCCAATCCATAGAGCATTATATGGATGTGGCCACGTGTAGTGCCTCTGGCCTTCTTGTGGGGCTGCCACCAGTGCTGCGGCCACTCTCCACCCCTCCCGGCGCCGCTCTGCCCAGCGGGTGGTAGAGAAGCAACCGGCTCCGACACGGCGGATTTCGTAGCTGGACAGCCCCGATGCGGCCCCTCCAGCTGTCGGGGGGTGGCGGGGCTCTGCACAGTGTGAGGGCGGCCTGGCAGAGTAGGTCCCCATGGGTGTTTG
Organism: Larus michahellis; assembly: GCF_964199755.1. Classification (NCBI taxonomy): domain Eukaryota; kingdom Metazoa; phylum Chordata; class Aves; order Charadriiformes; family Laridae; genus Larus; species Larus michahellis. The sequence goes on from NC_133930.1 coordinate 82,754,906, forward strand.
AGGGGGAGCAGGGCAGTGCAGGACGGGCAAGAAGAGCTCAAACACCACGTGAAGTTCCACCGTCTTTTTATTAAAGGCTGAGAGACACAGGCAGGCTAGTTGTGCTCCTCCTCCTCCTCCTCCATCGCCCCCAAAGCTGGGACCACAGCGCTTGCAGGCGGAATCTGGAGGGAGGCTTTTCCACCACAGCCTTCACGTTCAGCAGGGTTTGAGCCGCCAGGGAAGAGACCCACAGGCTGCTGTCGCTTGCCGCGCCTTCAAGAGCTGGGGCAGAAAGGAAGAGAGGCGAGGTCAGAGCCCAGATCTGCAGAGAGCTCCGGAGCCCCTGCGCCCAGGGCCCCTCGTGCCCTGCCCCAGCTCTTCCCAAGGCCAGGAGGGAGCCAGAGGCGCTGGCATGAGCCACAAGGTGCTGGCCAGCAATGCCCCACAAGCCCTCCCTGGCCAGGGCAGGGACCGCAGCTCCCTACCAGGGGCTCTCCTGCTCCCTGCCAGCCCCGGCACACACCCCGCTGCCCTCGCTCACCGTCGTAGATGACCTGGAGCTCCTCCTGGCGCACATCCCTCAGCTGCCGCCCGGCGAGCCCTAGGCACACACAGCCCGTCACAGACCCCACTGGCCTGCCCGCCCCAGCAGCCCAACTCCCCCCCACCGGCCCCACGGGCCTGGCCACGCGCCCTCCTGCCCTCGGGCCCGGCTGAGCCCAGGCCGGTGCCCTGAGGGTGAAGCCCAAGGCGGCGGCCATGGACCCCGCAAGGCTGCCAGCAGCTGCCCCTGCGTGGGCAGGGGTGGGAGAGGGCGGCAGGAAGCCCCGTGGGCGCCCGGCCCCGCATCGGGCAGTCGGGGCTCTGCAGGCTCCCGGTGCATTCGGCAGCAGCCGTGGCTGGGGCTCAGCTGCCGCGGGGCAGGGAGGGACCCCCGGCCGGGTTGTGGCTCACCGATGAACCTGACGGCTGCCTCGCGCAAGGGCTGCTGTGGGCTCCGCAGGTAGAGCAGGCTCTGCCACAGGTACTCCTCCGCTCTGCCTCTGCCCTCCGCCAGCTGGAGAGAGCAGGAGGGGACAGGGTTGGCCCAGAGCCTCCCCCTGTGCCCGGGGCTGGCCTTTCCTGCCTTCCCCTGCCCGCGCCCCCAGGACGCCGCAGTAGGCAGGGGCCCAGCTGCCAGCCCCACGCGCTGGGTGCTGGGGGAGAGGGGCTTCTCCAGGCTGGCTGTGGGGCTTCGAGGCTGCCCTTACCAGGCACTTGCCGATCCGCCATGGCTGCTTTGTCTCCAGCAGCTTCCTGATCTGCCTCCGCTTCAGGAACTTGGCAGCTCCCAGGAGGGCTTCCCAGGAGGCCTGCAGAGCAGCAGAGAGTGGGAGATGGCACCGCCGCTCAGGGGACAGGACCTGGGGGTCCCTGTGCAGCGCAGGGGGGCAGCAAGGGTTGTGGGTCCAAGCCCTGGCCTCAGGCATCTGCAGGCGCCCCTGGGAAGCCCAGGGGAGCTCCAGGCCTTAGGTGTTAGGGTGGCCGCGCCCTGCTGCTCTGCTCTGCTGCATCGAGCAGGGCAGGGGTAGGACATGTCCCTGCCCACCTCCTCAGCTGCTGCCAGCTGGGAGGGGCTCGGAGCCCTCCTCAGGGCCCCAGCTGCAGCACCTTCAAAGGGCTTAGAAATCCCCACCTGAGCCACGCTGTGGTCCTTGTCATGCAGGTGGAAGAACAGGGGCATCAGGATCCTCTGCACATCCTTCTGCATATGTTCTTTGCGGGTGCTGCCTGCAACCTCCATCGCATCTGCGCAGAGGAGGATGGAGCACTTTCGCACGTAGCTGGACTCCTAGGAGGAGAGAAGGAAGAGGGGAGGACCTCCGTCCTGGCTCCTCCAAGCCGACGGTGAGGGGACAAATGCTTGTGGCTCTCCTTTTGCAGTGAGGAGAAGGACTCACGGGCCAGTGGGCATGCGCGCACAGAGGGACGCACCACCCCAGACCGGCACGCATGCCCCCCCCGGCATGCTAACCATGCCTCCGCTCTCCCAACGCCTTACGTTTTCAAAGAGGGGTGGAAGCATCCTGACCAGCTGCGGAGCGATGGGGACAGCCAGGTGGAGCACGTTGCTGAGGGCAGTCAGGGCTGCTGTCCTGACGTCGCAGTCGCTGTCCTGCAGTAGCTGCACGACCTCTGGCAGCAGGTCTTGCAGCGTTCCCACCTACGAGAAACATACCCTTTTGTTATGCGATGCAATCGAGGAGCACACCGCTAAAGCCACGCTGCGTGTCGAGGTTGCAGGGCCGGTCAGGCGGAGATCTCTCCATGTGCGGCTCAGCCCAGGGCCGGGCCTGAAGTGGTGACGGGCCACTGAACGGGGCAGCGGGGGGAGCAGGCAGTGGTCCCGCCGCTCCCGATTCCTGGCAAAGCCCGAGCAAGCCGCTGCACGCTCCGCACCTGCAGCCCAGCCCCAGGCGGACACCCACACTGTGCCTGGCTGCCCCTGCCCACCTGGTCCTGTCTCCTGGACAGCGTGACCAGGCTTCTGACTACCAGCCTGCGCAGCACCACGTTCTTGCTCTTCATGTGGGACTCCAGGATGTCCAGGAACTGGCCGTGGACGTGCTCACAATCGGTGTAATCCAGGAGCTGAAACGCAATTGGCAGCAGAGTGAGAGCCCAGCACAGGCAGCAGAGCTCCCGGACGGCTCGGGGCAAGGCACCGGGGCCAGTCACAGCCCAGGCGGGAGGCAGCAGGGTCCACAGAGGGCCCTCGCCGCCTCCCCTCAGCCCTCTGTCCACGCAGGCAGCCCGGCTTGCCCCCGCCTGCCCTCAGAGAGGCAGCGCGTGCCAGCAGGCCCACCTCCACGAAGACCGTCATGGCGCCAACGTCCTGCACGGCCTGACACTGCAAGAGGCTGTTGACCGCCTGCTCAGACGCAGTGATGCAGCAGAACGGTTCTTGACGCCGCAGCACCCTGGCCGGGGGAAGAAGGCGTTGGCAGCACCGAGCTGGGCAGGCAACCTCTCTGGGACTGCGCTGCCAGCTGGGGGGCAGCTTGTGTGCCTGGCCTTGGCTGCTCGCGCTCCACCACCCACCAGGACGGGGATCGTACAGGCGGCCCTTCACCGCCAGGGGAGAAACGGCCGGGCAGGCAAGGAGGGCTGAGCAGGCTCTCACCTAGCCAGCACGGCGACACCGCTGTGGTAGGTCTCGGCGCTCGTGAGCAAGTCCCAGGCACCCTGCCTCCCGATGTCTTCGACCAGGGAGGCACCGCCCAGGCACTCGAAGAGAGCTTGCATGGCGCTCACTGCGCTCCTGCAGGCAGAGCAAAGCGTGGTCACACGTGGAGCCCCAGTCCCGGCTTCGGCTCCGGGCCCAGGGAGAGCCCAGGGACGGGGATGGAGCACCCGAGGAGTGCCGGAGCACCTGAGCAATGGAGGATGGTTGGGTGTCCTGCTCGCACTGCAAGAGCGGCAGCAGCCCATCTGTGGGCTGTGCAGGCTGTGTGAGATCTGGAAGAGCACTTCCATGAAGAGCCGGCTAAGAAGCAAATGCACGGTCCGTCGGCTGGAGGGCTCCAGGAAGATCTCGTGCATGGCACGGGCCACCTGCAGAAACAGCCCAGCACGGCTCTCACTGGAGTCGTGTCCCTGCGGCACAGCCTGCTCTGGCCAGCAGCAACCCTGCCCCGGGCTTCCCCGCTGCCGAGCCGGCTGGAGGCGGCGGGCGGGGAGCGGGGCCGCCGAGGGCAGCAGGGCCAGGGCAGGTGGCCTGCCTGCACGCCGTGGGGCCGAGCGGCACGCGCTGCCCTGCCCGGCTGTGGCCCGAGGGCCCTGGGCCAGGTGCCCCGGGGAGGGCCGGCTTTGGGGGCGGATGGAGAGGGCCAGAGGGGCTGGAGAGGGGCGTGCAGCCCCGGGCAGGATGGACCAAGCCTTGTCCAGACACTCACGGCCAGGAAACATTGGCAGCTGTAGATTTTCTTGCTGCTGCACTGGATGGTGAATTGTTGATTGACCTGCAGCAGCGCCCACAGCACCGTGTTCCCGAGGCTGCGCTCACAGGCCAGCATGTTCCACATGGCCCTGGCAGTCCTGCAGAGCCAGAGCACACTGTCAGCGGGGCCACCTCGGCCACCACCTCTTCTGCTTGCTCAGGCCCCGGAGGTCCCGAGCTGCCCCCGAGGCTGTCGCGCCACGTACCCGTCACAGTGCGGGGAAACCTTCAGCAGGCCAGTGACCACCTCCTGAGGGCTGAAGGTGGCCACTCGGAGAAGGGTCCTCCTCAGGATGTCCTGGAGTGGCTCCTGGCTGATGCAGGCCAGCTGCCTGTGCATGGCCTCCACGAGCTCCTCCACCTGTCGGAGGCAGTGGGCTGGAGCGGGCTGGAGCACAGCCATGGCCCCCCTGCCACCAAGAACTGCTTCCCTCGCGCCGCCCTTCGCTGGCCTCAAAGCCTGCCCGTTGGGCGCTCCGAGCCCTGGCCTCGGGGCGGGGGGAACGGCCCCTGCAGGGCACGCGCACAGGGCAAGCCGGCTGCACGCTGCCTACCTTGGTCAGCCGCAGGTCGAAGCCTTTCAAGACGTGCTCCACAATCTTGGCAACCAGCTGGGTGTCAGAGACCCTTGGGTCTGCCATGTTTGTGAAGACGGCGAGGAGGAAGTCGCTCCTCTCGGGTGGGAGGAAGGCTCTGCCAAATGTCTGAGGGAGAGAGGGAGGGAAAAGGTGTCACACTGAGTGCCCTGGTGGTGGGCACTGCTGGCTCTGCCGGCAAGCAGAGCTCGCCGGTGGCCAGGACGGCCGGAGCTGCGGCGGTGATGCTGGGCTAAAGCTTTGGACTACTCCAAAGCGGTGGCTCCCCACAGCCCGAGGGGTGGGAGGCTGTGCCATCGCCCGCCGTGGCTGATGCACTGGTTCGTCTCAGCCTCCTGCCAGCGCCATGGCCAAGACCCCCAGGAAGGGAGGAGTTTGTTACCATCCCGCTGTCAATGGCTTCCTTGGGCCAGAAGGTGCTGATGCCTTCCCGATCCCGTTCTATGGCCGGGTCCACGAGTGCTGCGTGGGAGGCTGGGCAGGAGGGAAAAGACAGCGTGAGCGGCAGGAAGAAGGCAGAGCTGGGGCAGCAGGTGAGGGCATGAAGGAGAGCTCTGTGCCTGGCTCTCTGTTCTGTGGGGAGCTGGAGAAGTGGCAGGGTGGCAGGCAAGGAGGGGAAACCGCCTCTTAGGCTGCGTAAGGGCAGGAGCGTGGGGACTGGCTTTCTGCTCGGGGGCAGGAGGAGAGAAGGCCGGGCACGCTGCTGCCACGGGCTCTCCAGCCCAAGGGTTCTCGGGACAGGCCGCAGGCTGCCGCTCCAAGGCGGGCTGCCTGGGCCCGGGGCTTGGTGCGGCACGGCTGCTGCCCTGCTCCAGCCTGGGAGGAGTTTGCTGCCCCTGCCTCTAGCAGAGGAGGGGGGGCCGAGGTGGCGCGGCGCCATGCCCGGGCCCCTGTGGCTGGAAGGCCCCAGCCCGCCCCAGCTTCTCTTACCATGTCGCAGCAGAATGAACCTGTGGAAGAGGCACAGGGCCTGCCCAGCCCCCCAGCTGATCTCCTGGTCCTCCTCGGCATAGCACAGGGTGAGCAGCCCTAGCGCCTGCCCCAGGAATGGCACAGGCTTCTTCAGGTAGAAGAAGGGGCTGATGCCTTTGCAGGCCAAGTTGTGTGGCTCGTCCTGTGGCAGAGAGAACGGAGCAGTAGGCGGAGCTCTGGAGGGCTCTGCCCCGCGCTGCACCCCATGGAGAGCCAGCCTGCGGCAGCCGCCTCGGGGCGAGCAGCGTGCTGGGCAGAAGCCCGGGGGAGGCAGGGAGGCAGGGAGAGAGGGAGGGCTGCCAGGGCTGGGCCTGCAAAATGCTCACGTGCCCTGGGACGGAGCTGGCTGCCGAGAACAAAGGCACGGGAGGGAGCGGCTCCAGGAGAGAGGGTCCAAGATGCTGGCGCAGGGCCGAGCCTTCCCAATCCCAATCCCCTGCCCCACACCCAGGCTTCCCTCGCAGGGAGCCCAGCGCTACCGGCTACGCTGGGGCAGCAGGACGGGGCGAGGGGTGCCAAGAGGTCGCAGGCAGGCCCCCTACCTCCAGCATGGTTTCAGGTCTCAAGTGCTGGCTCAGGCTTACAATCCTCCCCACAGCCCTCCGGCGTCTGGTCACCTCCGGGGATGTCGTGAGGGACAGCAGGACCTGGGAAGGCAAAAGCCGATGGTCGACCTTGGGAAATGACGGCGGCTCCCAGAGCGGTGGTTCTGCCAAGCACCTGCTGGGTTTACGCAGCGTGCTGCCGAGGCTTGCCCTGCACGGGAGGAAGCCTGGACTGGGGTCCAGCCACCTCGCAACCTCGGGGACCGTTGCCAACAGCTGGTGACCTGCGGCAGTCAGGGAGGTAGCCGGATGCCATCCCCCCAGCCACCTCTGCCCCTTCCCTCACGCTCCTCCAGAAACGGCCGCACGTCCCCTCTGTGGGAGGACAGGAACCTCCACGGGGACCTGCCCCAGGGAGGTGCCAGCACCTCTGCCTCCGCAGCTTCGGGGCTGGGCTGCCCTTGCACCATGGCCACGTCCCAGCAGCTCTCTGCCCTGCTGCCTTCTGGGGAGGAGAGCGGGCACGGGGCGGGTGGCGAGGGCGGTGGCTCAGCAGTGCCAGCTGCCAGAGCAGGGGAGCGGGGAAAGGCACTCAGACTCCTTCCGCTGCTCCAGTTCCGGGCTGGGCTGTGCACGCTCCAGAAGGTCGCCCCTCTTTGGGGTAGGGCAAGGAAGAGACCCCGAGAGCCCCGCTCCTGGCAGATGCGTGACTCCTGGCAGATGCCTGACCTGCAAGATCATGTCCACTCTCTGGACGCTGGAACTCAGCGAAGCTTCATGCGTCACCACCTCCAGCATCCTGTCCAGTGTTTTCAAGATCTGTAAGGGGATAGAGCGGGTGGCCCACTTGCCCCGGCCCTTCTTCCTTGCAGGGAGCTGGCTTGCATTCCTTCCACCTGAGGCGGCCTGCAGCTGCCCTCTGCGCCTGGGAGCGGCCTCAGGCTCTCCCTGCTCTTCCTTCTTCACCTGTCATCTTCCCGCAGCCAAAGCCAGCTAGGAAAACGTGCGCAGGGACTGAGCGGCAGGCTTTCCGTAGCTCAGCCCGCGCTTACCTGAGCATCCAAAGAAGCACGTTGGCTGTCCCTCTGTGCTGGGTCAAGACAGCAGATGTCGTGGATGCAGGGGCGGAGCTGCTCGTACAGCAGGCCTTCAGGCAGGTTGCTGCAAGGAGAGGGGTGTTGCTTGGATGCCAGGGCTTCCAGGTCAGGAGGGTGGCTGCAGGCGTCGGGGCTGGCAGTCGCCAGGGTGCTACCCGTAAGAGGTGGGGAAGGGATGCCTGGAGGCATCTGCTCCCTCCCCGGTGCTGCTGAGGCAGGGACAGAGGGCAGTCCTGGCCGGTGGAGCCCGAACCCCTTTCCACCTCCTGCCTCTCCCACCTCGGGAAAAGCCAAGAGGCGGCGGGGAGCCCCTGAGCAGCCCCCGCCCTGCCCCCTGGCCCAGCCATGGGCCAAGCGTGAGGGAGAGCAGAGGCCCAACGGCAGAGGTGCCAGGGTCCTGCCAGGATGGGAGACGCCTGCTGCCATCAGGCCCACGCCGTGGGGGGCTCCGGCCTGGCCAGGGTCTGGGGCAGGTACCTCATTGCTGCGATGGCAAGCATGGCTTGCTGCCACATCACGGCATCCATGCTGCGAGGGGACTCCTTTTTCCATAGGACCTGGAGAGGGAGAGCATGGGCAGGATGGGGCAGGGAAGCTGCCAGTTGCCGGCACCAGTCTGCAGGGCGGGCAGAGCCCCGCCGCCCCCAGGCCGGCACTGGCCCCAGAGCGGCCCCTTGCCCGGCACTGGCCCCGTGGCAGGCAGGGCTGTGCCCAGGGAGGCCCGTCTCGCCCTCCCCTGTGCCCAGGGGCCCGAGTGCTCTCCTTCCCGCTGGGCCGGCGCTCGGCCAGCGTTGCCCCCCTCCCTCGGCCCCACTGGGTGCCCTCACCTCCATTTTCTCCACCAGCGTACACGCCGATGTGAAGTCGGGCTGGTACCTGCCTCGCAGCCAGGCTGTGCAGAGCGTGCGGACGGAGGCCAGGAACCTCAGCTTGGAGGCCTCATCCTGACGGCCAGGGAGCAGAGAGACAGAGAGGGAGGGTGAGGGGCAGAGCAGGGCCAGCAGGAGCGGGGCCTCGAGGGGTGCAGCCATGGTGCAGGGGGCCGGCGGGGGAGCAGCCCTGCACAGGCAGCAGTCCCCCTAGGGCCCGCGCGCAGGCAGCAGGCACGGCAGCACGCGGCCGGCAGCCGCGGGCAGAGCCTGCCTGGCAAAGGCTGCAGTTACCCTTTGGGTGCCGTCGAGGAAGGCCAAGATGTAGTCGTGGGCTTCCTCGTCCTTGCCCTCCAGCCAGTAGCTGGAGGCAGAAGCAGCTCCACCTGTTGAAGAACAAGGGTGGGGAGAGATGTAGGCAGCAGGGCAGGGAGAGGGAAGAGAGGGGCCCTCTCTCCAGCCCTGTGCTCGCTGCCCTGCCCCCAGCAAGCCCTGGCCCAGGGTGCTGATGCCCCGTCTCCCCCGGGGTGGTGCTGGCAGCAGGGCGGGAGAGGTCCCAGCCCGGCGGTACGGCTGCCTCCTGCCAGCCCAGCGGCCTCTCCCTGCCCTGCTCTCTGCCCCGAGGCTGGAGGTGGTCCCCTGGCATCCTCTCGCTACCCACTCATGGCGGGGGTGCTGGGGCTCTTCTCCTCCTCCGCTTGGACGACGACGACGGGGCTGGCGCGGTCCCAGTCCTCACTCTGCAGCTGGCGTTGCCTGGGGCTTTCTGACCGCTGATGGTCCTCGGTGGCCAGCCCGGCCCTTTCATCCTCTGCCGCCTCTGGTGCAGGGCTGCTCTGAGGGCAACCGCTCGCCGTCCTGCGGGACAGAGGACAGAGGTGAGGGTGGGGAGGGGGCTGCCCAGGGCAAGCGGCCCCAGCCTGGTGCGGCCTGGCCAGAGGAGGGAGGAGGTGGCTGGCAGGGACAGGGGGAACTCCTGCAGGATGCCGTTTTCCAGCGGGCAGTCCCCCCTCGCCCACCCGGCCCTGGCGGCGGCTCTCCTGCCCCCAGCCCCTCCGCAAGGGCCGCCGGGCCCAGACGCCCTGGGGTCCCTGTGGCCCTGGCCCGGCCCAGCCCCGCGCTCTTACCCGCTGTGGACGGTGGAGCTTTGGGGAGACACCCTGGCCCCGTGGAGCTGCTCTGTCAGGTATAGTCGCAGGAAAATACGCGTTCTGCGCACACGCTTTCCTGCAGGTGCCGGATCGCTCATGTCCGCTTCTCACGAGAGTCCGGGACACTGTGGGGCTGCCGTGCACGTGCTGCTGGACATCACCAGCTGTCACATGGGTAGGTTACTAAGGCCCCATTGTGACCCGCCACCCCAGACGGGAGGGGCAGCCCGTCCTGTCCCCCACTGTGACCCGGGCTCTCCCGGGGGAGTCAGCCTGCTGCCGGCTCTGGCTGCAGCCTGTGGTCCCTCTGCGCGCGTCCCCTGCCACAGGCGGGACTCCCCAGCCCCTTTGGCTGGAAGCCTGAACCCTGGCTGTGCCGTCACAGAATCACAGAATCGTTTGGCTTGGAAAAGACCCTAGAGATCATCGAGTCCAAGCATTATCCCAGCACTGCCAAGTTACCACTAAACCATGTCCCTCATCACTGCATCTACTCGTCTTTTAAATATCTCCAGGGATGGCAACGCCACCACTTCCCTGGGCAGCCGGTTCCAACGCTTGACAACCTTTTCTGTGACGAAATTGTTCCTAACAGCCTATCTAAACCTCCCCTGCACAACTTGAGGCCATTTCCTCTTGTCTTATCACTTCCTAAGCGGGAGAAGAGACCGACCCCCCCAGCTACCCCCTCCTTTCAGGGAGCTGTAGAGAGCGAGAAGGTCTCCCCTCAGCCTCCTTTCCTCCAGGCTGAACAACCCCTGCTCCCTCAGCCGCTCCTTGCAAGACTTATGCTCCAGAGCCCGCACCAGCTTCCTTGCCCTTCTCTGGACACGCTCCAGCACCTCAGTGTCTCTCTTGTAGTGGGTGTTGACAACAGAGCAATGCACTTCGCTCCCAAGGGAAAAGCAGCAAAATGCTTATTGTTCTAAAAAAGCCATTTAATGAAGTTTGGTAGTCAACGCCACAGTGGAATAACAAGACTCGATGGCAAGGCACACTGGGTTCTGTACTGTCTCGAGGACGGGATCAGAGAGAACTGTCAAGGAGACCCTCCCATTGAGTCAAGGTGCAGAGAGGACCCCCTGGCTTTCTAAACTCCTTCTCAGAGGGGAGTCTAGGTGCGTCTGGATCCAATCCCAGTCCCGGGCTTGGTCAACACTTTATGCCTACGGGATTGTATACACAGTCTTTCCCTCTTCGCCACCTGAAAAGTGGGTCACCTTTTCGTAGAAGGAGATCTGGTTTGTCAAGCAGGACCTGCCTTTCGTGAACCCACGCTGACTGGGCCTGACCGCCTGGTTGTCCTGCATGTGCCGTATGATGGCACGCAAGGTGCTCTGCAATTGAATGCGTAGAAAGAACGCGTGAACGGAGCGTGAACCAAAGATTAGATATATAAGAAAGCCAAGTTTGTAATAAAGAGAGAGCTTAACTGAACTCTTCAAGGAGAGTCTTGTCGTCTGTCCATCCCGACTGAAACGACAATTGGTGATACTGAGGAGGAAGACGACTGGCAATAGTCGTGGGGACGGAGCCCAGTGAAGCTGAAGACAGCGGGCAGAGCTGTTGACGGATCCGGATCATATTTAAGAAGACACCTGTAGCAGGTGAGCCATTGGGGACATGGGAGAGAAGTTAACTAAGGAAGAGCAGACTCTACTCTCCACATGGACGCTGCTGTTGAAGCGGCAGGGTGTCATCCTCCCTGAAGAGACTTTGCGAAAAATGCTATTGTGGGGAAAGGAACAGGGAGTAGAAGTAACGTTGGTTACGGCATTTAGTGTAACGCAATGGACGAACCTAGGGCAGACATTATTTGAGGAAACTACGCGTGGCTCAAAAACGGTTATTGAACTGTTAACAACGTGGCGACTTTTGTTAGAGACATTAAAGAACTTTAAGGAGCAGAAAGATTTAGCGGAAGGAAGTGAACAGCCATCCGCAGCCCCTGAGCCCTTGGCCTTAAAACCTCCCGTTGATGATATGAAGGGGCAGAAGATTGCCGTGAAAGAAAATAAGGGACTGCTCCCGATGAACACAAAAGATAAACAATATAAGTACGTGTTGCCTCGTGGCCAAATAGCAGCTGTAAAAGAGACTCAAAGAGGGATGGGTGTTATCCACCCTGAAGGAGTGGTGCGTCCCTCCGCACCCCCCGCTCCAGCCTTGGGGGAAACAGAGGCATGGCCTTCTCCTCCTATTTCTACTAACCCCATCTCCAGTCTGGGTTTGCCATCCTTGCCACCTGAGTCAGACGATGAGGAGGGCAGTCATATAATGGGTGAGGAAGGGATTGAAGTGGTGGACTCTGGGGAGCCACCCCCATCGTACACAAGGCGCCCCTGGACGCTTGGGGGCCGATTGGCAAAGGTTTAAGTGCCTTACTAATAGGAAGATCTAGTACCACCTTACAAGGCCTCATGGTACATGCTGGCGTGATGGGTGCTGATTACACAGGACAAATATGTGCCATGATATCGACAGCTACACCACCTGTGACTATTGGGAAAGGAACTCGACTTGCTCAGTTAGTCCCATTTTGAAGTTGTGTTCCACAAACGGACAACGTTACACGTGGTAATGGTGCTTTTGGTCCTACGGGAAAGCCACAAGTCTATTGGGTGCAGACGGTATCTGATCAACGCCCACAAATGCATTGTGTTCTTGAACTTAGTGACGCCACTCCCAAGAAGGTCTGACTGGCTGGATTATTAGACACTGGAGCAGATGTGACGATCGTTTCTTTAAGGGAGTGGCCTGCTGCTTGGCCATTAACCTCCAACGCCTTGGGAGAGGCAGGACTCGGAGGGGTTGCCAATAGTTCTATGTCCACTAACCCTATTGTGATTGTAAACTCAGAAGGGCAAAGTGTCGGAGTGGGAGACGGACCCGGAGTAACGATGGAGTCTCAAAATGAGTATGATCGTTCTCCCTTTATTCACGTTTTCACAGAGTATATATAGACAGGCAATAAGAGCACGCGCTAGCGGCAGCTATATGATTGGCTTACAGTCTCTGTTCACGCGCTGTCCATGCAGTTCATTCACAGATCAGATTGGTTACAAGAATTCACATAGTAAATTACTTAGTCATTAGCACAACATGTTTTCTACCTTCTCAGTTCCCGTTTTTCCCATGTACTAATTCCATCTTCTACCACCTGTTTTGCCCTTAATCTAATCTCTCATAGTAGGGAGGCTGGCTCACGTGACCGTTTTCTCTCAGACACATTCCTACAATACCCCCTTTTTCTTCTTGAGCCAGCCAGACCTTATGCATGGCATTTTCTATCATGTCAGTCGCTCTGCGGAGAACACATGAGGCTACCATAATCAATAATAATATAAGCAACAGTAGCATGAGCCCTTGCTTTAGTAAGTCTGATAACCATCCCGTTATACCCCGTGAGTTTGACCAATCATCGAAACCATTTTTGACCGCTTTTAATTTGGACTTGTTATCCTTGTTGTGACGCTCTTAGCAGGTTATATACTAAACACAATTAAAAACAGAATCAAAAAGAACCCTGCTAAGGCAATAAATACCCAGATTCCTAAATTTAGCCCAGAAAGCCAATTGCTTTGGATTTACCCACGAGAAATCCTTTTGTAATATTTCAAATACATAGCGATTCATTAAGTCTTGAATCTTTAGTATTTGAGCTTTTAGCTGATCATGTAAAGGACGAATATTTTTTTGCAACGACATGTCAAATTGTGATAGCCAAGGGTCAAGGTCATCCTTTTTGATGGGGACGTGTATGTGGCTTGGATCCATTCCAGAAAGCTGGTGATAGCACAAACGACCCTGGAAAAACAATCGCGGTAACATTTCAATCATCATAGTTACTGGTTTTGAAAAGGTATGTGGCAAAAATACCCACTCTAATGCAGTCAGGCTCTTTGCGAGTGCATCATCCCACTGTCCTATCAGGGCATAAAGTTGAAATTCTTGTAGGAAGGTGTTCAATGCGTCTTGCAGCAGTAGTAGACTATATCTTATCTTGCAACATACTGTAATGCCTTCAGAGCTGTTGGGGTTAATGAACATAGAACTTATGGGGGGGGCAGGGGCAGACACAGTGCTTCAGGGCATCCCCTGTACTTTCAAAGTGCGCTCATGTCTCTCTCCCCCTCTCTGACCCGAGACAGCCTCCTTATATCCTGCACTGGATTGAGTGGAGAAGTACAGGCTAGAGTCGCTGCATGCATGGCCAGTGCACGCAGCGAGTCCCACCAGACTCTCCTGCACTGGATCGAGTAGAAAAGTACAGGCTAGAGTCGCTGCACACGTGGCCAGCGTATGCAGCGAGTCTCACCAAACTCATGATCCAGCTTTGCTAACAGCAGCTGTGTGATACGTGACTACATTGTTGTAATCCCTTCTTGTTATCTTCCTCTGTGAAGGTCGGGTTCTCATGGATACACACATAGTTTTTAGAGCAACATATTCTACAACTTGTACAAGGGTATGATGCAAAGCGGCATTTACAACTAATCGTATAATGCTTATTAAACACGGCAAACAGCATACTAAACATAACAGACAAATTCCTTCCACACAGGCGATGAGTATAATTTGCTTCAACCAACCCCACCCCCAAGTCCATCCAGCAAAGAGATTTCTCCCAGTGGTCTCCACAAGTTGCTGGTTCGGTCGGTGCAGTTCCTGCAACTGGGCATGGATGGATTTGGAGTGGTCACTTAGATTCATACAATACAGTCCTTTAAAATCTTGACAACCATGTCTGTGAGCTGAAAGCAAAAAATCAGTAGCAGTTCTGTTTTGCAACATCGCATATCAAATACTACCCACATCTACCAATACCTCAGAAATAGCGGTACTAGTAGCATTGTTAAACTTCTCCTTGGCAGCAAGAGAGTCCTTGTTATCATGAATCCTCGGCAGCAAAAGAGTCCTTGTTAGCAAGAGCGCATGCGGACTCCCTGTTCTTGCCGGTACTGTGCTTTGATCTTCTTCCACAACAGGCCAAGATTCTCAAGCAGCTAGATAAGGTGTCTGTGAGTCCATTACAGGCTTATGTCATCCAAATGTTTTTCTTGCAAGCGCCCGAGACTGAATAACAATTGGTGTGATATATGTGTTTTCCAGCACTCAGGTGCAAGTCCCTTGTGTGTATTTACAGTCCTCCTCGCCGATTTTCCGTTGCTTTCCCATATTCCACCCCCTTGCTCAAGAGACCGCTTCTGCTGGGTTCATTTTAGTCTCGCAGGGTATAACACAGAGCAATCTACTAAGGCATGCAATAACATAGACACATATAGGAAAAAAACCAAAAACATATCTCTATGGTACTGCTTTGAATCAGGTGTCCTATTTCTCTTTTTCTGATGCTTTCTCGTAATGCGTATGGCATACTTTTGTGCTAACGTGGCACATTTCCCATCTAATTGTTCCTGTTTGGTTTCTTTTTTTTTTTTTTTTCCTCTTTTTTTTTTCCCCTTTTTTTCCCTTTTTTTCCCCTTTTTTTTCTCTTTTTCATTTTTTCTCTTTTTTTTCTTTTTTCTTTTTTTTTTCATCACTTACGACTGACATAAAAGTCTGCCTTTGCAACAAGAGCTCAGTTTCTCATTTTTCCTTAAGTTTCTCATTTTCATACAGAGCATCCTACAGACTTTGTCTCAACTCCTTTTCCCAATCAACCATGATCTTATAGACAAACAACAAACAACCAGCGATAGGCCCTGCACGGACGAGCCGTTCCCGAGAGTGTAAACATGTCGGCTCGTGAAAACTCCCCCAATATTTCACAACTTCCATCGGTTCTACAGCCCATCCTGGTGTATCTACCTGGGGCGCGCTCGCCTTATGTCTAAACACTGTTTATATACAAACTTCTTCACTTGACGGAGTGTCAGCCCTAGTTGCATACGAGCACAGTACCACACCGGGCAGAACACCTGCTCAAGTGGAGTCACCTAACGATACTGCACCCAACAAAAAGCAAACAGTAGCACACATACTGATCAGCAGGTATAAGCTGGCTCCCACACACACTTACACAGCAGACATACAAAAACAGCACTTTTATCTCAGGGAGACGACTGGGGAGGGGAGGGGGTGAGGTGGGCAATGTCAGGAGCAATCAGCTCCGGCTCTGTCCGTCTCTGCTGACATTCTGCCTCCTCCCTCGGCCTCAGGTGGAGCAGAGGGGATCAGCAGGGGATCGTCCCAGACCTTCGGACCTGGCCTGTTCGATCCCCCTCCCGTGCGTTGTAATGCTGCAAAAGTCCCGGCTGCTGTGGCTCGCTCCGCGTTCATATCTTGTAAGGTCAATAACACCAACCACCATGTCGTCGCTAACGGTGATGCCTCTTTGTCTCCTTTACTTATCACTTCCCACAGTTTTTTCCCAACAGCCTCCCATATTTCTGGTTTAAAAGCTGTCTGGGGCTCTGGTGCGAATCCGTTCTCTCTGCACCAGGTTAACAACCTTCGGAGCATACGCTCATCGTATTTCACCCCTCTCTTAGAGAAGATATGCAGGAGAAGTCTTAATCTAGCCCCTTCTTCTTTTGTTCCTTGTTGCCCCATCTCCTGCCCCGGCTTAATCAGTTTGAGCAACAGTTTCACTGGTGTTTCAATCCCTCTCTTAGAGAGGATCCCAGCGAGTAGTGTGGCCGCAGCTTCTGTTTCCATAGCTGCGCCTGGGAGGTGAGGAGCGACCTCACGCCGTTGTCTGCTCCCGCTGATGCGCCCAAGCAGCACGTCTCCCAGCCGAAGTTTCCCACTCCCCTCCTCTAGCTGCTTACCGCAGTCTCGGAGAACTCAGTGGCGCTGAACCATCCTCTGCTACCAGATGTCGGAGTGGGAGACGGACCCGGAGTAACGATGGAGTCTCAATATGAGTATGATCGTTCTCCCTTTATTCACGTTTTCACAGAGTATATATAGACAGGCAATAAGAGCACGCGCTAGCGGCAGCTATATGATTGGCTTACAGTCTCTGTTCACGCGCTGTCCATGCAGTTCATTCACAGATCAGATTGGTTACAAGAATTCACATAGTAAATTACTTAGTCATTAGCACAACATGTTTTCTACCTTCTCAGTTCCCGTTTTTCCCATGTACTAATTCCATCTTCTACCACCTGTTTTGCCCTTAATCTAATCTCTCATAGTAGGGAGGATGGCTCACGTGACCATTTTCTCTCAGACACATTCCTACACAAAGGGCTACAGTGCGGCCATATGTGACCTCAACTCCTTTAAACCTATGGGGAAGGGACCGCTTAGGCCAATGGGGAGTTTGCATAACTACGGATTTTTAGTCGGGGCCACGGTATTGCAGGGCGTTTCTCGGCCCACTTTAGCTCTAAAATGGCTAACAGAAAAACCAGTGTGGGTTGATCAGCGGCCCCTTAGCCAAGAGAAATTAACGGCCCCGCAGTCTCTAGTAACAGAACAACTTGTTGCAGGACACATAGAAGCCTCACGTAGCCCTTGGAATACCCCGGTATTTGTTATCAAAAAGAAATCGGGGAAATAGAGGTTGTTGCATGATTTGAGAAAGATTAATGATGTCATGGCAACGATGGGAGCACTACAACCGAGATTACCTTCGCCTACTAGGATACCTATGGGGTGGGAAATTGTTGTAATGGATTGAAAAGATTGGGTTTCTACCATCCCTCTGGCAGGACAAGACAAAGAAAAATTTGCATTTACTGTTCTGTCTGTGAAGAACATGGAGCCTACCAAAAGATCTCAGTGGAAAGTGTTGCCACAAAGTATAAAAAACTTGCCTACAATTTGTCAATGGTTTGTAGCAAAAGCGTTGAGTCCAATAGGTGCTCTGTTCCCATCTGATTACTGTTACCATCACACGGATGATATTCTGCTAGCGGCTGCAACACCGCAACAGTTAGAAAAAATGGAAGAGAAAACACAGAATCACAGAATCACAGAATCACAGAATCTTAGTGGTTGGAAGGGACCTCTGAGATCATCGAGTCCAACCACAAAAAAAACCCCAAAACAAACCACAAAAAAAACCCCAAAAAAAACCCCCACACACCCACCTACTAAACTCCACACCCACAACCCCACACATAACACCCCACCACAAACAATAATCTTGGGCACTAGAGCATGCCCTGGAGAGCCATGTCTACACGTTTCTTAAATACCTCCAGGGATGGTGACTCCACCACCTCCCTGGGCAGGCTGTTCCAGTGCCTGACCACTCTTTCACTAAAGTAATTCCTCCTAATATCTAATCTAAATCTCCCTTGCCGCAGCTTCATACCATTTCCTCTGGTCCTGTCGTTATTCCCTTGGGAGAAGAGGCCAACCCCTGCCTCTCTACAGTTTCCTTTCAGGTAGTTGTAGAGGGCAATGAGGTCTCCCCTCAGCCTCCTCTTCTCCAAACTAAACATGCCCAGCTCCCTCAGCCTCTCCTCATAGGACTTGTTCTCCAGACCCCGCACCAGCTTGGTGGCTCTCCTCTGGACACGCTCCAGCACTTCAATGTCTTTCCTGTAGGGAGGGGCCCAAAACTGAACACAGTACTCGAGGTGAGGCCTCACCAGTGCCGAGTACAGAGGCACGATGACTTCCCTACTCCTGCTGGCCACGCTATTCCTGATACAAGCCAGGATGCCATTGGCCCTCTTGGCCACCTGGGCACACTGCTGGCTCATGTTAAGTCGGCTGTCCACTAACACTCCCAGGTCCTTTTCTGGCAGGCAGCTTTCCAGCCACTCTTCCCCAAGCCTGTAGCGTTGCCCGGGGTTGTTGTGACCAAAATGCAGGACCCGGCACTTGGCCTTATTAAACCTCATCCCATTGGCCTTGGCCCATTGATCCAACCTGTCTCGATCCCTCTGTAAAGCCTTCCGACCCTCAAGCAGATCAACACTCCCACCTAGTTTGGTGTCATCCGCAAACTTACTGAGGGTGCATTCAATCCCCTTGTCTAGATCATCAATAAAGATATTGAACAAGACTGGCCCCAAAACTGAGCCCTGGGGGACACCACTGGTGACCGGCCGCTAACCAGATTTTGCTCCATTAATCACAACTCGCTGGGCACGGCCATCCAGCCAGTTTTTAACCCAGCGGAGGGTACACTTGTCTATGCCATGATTCTCCAGTTTCTCCAGGAGAATGCCGTGGGGGACGGTGTCGAAGGCCTTACCAAAGTCCAGGTAGACAACATCCACAGCCTTCCCCACATCCAGAAGGCGGGTCACATGGTCATAGAAAGAGATCAAGTTGGTCAGGCAGGACCTCCCTTTCATAAACCCATGCTGGCTGGCCCTGATCCCTTGGCTGCCCTGCACTTGCCTTGAGAGCTCACTCAGGATGATCCTCTCCATGATCTTTCCCGGTACAGAGGTCAGGCTGACAGGCCTGTAGTTTCCGGGATCCTCCTTCCGGCCCTTCTTGTAGATGGGCGTCACATTGGCCACCCTCCAGTCATCCGGCACCTCTCCTGTTGACCAGGATTGTTGATAGCTAATGGAGAGAGGCTTGGTGAGCTCTCCTGCCAGCTCCCTGAGAACTTTTGGGTGAATCCCGTCCGGCCCCATAGACTTATGCGTGTCCAGGTGCATAAGCAAATCATTAACCACTTCCTCCTGGATTACAGGGGGGTTGTCCTGTTCTCCATTCTTATCTTCCAGCCCAAGAAGCTGAACACCCTGGGGGTAGCTGCTCTGACTATTAAAGGCAAGGCAAAGAAGGCATTAAGTATCTCAGCCTTCTCCTCGTCCTTGGTTGCAAGGTTTCCCCCCGCATCCAGTAAGGGATGGACATTCTCTCTCACTCTCTTTTTGTTGATGTATTTATAGAAGCTTTTTTTGTTGTCCCTTATGTTAATTGCCAGGTTGAGTTCCAGCTGGGCTTTTGCCTTCCTGAGAGCTGGGGGGGTTTAGCCTGGAGAAGAGAAGGCTCCGGGGAGACCTTCCAGCCCCTTCCAGTCCCTAAAGGGGCTCCAGGAAAGCTGGGGAGCGGCACTTCATCAGGGAATGGAGTGATAGGACTAGGGGCAATGGTTTTAAACTGGAAGAGGGGAGATTTAGATGAGATTTTAGGAGAAAATTCTTTGCTGCGAGGGTGGTGAGGCACTGGCCCAGGTTGCCCAGAGAAGCTGTGGCTGCCCCATCCCTGGAGGTGTTCAAGGCCAGGTTGGACAGGGCTTGGAGCAACCTGGTCAGCAGGAGGTGCCCCTGCCCAGGGCAAGGGGGTGCGACTGGAGGATCTTTAAGGTCCCTTCCAACCCAAACCATTCTATGATTCTATGATAACAGGATTTATATCCTTGTGTCCTCCTTCCCTGAGTAGAAAGGAAAAATAATACTCAGCATAGAGATATCTTTAGGAGTGTTATTTTACAAAAGCATTGATTAAGGCAATAAAAAATCCCATTCAAAAGCAGAAACACTTCCTGCAGGTAGGATCTTTCAAACGATGGGGTGTCTCCAGATACGGAATACTGTGTCTGATTCAACTGACTCCTCGCCATGCTTCGGTTCAGGCTGACTAAGGAGCAAGCAGCCTCAGGTCCTGGGAGTGAACTGGTGAGCTGGAAAGCCCCTGGCTCACATACAAGGGAGTGAGGGTGTCGTGAAAAAGATTTCAAAGGGTGGTTTTGAAGTACAAGATGCAATACAACCAAGGTACAGAACAAGATACTAGCACTAAAAAACCCCCATCTATCTTGTCTATACAATTTCTACAGCAACTCTTTCACTCTAAATAGTGCCATCAGGATGGGCCCGGTTGGAGCTCTCCCTGAACTGCAGCTGGACCGCAGGCCAGGTGACTCTCCTCTTGAGCTGGGATCCCTCTCAAGGTTTGATATTCCTTACATGAGACTAAGAGATCCTTCCCTACCCAAGGCAGAGAGATTCCCTACCTGCAATAGATTCTCCATGAGAGACTGATAGCATGCTGTATCAATGCTATGAAACATCACTAACCCATAGAGTTAATATTAGTCTAAACATTGTATGGATAATTCCATGAGACATAAACCATTGTTCAAGCCTGAGACTGAGATCGGAGCCAGCTGCACCAAGGCTCCAAAAAGAAAGCAGGGGGGTCCACTCTGAACTTTGGAACTCAATGGCAGGGCCCTCTTTACTGTGCGTCTCTGGTCTCTGGGTGAACCGTTCTAGCTTGAGTCTAACTCCATTTTCCTTTGTATGCTTCTGCCATGCAGTAATTCATAAGGTCAACCATGCCATCAAACTTATTGAAAGTTGTCAAACCACTGTTAAACTGAGTGAAATTCCATCCAACTTAATGAATTGTCAAATTATTATTTTACCTTAATAAACCATATTGCGGCTTCTCTCTTTCGAGTGAGATGCATTACACTCACCCGTGACAAATAGGTACCGAAGAGTGATTACCAACTACAACCACCAGTTCATGTGTGACCACCATCAGAAACTGTATTTTCAACACTCTCTTTCAATATTCTACAAGACCTGAGCACACGCGATGTGATCACTGCTTCTCTTCAGGGAGTATCGACTGCACTCCTATGCGAGTCATCTTTATAACGCTTCTTACACTAAGAGGGGGGAGTGAAACTGGATGATCTTTAAGGTC
The DNA here is from genome assembly GCF_964199755.1 of Larus michahellis. Lineage (NCBI taxonomy): Eukaryota > Metazoa > Chordata > Aves > Charadriiformes > Laridae > Larus > Larus michahellis. Next base: position 82,775,680 of record NC_133930.1, read on the forward strand.
CCTGCCAAGCCAAACCATTCTACGATTCTATGATAGTATCTTTATCAATGACCTGCATGAGGGGGTCGAGTGCACCTTCAGTAAGTTTGCAGAGGACACCGAGTTGGGCGGGAGTGTTGATCTGCTGGAGGGTAGGAAGGCTCTACAGAGGGATCTGGACAGGTTGGAATGTTGGGCCGAGGCCAGCAGCGTGAGGTTCAATAAGGCCAAGCGCTGGGTACTGCACCTGGGTCACAACAACTGTCAGAAAAGGACCTGGGGGTGTCGGTCAACAGCCAGCTGAATATGAGGCAGCAGTGTGCCCAGGTGGCCAAGAAGGCCAGCAGCATCCTGGCCTGTATCAGGAACAGTGTGGTGAGTAGGTAATAATAGGAATGTGTTAATAATTTCTGGGAAATGTAATTAAGATGTATATTCCGCTTGCTTCTAACCTTTGTAGTTGAGCAACCCGGCTTGCACATTAGGCGAAGGGGTTCCTGGTCCGCCCAGCGCTGCAATAAAGAATGCCTGCTTTCTAACACTCCAAAATTGAGTCTTCGAGAGTCCTTAATCGTGGGCTTACAGTATCGTCACCGCTGGTGCAGCCCCCTCTCCACCCCTCCCGGCACCCCGAGCGTGCCTGGGGGAGGTACTGAACGGAGCGTGAACAAAGGATTAGATATATAAGAAAGCCAAGTTTGTAATAAAGAGAGAGCTTAACTTAACTCTTCAAGGAGAGTCTTGTCGTTTGTCCGTCCCGACTGAAACGGCAGGCTACACATTTAGCAAAGCTACCTGGCTAGACAACACCAGGGGAACTACCAGTCGAGCTGGCCCTGCCCAGACAAAACTGCCACGGCCCGTAGAAGGGGATAAAGTCCCCGAAGTGCACATGAAGAATATGTCAGGGAAGACAGTCGGGGTTAGTCCTGCCTCAGGCAAAGGCAAACCCACCCGTGGGAGTGCTTTTGCCCAAGGACCTGGGTGTGCTTGGTGGGTGATGCGGAACGATGGGGAAGTCCGATGTGCACCTCATGGGGATCTGATTTTGGGCGAGAATAGCCAAGGAATCAAATTGCATGATGTTAATTGCTAAGTAACCCTGCCACTGTGTCCTTATTACTCTAATTGCTATCGGTGGTACTACAGTAAGAATCACCCAAGTTAAGGACAGAGGGACTTGCGTGAAAAAACGAGTAAAGCGCAGCGATGATGGGATCAGAACTGACCTCAGCAGCTGGTGCCCAGCGCCTTCGTCAAGATCTACACCTTCAGCCCATGGACTGTGGGCATGAGCCGCACCGTGTACACCAGCCACAGGTTCCAACAATACAGCGTGCAACAGTCCAGCCCCACACAGCACCTCACCTGCCCTGGAGCCCAAAGCCGTGCATTAAATCACAGAACCATAGAATCATTTAGGTAGGAAAAGACCCTTGGGATCACCGAGTCCAACCATCAACTCCACTCTACAAAGTTCTCCCTTACACCATATCCCTCAACACCACATCTAAACGACTCTTAAACACATTCCGGGATGGTGACTCCACCACCTCCCTGGGCAGCCTATTCCAGTGTCTGACCACGCTTTCTGTGAAGAATTTTTCCCTTATGTCCAGCCTAAGCCTACCCTGTTGCAGCTTGAAGCCATTCCCTCTTGTTCTATCGCCAATTACCTGTGAGAAGAGACCAGCACCAACCTCTCTACAATGGCCTTTCAAGTAGTTGTAGAGAGCGATGAGGTCTCCCCTCAGCCTCCTCTTCCTCAAACTAAACCCTCCCAGCTCCTTCAATCACTCCTCATCAGATTTATTCTCCAGGCCCTTCACCAGCTTCGTTGCCCTCCTCTGCACTCGCTCCAGCACCTCGAGATCTCTCTCGTGTTGAGGTGCCCCGAACTGGACACAATACTCAAGGGGTGGCCTCACCAGTGCTGAGTACAGGGGGACAATCACCTCCCTCCTCCTGCTGGTCACACTATTTCTAATACAAGCCAGGAGGCCATTGGCCCTCTTGGCCACCTGGGCACACTGCTGGCTCATGTTCAGCCGCTTGTCAATTAGAACCCCCAGGCCCTTTTCTGCCAGGCAGCTCTCCAGCCACACTGCCCCAAGCCTGCAGCGATGCATGGGGTTCTTGTGGCCCAAGTGCAGGACCCGGCACTTGGCCTTGGTGAAGCTCATACCGTTAGCATTGGCCCATCGCTCCAATCTATCCAAGTCTCTCTGTAGAGCCTCCCTATCCTCACGGAGATCAACACTCCCGCTTAGCTTCGCGTCCTCTGCAAACTTGCTGATGATACACTCCATGTCGTTATCAAGGTCATCGACACAGATGTTGAACAGAAATGGTCCCAACACCGAGCCCTGAGGGACACCACTTGTGACCGGCCACCGGCTGGATTTAACTCCATTGACCACCACTCTTGGGGACCGCCCAGCCAGCCAGTGCTTGATCCAGCCGATCGTATGCTCATCCAGGCCACGAGCCGCCAGTTTTTCCATGAGAATTCTATGGGGGACAGTGTCAAATGCTTTTCGAAAGTCTAGGTAGACAATGCCCACAGCCTTTCCCTCATCCAATAATCGGGTCATCTTGTCATGGAAGGAGATCAGGTTCGTCAGGCAGGACCTGCCTTTCCTAAACCCATGCTGACTGGGCCTGATCCCCTGCTTGTCCATTATATGACTTGTAATGGCACTCAAGATGGTCTGCTCCATGAGCTTCCCTGCTAGCGAGGTCAGACTGACAGGCCTACAGTTTCCCGGATCCTCCTTTCTGCCTTTTTTGTAGACGGGCGCTACGTTTGCTACCCTCCAGTCCATTGGGACCTCCCCAGTTAGCCATGACTTCAGGTAGATCATGGAAAGTGGCTTGGCGAGCACGTCTGCCAACTCTTTCAGCACTCTTGGATGTAACCCACCCGGTCCCATAGACTTGTGCGCATCGAAGCGGCGTAGCAGGTCGTAGATCACTTCCTCTTTCATTGCGATGACCTCCTTCAGCTTCCCCTCCCTGTCTCCTAGCTCACGAGGCTGGGTGCCCAGGGAACAGCTCGTTCCACTGCTAAAGACTGAGGCAAAGTAGGCATTGAGCACCTCAGCCTTTTCCTCATCCTTTGTGACTCTGTTTCCCTCTGCATCCAATAAGGGAGGGAGATTTTCCCTAATCCTCCTTTTGTTGTTAATGAATTTATAGAAACAGTTTTTGTTATCCTTAACAGCTGTAGCTAGGTTGAGCTCTAGCTGCGCTTTGGCTCTCCTAATTTTCTCCCAGCACAGCTTCGCTATATCCTTATAGTCTTCATGAGAGACCTGGCCCCTCTTCCAGAGGTCATAGACTCTCCTTTTGTTCTTGAGGTCCAGCCAAAGGTCCCTACTTAGCCAGGCCGGTCTCCTTCCCCGCCTACTTGTTTTTCAGCACACAGGGACAGCCTCCTGCTGTGCCTTTAAGACTTCTCTCTTGAAGTATGTCCAGCCTTCCTGGGCTTCTATATCCTTCAGGGCAGCCTCCCAAGGGATTTTCTCCAGCAGTCTTCTCAACGGGTCAAAATTTGCCCCCCGGAATTCTAGGGCGGCACTTTTGCTAACCCCTCTCCTTGTTTCCCCGAGAATCAGAAATTCGATCATCTCACGATCACTGTGCCCTAGACGGCCACCAGCCTTTACTTCCCCCACAAGATCTTCCCTGTTCACGAGAAGCAGGTCCAGGAGGGCACCTTCCCTCGTCGGCTCGCTTACCAGCTGTGTGAGGAAGTTATCTTCCACACATTCCAGGATCCTCCTGGATTGCTCCCTCTCTGCTGTGTTGTATTGCCAGCAGGGACCCGGGAGGTTCAAGTCCCCCCACAAGAACAACGGCAAGTGACTGCGAGATTTCCCCCAGCTGCTTACAGAAAGCTTCCTCCGCCTCACTGCTTCGGTCGGGAGGTCTGTAGCAGACTCCCACAGCGATAGCGGCTTTATCGGCCCTTAACCTCATCCAAACGCTCTCCACCCCATCATCAGTATACTTGATTTCCGAGCTCTCATAGCATTCTCTAATATACAGGGCCACTCCTCCGCCTCTCCTTGCCTGTCTGTCCCTCCTGAAGAGCTTGTCGCCATCGCTTGTGGCACTCCAGTTGTGTGAGGCATCCCACCACGTTTCTGTGATAGCCACTAGGTCATAGTTTCCCTGGTGCATCATGGCTTCAAGCTCCCCCTCTTTGTTGCGCATACTGCGTGCATTGGTATAGAAGCACTTCAGATGTGCCAATGACTCCAGCACCCTTTTGTGAGTGTGGGCCCCATTTCCCACCAGACCCCTCTCAGGTGCTTCCATGATTTCTAAAGGTCTCTCCCTTCTCTCAAATGAAATGGCAGAGGGAGAGTCCTCGCTAGCCCACCATCCTTCAAGCCCTGGCATGCCTCCCTTGGGTTTATTCCTGACAGGCCCAGTTATCTCCCCTTCCCCCCTCATGTCTACTTTAAAGCCCTGTCAACGAGCCTTGCGAACTCCTGCCCCAAAATTCTTTTCCCCTTCTGAGACAGGTGCCTTCCACCTGCCACCAGCAGGTCAGGTGACTCATATAGCAGCCTGTGATCAAAGAACCCAAAGCCCTGCCGATAACACCAGTCCCGGAGCCACGAGTTGACCTTTTGCCTCTTCCTGTTAATTTCCTCATTCACGATTGCCACTGAAGGGATGGAGGAGAATACAACTTGTGTTCCTGATCCCTCAAGCCGCCGCCCCAAGGCTCAAAAATCTCTTTTAATTGATTTTGGGCTCCTTCTACCCACTTCATCACTACCCACCTGAAATACTAAGAGGGGGTAATAGTCAGAGGAGTTTACTAGGGCCGGAAGTTTGTCCAACTCATCCCTGACCCGTGCCCCAGGGAGGCAGCAGACTTCCCTGTGGAGTGGGTCTGGACGGCACATTGGCCCCTCCGCCCCCCTCAATAGAGAGTCACCCACCACAATGGCCCCTCTGCTTTTCCTTTTGGAGCCAGTTGTGATGCTGGGTCCGTGGCGACTTGGTCTTTCTGACATTTCTGGCCTGGGTGTATCATCCTCCTCTCCAACAGCCAGCTCCTCCTGCAGGGCTTCCTATCTGTTCTGCAAGGGTAACTGGGAAGGTGGGAGGGGCCGGGAGGGGATTCGCCCGCTTCCCCGAGCAGGGACCTGTTTCCATTCCCCCTCTTCTCTGCCATGCCCTCCTATTGCCTGGTGACGAGAGGGGAGGGGATCCTCTGACTTGTGTGGGGCCTCACCCTCTTCCCTTTCTCTCAGGGAGCGGGTCCACCGGTCCCTCTCCCTCTCGCGTTCTCTGATACTCCTCAACCTTTCCACTTCCTCCTTCAGCTCAGCCACCAGAATGAGCGGATCATTCACCTGTTCACATCTGACACAGGTGTTGTCTCCGCTGCCCTCCATCGCGAGTGCCAGGCTCCGGCACTCTTTGCAGCCAGAGGCCTGGAGGCCCATATGTTTGTGCGGGGCCCCTGTCTGGGTGCCCACAGTATTTTTAACAGCAGCCTTCGACCGGGTAGCAACCGCGGCTGGATCTCTACACACAAGCGAGACCTTGTGAGTCAACGGTCAGTTGGGGTGAGCACTGGTTGCTCTGTAGCCAGGGACTAGTCCCTGCCCTCCCGGAGGCTTCCTATAACCTGGTGGCTTGATCAACCGGGGGAGGTGCTGTCTCCACCCCCAGGCTCACTCGGCAGCCCGCCCACCAGCTGACAGCCCTCAGCACAGGCCGAGGCCTTTTGCCGGCTTCCAAAAGCCCCCCAAAGAGCTTTTTGGTGGTCCTTTTCGCTGCAGATCCCTTCCCCAGCGCAGTCTTACCTGCCCTGAAGCTGGTCTCCGCAGCAATGGGACTCAAGGAACTCAAGGGACATTTTAGAGGGATGGATGATAGACTAAGGGCATTATATCTGTATGAATATATATGTAGACATATATAAGCTTTAATTAACACACTCCTATCTAACGCTTGGCCAATCCATAGAGCATTATATGGATGTGGCCACGTGTAGTGCCTCTGGCCTTCTTGTGGGGCTGCCACCAGTGCTGCGGCCACTCTCCACCCCTCCCGGCGCCGCTCTGCCCAGCGGGTGGTAGAGAAGCAACCGGCTCCGACACGGCGGATTTCGTAGCTGGACAGCCCCGATGCGGCCCCTCCAGCTGTCGGGGGGTGGCGGGGCTCTGCACAGTGTGAGGGCGGCCTGGCAGAGTAGGTCCCCATGGATGTTTGAGGGGGAGCAGGGCAGTGCAGGACGGGCAAGAAGAGCTCAAACACCACGTGAAGTTCCACCGTCTTTTTATTAAAGGCTGAGAGACACAGGCAGGCTAGTTGTGCTCCTCCTCCTCCTCCTCCATCGCCCCCAAAGCTGGGACCACAGCGCTTGCAGGCGGAATCTGGAGGGAGGCTTTTCCACCACAGCCTTCACGTTCAGCAGGGTTTGAGCCGCCAGGGAAGAGACCCACAGGCTGCTGTCGCTTGCCGCGCCTTCAAGAGCTGGGGCAGAAAGGAAGAGAGGCGAGGTCAGAGCCCAGATCTTCAGAGAGCTCCGGAGCCCCTGCGGCCAGGGCCCCTCGTGCCCTGCCCCAGCTCTTCCCAAGGCCAGGAGGGAGCCAGAGGCACTGGCATGAGCCACAAGGTGCTGGCCACCAATGCCCCACAAGCCCTCCCTGGCCAGGGCAGGGACCGCAGCTCCCTACCAGGGGCTCTCCTGCTCCCTGCCAGCCCCGGCACACACCCCGCTGCCCTCGCTCACCATCGTAGATGACCTGGAGCTCCTCCTGGCGCACATCCCTCAGCTGCCGCCCGGCGAGCCCTAGGCACACACAGCCCGTCACAGACCCCACTGGCCTGCCCGCCCCAGCAGCCCAACTCCCCCCCACCGGCCCCACGGGCCTGGCCACGCGCCCTCCTGCCCTCGGGCCCGGCTGAGCCCAGGCCAGTGCCCTGAGGGTGAAGCCCAAGGCGGCGGCCAGGGACCCCGCAAGGCTGCCAGCAGCTGCCCCTGCGTGGGCAGGGGTGGGAGAGGGCGGCAGGAAGCCCCGTGGGCGCCCGGCCCCGCATCGGGCAGTCGGGGCTCTGTAGGCTCCCGGTGCATTCGGCAGCAGCCGTGGCTAGGGCTCAGCTGCCGCGGGGCAGGGAGGGACCCCCGGCCGGGTTGTGGCTCACCGATGAACCTGACGGCTGCCTCGCGCAAGGGCTGCTGTGGGCTCCGCAGGTAGAGCAGGCTCTGCCACAGGTACTCCTCCGCTCTGCCTCTGCCCTCCGCCAGCTGGAGAGAGCAGGAGGGGACAGGGTTGGCCCAGAGCCTCCCCCTGTGCCCGGGGCTGGCCTTTCCTGCCTTCCCCTGCCCGCGCCCCCAGGACGCCGCAGTAGGCAGGGGCCCAGCTGCCAGCCCCACGCGCTGGGTGCTGGGGGAGAGGGGCTTCTCCAGGCTGGCTGTGGGGCTTCGAGGCTGCCCTTACCAGGCACTTGCCGATCCGCCATGGCTGCTTTGTCTCCAGCAGCTTCCTGATCTGCCTCCGCTTCAGGAACTTGGCAGCTCCCAGGAGGGCTTCCCAGGAGGCCTGCAGAGCAGCAGAGAGTGGGAGATGGCACCGCCGCTCAGGGGACAGGACCTGGGGGTCCCTGTGCAGCGCAGGGGGGCAGCAAGGGTTGTGGGTCCAAGCCCTGGCCTCAGGCATCTGCAGGCGCCCCTGGGAAGCCCAGGGGAGCTCCAGGCCTTAGGTGTTAGGGTGGCCGCGCCCTGCTGCTCTGCTCTGCTGCATCGAGCAGGGCAGGGGTAGGACATGTCCCTGCCCACCTCCTCAGCTGCTGCCAGCTGGGAGGGGCTCGGAGCCCTCCTCAGGGCCCCAGCTGCAGCACCTTCAAAGGGCTTAGAAATCCCCACCTGAGCCACGCTGTGGTCCTTGTCATGCAGGTGGAAGAACAGGGGCATCAGGATCCTCTGCACATCCTTCTGCATATGTTCTTTGTGGGTGCTGCCTGCAACCTCCATCGCATCTGCGCAGAGGAGGATGGAGCACTTTCGCACGTAGCTGGACTCCTAGGAGGAGAGAAGGAAGAGGGGAGGACCTCCGTCCTGGCTCCTCCAAGCCGACGGTGAGGGGACAAATGCTTGTGGCTCTCCTTTTGCAGTGAGGAGAAGGACTCACGGGCCAGTGGGCATGCGCGCACAGAGGGACGCACCACCCCAGACCGGCACGCATGCCCCCCCCGGCATGCTAACCATGCCTCCGCTCTCCCAACGCCTTACGTTTTCAAAGAGGGGTGGAAGCATCCTGACCAGCTGCGGAGCGATGGGGACAGCCAGGTGGAGCACGTTGCTGAGGGCAGTCAGGGCTGCTGTCCTGACGTCGCAGTCGCTGTCCTGCAGTAGCTGCACGACCTCTGGCAGCAGGTCTTGCAGCGTTCCCACCTACGAGAAACATACCCTTTTGTTATGCGATGCAATCGAGGAGCACACCGCTAAAGCCACGCTGCGTGTCGAGGTTGCAGGGCCGGTCAGGCGGAGATCTCTCCATGTGCGGCTCAGCCCAGGGCCGGGCCTGAAGTGGTGACGGGCCACTGAACGGGGCAGCGGGGGGAGCAGGCAGTGGTCCCGCCGCTCCCGATTCCTGGCAAAGCCCGAGCAAGTCGCTGCACGCTCCGCACCTGCAGCCCAGCCCCAGGCGGACACCCACACTGTGCCTGGCTGCCCCTGCCCACCTGGTCCTGTCTCCTGGACAGCGTGACCAGGCTTCTGACTACCAGCCTGCGCAGCACCACGTTCTTGCTCTTCATGTGGGACTCCAGGATGTCCAGGAACTGGCCGTGGACGTGCTCACAATCGGTGTAATCCAGGAGCTGAAACGCAATTGGCAGCAGAGTGAGAGCCCAGCACAGGCAGCAGAGCTCCCGGACGGCTCGGGGCAAGGCACCGGGGCCGGTCACAGCCCAGGCGGGAGGCAGCAGGGTCCACAGAGGGCCCTCGCCGCCTCCCCTCAGCCCTCTGTCCACGCAGGCAGCCCGGCTTGCCCCCGCCTGCCCTCAGAGAGGCAGCGCGTGCCAGCAGGCCCACCTCCACGAAGACCGTCATGGCACCAACGTCCTGCACGGCCTGACACTGCAAGAGGCTGTTGACCGCCTGCTCAGACGCAGTGATGCAGCAGAACGGTTCTTGACGCCGCAGCACCCTGGCCGGGGGAAGAAGGCGTTGGCAGCACCGAGCTGGGCAGGCAACCTCTCTGGGACTGCGCTGCCAGCTGGGGGGCAGCTTGTGTGCCCGGCCTTGGCTGCTCGCGCTCCACCACCCACCAGGACGGGGATCGTACAGGCGGCCCTTCACCGCCAGGGGAGAAACGGCCGGGCAGGCAAGGAGGGCTGAGCAGGCTCTCACCTAGCCAGCACGGCGACACCGCTGTGGTAGGTCTTGGCGCTCGTGAGCATGTCCCAGGCACCCTGCCTCCCGATGTCTTCGACCAGGGAGGCACCGCCCAGGCACTGGAAGAGAGCTTGCATGGCGCTCACTGCGCTCCTGCAGGCAGAGCAAAGCGTGGTCACATGTGGAGCCCCAGTCCCGGCTCTCCTGCCCCCAGCCCCTCCGCAAGGGCCGCCGGGCCCAGACACCCTGGGGTCCCTGTGGCCCTGGCCCGGCCCAGCCCCGCGCTCTTACCCGCTGTGGACGGTGGAGCTTTGGGGAGACACCCTGGCCCCGTGGAGCTGCTCTGTCAGGTATAGTCGCAGGAAAATACGAGTTCTGCGCACACGCTTTCCTGCAGGCGCCGGATCGCTCATGTCCGCTTCTCACGAGAGTCCGGGACACTGTGGGGCTGCCGTGCACGTGCTGCTGGACATCACCAGCTGTCACATGGGTAGGTTACTAAGGGCCCATTGTGACCCGCCACCCCAGACGGGAGGGGCAGCCCGTCCTGTCCCCCACTGTGACCCGGGCTCTCCCGGGGGAGTCAGCCTGCCGCCGGCTCTGGCTGCTGCCTGTGGTCCCTCTGCGCGCGTCCCCTGCCACAGGCGGGACTCCCCAGCCCCTTTGGCTGGAAGCCTGAACCCTGGCTGTGCCGTCATAGAATCACAGAATCGTTTGGCTTGGAAAGGACCCTAGAGATCATCGAGTCCAAGCATTATCCCAGCACTGCCAAGTTACCACTAAATCATGTCCCTCATCACTGCATCTACTCGTCTTTTAAATACCTCCAGGGATGGCAACGCCACCACTTCCCTGGGCAGCCGGTTCCAACGCTTGACAACCTTTTCTGTGACGAAATTGTTCCTAACAGCCTATCTAAACCTCCCCTGCACAACTTGAGGCCATTTCCTCTTGTCTTATCACTTCCTAAGCGGGAGAAGAGACCGACCCCCCCGGCTACCCCCTCCTTTCAGGGAGCTGTAGAGAGCGAGAAGGTCTCCCCTCAGCCTCCTTTCCTCCAGGCTGAACAACCCCTGCTCCCTCAGCCGCTCCTTGCAAGACTTATGCTCCAGAGTCTGCACCAGCTTCCTTGCCCTTCTCTGGACACGCTCCAGCACCTCGGTGTCTCGCTTGTAGTGGGTGTTGACAACGGAGCAATGCACTTCGCTCCCAAGGGAAAAGCAGCAAAATGCTTATTGTTCTAAAAAAGCCATTTAATGAAGTTTGGTAGTCAACGCCACAGTGAAATAACAAGACTCGATGGCAAGGCACACTGGGTTCTTTACTGTCTCGAGGACGGGATCAGAGAGAACTGTCAAGGAGACCCTCCCATTGAGTCAAGGTGCAGAGAGGACGCCCTGGCTTTCTAAACTCCTTCTCAGAGGGGAGTCTAGGTGCGGCTGGATCCAATCCCAGTCCCGGGCTTGGTCAACAGTTTATGCCTAAGGGATTGTATACACAGTCTTTCCCTCTTCGCCACCTGAAAAGTGGGTCACCTTTTCATAGAAGGAGATCTGGTTTGTCAAGCAGGACCTGCCTTTCGTGAACCCACGCTGACCGGGCCTGACCACCTGGTTGTCCTGCATGTGCCGTATGATGGCACGCAAGGTGCTCTGCTCCATAACCGTATGATGGACTCTTCAACTCTAACCCTAACCCTAACCCTAACCTTAACCCATATGATGGACTGTTCAAAGCTACACTAAGAGCAAAGGGTGGTGGGACACCACCTTAAAACGTTGGGCTACTGTTGGGGGATACGGTGGGTCCGTAGGCCCTTTGACAGAAGAGATAGAGATTGCAGTGTACCCATAAGAAGGCCGCGAGTTGCGTCATATAAGGACAATGTAACACAAAGGAGAAAGAAGAAGATGGCTTCAGAGAACGAGGAGAGTTAGTCTGTGAGAAAGCCAGATTTTGAGCAATGTGAAGAGGAGTTCAACAACCAATCGTATTGTAGCTACGAGCGCGTGTGCTCTGTAACCTAAGCAATTGAATGCGTAGAAAGAACGCGTGAACGGAGCGTGAACCAAAGATTAGATATATAAGAAAGCCAAGTTTGTAATAAAGAGAGAGCTTAACTGAACTCTTCAAGGAGAGTCTTGTCGTCTGTCCATCCCGACTGAAACGACAATTGGTGACCCCGACGTGATACTGAGGAAGAAGACGACTGGCAATAGTCGTGGGGACGGAGCCCAGTGAAGCTGAAGACAGCGGGCAGAGCTGTTGACGGATCCGGATCATATTTAAGAAGACACCTGTAGCAGGTGAGCCACTGGGGACATGGGAGAGAAGTTAACTAAGGAAGAGCAGACTCTACTCTCCACATGGACGCTGCTGTTGAAGCGGCAGGGTGTCATCCTCCCTGAAGAGACTTTGCGAAAAATGCTATTGTGGGGAAAGGAACAGGGAGTAGAAGTAACGTTGGTTACGGCATTTAGTGTAACACAATGGACGAACCTAGGGCAGACATTATTTGAGGAAACTACGCGTGGCTCAAAAACGGTTATTGAACTGTTAACAACGTGGCGACTTTTGTTAGAGACATTAAAGAACTTTAAGGAGCAGAAAGATTTAGCGGAAGGAAGTGAACAGCCGTCCGCAGCCCCTGAGCCCTTGGCCTTAAAACTTCCCGTTGATGATATGAAGGGGCGGAAGATTGCCGTTAAAGAAAATAAGGGACTGCTCCCGATGAACACAAAAGATAAACAATATAAGTACGTGTTGCCTCGTGACCAAATAGCAGCTGTAAAAGAGACTCAAAGAGGGATGGGTGTTATCCACCCTGAAGGAGTGGTGCGTCCCTCCGCACCCCCCGCTCCAGCCTTGGGGGAAACAGAGGCATGGCCTTCTCCTCCTATTTCTACTAACCCCATCTCCAGTCTGGGTTTTCCATCCTTGCCACCTGAGTCAGACGATGAGGAGGGCAGTCATATAACGGGTGAGGAAGGGATTGAAGTGGTGGACTCTGGGGAGCCACCCCCATTGTACACAAGGTGCCCCTGGACGCTTGGGGGCCGATTGGCAAAGGTTTAAGTGCCTTACTAATAGGAAGATCTAGTACCACCTTACAAGGCCTCATGTTACATGTTGGCGTGACTGATGCTGATTACACAGGACGAATATGTGCCATGATATCGACAGCTACACCACCTGTGACTATTGGGAAAGGAACTCGACTTGCTCAGTTAGTCCCATTTTGAAGTTGTGTTCCACAAACGGACAACTTTACACGTGGTAATGGTGCTTTTGGTCCTACGGGAAAGCCACAAGTCTATTGGGTGCAGACGGTATCTGATCAACGCCCACAAATGCATTGTGTTCTTGAACTTAGTGATGCCACTCCCAAGAAGGTCTGACTGGCTGGATTATTAGACACTGGAGCAGATGTGACGATCGTTTCTTTAAGGGAGTGGCCTGCTGCTTGGCCATTAACCTCCAACGCCTTGGGAGAGGCAGGTCTCGGAGGGGTTGCCAATAGTTCTATGTCCACTAACCCTATTGTGATTGCAAACGCAGAAGGGCAAAGGGCTACAGTGCGGCCATATATGACTTCAGCTCCTTTAAACTTATGGGGAAGGGACTGCTTAGGCCAATGGGGAGTTTGCATAACTACGGATTTTCAGTCGGGGCCACGGTATTGCAGGGCGTTTCTCGGCCCACTTTAGCTCTAAAATGGCTAACAGAAAAACCAGTGTGGGTTGATCAGCGTCCCCTTAGCCAAGAGAAATTAATGGCCCTGCAGCCTCTAGTAACAGAACAACTTGTTGCAGGACGCATAGAAGCCTCACGTAGCCCTTGGAATATCCCGGTATTTGTTATCAAAAAGAAATCGGGGAAATAGAGGTTGTTGCATGATTTGAGAAAGATTAATGATGTCATGGCAACGATGGGAGCACTACAACCGAGATTACCTTCGCCTACTAGGATACCTATGGGGTGGGAAATTGTTGTAATGGATTGAAAAGATTGGGTTTCTACCATCCCTCTGGCAGGACAAGACAAAGAAAAATTTGCATTTACTGTTCCGTCTGTGAAGAACATGGAGCCTACCAAAAGACATCAGTGGAAAGTGTTGCCACAAAGTATAAAAAACTTGCCTACAATTTGTCAGTGGTTTGTAGCAAAAGCGTTGAGTCCAATAGGTGCTCTGTTCCCATCTGATTACTGTTACCATTACACGGGTGATATTCTGCTAGCGGCTGCAACACCGCAACAGTTAGAAAAAATGGAAGAGAAAACACGGGAATCCTTGTGTGAATATGGCTTAAGGATCGCCCCAGAAAAGGTACAAAGGCAACAACCGTGGTTATAGCTGGGAATGAAAGTATTAGCTCAGACAGTCATGCCACAACATATCCAACTACAAATAGAAGTAAAAACATTGAATGATGTACAAAAATTAGCAGCAATGATTAATTGGGTTTGGCCCTACGTTGGTATTCCATCTTCCAAATTACAACCTCTCTTTGAGCTCTTAAAAGGTGACACTAATATTTTAGCCCCACAAATGTTAACTGAGGAAGCGAAAAAAAGTGGTGGCTGAAATAGAACAAGCTATTAGTAGTAAACACGTATGGAGACTTGACTTAACGGTCTCGGTGCAGGCCTTTGTGTTAGTAGATCAATTAGTGCCATTTGCTATGATTGCTCAATGGCGTGAACAACGGGATGATCCCTTACATGTTTTAGAATGGATTTTTTTGCCTAACAAGACAAAGAAAACAGCCCCTGGTCTATTTGAGCTAATAGCACAAGTTATTACAAAAATTAGAACTCGGTGTTCAGAACTGATGGGAAGAGACCCTGAACAGATTGTAGTCCCTGTACAGAGTGATTATTTTGAACGGTGCTTAGCTAACAGCACTGCCCTACGAGCAGCCATGGCCAATTGTACAAGGCAGGTGAGCTACCATTTACCTTCACAGCCACTGATCAAATTGGGCACCCAAATGGCCTTTGCACAGAAAAATCTCAGTCGCAGAAACCCAGTGGAAGGCCCCACGGTGTTCACAGATGGATCAGGAAAAACTGGAAAAGCTGCCATTGTCTGGAGACAAGGAACACAATGGCAACATAAGATCGAACATCAAGAAGGTTCGCCCCAAGTCGTAGAATTACAGGCCATGACCATGGTGTTTCAGAACTTCCTCAGCCCTGTCAACATTGTGACAGATTTGGCTTACGTGGCTGGACTGGTACAACGTTTAGATAAGGCTGGTTTAGGTGATGTAACCAATGAAGTGCTGTTTGGCGTATTGAAACTGTTATGGATAACAATACAAAAGCGACAGCAAGAATATTACGTGATGCATATTAAAAGTCATACCCAGTTGCCAGGATTTATTGTAGGAGGCAATGCACAAGCTGATGCTTTAGTGCCTGCAGCGGCCCTGGGACCTGTGCCCAACGTTAAACGGCAAGCGATAGCATCGCCTAGTTTTTATCATCAGGGATATCGTGCTTTAAAACATCAGTTTAATCTTAGTAACGCTGAGGCTCGCAATATTATTGCAGCCTGCCCCAATTGTCAAGATCAACATGTAGCTATATATTACGGCACCAGTCCACGAGGATTACGTGCTTTACAGCTTTGGCAAACTGGTGTCACACATATTACCGAATTCGGCCGTTTGAGGTATATACACGTATCAATTGATACCTTTTCTTCCGCCCTCGTTGCCACTGCTCACACTGCAGAATCAGCTCGGGACGCCCTACGCCATTGGCAGCGTGCATTTTCTGGTTTAGGTGTCCCACAACAGATCAAAACTGATAATGGTCCTGCTTATGTATCGCAAAAAGTAGCTTTTTTTTACAACTCCGGGGCGTGACACATGTCACAGGCATCCCCCACTCACCCACGGGTCAGAGTATTGTTGAGCGTGCACACGGTACCCTGAAACGCCTTTTACAAAAACAAAAAGGGGGAATGCTAGGGGAAACCCCTGAAGCACGATTAGCTAAAGCTGTATATGTCTTGAATTTTTTGCAGCTTGCTGATGATAGTCCTGCTGCGATGCCACCCCTCCTTCGGCACTTTGGTTCTCTTGTGACCCAGGAACGGGTGGGTCCTGGAGCAAAAGTGCTGATGCGAGACCTCAAGACAGGACAGTGGTTGGGCCCGCATGACTTAATCACGTGGGGAAGGGGTTATGCTTGTGTTTCCACAGATCATGGACCACGGTGGGTGCCCGCAAGATACGTCCGCCCCTATTTGAAGATAACCGGGGCGGGGGAACAAAGCCAATGGGCACGATGAGTCCGGCTATCTTGCTCACCATCTGCCTTAACATATTTACTGCGCTCTCCTCAAGGGTTTGGATTCCACCCCAACCCAAGAATAATGTATGGGTCACCCTGGCTAACTTAACGGGCCAGGACATGCTTTGTTTGTCAACCTCATCACCGGAGAATCCCTTCTCCACCTGTCTGGTGGGACAGCCCTTAGACGCCTGGCCTGTGCCGGAGTCTCTGCAGCACTTGATAAAAGGGGGTGAGGTAGTTGATAATTGGGATGCTTGGGTACCCTATCTGCAACACAGTCACCTCGAACCACAAGAACTAGAATTACTGGGTTCCGTTGAAGTGCATTACTGCTACTATTTTAATTACAGTGGCAAAAATCAGTCAAACATGCAATGTGTTAATTCTAGCCTGATTGTTTGCAGAAATGAATCTGTTTGGTGCAACTACACATCAACCCACGTCTCTAAATCTACTAATCACCCTCTTAGCTTGCCAGCAGGAATCTTTCTCATCTGCGGAGATAGAGCATGGCCTGGTATCCCCTCTCATATTAAAGGGGGCCCCTGTAGTTTAGGAAGATCAACCCTACTAACACCAAATACATCTACGATGGTGCAGCACTATAGGCGCCCAAAACGAAGTGCTCACGCATTCAGAAATCGCCGCAATGACACTGTGCAATTTTGGAACCCTGGAGAAATAATCGCGGCATCCTTTTTAGCCCCCGGGGTGGCGTCAGCTAAAGCGCTCGCTACGCTTAACAAGCTTGGATGTTGGCTGGCGAAGCAATCTAATGCTACTTCTCTAGTTTTGAGTGCTTTACGGTTAGATGTAGACTCAGTTAGACATGGCACACTGCAGAATCAAGCTGCAATAGATTTTTTGTTGCTGGCTCAAGGTCATGGCTGCCAAGATTTTGCCAAAATTCCTGCGCTTCCAGTGTACAGGCAGCCCATATTTTTGTGCAACTGTGAAATCAAGATGTCCAGGAGCTGCCCCCTTCCTCTTCGCTGAACCATTCGCGTTCAAAACATGATGTCCAAGCTGTGGTCCACAGTTTGGGACTGAGCCTGCCTGATGACCGCCCTAGTGCCAATGACACGGCCCGGTGGCAGTGCTGTACACGGCTACACCAGAGCTGGTCAGTGAGTAAGTGATCTGGTAACACCTGCTTCCATCCTGCTCTACCCAAGACCCACAGCAGCTCAGGTCCAGGTTCAACAGTGGTCCACAAGGTAGTAATGAAAATGAAAAAAGAAGCTGGAGCCTCTCTGCTGTGAGGGCAGGCTGAGAGAGCTGGGGGGGTTTAGCCTGGAGAAGAGAAGGCTCCGGGGAGACCTTCCAGCCCCTTCCAGTCCCTAAAGGGGCTCCAGGAAAGCTGGGGAGCGGCACTTCATGAGGGAATGGAGTGATAGGACTAGGGGCAATGGTTTTAAACTGGAAGAGGGGAGATTTAGATGAGATTTTAGGAGAAAATTCTTTGCTGCGAGGGTGGTGAGGCACTGGCCCAGGTTGCCCAGAGAAGCTGTGGCTGCCCCATCCCTGGAGGGGTTCAAGGCCAGGTTGGACGGGGCTTGGAGCAACCTGGTCAGCGGGAGGTGCCCCTGCCCAGGGCAAGGGGGTGCGACTGGAGGATCTTTAAGGTCCATTCCAACCCAAACCATTCTATGATTCTATGATAACAGGATTTATATCCTTGTGTCCTCCTTCCCTGAGTAGAAAGGAAAAATAATACTTAGCATAGAGATATCTTTAGGAGTGTTATTTTACAAAAGCATTGATTAAGGCTGTCCTGGTTCCGGTGGCGATAGGGTTAATTTTTCCTGGTATTCCATGCCATGTGAGCCACGCCCACCCTGAGCTGCCGGGGGAGGGGGCAGGAAGTTGCTGCTTAAAAGCAGGCGGGGGCGTCCCGCCTCCGGCCGGCGAGCGGCGGGGAGCGGCGGTTCCGTAATCGCGTTTGTACATTCCCCTGTCCGTGTTGTTGTTGTTGTTTGCCTGTTCCCTTTGCTGTCCTGTTAAACTGCCTTTGTCTCAAGCCGAGAGTCGTGCCTTTTCTTCTGATTCTTCCTGTATTAGGAAGGCGTGAGCGAGCGGCACGTGGTTCTTTGTTGCTGTCTGAGGCTAAACCACGACAGTCCTTTTTGGCGCCCAACGTGGGGCTCGAAGGGTTGAGATAACGACAGAATCCAACTAGAACGTGGAAAAAAAAACGGTTTTGGTTTTTTTTTTGTATGCATTTATTTTATTAGGTAAATAGTCACTGGTCATCATGTTGCTTGGTTTGTTCTCATGGCTGTGTTACATAAATTCCTATATGGCTTATGTACTCCCTGCGATGCTGTTTACCATGTCTGGAAGAGGGATGAGGATTATCATTCTGCTGTCCTGTGCGATATCTGTTTATGATATGATAACATCACTGTTCAGACGGCTATTTTGGGGTGTTTATGTGGTTTTGCTGTCCTGTCCGTACATTGGACACCGTCTCTCAGAATTTGTTAATAATTTCCCCAGCCCTTTTGCCTCCCTTTTCTCCTTCGGGTCAGGTATGACAGCTTTTGAGAATTTTGAATATCCTTGGGATACTCAAACCAGCGTGTTCCTAGTGCTATGTCTCCTGAATACGTTCCAGGTCTTGTTTAGGGTTAAGCGACTATTTAAGACTACCACCCGGAGATCTGCTCCGAGGCTGGATAGTCAGGGGTGGCACGGCATGTGGGAGAGCATGGGCAGGTACCTAGAGAACTACTCACCTCCAATGGTCTGGGACTTCACCCCTGAACAATTACAGGACCCTGATAAAGTGGTAGAATATTTGAAGGGAAAATGCTGTGGCTATTCTAGAGAGGCACAACTCACCGCGCTGTGTTGGGCCCTGGCCAGTATCTACCAGGCACTGCTCAGAATTATGCAGCACCCTCAAGGGGAAGAGACGGAAACCAGACCAGCAGCCCCTGCGGCTGCTGCGGCCCCTGTGACGGACACTGCGGCTACTGCAACCCCTGCGGCAGCCACTGTAGCTACTGCAATCCTTGTGACAGACACTGCGGCTACTGCAACCCCTGTGGTAGACACTGCAGTTACTCCAACCCCTGTGGCAGCCACTGCCACTGAACCAGGGAACCAACCCGTGCCGGTATCAGTTGCCCCCATACAGAAGAAGAAGTACACAAAGAAATCAGTTTGCTTAGTAAGAGATGATGATGAACCAGGGTCATCACGAGAGCAGGAGGAAGAGGCAGAACCAGAGATAATTACTCGATCCCTATCCTTGAGTGAGCTGCGGGATATGCGAAAAGATTTCAGCCGACTTTCAGGCGAGCACATTGTCACCTGGCTGCTCCGGTGCTGGGATAATGGGGCCAGTAGCCTGGAATTAGAGGGTAGGGAGGCCAGGCAGCTGGGATCCCTGTCTAGGGAAGGCGGCATTGACAAGGCGATTGGGAAAAAGACCCAAGCCCTCAGCCTCTGGAAACGACTCCTGTTAGGCGTGCTGGAGAGGTACCCCTTCAGTGAGGATGTTGTATGTCAGCCAAGCAAGTGGACTACCATGGAAAGAGGTATCCAGTACCTGAGAGAATTAGCCGTGCGGGAGATGATTTATTATGACTTGGACAATGCCGACTTACCCACAGACCCTGATGAGGTGCGATGCACAAGGCCCATGTGGCGGAAGTTTGTACGGAGCGCACCATCGTCATATGCCAACTCACTGGCAGTAATGGAATGGAAAGGCGAAGAGGGACCAACGGTGGATGAGGTAGCTGGCCGGCTCCGGCGATATGAAGAAAGTCTCTCTTCCCCCCTTGTCTCAGCTGTGGAGAAACTGTCACGGAAGGTGCAGCAACTTGAAGAGAATATGTTCTACTCCCCACCTGCACGGGCCAGCATCTCAGCTATTAGAAGCAGGCATTTCCCCACTCAAGAGAGAGAGTACAGAGGGTACACACCACGAGGCACCCTGTGGTTCTACCTGCGGGACCACGGAGAGGACATGAGGAAGTGGGATGGACAACCTACTTCGATCCTGCGGACACGGGTACAGGAGTTGCAAGGAAGGACAACCACAAAAGGGGATCCCTCCAGGAAAAGTGCCGCCCCAGTTTCCAGTGGGCCGTTCCCCAGACAAAGCAGAAGGCCTGATCTTGCTTCTGATCCTCTTGAAGGAACTTCCAAGTCATTTATGCAAGAAGTGAGTAATGGATACTATGACCAGTATTAGGGGGGCCCTGCCTCCGGCCAGGTGGAGGAAAGGGACAACCGGGTTTATTGGACGGTGTGGATTCGATGGCCTGGCACATCAGACCCACAGGAGTATAAGACTCTAGTGGACACGGGTGCGCAGTGTACTTTAATACCATCAAGCTATAGAGGGGCAGAACCCATTTGTATTTCTGGGGTGACAGGGGGATCCCAAGAGTTGACTGTACTGGAGGCAGAAGTGAGCCTAACTGGGAATGAGTGGCAAAAGCATCCCATTGTGACTGGCCCAGAGGCTCCATGCATCCTTGGTATAGATTACCTCAGGAGAGGGTATTTTAAGGACCCAAAAGGGTACCGCTGGGCCTTTGGCATAGCTGCTTTGGAGACAGAGGAAGTTAAACAGTTGTGTACCTTGCCTGGTCTCTCGGAGGATTCTTCTGTTGTGGGGTTGTTGAGGGTCAAAGAACAACAGGTGCCGATTGCTACCACAACGGTGCATCGGCGGCAGTATCGCACTAACCGAGACTCTCTGATTCCCATCCATGAGCTGATTCGTCAACTAGAGGTTCAAGGAGTGATCAGCAAGACTCGCTCACCCTTTAACAGTCCCATATGGCCGGTGCGAAAATCTAATGGAGAGTGGAGGCTAACTGTAGACTATCGTGGTCTGAATGAAGTCACGCCACCGCTGAGTGCTGCCGTGCCGGACATGCTAGAACTCCAGTACGAACTGGAGTCCAAGGCAGCCAAGTGGTATGCCACGATTGATATAGCGAATGCATTCTTCTCAATCCCTTTGGCAGCAGAGTGCAGGCCACAGTTTGCTTTCACTTGGAGGGGCGTCCAATACACCTGGAATCGACTGCCCCAGGGGTGGAAACACAGCCCCACCATTTGCCATGGACTGATCCAGACTGCACTGGAACAGGGTGAAGCTCCAGAACATCCGCAGTACATTGATGACATCATTGTATGGGGAAACACAGCGGAAGAAGTTTTTGAGAAAGGGAGTAAAATAGTCCAAATCCTTCTGAACGCTGGTTTTGCTATAAAGCGAAGTAAGGTCAAGGGACCTGCGCAGGAGATCCAGTTTTTAGGAATAAAATGGCAAGATGGACGCCGTCAGATCCCAATGGATGTGATCAATAAAATAGCAGCTATGTCTCCACCAACTAGTAAAAAGGAAACACAGCCTTTCTTAGGTATTGTGGGTTTTTGGAGAATGCATATCCCAGATTACAGTCAAATTGCAAGCCCTCTGTATCAAGTAACCCGGAAGAAGAATGATTTTAAATGGGGTCCTGAGCAACGACAAGCTTTTGAACAAATCAAACAGGAAATAGTCCATGCAGTGGCCCTGGGGCCAGTCCGGGCAGGACAAGATGTTAAAAATGTGCTCTACACCGCAGCCGGGGAGAACGGCCCTACCTGGAGCCTCTGGCAGAAAGCACCAGGGGAGACCCGAGGTCGACCCCTAGGGTTTTGGAGTCGGGGATACAGAGGATCCGAAGCCCGCCACACTCCAACAGAAAAAGAGATATTGGCAGCATATGAAGGGGTTCGAGCTGCTTCGGAAGTAGTTGGTACAGAAGCACAGCTCCTCTTAGCACCTCGACTGCCGGTGCTGGGTTGGATGTTCAAAGAAAGGGTCCCCACCACACATCATGCAACCGATGCTACATGGAGTAAGTGGATTGCACTGATCACGCAGCGAACTCGAATGGGAAACCCCAGTCGCCCAGGAATTCTGGAAGTGATCATGGACTGGCCAGAAGGCAAGGATTTCGGAATGTCACCAGAGGAGGAGGTGACGCGTGCAGAAGAGGCCCCACCATATAATAAACTGCCAGAAAATGAGAAGAAATATGCCCTCTTCACTGATGGGTCCTGCCGTATTGTGGGAAAGCATCGAAAGTGGAAGGCTGCTGTGTGGAGTCCTACACGGCGGGTTGCAGAAGCCAGTGAGGGACAGGGTGAATCGAGCCAGTTTGCAGAGGTGAAAGCCATTCAGCTGGCTTTGGACATTGCTGAGCGAGAAAAATGGCCAGTACTTTATCTCTACACTGACTCATGGATGGTGGCAAATGCTCTGTGGGGGTGGTTACAGCAGTGGAAGCAGGGCAACTGGCAGCGCAGAGGCAAAGCCATCTGGGCTGCTGACCTATGGCAAGATATTGCTGCCCGGATAGAGAATCTGGTTGTGAAAGTACGCCATGTAGACGCCCACGTACCGAAGAATCGGGCCACGGAGGAACATCAGAACAACCAGCAGGTGGATCGGGCCGCTAGGATTGAAGTGGCTCAGGTGGATCTGGACTGGCAACATAAGGGTGAGCTATTCATAGCTCGGTGGGCCCATGACTCCTCAGGCCATCAAGGGAGAGATGCGACATATAGATGGGCTCGTGACCGAGGGGTGGATTTCACCATGGACACTATTGCACAGGTCATCCATGAATGTGAAACATGCGCTGCGATCAAACAAGCCAAGCGTTTGAAGCCTCTTTGGTATGGAGGGCGATGGCTGAAATATAAATATGGGGAGGCCTGGCAGATTGATTATATCACACTGCCACAAACCCGTCAAGGCAAGCGCTATGTGCTCACAATGGTGGAAGCAACCACTGGATGGCTAGAAACATACCCTGTGCCCCATGCCACTGCCCGGAACACTATCCTGGGCCTTGAAAAGCAAGTCCTGTGGCGACATGGTACCCCAGAGAGAATTGAGTCGGACAACGGGACTCATTTCCGAAACAGCCTCATAGACACCTGGGCCAAAGAGCATGGTATCGAGTGGGTATATCACATCCCCTATCACGCACCAGCCTCTGGGAAGACAGAACGATACAATGGACTGTTAAAAACTACACTGAGAGCAATGGGTGGTGGGACATTAAAACACTGGGATACACATTTAGCAAAAGCTACCTGGCTAGTTAACACCAGGGGATCTAACAATCGGGCTGGCCCTGCCCAATCAAAACTTCCACATACTGTAGAAGGGGATAAAGTCCCCGTAGTGCACATGAAGAATATGCTAGGGAAGACAGTCTGGGTTAGTCCTGCCTCAGGCAAAGGCAAACCCATCCGTGGGATTGCTTTTGCCCAAGGACCTGGGTGCACTTGGTGGGTGATGCGGAAGGATGGGGAAGTCCGATGTGTACCTCATGGGGATCTGATTTTGGGCGAGAATAGCCAATGAATCAGATTGTGTGCTGTTAATTGCTAAGTAACACTGTCACTGTATGTCCTCATTGCTATAATTGCTATCAGTTGTACTACAAGTAAGGCACAGGGATGATGGGATAAGAACTGACCTCAGCAGCTGGCGCCCAGCAGTTTCCTCAAGATCTACATCTTCAGCCCACGGACTGTGAGCATGAGCCACACCGGGTGCACCAGTCACAAGCTTCGAAAAATACAGCATGCAACAGACCAGCAGCACCCAGCATCTCACCTGCCCTGAGAGACTGTTCTAACAGATGGAGCCCAAAGCCGTGGATTAAAAGAACTCAACGGACACTTTGGAGGGATGGCCCATAAACTAAGGGCATTATATGAGCGTATATATATATATATATAACAGGGGAAAGTGGTGGCAATTCATTGGAACCTGCTGGGCATGGCATAGATGGTATGGAATAAGGGGTGGATAATGTCCTGGTTCCAGTGGGGATAGGGTTAATTTTTCCTGGTATTCCATGCCATGTGAGCCACGCCCACCCTGAGCTGCCGGGGGAGGGGGCAGGAAGTTGCTGCTTAAAAGCAGGCGGGGGCGTCCCGCGTCCGGCCGGCGAGCGGCGGGGAGCGGCGGTTCCGTAATCGCGTTTGTACATTCCCCTGTCCGTGTTGTTGTTGTTGTTTGCCTGTTCCCTTTGCTGTCCTGTTAAACTGCCTTTGTCTCAAGCCGAGAGTCGTGCCTTTTCTTCTGATTCTTCCTGTATTAGGAAGGCGCGAGCGAGCGGCACGTGGTTCTTTGTTGCCGTCTGAGGCTAAACCACGACAAAGGCAATAAAAAATCCCATTCAAAAGCAGAAACACTTCCTGCAGATAGGATCTTTCAAACGATGGGGTGTCTCCAGATACGGAATACTGTGTCTGATTCAACTGACTCCTCGCCATGCTTCGGTTCAGGCTGACTAAGGAGCAAGCAGCCTCAGGTCCTGGGAGTGAACTGGTGAGCTGGAAAGCCCCTGGCTCACATACAAGGGAGTGAGGGTGTCTTGAAAAAGATTTCAAAAGGTGGTTTTGAAGTACAAGACGCAATACAACCAAGGTACAGAACAAGATACTAGCACTAAAAAACCCCCATCTATCTTGTCTATACAATTTCTACAGCAACTCTTTCACTCTAAATAGTGCCATCAGGATGGGCCCGGTTGGAGCTCTCCCTGAACTGCAGCTGGACCGCAGGCCAGGTGACTCTCCTCTTGAGCTGGGATCCCTCTCAAGGTTTCATATTCCTTACATGAGACTAAGAGATCCTTCCCTACCCAAGGCAGAGAGATTCCCTACCTGCAATAGATTCTCCATGAGAGACTGATAGCATGCTGTATCAGTGCTATGAAACATCACTAACCCATAGAGTTAATATTATTCTAAACATTGTATGGATAATTCCATGAGACATAAACCATTGTTCAAGCCTGAGACTGCGATCGGAGCCAGCTGCACCAAGGCTCCAAAAAGAAAGCAGGGGGGTCCACTCTGAACTTTGGAACTCAATGGCAGGGCCCTCTTTACTGTGCGTCTCTGGTCTCTGGGTGAACCCTTCTAGCTTGAGTCTAACTCCATTTTCCTTTGTATGTTTCTGCCATGCAGTAATTCATAAGGTCAACCATGCCATCAAACTTATTGAAAGTTGTCAAACCACTGTTAAACTGAGTTAAATTCCATCCAACTTAATGAACTGTCAAATTATTATTTTACCTTAATAAACCATATTGCGGCTTCTCTCTTTCGAGTGAGATGCATTACACTCACCCGTGACAAATAGGTACCGACGAGTGATTACCAACTACAACCACCAGTTCATGTGTGACCACCATCAGAAACTGTATTTTCAACACTCTCTTTCAATATTCTACAAGACCTGAGCACACGCGATGTGATCACTGCTTCTCTTCAGGGAGTATCGACTGCACTCCTATGCGAGTCATCTTTATAACGCTTCTTACACTAAGAGGGGGGAGTGAAACTGGATGATCTTTAAGGTCCCTGCCAAGCCAAACCATTCTACGATTCTGTGATAATATCTTTATCAATGACCTGCATGAGGGGGTCGAGTGCACCTTCAGTAAGTTTGCAGAGGACACCGAGTTGGGCGGGAGTGTTGATCTGCTGGAGGGTAGGAAGGCTCTACAGAGGGATCTGGACAGGTTGGAATGTTGGGCCGAGGCCAGCAGCGTGAGGTTCAATAAGGCCAAGCGCTGGGTACTGCACCTGGGTCACAACAACTGTCAGAAAAGGACCTGGGGGTGTCGGTCAACAGCCAGCTGAATATGAGGCAGCAGTGTGCCCAGGTGGCCAAGAAGGCCAGCAGCATCCTGGCCTGTATCAGGAACAGTGTGGTGAGTAGGACTAGGGCAGTGATCATCCCCCTGTACTCGTCACCAATGAGGCCCCACCTCGAGTGCTGTGTCCAGTTTAGGGCCCCTCACCACAAGAAAGACATTGAGGAGCTGGAGAGGGTCCAGACAAGGGCAACGGAGTCTGGAGAAGAAGTCTTATGAGGAGCGGCCGAGGGAGCTGGGGTTCTTCAGCCTGCAGAAAAGGAGGCTGAGGGGAGACCTTCTTGCTCTCCACAACTACCTGAAAGGAGGTTTTAGGGATCACAGAATCATAGAATCGCCTAGGTTGGAAGGGACCTTTCAGATCATCTAGCCCAACCGTCAACCTAACTCTGACAAAAAAACATCTCTAAACCGTATCTCTAAGCACTATGTCTATCCACCTTTTAAATACCTCCAGGGATGGTGCCTCAACCACTTTCCCGGGCTGCCTGCTCCAATGCTGCGTAAAAATTTTTCCTAATATCCAATCTAAACCTCCCCTGGTGCAACATGAGGCCTTTTGCTCTTGTTCTGTTGCCTGTTACCTGGGAGAAGAGACTTGTGGTTTTGGCCACATTGTCCAATGGCCGGCAAGAGATGTTCCCCCGCAGCCTCTCGTGCATGGGGAGGAGGGGGAGAGAAAAAGAGACATTTACGAGTTACGAAGAAACTAAACTACTTTAATAAAATATTAAGAATAAAATAAAAAGGAAAATACTGAAATAGATACGCTATATACAAAACTGCATTAAGCTCCCAGGAGGACGTCACCGGCAGGCACTGGGGAAGACCCAGACTGGACTTAGTGACGAGCAGGACCCCAGAAGACCACCAATGGACATGGATGCGCATGCGTCAAGCACATTTACATATAGTAATGAGTTCTAGGTAATAATAGGAATGTGTTAATAATTTCTGGGAGATGTAATTAAGGTGTATATTCTGCTTGCTCCTAACCTTTGTAGTTGAGCAACCCGGCTTGCACATTAGGCGAAGGGGTTCCTGGTCCGCCCAGCGCTGCAATAAAGAATGCCTGCTTTCTAACACTCCAAAATTGAGTCTTCGAGAGTCCTTAATCGTGGGCTTACGGTATCGCCACCGCTGGTGCAGCCACTCTCCACCCCTCCCAGCACCCTGAGCGTGCCTGGGGGAGGTACTGCCGCTCTGCTCAGCACGTGGTAGAGAAGCAACCGGCTCCGACACAGCCAATTTCGTAGATGGACAGCCCCGATGCGGCCCCTCCAGCTGTCGGGGGGTGGCGGGGCTCTGCACAGTGCGGGGGCGGCCTGGCAGAGTAGGTCCCCATGTGTGTCTGAGGGGGAGCAAGGCAGTGCAGGATGGGGAAGAAGAGCTCAAACACCACGTGAAGTTCCACCGTCTTTTTATTACTGGCTGAGAGACACAGGCAGGCTGGCTGCGCTCCTTCTCCTCCTCCTCCTCCTCCTCCTCCTCCTCCTCCATCGCCCCCAAGGCTGGGACCACAGCGCTTGCAGGCGGAATCTGGAGCGAGGCTTTTCCACCACAGCCTTCACCTTCAGCAGGGTTTGAGCCGCCAGGGAAGAGACCCACAGGCTGCTGTCATTTGCCGCGCCTTCAAGAGCTGGGGCAGAAAGGAAGAGAGGCGAGGTCAGAGCCCAGATCTGCAGAAAGCTCCGGAGCCCCTGCAGCCAGGGCCCCCCGTGCCCTGCCCCAGCTCTTCCCAAGGCCAGGAGGGAGCCAGAGGCGCTGGCATGAGCCACAAGATGCTGGCCAGCAATGCCCCACAAGCCCTCCCTGGCCAGGGCAGGGACCGCAGCTCCCTACCAGGGGCTCTTCTGCTCCCTGCCAGCCCCGGCACACACCCCGCTGCCCTCGCTCACCGTCGTAGATGACCTGGAGCTCCTCCTGGCGCACATCCCTCAGCTGCCGCCCGGCGAGCCCTAGGCACACACAGCCCGTCACAGACCCCGCTGGCCTGCCCGCCCCAGCAGCCCAACTCCCCCCCACCGGCCCCACGGGCCTGGCCACGCGCCCTCCTGCCCTCGGGCCCGGCTGAGCCCAGGCCAGTGCCCTGAGGGTGAAGCCCAAGGCAGCGGCCAGGGACCCCACAAGGCTGCCAGCAGCTGCCCCTGTGTGGGCAGGGGTGGGAGAGGGCGGCAGGAAGCCCGTGGGTGCCTGGCACCGCATCAGGCAGTTGGGGCTCTGCAGGCTCCCGGTGCATTCGGCAGCAGCCGTGGCTGGGGCTCAGCTGCCGCGGGGCAGGGAGGGACCCCCGGCCGGGTTGTGGCTCACCGATGAACCTGACGGCTGCCTCGCGCAAGGGCTGCTGTGGGCTCCGCAGGTAGAGCAGGCTCTGCCACAGGTACTCCTCCGCTCTGCCTCTGCCCTCCGCCAGCTGGAGAGAGCACGAGGGGACAGGGTTAGCCCAGAGCCTCCCCCTGTGCCCGGGGCTGGCCTTTCCTGCCTTCCCCTGCCCGCGCACCCAGGACGCCGCAGTAGGCAGGGGCCCAGCTGCCAGCCCCACGTGCTGGGTGCTGGGAGAGAGGGGCTTCTCCAGGCTGGCTGTGGGGCTTCGAGGCTGCCCTTACCAGGCACTTGCCGATCCGCCATGGCTGCTTTGTCTCCAGCAGCTTCCTGATCTGCCTCCGCTTCAGGAACTTGGCAGCTCCCAGGAGGGCTTCCCAGGAGGCCTGCAGAGCAGCAGAGAGTGGGAGATGGCACCGCCGCTCAGGGGACAGGATCTGGGGGTCCCTGTGCAGGGCAGGGGGGCAGCAAGGGTTGTGGGTCCAAGCCCTGGCCTCAGGCATCTGCAGGCGCCCCTGGAAAGCCCAGGGGAGCTCCAGGCCTTAGGTGTTAGGGTGGCCGCGCCCTGCTGCTCTGCTCTGCTGCATCGAGCAGGGCAGGGGTAGGACATGTCCCTGCCCACCTCCTCAGCTGCTGCCAGCTGGGAGGGGCTCGGAGCCCTCCTCAGGGCCCCAGCTGCAGCACCTTCAAAGGGCTTAGAAATCCCCACCTGAGCCACGCTGTGGTCCTTGTCATGCAGGTGGAAGAACAGGGGCATCAGGATCCTCTGCACATCCTTCTGCATATGTTCTTTGTGGGTGCTGCCTGCAACCTCCATCGCATCTGTGCAGAGGAGGATGGAGCACTTTCGCACGTAGCTGGACTCCTAGGAGGAGAGAAGGAAGAGGGGAGGACCTCAGTCCTGGCTTCTCCAAGCCGACGGTGAGGGGACAAATGCTTGTGGCTCTCCCTTTGCAGTGAGGAGAAGGACTCACGGGCCAGTGGGCATGCGCGCACAGAGGGACGCACCACCCCAGACCGGCACGCATGCACCCCCGGGCGTGCTAACCATGCCTCCGCTCTCCCGACGCCTTACGTTTTCAAAGAGGGGTGGAAGCATCCTGACCAGCTGCAGAGCGATGGGGACAGCCAGGTGGAGCACGTTGCTGAGGGCAGTCAGGGCTGCTGTCCTGACGTCGCAGTCGCTGTCCTGCAGTAGCTGCACGACCTCTGGCAGCAGGTCTTGCAGCGTTCCCACCTACGAGAAACATACCCTTTTGTTATGCGATGCAATCGAGGAGCACACCGCTAAAGCCACGCTGCGTGTCGAGGTTGCAGGGCCGGTCAGGCGGAGATCTCTCCATGTGTGGCTCAGCCCAGGGCCAAGCCTGAAGCAGTCACGGGCCACTGAACGGGGCAACGGGGGGAGCAGGCAGTGGTCCCGCCGCTCCCGATTCCTGGCAAAGCCCGAGCAAGCCTCTGCACGCTCCGCACCTGCAGCCCAGCCCCAGGCGGACACCCACACTGTGCCTGGCTGCCCCTGCCCACCTGGTCCTGTCTCCTGGACAGCGTGACCAGGCTTCCGACTACCAGCCTGCGCAGCACCACGTTCTTGCTCTTCATGTGGGACTCCAGGATGTCCAGGAACTGGCCGTGGACGTGCTCACAATCGGTGTAATCCAGGAGCTGAAACGCAATTGGCAGCAGGGTGAGAGCCCAGCACAGGCAGCAGAGCTCCCGGACGGCTCGGGGCAAGGCACCGGGGCCGGTCACAGCCCAGGCGGGAGGCAGCAGGGTCCAGAGAGGGCCCTCGCTGCCTCCCCTCAGCCCTCTGTCCACGCAGGCAGCCCGGCTTGCCCCCGCCTGCCCTCAGAGAGGCAGCGCGTGCCAGCAGGCCCACCTCCACGAAGACCGTCATGGCGCCAACGTCCTGCACGGCCTGACACTGCAAGAGGCTGTTGACCGCCTGCTCAGACACAGTGATGCAGCAGAACGGTTCTTGACGCCGCAGCACCCTGGCCGGGGGAAGAAGGCGTTGGCAGCACCGAGCTGGGCAGGCAACCTCTCTGGGACTGCGCTGCCAGCTGGGGGGCAGCTTGTGTGCCCGGCCGTGGCTGCTCGCGCTCCACCACCCACCAGGACGGGGATCGTACAGGCGGCCCTTCACCGCCAGGGGAGAAACGGCCGGGCAGGCAAGGAGGGCTGAGCAGGCTCTCACCTAGCCAGCACGGCGACACCGCTGTGGTAGGTCTCGGCGCTCGTGAGCATGTCCCAGGCACCCTGCCTCCCGATGTCTTCGACCAGGGAGGCACCGCCCAGGCACTGGAAGAGAGCTTGCATGGCGCTCACTGCGCTCCTGCAGGCAGAGCAAAGCGTGGTCACACGTGGAGCCCCAGTCCCGGCTTTGGCTCCGGGCCCAGGGAGAGCCCAGGGACGGGGATGGGGCACCCGAGGAGTGCCGGAGCACCTGAGCAGTGAAGGATGGTTGGGTGTCCTGCTCGCACTGCAAGAGCGGCAGCAGCCCATCTGTGGGCTGTGCAGGCTGTGTGAGATCTGGAAGAGCACTTCCATGAAGAGCCGGCTAAGAAGCAAATGCACGGACCGTCGGCTGGAGGGCTCCAGGAAGATCTCGTGCATGGCACGGGCCACCTGCAGAAACAGCCCAGCACGGCTCTCACTGGAGTCGTGTCCCTGCGGCACAGCCTGCTCTGGCCAGCAGCCACCCTGCCCCGGGCTTCCCCGCTGCCGAGCCGGCTGGAGGCGGCGGGTGGGGAGCGGGGCCGCCGAGGGCAGCAGGGCCAGGGCAGGCGGCCTGCCTGCACGCCGTGGGGCCGAGCGGCACGCGCTGCCCTGCCCAGCTGTGGCCCGAGGGCCCTGGGCCAGGTGCCCCGGGGAGGGCCGGCTTTGGGAGCGGATGGAGAGGGCCAGAGGGGCTGGAGAGGGGCGTGCAGCCCCGGGCAGGATGGACCAAGCCTTGTCCAGACACTCACGGCCAGGAAACATTGGCAGTTGTAGTTTTCCTTGCTGCTGCACTGGATGGTGAATTGTTGATTGACCTGCAGCAGCGCCCACAGCACCGTGTTCCCGAGGCTGCGCTCACAGGCCAGCATGTTCCACATGGCCCTGGCAGTCCTGCAGAGCCAGAGCACACTGTCAGCGGGGCCACCTCGGCCACCACCTCTTCTGCTTGCTCAGGCCCCGGAGGTCCCGAGCTGCCCCCGAGGCTGTCGCGCCACGTACCCGTCACAGTGCGGGGAAACCTTCAGCAGGCCAGTGACCACCTCCTGAGGGCTGAAGGTGGCCACTCGGAGAAGGGTCCTCCTCAGGATGTCCTGGAGTGGCTCCTGGCTGATGCAGGCCAGCTGCCTGTGCATGGCCTCCACGAGCTCCTCCACCTGTCGGAGGCAGTGGGCTGGAGCGGGCTGGAGCACGCCCCCCTGCCACCAAGAACTGCTTCCCTCGCGCCGCCCTTCGCTGGCCTCAAAGCCTGCCCGTTGGGCGCTCCGAGCCCTGGCCTCGGGGCGGGGGGAACGGCCCCTGCAGGGCACGCGCACAGGGCAAGCTGGCTGCACGCTGCCTACCTTGGTCAGCCGCAGGTCGAAGCCTTTCAAGACGTGCTCCACAATCTTGGCAACCAGCTGGGTGTCAGAGACCCTTGGGTCTGCCATGTTTGTCAAGACGGCGAGGAGGAAGTCGCTCCTCTCGGGTGAGAGGAAGGCTCTGCCAAATGTCTGAGGGAGAGAGGGAGGGAAAAGGTGTCACACTGAGTGCCCTGGTGGCGGGCACTGCTGGCTCTGCCGGCAAGCAGAGCTCGCCTGTGGCCAGGACGGCCGGAGCTGCGGCGGTGATGCTGGGCTAAAGCTTTGGACTACTCCAAAGCGGTGGCTCCCCACAGCCCGAGGGGTGGGAGGCTGTGCCATCGCCCGCCGTGGCTGATGCACTGGTTCGTCTCAGCCTCCTGCCAGCGCCATGGCCAAGACCCCCAGGAAGGGAGGAATTTGTTACCATCCCGCTGTCAATGGCTTCCTTGGGCCAGAAGGTGCTGATGCCTTCCCGATCCCGTTCTATGGCCGGGTCCACGAGTGCTGCGTGGGAGGCTGGGCAGGAGGGAAAAGACAGCGTGAGCGGCAGGAAGAAGGCAGAGCTGGGGCAGCAGGTGAGGGCATGAAGGAGAGCTCTGTGCCTGGCTCTCTGTTCTGTGGGGAGCTGGAGAAGTGGCAGGGTGGCAGGCAAGGAGTGGAAACCGTCTCTTAGGCTGCGTAAGGGCAGGAGCGTGGGGACTGGCTTTCTGCTCGGGGGCAGGAGGAGAGAAGGCCAGGCACGCTGCTGCCACAGGCTCTCCAGCCCAAGGGTTCTCGGGACAGGCCGCAGGCTGCCGCTCCAAGGCGGGCTGCCTGGGCCCGGGGCTTGGTGCGGCACGGCTGCTGCCCTGCTCCAGCCTGGGAGGAGTTTGCTGCCCCTGCCTCTAGCAGAGGAGGGGGGGCCGAGGTGGCGCGGCGCCGTGCCCGGGCCCCTGTGGCTGGAAGGCCCCAGCCCGCCCCAGCTTCTCTTACCATGTCGCAGCAGAATGAACCTGTGGAAGAGGCACAGGGCCTGCCCAGCCCCCCAGCTGATCTCCTGGTCCTCCTCGGCATAGCACAGGGTGAGCAGCCCTAGCGCCTGCCCCAGGAATGGCACAGGCTTCTTCAGGTAGAAGAAGGGGCTGATGCCTTTGCAGGCCAAGTTGTGTGGCTCGTCCTGTGGCAGAGAGAACGGAGCAGTAGGCGGAGCTCTGGAGGGCTCTGCCCCGCGCTGCACCCCATGGAGAGCCAGCCTGCGGCAGCCGCCTCGGGGCAAGCAGCGTGCTGGGCAGAAGCCCGGGGGAGGCAGGGAGGCAGGGAGAGAGGGAGGGCTGCCAGGGCTGGGCCTGCAAAATGCTCCCGTGCCCTGGGACGGAGCTGGCTGCCGAGAACAAAGGCACGGGAGGGAGCGGCTCCAGGAGAGAGGGTCCAAGATGCTGGCGCAGGGCCGAGCCTTCCCAATCCCAGTCCCCTGCCCCACACCCAGGCTTCCCTCGCAGGGAGCCCAGCGCTACCGGCTACGCTGGGGCAGCAGGACGGGGCGAGGGGTGCCAAGAGGTCGCAGGCCCCCTACCTCCAGCATGGTTTCAGGTCTCAAGTGCTGGCTCAGGCTTACAATCCTCCCCACAGCCCTCCGGCGTCTGGTCACCTCCGGGGATGTCGTGAGGGACAGCAGGACCTGGGAAGGCAAAAGCCGATGGTCGACCTTGGGAAATGACGGCAGCTCCCAGAGCGGTGGCTCTGCCAAGCACCTGCTGGGTTTACGCAGCGTGCTGCCGAGGCTTGCCCTGCACGGGAGGAAGCCTGGACTGGGGTCCAGCCACCTCGCAACCTCGGGGACCGTTGCCAACAGCTGGTGACCTGCGGCAGTCAGGGAGGTAGCCGGATGCCATGCCCCCAGCCACCTCTGCCCCTTCCCTCACGCTCCTCCAGAAACGGCCGCACGTCCCCTCTGTGGGAGGACAGGAACCTCCACGGGGACCTGCCCCAGGGAGGTGCCAGCACCTCTGCCTCCGCAGCTTCGGGGCTGGGCTGCCCTTGCACCATGGCCACGTCCCAGCAGCTCTCTGCCCTGCTGCCTTCTGGGGAGGAGAGCGGGCACGGGGTGGGTGGCGAGGGCGGTGGCTCAGCAGTGCCAGCTGCCAGAGCAGGGGAGCGGGGAAAGGCACTCAGACTCCTTCCGCTGCTCCAGTTCCGGGCTGGGCTGTGCACGCTCCAGAAGGTCGCCCCTCTTTGGGGTAGGGCAAGGAAGAGACCCCGAGAGCCCCGCTCCTGGCAGATGCCTGACTCCTGGCAGATGCCTGACCTGCAAGATCATGTCCACTCTCTGGACGCTGGAACTCAGCGAAGCTTCATGCGTCACCACCTCCAGCATCCTGTCCAGTGTTTTCAAGATCTGTAAGGGGATAGAGCGGGTGGCCCACTTGCCCCGGCCCTTCTTCCTTGCAGGGAGCTGGCTTGCATTCCTTCCACCTGAGGCGGCCTGCAGCTGCCCTCTGCGCCTGGGAGCGGCCTCAGGCTCTCCCTGCTCTTCCTTCTTCACCTGTCATCTTCCCGCAGCCAAAGCCAGCTAGGAAAACGTGCGCAGGGACTGAGCGGCAGGCTTTCCGTAGCTCAGCCCGCGCTTACCTGAGCATCCAAAGAAGCACGTTGGCTGTCCCTCTGTGCTGGGTCAAGACAGCAGATGTCGTGGATGCAGGGGCAGAGCTGCTCGTACAGCAGGCCTTCAGGCACGTTGCTGCAAGGAGAGGGGTGTTGCTTGGATGCCAGGGCTTCCAGGTCAGGAGGGTGGCTGCAGGCGTCGGGGCTGGCAGTCGCCAGGGTGCTACCCGTAAGAGGTGGGGAAGGGATGCCTGGAGGCATCTGCTCCCTCCCCGGTGCTGCTGAGGCAGGGACAGAGGGCAGTCCTGGCCGGTGGAGCCCGAACCCCTTTCCACCTCCTGCCTCTCCCACCTGGGGAAAAGCCAAGAGGCGGCGGGGAGCCCCTGAGCAGCCCCCGCCCTGCCCCCTGGCCCAGCCATGGGCCAAGCATGAGGGAGAGCAGAGGCCCAACGGCAGAGGTGCCAGGGTCCTGCCAGGATGGGAGACGCCTGCTGCCATCAGGCCCGCGCCGTGGGGGGCTCCGGCCTGGCCAGGGTCTGGGGCAGGTACCTCATTGCTACGATGGCAAGCATGGCTTGCTGCCACATCACGGCATCCATGCTGCGAGGGGACTCCTTTTTCCATAGGACCTGGAGAGGGAGAGCACGGGCAGGATGGGGCAGGGAAGCTGCCAGTTGCTGGCACCAGTCTGCAGGGCGGGCAGAGCCCCGCCGCCCCCAGGCCGGCACTGGCCCCAGAGCAGCCCCTTGCCCGGCACTGGCCCCGTGGCAGGCAGGGCTGTGCCCAGGGAGGCCCGTCTCGCCCTCCCCTGTGCCCAGGGGCCCGAGTGCTCTCCTTCCCGCTGGGCCGGCGCTCGGCCAGCGTTGCCCCCCTCCCTCGACCCCATTGGGTGCCCTCACCTCCATTTTCTCCACCAGCATACACGCCGATGTGAAGTCGGGCTGGTACCTGCCTCGCAGCCAGGCTGTGCAGAGCGTGCGGATGGAGGCCAGGAACCTCAGCTTGGAGGCCTCATCCTGACAGCCAGGGAGCAGAGAGACAGAGAGGGAGGGTGAGGGGCAGAGCAGGGCCAGCAGGTGCGGGGCCTCGAGGGGTGCAGCCATGGTGCAGGGGGCCGGGGGGGCAGCAGCCCTGCACAGGCAGCAGTCCCCCTAGGGCCCGCGCGCAGGCAGCAGGCACGGCAGCACGCGGCCGGCAGCCACGGACAGAGCCTGCCTGGCAAAGGCTGCAGTTACCCTTTGGGTGCCGTCGAGGAAGGCCAAGATGTAGTCGTGGGCTTCCTCGTCCTTGCCCTCCAGCCAGTAGCTGGAGGCAGAAGCAGCTCCACCTGTTGAAGAACAAGGGTGGGGAGAGATGTAGGCAGCAGGGCAGGGAGAGGGAAGAGAGGTGCCCTCTCTCCAGCCCTGTGCTCGCTGCCCTGCCCCCAGCAAGCCCTGGCCCAGGGTGCTGATGCCCCGTCTCCCCCGGGGTGGTGCTGGCAGCAGGGCGGGAGAGGTCCCAGCCCGGCGGTACGGCTGCCTCCTGCCAGCCCAGGGGCCTCTCCCTGCCCTGCTCTCTGCCCCGAGGCTGGAGGTGGTCCCCTGGCATCCTCTCGCTACCCACTCATGGCGGGGGTGCTGGGGCTCTTCTCCTCCTCCGCTTGGACGACGACGATGGGGCTGGCGCGGTCCCAGTCCTCACTCTGCAGCTGGCGTTGCCTGGGGCTTTCTGACCGCTGATGGTCCTCGGTGGCCAGCCCGGCCCTTTCATCCTCTGCCGCCTCTGGTGCAGGGCTGCTCTGAGGGCAACCGCTCGCCGTCCTGCGGGACAGAGGACAGAGGTGAGGGTGGGGAGGGGGCTGCCCAGGGCAAGCGGCCCCAGCCTGGTGCGGCCTGGCCAGAGGAGGGAGGAGGTGGCTGGCAGGGACAGGGGGAACTCCTGCAGGATGCCGTTTTCCAGCGGGCAGTCCCCCCTCGCCCACCCGGCCCTGGCGGCGGCTCTCCTGCCCCCAGCCCCTCCGCAAGGGCCACCGGGCCCAGACGCCCTGGGGTCCCTGTGGCCCTGGCCCGGCCCAGCCCCACGCTCTTACCCGCTGTGGATGGTGGAGCTTTGGGGAGACACCCTGGCCCCGCGGAGCTGCTCTGTCAGGTATAGCCGCAGGAAAATACGCATTCTGCGCACACGCTTTCCTGCAGGTGCCGGATCGCTCATGTCCGCTTCTCACGAGAGTCCGGGACACTGTGGGGCTGCCGTGCACGTGCTGCTGGACATCACCAGCTGTCACATGGGTAGGTTACTAAGGGCCCATTGTGACCTGCCACCCCAGCCGGGAGGGGCAGCCCATCCTGTCCCCCACTGTGACCCGGGCTCTCCCGGGGGAGTCAGCCTGCCGCCGGCTCTGGCTGCAGCCTGCGGTCCCTCTGCGTGCGTCCCCTGCCACAGGCGGGACTCCCCAGCCCCTTTGGCTGGAAGCCTGAACCCTGGCTGTGCCGTCATAGAATCACAGAATCGTTTGGCTTGGAAAGGACCCTAGAGATCATCGAGTCCAAGCATTATCCCAGCACTGCCAAGTTACCACTAAACCATGTCCCTCATCACTGCATCTACTCGTCTTTTAAATACCTCCAGGGATGGCAACGCCACCACTTCCCTGGGCAGCCGGTTCCAACGCTTGACAACCTTTTCTGTGAAGAAATTGTTCCTAACAGCCTATCTAAACCTCCCCTGCACAACTTGAGGCCATTTGCTCTTGTCTTATCACTTCCTAAGCGGGAGAAGAGACCGACCCCCCCTAGCAACCCCCTCCTTTCAGGGAGCTGTAGAGAGCGAGAAGGTCTCCCCTCAGCCTCCTTTCCTCCAGGCTGAACAACCCCTGCTCCCTCAGCCGCTCCTTGCAAGACTTATGCTCCAGAGCCCGCACCAGCTTCCTTGCCCTTCTCTGGACACGCTCCAGCACCTCAGTGTCTCTCTCGTAGTGGGTGTTGACAACGGAGCAATGCACTTCACTCCCAAGGGAAAAGCAGCAAAATGCTTATTGTTCTAAAAAAGCCATTTAATGAAGTTTGATAGTCAACGCCACAGTGGAATAACAAGACTCGATGGCAAGGCACACTGGGTTCTTTACTGTCTCGAGGGGGGATCAGAGAGAACTGTCAAGGAGACCCTCCCATTGAGTCAAGGTGCAGAGAGGACCCCCTGGCTTTCTAAACTCCTTCTCAGAGGGGAGTCTAGGTGCGTCTGGATCCAATCCCAGTCCCGGGCTTGGTCAACAGTTTATGCCTACGGGATTGTATACACAGTCTTTCCCTCTTTGCCACCTGAAAAGTGGGTCACCTTTTCATAGAAGGAGATCTGGTTTGTCAAGCAGGACCTGCCTTTCGTGAACCCACGCTGACTGGGCCTGACCGCCTGGTTGTCCTGCATGTGCCGTATGATGGCACGCAAGGTGCTCTGCTCCATAACCATATGATGGACTCTTCAACTCTAACCCTAACCCTAACCCTAACCCATATGATGGACTGTTCAAAGCTACACTAAGAGCAAAGGGTGGTGGGACATCACCTTAAAACGTTGGGCTACTGTTGGGGGATACGGTGGGTCCGTAGGCCCTTTGACAGAAGAGATAGAGATTGCAGTGTACCCGTAAGAAGGCCGCGAGTTGTGTCATATAAGGACAATGTAACCAAAAGGAGAAAGAAGAAGATGGCTTCAGAGAACAAGGAGAGTTAGTCTGTGAGAAAGCCAGATTTTGAGCAATGTGAAGAGGAGTTCAACAACCAATCGTATTGTAGCTACGAGCGCGTGTGCTCTGTAACCTAAGCAATTGAATGCGTAGAAAGAACGCGTGAACGGAGCGTGAACCAAAGATTAGATATATAAGAAAGCCAAGTTTGTAATAAAGAGAGAGCTTAACTGAACTCTTCAAGGAGAGTCTTGTCGTCTGTCCATCCCGACTGAAAGGACAACTGGTGACCCCGACGTGATACTGAGGAAGAAGACGACTGGCAATAGTCGTGGGGACGGAGCCCAGTGAAGCTGAAGACAGCGGGCAGAGCTGTTGACGGATCCGGATCATATTTAAGAAGACACCTGTAGCAGGTGAGCCACTGGGGACATGGGAGAGAAGTTAACTAAGGAAGAGCAGACTCTACTCTCCACATGGACGCTGCTGTTGAAGCAGCAGGGTGTCATCCTCCCTGAAGAGACTTTGCGAAAAATGCTATTGTGGGGAAAGGAACAGGGAGTAGAAGTAACGTTGGTTACGGCATTTAGTGTAACACAATGGACGAACCTAGGGCAGACGTTATTTGAGGAAACTACGCGTGGCTCAAAAACGGTTATTGAACTGTTAACAACGTGGTGACTTTTGTTAGAGACATTAAAGAACTTTAAGGAGCAGAAAGATTTAGCGGAAGGAAGTGAACAGCCGTCCGCAGCCCCTGAGCCCTTGGCCTTAAAACTTCCCGTTGATGATATGAAGGGGCGGAAGATTGCCGTTAAAGAAAATAAGGGACTGCTCCCGATGAACACAAAAGATAAACAATATAAGTACGTGTTGCCTCGTGACCAAATAGCAGCTGTAAAAGAGACTCAAAGAGGGATGGGTGTTATCCACCCTGAAGGAGTGGTGCGTCCCTCCGCACCCCCCGCTCCAGCCTTGGGGGAAACAGAGGCATGGCCTTCTCCTCCTATTTCTACTAACCCCATCTCCAGTCTGGGTTTTCCATCCTTGCCACCTGAGTCAGACGATGAGGAGGGCAGTCATATAACGGGTGAGGAAGGGATTGAAGTGGTGGACTCTGGGGAGCCACCCCCATCGTACACAAGGTGCCCCTGGACGCTTGGGGGCCGATTGGCAAAGGTTTAAGTGCCTTACTAATAGGAAGATCTAGTACCACCTTACAAGGCCTCATGGTACATGTTGGCGTGATGGGTGCTGATTGCACAGGAGAAATATGTGCCATGATATCGACAGCTACACCACCTGTGACTATTGGGAAAGGAACTCGACTTGCTCAGTTAGTCCCATTTTGAAGTTGCGTTCCACAAACGGACAACGTTACACGTGGTAATGGTGCTTTTGGTCCTACGGGAAAGCCACAAGTCTATTGGGTGCAGACGGTATCTGATCAACGCCCACAAATGCATTGTGTTCTTGAACTTAGTGACGCCACTCCCAAGAAGGTCTGACTGGCTGGATTATTAGACACTGGAGCAGATGTGACGATCGTTTCTTTAAGGGAGTGGCCTGCTGCTTGGCCATTAACCTCCAACACCTTGGGAGGGGCAGGACTCGGAGGGGTTGCCAATAGTTCTATGTCCACTAACCCTATTGTGATTGTAAACTCAGAAGGGCAAAGTGTCGGAGTGGGAGACGGACCCAGAGTAACGATGGAGTCTCAATATGAGTATGATCGTTCTCCCTTTATTCAAGTTTTCCCAGAGTATATATAGACAGGCAATAAGAGCACGCGCTAGCGGCAGCTATATGATTGGCTTACAGTCTCTGTTCACGCGCTGTCCATGCAGTTCATTCACAGATCAGATTGGTTACAAGAATTCACATAGTAAATTACTTAGTCATTAGCACAACATGTTTTCTACCTTCTCAGTTCCCGTTTTTCCCAGGTACTAATTCCATCTTCTACCACCTGTTTTGCCCTTAATCTAATCTCTCATAGTAGGGAGGATGGCTCACATGACCATTTTCTCTCAGGCACATTCCTACAATACCGCCTTTTTCTTCTTGAGCCAGCCAGACCTTATGCATGGCATTTTCTATCATGTCAGTCACTTTGCGGAGAACACATGAGGCTACCATAATCAATAATAATATAAGCAACAGTAGCATGAGCCCTTGCTTTAGTATGTCTGATAACCATCCCGTTATACCCCGTGAGTTTGACCAATCATCGAAACCATTTTTGACCGCTTTTAATTTGGACATGTTATCCTTGTTGTGACGCTCTTAGCAGGTTATATACTAAACACAATTAAAAACAGAATCCAAAAGAACCCTGCTAAGGCAATAAATACCCAGATTCCTAAATTTAGCCCAGAAAGCCAATTGCTTTGGATTTACCCACGAGAAATCCTTTTGTAATATTTCAAATACATTGCGCTTCATTAAGTCTTGAATCTTTAGTATTTGAGCTTTTAGCTGATCATGTAAAGGACGAATATTTTTTTGCAACGACATGTCAAATTGTGATAACCAAGGGTCAAGGTCATCCTTTTTGATGGGGACATGTATGTGGCTTGGATCCATTCCAGAAAGCTGGTGATAGCACAAACGACCCTGGAAAAACAATTGTGGTAACATTTCAATCATCATAGTTACTGGTTTTGAAAAGGTATGTGGCAAAAATACCCACTCTAATGCAGTCAGGCTCTTTGCGAGTGCATCATCCCACTGTCCTATCAGGGCATAAAGTTGAAATTCTTGTAGGAAGGTGTTCAATACGTCTTGCGGCAGTAGTAGACTATATCTTATCTTGCAACATACTGTAATGCCTTCAGAGCTGTTGGGGTTAATGAACATAGAACTTATGAGGGGGGCAGGGGCAGACACATTGCTTCAGGGCATCCCCTGTACTTTCAAAGTGCGCTCATGTCTCTCTCCCCCTCTCTGACCCGAGACAGCCTCCTTATATCCTGCACTGGATTGAGTGGAGAAGTACAGGCTAGAGTCGCTGCATGCATGGCCAGTGCATGCAGGGAGTCCCACCAGACTCTCCTGCACTGGATCGAGTAGAAAAGTACAGGCTAGAGTCGCTGCACACGTGGCCAGCGTATGCAGCGAGTCTCACCAAACTCATGATCCAGCTTTGCTAACAGCAGCTGTGTGATACGTGACTACATTGTTGTAATCCCTTCTTGTTATCTTCCTCTGTGAAGGTCGGGTTCTCATGGATACACACATAGTTTTTAGAGCAACATATTCTACAACTTGTTGCAGGACACATAGAAGCCTCACGTAGCCCTTGGAATACCCCGGTATTTCTTATCAAAAAGAAATCGGGGAAATAGAGGTTGTTGCATGATTTGAGAAAGATTAATGATGTCATGGCAACGATGGGAGCATTACAACCGAGATTACCTTCGCCTACTAGGATACCTATGGGGTGGGAAATTGTTGTAATGGATTGAAAAGATTGGGTTTCTACCATCCCTCTGGCAGAACAAGACAAAGAAAAATTTGCATTTACTGTTCCATCTGTGAAGAACATGGAGCCTACCAAAAGACATCAGTGGAAAGTGTTGCCACAAAGTATAAAAAACTTGCCTACAATTTGTCAATGGTTTGTAGCAAAAGCGTTGAGTCCAATAGGTGCTCTGTTCCCATCTGATTACTGTTACCATCACACGGATGATATTCTGCTAGCGGCTGCAACACCGCAACAGTTAGAAAAAATGGAACAGAAAACACAGAATCACAGAATCACAGAATCACAGAATCTTAGTGGTTGGAAGGGACCTCTGAGATCATCGAGTCCAACCACAAAAAAAAAACCAAACCAAACAAAAAAAAAAAAAACAAAAAAAACCCCCACACACCCACCTACTAAACTCCACACCCACAACCCCACACATAACACCCCACCACAAACCATAATCTTGGGCACTAGAGCATGCCCTGGAGAGCCATGTCTACACGTTTCTTAAATACCTCCAGGGATGGTGACTCCACCACCTCCCTGGGCAGGCTGTTCCAGTGCCTGACCACTCTTTCACTAAAGTAATTCCTCCTAATATCTAATCTAAATCTCCCTTGCCGCAGCTTCATACCATTTCCTCTGGTCCTGTCGTTATTCCCTTGGGAGAAGAGGCCAACCCCTGCCTCTCTACAGTTTCCTTTCAGGTAGTTGTAGAGGGCAAGGAGGTCTCCCCTCAGCCTCCTCTTCTCCAAGCTAAACATGCCCAGTTCCCTCAGCCTCTCCTCATAGGACTTGTTCTCCAGACCCCGCACCAGCTTGGTGGCTCTCCTCTGGACACGCTCCAGCGCTTCAATGTCTTTCCTGTAGGGAGGGGCCCAAAACTGAACACAGTACTCGAGGTGAGGCCTCACCAGTGCCGAGTACAGAGGCACGATGACTTCCCTACTCCTGCTGGCCACGCTATTCCTGATACAAGCCAGGATGCCATTGGCCCTCTTGGCCACCTGGGCACACTGCTGGCTCATGTGAAGCCGGCTGTCCACTAACACTCCCAGGTCCTTTTCTGACAGGCAGCTTTCGAGCCACTCTTCCCCAAGCCTGTAGTGTTGCCCGGGGTTGTTGTGACCGAAATGCAGGACCCGGCACTTGGCCTTATTAAACCTCATCCCATTGGCCTTGGCCCATTGATCCAACCTGTCTCGATCCCTCTGTAAAGCCTTCCGACCCTCAAGCAGATCAACACTCCCACCTAGTTTGGTGTCATCCGCAAACTTACTGAGGGTGCATTCAATCCCCTTGCCTAGACCATCAATAAAGATAATGAACAAGACTGGCCCCAAAACTGAGCCCTGGGGGACACCACTGGTGACCAGCCACCAACCAGATTTTGCTCCATTAATCACAACTCGCTGGGCACGGCCATCCAGCCAGTTTTTAACCCAGCGGAGGGTACACTTGTCTATGCCATGATTCTCCAGTTTCTCCAGGAGAATGCGGTGGGGGATGGTGTCGAAGGTCTTACCAAAGTCCAGGTAGACAACATCCACAGCCTTCCCCACATCCAGAGGGCGGGTCACATGGTCATAGAAAGAGATCAAGTTGGTTAGGCAGGACCTCCCTTTCATAAACCCATGCTGGCTGGCCCTGATCCCTTGGCTGCCCTGCACTTGCCTTGAGAGCTCACTCAGGATGATCCTCTCCATGATCTTTCCCGGTACAGAGGTCAGGCTGAAAGGCCTGTAGTTTCTGGCCTGTCTGGAAACTATCCTCCTTCCGGCCCTTCTTGTAGGTGGGCGTCACGTTGGCCACCCTCCAGTCATCCGGCACCTCTCCTGTTGACCAGGATTGTTGATAGCTAATGGAGAGAGGCTTGGTGAGCTCTCCTGCCAGCTCCCTGAGAACTTTTGGGTGAATCCCGTCCGGCCCCATAGACTTATGCGTGTCCAGGTGCATAAGCAAATCATTAACTACTTCCTCCTGGATTACAGGGGGGTTGTCCTGTTCTCCATTCTTATCTTCCAGCCCAAGAAGCTGAACACCCTGGGGGTAGCTGGTCTGACTATTAAAGACAGAGGCAAAGAAGGCATTAAGTATCTCAGCCCTCTCCTCGTCCTTGGTTGCAAGGTTTCCCCCCGCATCCAGTAAGGGATGGACATTCTCTCTCACTCTCTTTTTGTTGATGTATTTATAGAAGCTTTTTTTGTTGTCCCTTATGTTAATTGCCAGGTTGAGTTCCAGCTGGGCTTTTGCCTTCCTGAGAGCTGGGGGGGTTTAGCCTGGAGAAGAGAAGGCTCCGGGGAGACCTTCCAGCCCCTTCCAGTCCCTAAAGGGGCTCCAGGAAAGCTGGGGAGCGGCACTTCATGAGGGAATGGAGTGATAGGACTAGGGGCAATGGTTTTAAACTGGAAGAGGGGAGATTTAGATGAGATTTTAGGAGAAAATTCTTTGCTGCGAGGGTGGTGAGGCACTGGCCCAGGTTGCCCAGAGAAGCTGTGGCTGCCCCATCCCTGGAGGGGTTCAAGGCCAGGTTGGACGGGGCTTGGAGCAACCTGGTCAGCGGGAGGTGCCCCTGCCCAGGGCAAGGGGGTGCGACTGGAGGATCTTTAAGGTCCCTTCCAACCCAAACCATTCTATGATTCTATGATAACAGGATTTATATCCTTGTGTCCTCCTTCCCTGAGTAGAAAGGAAAAATAATACTCAGCATAGAGATATCTTTAGGAGTGTTATTTTACAAAAGCATTGATTAAGGCAATAAAAAATCCCATTCAAAAGCAGAAACTAAGGTGCTCTGTTCCCATCTGATTACTGTTACCATTACACG
Organism: Larus michahellis; assembly: GCF_964199755.1. NCBI lineage: Eukaryota > Metazoa > Chordata > Aves > Charadriiformes > Laridae > Larus > Larus michahellis. The sequence goes on from NC_133930.1 coordinate 82,819,461, forward strand.
GATGATATTCTGCTAGCGGCTGTAACACCGCAACAGTTAGAAAAAATGGAAGAGAAAACACAGGAATCCTTGTGTGAATATGGCTTAAGGATCGCCCCAGAAAAGGTACAAAGGCAACAACCGTGGTTATAGCTGGGAATGAAAGTATTAGCTCAGACAGTCATGCCACAACCTATCCAACTACAAATAGAATTAAAAACATTGAATGATGTACAAAAATTAGCAGGAATGATTAATTGGGTTTGGCCCTACGTTGGTATTCCATCTTCCAAATTACAACCTCTCTTTGAGCTCTTAAAAGGTGACACTAATATTTTAGCCCCACAAATGTTAACTGAGGAAGCGAAAAAAAGTGGTGGCTGAAATAGAACAAGCTATTAGTAGTAAACACGTATGGAGACTTGACTTAACGGTCTCGGTGCAGGCCTTTGTGTTAGTAGATCAATTAGTGCCATTTGCTATGATTGCTCAATGGCGTGAACAACGGGATGATCCCTTACATGTTTTAGAATGGATTTTTTTGCCTAACAAGACGAAGAAAACAGCCCCTGGTCTATTTGAGCTAATAGCACAAGTTATTACAAAAATTAGAACTCGGTGTTCAGAACTGATGGGAAGAGACCCTGAACAGATTGTAGTCCCTGTACAGAGTGATTATTTTGAACGGTGCTTAGCTAACAGCACTGCCCTACGAGCAGCCATGGCCAATTGTACAAGGCAGGTGAGCTACCATTTACCTTCACAGCCACTGATCAAATTGGGCACCCAAATGGCCTTTGCACAGAAAAATCTCAGTCGCAGAAACCCAGTGGAGGGCCCCACGGTGTTCACAGATGGATCAGGAAAAACTGGAAAAGCTGCCATTGTCTGGAGACAAGGAACACAATGGCAACATAAGATCGAACATCAAGAAGGTTCGCCCCAAGTCGTAGAATTACGGGCCATGACCATGGTGTTTCAGAACTTCCTCAGCCCTGTCAACATTGTGACAGATTTGGCTTACGTGGCTGGACTGGTACAACGTTTAGATAAGGCTGGTTTAGGTGATGTAACCAATGAAGTGCTGTTTGGCGTATTGAAACTGTTATGGATAACAATACAAAAGCGACAGCAAGAATATTACGTGATGCATATTAAAAGTCATACCCAGTTGCCAGGATTTATTGTAGAAGGCAATGCACAAGCTGATGCTTTAGTGCCTGCAGCGGCCCTGGGACCTGTGCCCAACGTTAAACAGCAAGCGATAGCATCGCCTAGTTTTTATCATCAGGGATATCGTGCTTTAAAACATCAGTTTAATCTTAGTAACGCTGAGGCTCGCAATATTATTGCAGCCTGCCACAGTTGTCAAGATCAACATGTAGCTATATATTACGGCACCAGTCCACGAGGATTACGTGCTTTACAGCTTTGGCAAACTGGTGTCACACATATTACCGAATTCGGCCGTTTGAGGTATATACATGTATCAATTGATACCTTTTCTTCCGCCCTCGTTGCCACTGCTCACACTGCAGAATCAGCTCGGGACGCCCTACGCCATTGGCAGCGTGCATTTTCTGTTTTAGGTGTCCCACAACAGATCAAAACTGATAATGGTCCTGCTTATGTATCGCAAAAAGTAGCTTTTTTTTACAACTCCGGGGCGTGACACATGTCACAGGCATCCCCCACTCACCCACGGGTCAGAGTATTGTTGAGCGTGCACACGGTACCCTGAAACGCCTTTTACAAAAACAAAAAGGGGGAATGCTAGGGGAAACCCCTGAAGCACGATTAGCTAAAGCTGTATGTGTCTTGAGTTTTTTGCAGCTTGCTGATGATAGTCCTGCTGCGATGCCACCCCTCCTTCGGCACTTTGGTTCTCTTGTGACCCAGGAACGGGTGGGTCCTGGAGCAAAAGTGCTGATGCGAGACCTCAAGACAGGACAGTGGTTGGGCCCGCATGACTTAATCACGTGGGGAAGGGGTTATGCTTGTGTTTCCACAGATCATGGACCACGGTGGGTGCCCACAAGATACGTCCGCCCCTATTTGAAGATAACCGGGGCGGGGGAACAAAGCCAACGGGCATGATGAGTCCGGCTATCTTGCTCACCATCTGCCTTAACATATTTACTGCGCTCTCCTCAAGGGTTTGGATTCCACCCCAACCCAAGAATAATGTATGGGTCACCCTGGCTAACTTAACGGGCCAGGACACGCTTTGTTTGTCAACCTCGTCACCGGAGAATCCCTTCTCCACCTGTCTGGTGGGACAGCCCTTAGACGCCTGGCCTGTGCCGGAGTCTCTGCAGCACTTGATAAAAGGGGGTGAGGTAGTTGATAATTGGGATGCTTGGGTACCCTATCTGCAACACAGTCACCTCGAACCACAAGAACTAGAATTACTGGGTTCCGTTGAAGTGCATTACTGCTACTATTTTAATTACAGTGGCAAAAATCAGTCAAACATGCAATGTGTTAATTCTAGCCTGATTGTTTGCAGAAATGAATCTGTTTGGTGCAACTACACATCAACCCACGTCTCTAAATCTACTAATCACCCTCTTAGCTTGCCAGCAGGAATCTTTCTCATCTGCGGAGATAGAGCATGGCCTGGTATCCCCTCTCGTATTAAAGGGGGCCCCTGTAGTTTAGGAAGATCAACCCTACTAACACCAAATACATCTACGATGGTGCAGCACTATAGGCGCCCAAAACGAAGTGCTCACGCATTCAGAAATCGCCGCAATGACACTGTGCAATTTTGGAACCCTGGAGAAATAATCGCGGCATCCTTTTTAGCCCCCGGGGTGGCGTCAGCTAAAGCGCTCGCTACGCTTAACAAGCTTGGATGTTGGCTGGCGAAGCAATCTAATGCTACTTCTCTAGTTTTGAGTGCTTTACGGTTAGATGTAGACTCAGTTAGACATGGCACACTGTAGAATCAAGCTGCAATAGATTTTTTGTTGCTGGCTCAAGGTCATGGCTGCCAAGATTTTGCCAAAATTCCTGCGCTTCCAGTGTACAGGCAGCCCATATTTTTGTGCAACTGTGAAATCAAGATGTCCAGGAGCTGCCCCCTTCCTCTTCGCTGAACCATTCGCGTTCAAAACATGATGTCCAAGCTGTGGTCCACAGTTTGGGACTGAGCCTGCCTGATGACCGCCCTAGTGCCAATGACACGGCCCGGTGGCAGTGCTGTACACGGCTACACCAGAGCTGGTCAGTGAGTAAGTGATCTGGTAACACCTGCTTCCATCCTGCTCTACCCAAGACCCACAGCAGCTCAGGTCCAGGTTCAACAGTGGTCCACAAGGTAGTAATGAAAATGAAAAAAGAAGCTGGAGCCTCTCTGCTGTGAGGGCAGGCTGAGAGAGCTGGGGGGGTTTAGCCTGGAGAAGAGAAGGCTCCGGGGAGACCTTCCAGCCCCTTCCAGTCCCTAAAGGGGCTCCAGGAAAGCTGGGGAGCGGCACTTCATCAGGGAATGGAGTGATAGGACTAGGGGCAATGGTTTTAAACTGGAAGAGGGGAGATTTAGATGAGATTTTAGGAGAAAATTCTTTGCTGCGAGGGTGGTGAGGCACTGGCCCAGGTTGCCCAGAGAAGCTGTGGCTGCCCCATCCCTGGAGGGGTTCAAGGCCAGGTTGGACGGGGCTTGGAGCAACCTGGTCAGCGGGAGGTGCCCCTGCCCAGGGCAAGGGGGTGCGACTGGAGGATCTTTAAGGTCCCTTCCAACCCAAACCATTCTATGATTCTATGATAACAGGATTTATATCCTTGTGTCCTCCTTCCCTGAGTAGAAAGGAAAAATAATACTCAGCATAGAGATATCTTTAGGAGTGTTATTTTACAAAAGCATTGATTAAGGCTGTCCTGGTTCCGGTGGGGATAGGGTTAATTTTTCCTGGTATTCCATGCCATGTGAGCCACGCCCACCCTGAGCTGCCGGGGGAGGGGGCAGGAAGTTGCTGCTTAAAAGCAGGCGGGGGCGTCCCGCCTCCGGCCGGCGAGCGGCGGGGAGCGGCGGTTCCGTAATCGCGTTTGTACATTCCCCTGTCCGTGTTGTTGTTGTTGTTTGCCTGTTCCCTTTGCTGTCCTGTTAAACTGCCTTTGTCTCAAGCCGAGAGTCGTGCCTTTTCTTCTGATTCTTCCTGTATTAGGAAGGCGCGAGCGAGCGGCACGTGGTTCTTTGTTGCCGTCTGAGGCTAAACCACGACAGTCCTTTTTGGCGCCCAAAGTGGGGCTCGAAGGGTTGAGATAACGACAGAATCCAACTAGAACGTGGAAAAAAAAACGGTTTTGGTTTTTTTTTTGTATGCATTTATTTTATTAGGTAAATAGTCACTGGTCATCATGTTGCTTGGTTTGTTCTCATGGCTGTGTTACATAAATTCCTATATGGCTTATGTACTCCCTGCGATGCTGTTTACCATGTCTGGAAGAGGGATGAGGATTATCATTCTGCTGTCCTGTGCGATATCTGTTTATGATATGATAACATCACTGTTCAGACGGCTATTTTGGGGTGTTTATGTGGTTTTGCTGTCCTGTCCGTACATTGGACACCGTCTCTCAGAATTTGTTAATAATTTCCCCAGCCCTTTTGCCTCCCTTTTCTCCTTCGGGTCAGGTATGACAGCTTTTGAGAATTTTGAATATCCTTGGGATACTCAAACCAGCGTGTTCCTAGTGCTATGTCTCCTGAATACGTTCCAGGTCTTGTTTAGGGTTAAGCGACTATTTAAGACTACCACCCGGAGATCTGCTCCGAGGCTGGATAGTCAGGGGTGGCACGGCATGTGGGAGAGCATGGGCAGGTACCTAGAGAACTACTCACCTCCAATGGTCTGGGACTTCACCCCTGAACAATTACAGGACCCTGATAAAGTGGTAGAATATTTGAAGGGAAAATGCTGTGGCTATTCTAGAGAGGCACAACTCACCGCGCTGTGTTGGGCCCTGGCCAGTATCTACCAGGCACTGCTCAGAATTATGCAGCACCCTCAAGGGGAAGAGACGGAAACCAGACCAGCAGCCCCTGCGGCTGCTGCGGCCCCTGCGGCAGCCCCTGCGGCTGCTGCAGCCCCTGTGACGGACACTGCGGCTACTGCAACCCCTGCGGCAGCCACTGTAGCTACTGCAATCCTTGTGACAGACACTGCGGCTACTGCAACCCCTGTGGTAGACACTGCAGTTACTCCAACCCCTGTGGCAGCCACTGCCACTGAACCAGGGAACCAACCCGTGCCGGTATCAGTTGCCCCCATACAGAAGAAGAAGTACACAAAGAAATCAGTTTGCTTAGTAAGAGATGATGATGAACCAGGGTCATCACGAGAGCAGGAGGAAGAGGCAGAACCAGAGATAATTACTCGATCCCTATCCTTGAGTGAGCTGCGGGATATGCGAAAAGATTTCAGCCGACTTTCAGGCGAGCACATTGTCACCTGGCTGCTCCGGTGCTGGGATAATGGGGCCAGTAGCCTGGAATTAGAGGGTAGGGAGGCCAGGCAGCTGGGATCCCTGTCTAGGGAAGGCGGCATTGACAAGGCGATTGGGAAAAAGACCCAAGCCCTCAGCCTCTGGAAACGACTCCTGTTAGGCGTGCTGGAGAGGTACCCCTTCAGTGAGGATGTTGTATGTCAGCCAAGCAAGTGGACTACCATGGAAAGAGGTATCCAGTACCTGAGAGAATTAGCCGTGCGGGAGATGATTTATTATGACTTGGACAATGCCGACTTACCCACAGACCCTGATGAGGTGCGATGCACAAGGCCCATGTGGCGGAAGTTTGTACGGAGCGCACCATCGTCATATGCCAACTCACTGGCAGTAATGGAATGGAAAGGCGAAGAGGGACCAACGGTGGATGAGGTAGCTGGCCGGCTCCGGCGATATGAAGAAAGTCTCTCTTCCCCCCTTGTCTCAGCTGTGGAGAAACTGTCACGGAAGGTGCAGCAACTTGAAGAGAATATGTTCTACTCCCCACCTGCACGGGCCAGCATCTCAGCTATTAGAAGCAGGCATTTCCCCACTCAAGAGAGAGAGTACAGAGGGTACACACCACGAGGCACCCTGTGGTTCTACCTGCGGGACCACGGAGAGGACATGAGGAAGTGGGATGGACAACCTACTTCAATCCTGCGGACACGGGTACAGGAGTTGCAAGGAAGGACAACCACAAAAGGGGATCCCTCCAGGAAAAGTGCCGCCCCAGTTTCCAGTGGGCCGTTCCCCAGACAAAGCAGAAGGCCTGATCTTGCTTCTGATCCTCTTGAAGGAACTTCCAAGTCATTTATGCAAGAAGTGAGTAATGGATACTATGACCAGTATTAGGGGGGCCCTGCCTCCGGCCAGGTGGAGGAAAGGGACAACCGGGTTTATTGGACGGTGTGGATTCGATGGCCTGGCACATCAGACCCACAGGAGTATAAGACTCTAGTGGACACGGGTGCGCAGTGTACTTTAATACCATCAAGCTATAGAGGGGCAGAACCCATTTGTATTTCTGGGGTGACAGGGGGATCCCAAGAGTTGACTGTACTGGAGGCAGAAGTGAGCCTAACTGGGAATGAGTGGCAAAAGCATCCCATTGTGACTGGCCCAGAGGCTCCATGCATCCTTGGTATAGATTACCTCAGGAGAGGGTATTTTAAGGACCCAAAAGGGTACCGCTGGGCCTTTGGCATAGCTGCTTTGGAGACAGAGGAAGTTAAACAGTTGTGTACCTTGCCTGGTCTCTCGGAGGATTCTTCTGTTGTGGGGTTGTTGAGGGTCAAAGAACAACAGGTGCCGATTGCTACCACAACGGTGCATCGGCGGCAGTATCGCACTAACCGAGACTCTCTGATTCCCATCCATGAGCTGATTCGTCAACTAGAGGTTCAAGGAGTGATCAGCAAGACTCGCTCACCCTTTAACAGTCCCATATGGCCGGTGCGAAAATCTAATGGAGAGTGGAGGCTAACTGTAGACTATCGTGGTCTGAATGAAGTCACGCCACCGCTGAGTGCTGCCGTGCCGGACATGCTAGAACTCCAGTACGAACTGGAGTCCAAGGCAGCCAAGTGGTATGCCACGATTGATATAGCGAATGCATTCTTCTCAATCCCTTTGGCAGCAGAGTGCAGGCCACAGTTTGCTTTCACTTGGAGGGGCGTCCAATACACCTGGAATCGACTGCCCCAGGGGTGGAAACACAGCCCCACCATTTGCCATGGACTGATCCAGACTGCACTGGAACAGGGTGAAGCTCCAGAACATCCGCAGTACATTGATGACATCATTGTATGGGGAAACACAGCGGAAGAAGTTTTTGAGAAAGGGAGTAAAATAGTCCAAATCCTTCTGAACGCTGGTTTTGCTATAAAGCGAAGTAAGGTCAAGGGACCTGCGCAGGAGATCCAGTTTTTAGGAATAAAATGGCAAGATGGACGCCGTCAGATCCCAATGGATGTGATCAATAAAATAGCAGCTATGTCTCCACCAACTAGTAAAAAGGAAACACAGCCTTTCTTAGGTATTGTGGGTTTTTGGAGAATGCATATCCCAGATTACAGTCAAATTGCAAGCCCTCTGTATCAAGTAACCCGGAAGAAGAATGATTTTAAATGGGGTCCTGAGCAACGACAAGCTTTTGAACAAATCAAACAGGAAATAGTCCATGCAGTGGCCCTGGGGCCAGTCCGGGCAGGACAAGATGTTAAAAATGTGCTCTACACCGCAGCCGGGGAGAACGGCCCTACCTGGAGCCTCTGGCAGAAAGCACCAGGGGAGACCCGAGGTCGACCCCTAGGGTTTTGGAGTCGGGGATACAGAGGATCCGAAGCCCGCCACACTCCAACAGAAAAAGAGATATTGGCAGCATATGAAGGGGTTCGAGCTGCTTCGGAAGTAGTTGGTACAGAAGCACAGCTCCTCTTAGCACCTCGACTGCCGGTGCTGGGTTGGATGTTCAAAGAAAGGGTCCCCACCACACATCATGCAACCGATGCTACATGGAGTAAGTGGATTGCACTGATCACGCAGCGAACTCGAATGGGAAACCCCAGTCGCCCAGGAATTCTGGAAGTGATCATGGACTGGCCAGAAGGCAAGGATTTCGGAATGTCACCAGAGGAGGAGGTGACGCGTGCAGAAGAGGCCCCACCATATAATAAACTGCCAGAAAATGAGAAGAAATATGCCCTCTTCACTGATGGGTCCTGCCGTATTGTGGGAAAGCATCGAAAGTGGAAGGCTGCTGTGTGGAGTCCTACACGGCGGGTTGCAGAAGCCAGTGAGGGACAGGGTGAATCGAGCCAGTTTGCAGAGGTGAAAGCCATTCAGCTGGCTTTGGACATTGCTGAGCGAGAAAAATGGCCAGTACTTTATCTCTACACTGACTCATGGATGGTGGCAAATGCTCTGTGGGGGTGGTTACAGCAGTGGAAGCAGGGCAACTGGCAGCGCAGAGGCAAAGCCATCTGGGCTGCTGACCTATGGCAAGATATTGCTGCCCGGATAGAGAATCTGGTTGTGAAAGTACGCCATGTAGACGCCCACGTACCGAAGAATCGGGCCACGGAGGAACATCAGAACAACCAGCAGGTGGATCGGGCCGCTAGGATTGAAGTGGCTCAGGTGGATCTGGACTGGCAACATAAGGGTGAGCTATTCATAGCTCGGTGGGCCCATGACTCCTCAGGCCATCAAGGGAGAGATGCGACATATAGATGGGCTCGTGACCGAGGGGTGGATTTCACCATGGACACTATTGCACAGGTCATCCATGAATGTGAAACATGCGCTGCGATCAAACAAGCCAAGCGTTTGAAGCCTCTTTGGTATGGAGGGCGATGGCTGAAATATAAATATGGGGAGGCCTGGCAGATTGATTATATCACACTGCCACAAACCCGTCAAGGCAAGCGCTATGTGCTCACAATGGTGGAAGCAACCACTGGATGGCTAGAAACATACCCTGTGCCCCATGCCACTGCCCGGAACACTATCCTGGGCCTTGAAAAGCAAGTCCTGTGGCGACATGGTACCCCAGAGAGAATTGAGTCGGACAACGGGACTCATTTCCGAAACAGCCTCATAGACACCTGGGCCAAAGAGCATGGTATCGAGTGGGTATATCACATCCCCTATCACGCACCAGCCTCTGGGAAGACAGAACGATACAATGGACTGTTAAAAACTACACTGAGAGCAATGGGTGGTGGGACATTAAAACACTGGGATACACATTTAGCAAAAGCTACCTGGCTAGTTAACACCAGGGGATCTAACAATCGGGCTGGCCCTGCCCAATCAAAACTTCCACATACTGTAGAAGGGGATAAAGTCCCCGTAGTGCACATGAAGAATATGCTAGGGAAGACAGTCTGGGTTAGTCCTGCCTCAGGCAAAGGCAAACCCATCCGTGGGATTGCTTTTGCCCAAGGACCTGGGTGCACTTGGTGGGTGATGCGGAAGGATGGGGAAGTCCGATGTGTACCTCATGGGGATCTGATTTTGGGCGAGAATAGCCAATGAATCAGATTGTGTGCTGTTAATTGCTAAGTAACACTGTCACTGTATGTCCTCATTGCTATAATTGCTATCAGTTGTACTACAAGTAAGGCACAGGGATGATGGGATAAGAACTGACCTCAGCAGCTGGCGCCCAGCAGTTTCCTCAAGATCTACATCTTCAGCCCACGGACTGTGAGCATGAGCCACACCGGGTGCACCAGTCACAAGCTTCGAAAAATACAGCATGCAACAGACCAGCAGCACCCAGCATCTCACCTGCCCTGAGAGACTGTTCTAACAGATGGAGCCCAAAGCCGTGGATTAAAAGAACTCAACGGACACTTTGGAGGGATGGCCCATAAACTAAGGGCATTATATGAGCGTATATATATATATATATAACAGGGGAAAGTGGTGGCAATTCATTGGAACCTGCTGGGCATGGCATAGATGGTATGGAATAAGGGGTGGATAATGTCCTGGTTCCAGTGGGGATAGGGTTAATTTTTCCTGGTATTCCATGCCATGTGAGCCACGCCCACCCTGAGCTGCCGGGGGAGGGGGCAGGAAGTTGCTGCTTAAAAGCAGGCGGGGGCGTCCCGCCTCCGGCCGGCGAGCGGCGGGGAGCGGCGGTTCCGTAATCGCGTTTGTACATTCCCCTGTCCGTGTTGTTGTTGTTGTTTGCCTGTTCCCTTTGCTGTCCTGTTAAACTGCCTTTGTCTCAAGCCGAGAGTCGTGCCTTTTCTTCTGATTCTTCCTGTATTAGGAAGGCGCGAGCGAGCGGCACGTGGTTCTTTGTTGCCGTCTGAGGCTAAACCACGACAAAGGCAATAAAAAATCCCATTCAAAAGCAGAAACACTTCCTGCAGATAGGATCTTTCAAACGATGGGGTGTCTCCAGATACGGAATACTGTGTCTGATTCAACTGACTCCTCGCCATGCTTCGGTTCAGGCTGACTAAGGAGCAAGCAGCCTCAGGTCCTGGGAGTGAACTGGTGAGCTGGAAAGCCCCTGGCTCACATACAAGGGAGTGAGGGTGTCTTGAAAAAGATTTCAAAAGGTGGTTTTGAAGTACAAGATGCAATACAACCAAGGTACAGAACAAGATATTAGCACTAAAAAACCCCCATCTATCTTGTCTATACAATTTCTACAGCAACTCTTTCACTCTAAATAGTGCCATCAGGATGGGCCCGGTTGGAGCTCTCCCTGAACTGCAGCTGGACCGCAGGCCAGGTGACTCTCCTCTTGAGCTGGGATCCCTCTCAAGGTTTCATATTCCTTACATGAGACTAAAAGATCCTTCCCTACCCAAGGCAGAGAGATTCCCTACCTGCAATAGATTCTCCATGAGAGACTGATAGCATGCTGTATCAATGCTATGAAACATCACTAACCCATAGAGTTAATATTAGTCTAAACATTGTATGGATAATTCCATGAGACATAAACCATTGTTCAAGCCTGAGACTGCGATCGGAGCCAGCTGCACCAAGGCTCCAAAAAGAAAGCAGGGGGGTCCACTCTGAACTTTGGAACTCAATGGCAGGGCCCTCTTTACTGTGCGTCTCTGGTCTCTGGGTGAACCCTTCTAGCTTGAGTCTAACTCCATTTTCCTTTGTATGTTTCTGCCATGCAGTAATTCATAAGGTCAACCATGCCATCAAACTTATTGAAAGTTGTCAAACCACTGTTAAACTGAGTTAAATTCCATCCAACTTAATGAACTGTCAAATTATTATTTTACCTTAATAAACCATATTGCGGCTTCTCTCTTTCGAGTGAGATGCATTACACTCACCCGTGACAAATATGTACCGACGAGTGATTACCAACTACAACCACCAGTTCATGTGTGACCACCATCAGAAACTGTATTTTCAACACTCTCTTTCAATATTCTACAAGACCTGAGCACACGCGATGTGATCACTGCTTCTCTTCAGGGAGTATCGACTGCACTCCTATGCGAGTCATCTTTATAACGCTTCTTACACTAAGAGGGGGGAGTGAAACTGGATGATCTTTAAGGTCCCTGCCAAGCCAAACCATTCTACGATTCTGTGATAATATCTTTATCAATGACCTGCATGAGGGGGTCGAGTGCACCTTCAGTAAGTTTGCAGAGGACACCGAGTTGGGCGGGCGTGTTGATCTGCTGGAGGGTAGGAAGGCTCTACAGAGGGATCTGGACAGGTTGGAATGTTGGGCCGAGGCCAGCAGCGTGAGGTTCAATAAGGCCAAGCGCTGGGTACTGCACCTGGGTCACAACAACTGTCAGAAAAGGACCTGGGGGTGTCGGTCAACAGCCAGCTGAATATGAGGCAGCAGTGTGCCCAGGTGGCCAAGAAGGCCAGCAGCATCCTGGCCTGTATCAGGAACAGTGTGGTGAGTAGGACTAGGGCAGTGATCATCCCCCTGTACTCGTCACCAATGAGGCCCCACCTCGAGCGCTGTGTCCAGTTTAGGGCCCCTCACCACAAGAAAGACATTGAGGAGCTGGAGAGGGTCCAGACAAGGGCAACGGAGTCTGGAGAAGAAGTCTTATGAGGAGCGGCCGAGGGAGCTGGGGTTCTTCAGCCTGCAGAAAAGGAGGCTGAGGGGAGACCTTCTTGCTCTCCACAACTACCTGAAAGGAGGTTTTAGGGATCACAGAATCATAGAATCGCCTAGGTTGGAAGGGACCTTTCAGATCATCTAGCCCAACCGTCAACCTAACTCTGACAAAAAACCATCTCTAAACCCTATCTCTAAGCACTATGTCTATCCACCTTTTAAATACCTCCAGGGATGGTGCCTCAACCACTTTCCCGGGCTGCCTGCTCCAATGCTGCGTAAAAATTTTTCCTAATATCCAATCTAAACCTCCCCTGGTGCAACATGAGGCCTTTTCCTCTTGTTCTGTTGCCTGTTACCTGGGAGAAGAGACTTGTGGTTTTGGCCACATTGTCCAATGGCCGGCAAGAGATGTTCCCCCGCAGCCTCTCGTGCATGGGGAGGAGGGGGAGAGAAAAAGAGAGATTTACGAGTTACGAAGAAACTAAACTACTTTAATAAAATATTAAGAATAAAATAAAAAGGAAAATACTGAAATAGATACGCTATATACAAAACTGCATTAAGCTCCCAGGAGGACGTCACCGGCAGGCACTGGGGAAGACCCAGACTGGACTTAGTGACGAGCAGGACCCCAGAAGACCACCAATGGACATGGATGCGCATGCCTCAAGGACATTTACATATAGTAATGAGTTCTAGGTAATAATAGGAATGTGTTAATAATTTCTGGGAGATGTAATTAAGGTGTATATTCTGCTTGCTCCTAACCTTTGTAGTTGAGCAACCCGGCTTGCACATTAGGCGAAGGGGTTCCTGGTCCGCCCAGCGCTGCAATAAAGAATGCCTGCTTTCTAACACTCCAAAATTGAGTCTTCGAGAGTCCTTAATCGTGGGCTTACGGTATCGCCACCGCTGGTGCAGCCACTCTCCACCCCTCCCAGCACCCTGAGCGTGCCTGGGGGAGGTACTGCCGCTCTGCTCAGCACGTGGTAGAGAAGCAACCGGCTCCGACACAGCCAATTTCGTAGATGGACAGCCCCGATGCGGCCCCTCCAGCTGTCGGGGGGTGGCGGGGCTCTGCACAGTGCGGGGGCGGCCTGGCAGAGTAGGTCCCCATGTGTGTCTGAGGGGGAGCAAGGCAGTGCAGGATGGGGAAGAAGAGCTCAAACACCACGTGAAGTTCCACCGTCTTTTTATTACTGGCTGAGAGACACAGGCAGGCTGGCTGCGCTCCTCCTCCTCCTCCTCTTCCTCCTCCTCCTCCTCCTCCATCGCCCCCAAGGCTGGGACCACAGCGCTTGCAGGCGGAATCTGGAGCGAGGCTTTTCCACCACAGCCTTCACCTTCAGCAGGGTTTGAGCCGCCAGGGAAGAGACCCACAGGCTGCTGTCATTTGCCGCGCCTTCAAGAGCTGGGGCAGAAAGGAAGAGAGGTGAGGTCAGAGCCCAGATCTGCAGAAAGCTCCGGAGCCCCTGCAGCCAGGGCCCCCCGTGCCCTGCCCCAGCTCTTCCCAAGGCCAGGAGGGAGCCAGAGGCGCTGGCATGAGCCACAAGATGCTGGCCAGCAATGCCCCACAAGCCCTCCCTGGCCAGGGCAGGGACCGCAGCTCCCTACCAGGGGCTCTTCTGCTCCCTGCCAGCCCCGGCACACACCCCGCTGCCCTCGCTCACCGTCGTAGATGACCTGGAGCTCCTCCTGGCACACATCCCTCAGCTGCCGCCTGGCGAGCCCTAGGCACACACAGCCCGTCACAGACCCCGCTGACCTGCCTGCCCCAGCAGTCCGACTCCCCCCCACCGGCCCCACGGGCCTGGCCACGCGCCCTCCTGCCCTCGGGCCCGGCTGAGCCCAGGCCGGTGCCCTGAGGGTGAAGCCCAAGGCAGCGGCCAGGGACCCCACAAGGCTGCCAGCAGCTGCCCCTGTGTGGGCAGGGGTGGGAGAGGGCGGCAGGAAGCCCGTGGGTGCCTGGCACCGCATCAGGCAGTTGGGGCTCTGCAGGCTCCCGGTGCATTCGGCAGCAGCCGTGGCTGGGGCTCAGCTGCCGCGGGGCAGGGAGGGACCCCCGGCCGGGTTGTGGCTCACCGATGAACCTGACGGCTGCCTCGCGCAAGGGCTGCTGTGGCCTCCGCAGGTAGAGCAGGCTCTGCCACAGGTACTCCTCCGCTCTGCCTCTGCCCTCCACCAGCTGGAGAGAGCAGGAGGGGACAGGGTTGGCCCAGAGCCTCCCCCTGTGCCCGGGGCTGGCCTTTCCTGCCTTCCCCTGCCCGCGCCCCCAGGACGCCGCAGTAGGCAGGGGCCCAGCTGCCAGCCCCACGCGCTGGGTGCTGGGGGAGAGGGGCTTCTCCAGGCTGGCTGTGGGGCTTCGAGGCTGCCCTTACCAGGCACTTGCCGATCCGCCATGGCTGCTTTGTCTCCAGCAGCTTCCTGATCTGCCTCCGCTTCAGGAACTTGGCAGCTCCCAGGAGGGCTTCCCAGGAGGCCTGCAGAGCAGCAGAGAGTGGGAGATGGCACCGCCGCTCAGGGGACAGGACCTGGGGGTCCCTGTGCAGGGCAGGGGGGCAGCAAGGGTTGTGGGTCCAAGCCCTGGCCTCAGGCATCTGCAGGCGCCCCTGGGAAGCCCAGGGGAGCTCCAGGCCTTAGGTGTTAGGGTGGCCGCGCCCTGCTGCTCTGCTCTGCTGCATCGAGCAGGGCAGGGGTAGGACATGTCCCTGCCCACCTCCTCAGCTGCTGCCAGCTGGGAGGGGCTCGGAGCCCTCCTCAGGGCCCCAGCTGCAGCACCTTCAAAGGGCTTAGAAATCCCCACCTGAGCCACGCTGTGGTCCTTGTCATGCAGGTGGAAGAACAGGGGCATCAGGATCCTCTGCACATCCTTCTGCATATGTTCTTTGTGGGTGCTGCCTGCAACCTCCATCGCATCTGTGCAGAGGAGGATGGAGCACTTTCGCACGTAGCTGGACTCCTAGGAGGAGAGAAGGAAGAGGGGAGGACCTCCGTCCTGGCTTCTCCAAGCCGACGGTGAGGGGACAAATGCTTGTGGCTCTCCCTTTGCAGTGAGGAGAAGGACTCACGGGCCAGTGGGCATGCGCGCAGAGGGACGCACCACCCCAGACCGGCACGCATGCACCCCCGGGCGTGCTAACCATGCCTCCGCTCTCCCGACGCCTTACGTTTTCAAAGAGGGGTGGAAGCATCCTGACCAGCTGCAGAGCGATGGGGACAGCCAGGTGGAGCACGTTGCTGAGGGCAGTCAGGGCTGCTGTCCTGACGTCGCAGTCGCTGTCCTGCAGTAGCTGCACGACCTCTGGCAGCAGGTCTTGCAGCGTTCCCACCTACGAGAAACATACCCTTTTGTTATGCGATGCAATCGAGGAGCACACCGCTAAAGCCACGCTGCGTGTCGAGGTTGCAGGGCCGGTCAGGCGGAGATCTCTCCATGTGTGGCTCAGCCCAGGGCCAAGCCTGAAGCAGTCACGGGCCACTGAACGGGGCAACGGGGGGAGCAGGCAGTGGTCCCGCCGCTCCCGATTCCTGGCAAAGCCCGAGCAAGCCTCTGCACGCTCCGCACCTGCAGCCCAGCCCCAGGCGGACACCCACACTGTGCCTGGCTGCCCCTGCCCACCTGGTCCTGTCTCCTGGACAGCGTGACCAGGCTTCCGACTACCAGCCTGCGCAGCACCACGTTCTTGCTCTTCATGTGGGACTCCAGGATGTCCAGGAACTGGCCGTGGACGTGCTCACAATCGGTGTAATCCAGGAGCTGAAACGCAATTGGCAGCAGGGTGAGAGCCCAGCACAGGCAGCAGAGCTCCCGGACGGCTCGGGGCAAGGCACCGGGGCCGGTCACAGCCCAGGCGGGAGGCAGCAGGGTCCACAGAGGGCCCTCGCTGCCTCCCCTCAGCCCTCTGTCCACGCAGGCAGCCCGGCTTGCCCCCGCCTGCCCTCAGAGAGGCAGCGCGTGCCAGCAGGCCCACCTCCACGAAGACCGTCATGGCGCCAACGTCCTGCACGGCCTGACACTGCAAGAGGCTGTTGACCGCCTGCTCAGACACAGTGATGCAGCAGAACGGTTCTTGACGCCGCAGCACCCTGGCCGGGGGAAGAAGGCGTTGGCAGCACCGAGCTGGGCAGGCAACCTCTCTGGGACTGCGCTGCCAGCTGGGGGGCAGCTTGTGTGCCCGGCCGTGGCTGCTCGCGCTCCACCACCCACCAGGACGGGGATCGTACAGGCGGCCCTTCACCACCAGGGGAGAAACGGCCGGGCAGGCAAGGAGGGCTGAGCAGGCTCTCACCTAGCCAGCACGGCGACACCGCTGTGGTAGGTCTCGGCGCTCGTGAGCATGTCCCAGGCACCCTGCCTCCCGATGTCTTCGACCAGGGAGGCACCGCCCAGGCACTGGAAGAGAGCTTGCATGGCGCTCACTGCGCTCCTGCAGGCAGAGCAAAGCGTGGTCACACGTGGAGCCCCAGTCCCGGCTTTGGCTCCGGGCCCAGGGAGAGCCCAGGGACGGGGATGGGGCACCCGAGGAGTGCCGGAGCACCTGAGCAGTGAAGGATGGTTGGGTGTCCTGCTCGCACTGCAAGAGCGGCAGCAGCCCATCTGTGGGCTGTGCAGGCTGTGTGAGATCTGGAAGAGCACTTCCATGAAGAGCCGGCTAAGAAGCAAATGCACGGACCGTCGGCTGGAGGGCTCCAGGAAGATCTCGTGCATGGCACGGGCCACCTGCAGAAACAGCCCAGCACGGCTCTCACTGGAGTCGTGTCCCTGCGGCACAGCCTGCTCTGGCCAGCAGCCACCCTGCCCCGGGCTTCCCCGCTGCCGAGCCGGCTGGAGGCGGCGGGCAGGGAGGGGGGCCGCCGAGGGCAGCAGGGCCAGGGCAGGCGGCCTGCCTGCACGCCGTGGGGCCGAGCGGCACGCGCTGCCCTGCCCAGCTGTGGCCCGAGGGCCCTGGGCCAGGTGCCCCGGGGAGGGCCGGCTTTGGGAGCGGATGGAGAGGGCCAGAGGGGCTGGAGAGGGGCGTGCAGCCCCGGGCAGGATGGACCAAGCCTTGTCCAGACACTCACGGCCAGGAAACATTGGCAGTTGTAGTTTTCTTTGCTGCTGCACTGGATGGTGAATTGTTGATTGACCTGCAGCAGCGCCCACAGCACCGTGTTCCCGAGGCTGCGCTCACAGGCCAGCATGTTCCACATGGCCCTGGCAGTCCTGCAGAGCCAGAGCACACTGTCAGCGGGGCCACCTCGGCCACCACCTCTTCTGCTTGCTCAGGCCCCGGAGGTCCCGAGCTGCCCCCGAGGCTGTCGCGCCACGTACCCGTCACAGTGCGGGGAAACCTTCAGCAGGCCAGTGACCACCTCCTGAGGGCTGAAGGTGGCCACTCGGAGAAGGGTCCTCCTCAGGATGTCCTGGAGTGGCTCCTGGCTGATGCAGGCCAGCTGCCTGTGCATGGCCTCCACGAGCTCCTCCACCTGTCGGAGGCAGTGGGCTGGAGCGGGCTGGAGCACAGCCATGGCCCCCCTGCCACCAAGAACTGCTTCCCTCGCGCCGCCCTTCGCTGGCCTCAAAGCCTGCCCGTTGGGCGCTCCGAGCCCTGGCCTCGGGGCGGGGGGAACGGCCCCTGCAGGGCACGCGCACAGGGCAAGCCGGCTGCACGCTGCCTACCTTGGTCAGCCGCAGGTCGAAGCCTTTCAAGACGTGCTCCACAATCTTGGCAACCAGCTGGGTGTCAGAGACCCTTGGGTCTGCCATGTTTGTCAAGACGGCGAGGAGGAAGTCGCTCCTCTCGGGTGGGAGGAAGGCTCTGCCAAATGTCTGAGGGAGAGAGGGAGGGAAAAGGTGTCACACTGAGTGCCCTGGTGGCGGGCACTGCTGGCTCTGCCGGCAAGCAGAGCTCGCCTGTGGCCAGGACGGCCGGAGCTGCGGCGGTGATGCTGGGCTAAAGCTTTGGACTACTCCAAAGCGGTGGCTCCCCACAGCCTGAGGGGTGGGAGGCTGTGCCATCGCCCGCCGTGGCTGATGCACTGGTTCGTCTCAGCCTCCTGCCAGCGCCATGGCCAAGACCCCCAGGAAGGGAGGAGTTTGTTACCATCCCGCTGTCAATGGCTTCCTTGGGCCAGAAGGTGCTGATGCCTTCCCGATCCCGTTCTATGGCCGGGTCCACGAGTGCTGCGTGGGAGGCTGGGCAGGAGGGAAAAGACAGCGTGAGCGGCAGGAAGAAGGCAGAGCTGGGGCAGCAGGTGAGGGCATGAAGGAGAGCTCTGTGCCTGGCTCTCTGTTCTGTGGGGAGCTGGAGAAGTGGCAGGGTGGCAGGCAAGGAGGGGAAACCGCCTCTTAGGCTGCGTAAGGGCAGGAGCGTGGGGACTGGCTTTCTGCTCGGGGGCAGGAGGAGAGAAGGCCGGGCACGCTGCTGCCACAGGCTCTCCAGCCCAAGGGTTCTCGGGACAGGCCGCAGGCTGCCGCTCCAAGGCGGGCTGCCTGGGCCCGGGGCTTGGGGCGGCACGGCTGCTGCCCTGCTCCAGCCTGGGAGGAGTTTGCTGCCCCTGCCTCTAGCAGAGGAGGGGGGGCCGAGGTGGCGCGGCGCCATGCCCGGGCCCCTGTGGCTGGAAGGCCCCAGCCCGCCCCAGCTTCTCTTACCATGTCGCAGCAGAATGAACCTGTGGAAGAGGCACAGGGCCTGCCCAGCCCCCCAGCTGATCTCCTGGTCCTCCTCGGCATAGCACAGGGTGAGCAGCCCTAGCGCCTGCCCCAGGAATGGCACAGGCTTCTTCAGGTAGAAGAAGGGGCTGATGCCTTTGCAGGCCAAGTTGTGTGGCTCGTCCTGTGGCAGAGAGAACGGAGCAGTAGGCGGAGCTCTGGAGGGCTCTGCCCCGCGCTGCACCCCATGGAGAGCCAGCCTGCGGCAGCCGCCTCGGGGCGAGCAGCGTGCTGGGCAGAAGCCCGGGGGAGGCAGGGAGGCAGGGAGAGAGGGAGGGCTGCCAGGGCTGGGCCTGCAAAATGCTCCCGTGCCCTGGGACGGAGCTGGCTGCCGAGAACAAAGGCACGGGAGGGAGCGGCTCCAGGAGAGAGGGTCCAGGATGCTGGCGCAGGGCTGAGCCTTCCCAATCCCAATCCCCTGCCCCACACCCAGGCTTCCCTCGCAGGGAGCCCAGCGCTACCGGCTACGCTGGGGCAGCAGGACGGGGCGAGGGGTGCCAAGAGGTCGCAGGCCCCCTACCTCCAGCATGGTTTCAGGTCTCAAGTGCTGGCTCAGGCTTACAATCCTCCCCACAGCCCTCCGGCGTCTGGTCACCTCCGGGGATGTCGTGAGGGACAGCAGGACCTGGGAAGGCAAAAGCCGATGGTCGACCTTGGGAAATGACGGCAGCTCCCAGAGCGGTGGCTCTGCCAAGCACCTGCTGGGTTTACGCAGCGTGCTGCCGAGGCTTGCCCTGCACGGGAGGAAGCCTGGACTGGGGTCCAGCCACCTCGCAACCTCGGGGACCGTTGCCAACAGCTGGTGACCTGCGGCAGTCAGGGAGGTAGCCGGATGCCATGCCCCCAGCCACCTCTGCCCCTTCCCTCACGCTCCTCCAGAAACGGCCGCACGTCCCCTCTGTGGGAGGACAGGAACCTCCACGGGGACCTGCCCCAGGGAGGTGCCAGCACCTCTGCCTCCGCAGCTTCGGGGCTGGGCTGCCCTTGCACCATGGCCACGTCCCAGCAGCTCTCTGCCCTGCTGCCTTCTGGGGAGGAGAGCGGGCACGGGGTGGGTGGCGAGGGCGGTGGCTCAGCAGTGCCAGCTGCCAGAGCAGGGGAGCGGGGAAAGGCACTCAGACTCCTTCCGCTGCTCCAGTTCCGGGCTGGGCTGTGCACGCTCCAGAAGGTCGCCCCTCTTTGGGGTAGGGCAAGGAAGAGACCCCGAGAGCCCCGCTCCTGGCAGATGCCTGACTCCTGGCAGATGCCTGACTCCTGGCAGATGCCTGACCTGCAAGATCATGTCCACTCTCTGGACGCTGGAACTCAGCGAAGCTTCATGCGTCACCACCTCCAGCATCCTGTCCAGTGTTTTCAAGATCTGTAAGGGGATAGAGCGGGTGGCCCACTTGCCCCGGCCCTTCTTCCTTGCAGGGAGCTGGCTTGCATTCCTTCCACCTGAGGCGGCCTGCAGCTGCCCTCTGCGCCTGGGAGCGGCCTCAGGCTCTCCCTGCTCTTCCTTCTTCACCTGTCATCTTCCCGCAGCCAAAGCCAGCTAGGAAAACGTGCGCAGGGACTGAGCGGCAGGCTTTCCGTAGCTCAGCCCGCGCTTACCTGAGCATCCAAAGAAGCACGTTGGCTGTCCCTCTGTGCTGGGTCAAGACAGCAGATGTCGTGGATGCAGGGGCAGAGCTGCTCGTACAGCAGGCCTTCAGGCAGGTTGCTGCAAGGAGAGGGGTGTTGCTTGGATGCCAGGGCTTCCAGGTCAGGAGGGTGGCTGCAGGCGTCGGGGCTGGCAGTCGCCAGGGTGCTACCCGTAAGAGGTGGGGAAGGGATGCCTGGAGGCATCTGCTCCCTCCCCGGTGCTGCTGAGGCAGGGACAGAGGGCAGTCCTGGCCGGTGGAGCCCGAACCCCTTTCCACCTCCTGCCTCTCCCACCTGGGGAAAAGCCAAGAGGCGGCGGGGAGCCCCTGAGCAGCCCCCGCCCTGCCCCCTGGCCCAGCCATGGGCCAAGCATGAGGGAGAGCAGAGGCCCAACGGCAGAGGTGCCAGGGTCCTGCCAGGATGGGAGACGCCTGCTGCCATCAGGCCCGCGCCATGGGGGGCTCCGGCCTGGCCAGGGTCTGGGGCAGGTACCTCATTGCTACGATGGCAAGCATGGCTTGCTGCCACATCACGGCATCCATGCTGCGAGGGGACTCCTTTTTCCATAGGACCTGGAGAGGGAGAGCATGGGCAGGATGGGGCAGGGAAGCTGCCAGTTGCCGGCACCAGTCTGCAGGGCGGGCAGAGCCCCGCCGCCCCCAGGCCGGCACTGGCCCCAGAGCGGCCCCTTGCCCGGCACTGGCCCCGTGGCAGGCAGGGCTGTGCCCAGTGAGGCCCGTCTCGCCCTCCCCTGTGCCCAGGGGCCCGAGTGCTCTCCTTCCCGCTGGGCCGGCGCTCGGCCAGCGTTGCCCCCCTCCCTCGGCCCCACTGGGTGCCCTCACCTCCATTTTCTCCACCAGCATACACGCCGATGTGAAGTCGGGCTGGTACCTGCCTCGCAGCCAGGCTGTGCAGAGCGTGCGGATGGAGGCCAGGAACCTCAGCTTGGAGGCCTCATCCTGACAGCCAGGGAGCAGAGAGACAGAGAGGGAGGGTGAGGGGCAGAGCAGGGCCAGCAGGTGCGGGGCCTCGAGGGGTGCAGCCATGGTGCAGGGGGCCGGGGGGGCAGCAGCCCTGCACAGGCAGCAGTCCCCCTAGGGCCCGCGCGCAGGCAGCAGGCACGGCAGCACGCGGCCGGCAGCCGCGGGCAGAGCCTGCCTGGCAAAGGCTGCAGTTACCCTTTGGGTGCCGTCGAGGAAGGCCAAGATGTAGTCGTGGGCTTCCTCGTCCTTGCCCTCCAGCCAGTAGCTGGAGGCAGAAGCAGCTCCACCTGTTGAAGAACAAGGGTGGGGAGAGATGTAGGCAGCAGGGCAGGGAGAGGGAAGAGAGGGGCCCTCTCTCCAGCCCTGTGCTCGCTGCCCTGCCCCCAGCAAGCCCTGGCCCAGGGTGCTGATGCCCCGTCTCCCCCGGGGTGGTGCTGGCAGCAGGGCGGGAGAGGTCCCAGCCCGGCGGTACGGCTGCCTCCTGCCAGCCCAGCGGCCTCTCCCTGCCCTGCTCTCTGCCCCGAGGCTGGAGGTGGTCCCCTGGCATCCTCTCGCTACCCACGCATGGCGGGGGTGCTGGGGCTCTTCTCCTCCTCCGCTTGGACGACGACGACGGGGCTGGCGCGGTCCCAGTCCTCACTCTGCAGCTGGCGTTGCCTGGGGCTTTCTGACCGCTGATGGTCCTCGGTGGCCAGCCCGGCCCTTTCATCCTCTGCCGCCTCTGGTGCAGGGCTGCTCTGAGGGCAACCGCTCGCCGTCCTGCGGGACAGAGGACAGAGGTGAGGGTGGGGAGGGGGCTGCCCAGGGCAAGCGGCCCCAGCCTGGTGCGGCCTGGCCAGAGGAGGGAGGAGGTGGCTGGCAGGGACAGGGGGAACTCCTGCAGGATGCCGTTTTCCAGCGGGCAGTCCCCCCTCGCCCACCCGGCCCTGGCGGCGGCTCTCCTGCCCCCAGCCCCTCCGCAAGGGCCACCGGGCCCAGACGCCCTGGGGTCCCTGTGGCCCTGGCCCGGCCCAGCCCCGCGCTCTTACCCGCTGTGGACGGTGGAGCTTTGGGGAGACACCCTGGCCCTGCGGAGCTGCTCTGTCAGGTATAGCCGCAGGAAAATACGCATTCTGCGCACACGCTTTCCTGCAGGTGCCGGATCGCTCATGTCCGCTTCTCACGAGAGTCCGGGACACTGTGGGGCTGCCGTGCACGTGCTGCTGGACATCACCAGCTGTCACATGGGTAGGTTACTAAGGGCCCATTGTGACCTGCCACCCCAGCCGGGAGGGGCAGCCCGTCCTGTCCCCCACTGTGACCCGGGCTCTCCCGGGGGAGTCAGCCTGCCGCCGGCTCTGGCTGCAGCCTGCGGTCCCTCTGCGTGCGTCCCCTGCCACAGCCGGGACTCCCCAGCCCCTTTGGCTGGAAGCCTGAACCCTGGCTGTGCCGTCATAGAATCACAGAATCGTTTGGCTTGGAAAGGACCCTAGAGATCATCGAGTCCAAGCATTATCCCAGCACTGCCAAGTTACCACTAAATCATGTCCCTCATCACTGCATCTACTCGTCTTTTAAATACCTCCAGGGATGGCAACGCCACCACTTCCCTGGGCAGCCGGTTCCAACGCTTGACAACCTTTTCTGTGAAGAAATTGTTCCTAACAGCCTATCTAAACCTCCCCTGCACAACTTGAGGCCATTTCCTCTTGTCTTATCACTTCCTAAGCGGGAGAAGAGACCGACCCCCCCTGGCAACCCCCTCCTTTCAGGGAGCTGTAGAGAGCGAGAAGGTCTCCCCTCAGCCTCCTTTCCTCCAGGCTGAACAACCCCTGCTCCCTCAGCCGCTCCTTGCAAGACTTATGCTCCAGAGCCCGCACCAGCTTCCTTGCCCTTCTCTGGACACGCTCCAGCACCTCAGTGTCTCTCTCGTAGTGGGTGTTGACAACGGAGCAATGCACTTCACTCCCAAGGGAAAAGCAGCAAAAAGCTTATTGTTCTAAAAAAGCCATTTAATGAAGTTTGATAGTCAACGCCACAGTGGAATAACAAGACTCGATGGCAAGGCACACTGGGTTCTTTACTGTCTCGAGGGGGGATCAGAGAGAACTGTCAAGGAGACCCTCCCATTGAGTCAAGGTGCAGAGAGGACCCCCTGGCTTTCTAAACTCCTTCTCAGAGGGGAGTCTAGGTGCGGCTGGATCCAATCCCAGTCCCGGGCTTGGTCAACAGTTTATGCCTACGGGATTGTATACACAGTCTTTCCCTCTTCGCCACCTGAAAAGTGGGTCACCTTTTCGTAGAAGGAGATCTGGTTTGTCAAGCAGGACCTGCCTTTCGTGAACCCACGCTGACTGGGCCTGACCGCCTGGTTGTCCTGCATGTGCCGTATGATGGCACGCAAGGTGCTCTGCTCCATAACCATATGATGGACTCTTCAACTCTAACCCTAACCCTAACCCTAACCCATATGATGGACTGTTCAAAGCTACACTAAGAGCAAAGGGTGGTGGGACATCACCTTAAAACGTTGGGCTACTGTTGGGGGATACGGTGGGTCCGTAGGCCCTTTGACAGAAGAGATAGAGATTGCAGTGTACCCGTAAGAAGGCCACGAGTTGTGTCATATAAGGACAATGTAACCAAAAGGAGAAAGAAGAAGATGGCTTCAGAGAACAAGGAGAGTTAGTCTGTGAGAAAGCCAGATTTTGAGCAATGTGAAGAGGAGTTCAACAACCAATCATATTGTAGCTAGGAGCGCGTGTGCTCTGTAACCTAAGCAATTGAATGCGTAGAAAGAACGCGTGAACGGAGCGTGAACCAAAGATTAGATATATAAGAAAGCCAAGTTTGTAATAAAGAGAGAGCTTAACTGAACTCTTCAAGGAGAGTCTTGTCGTCTGTCCATCCCGACTGAAACGACAACTGGTGACCCCGACGTGATACTGAGGAAGAAGACGACTGGCAATAGTCGTGGGGACGGAGCCCAGTGAAGCTGAAGACAGCGGGCAGAGCTGTTGACGGATCCGGATCATATTTAAGAAGACACCTGTAGCAGGTGAGCCACTGGGGACATGGGAGAGAAGTTAACTAAGGAAGAGCAGACTCTACTCTCCACATGGACGCTGCTGTTGAAGCGGCAGGGTGTCATCCTCCCTGAAGAGACTTTGCGAAAAATGCTATTGTGGGGAAAGGAACAGGGAGTAGAAGTAACGTTGGTTACGGCATTTAGTGTAACGCAATGGACAAACCTAGGGCAGACATTATTTGAGGAAGCTACGCGTGGCTCAAAAACGGTTATTGAACTGTTAACAACGTGGTGACTTTTGTTAGAGACATTAAAGAACTTTAAGGAGCAGAAAGATTTAGCGGAAGGAAGTGAACAGCCGTCCGCAGCCCCTGAGCCCTTGGCCTTAAAACCTCCCGTTGATGATATGAAGGGGCGGAAGATTGCCGTTAAAGAAAATAAGGGACTGCTCCCGATGAACACAAAAGATAAACAATATAAGTACGTGTTGCCTCGTGACCAAATAGCAGCTGTAAAAGAGACTCAAAGAGGGATGGGTGTTATCCACCCTGAAGGAGTGGTGCGTCCCTCCGCACCCCCCGCTCCAGCCTTGGGGGAAACAGAGGCATGGCCTTCTCCTCCTATTTCTACTAACCCCATCTCCAGTCTGGGTTTGCCATCCTTGCCACCTGAGTCAGACGATGAGGAGGGCAGTCATATAACGGGTGAGGAAGGGATTGAAGTGGTGGACTCTGGGGAGCCACCCCCATCGTACACAAGGTGCCCCTGGACGCTTGGGGGCCGATTGGCAAAGGTTTAAGTGCCTTACTAATAGGAAGATCTAGTACCACCTTACAAGGCCTCATGGTACATGTTGGCGTGATGGGTGCTGATTGCACAGGAGAAATATGTGCCATGATATCGACAGCTACACCACCTGTGACTATTGGGAAAGGAACTCGACTTGCTCAGTTAGTCCCATTTTGAAGTTGCGTTCCACAAACGGACAACGTTACACGTGGTAATGGTGCTTTTGGTCCTACGGGAAAGCCACAAGTCTATTGGGTGCAGACGGTATCTGATCAACGCCCACAAATGCATTGTGTTCTTGAACTTAGTGACGCCACTCCCAAGAAGGTCTGACTGGCTGGATTATTAGACACTGGAGCAGATGTGACGATCGTTTCTTTAAGGGAGTGGCCTGCTGCTTGGCCATTAACCTCCAACACCTTGGGAGGGGCAGGACTCGGAGGGGTTGCCAATAGTTCTATGTCCACTAACCCTATTGTGATTGTAAACTCAGAAGGGCAAAGTGTCGGAGTGGGAGACGGACCCAGAGTAACGATGGAGTCTCAATATGAGTATGATCGTTCTCCCTTTATTCAAGTTTTCCCAGAGTATATATAGACAGGCAATAAGAGCACGCGCTAGCGGCAGCTATATGATTGGCTTACAGTCTCTGTTCACGCGCTGTCCATGCAGTTCATTCACAGATCAGATTGGTTACAAGAATTCACATAGTAAATTACTTAGTCATTAGCACAACATGTTTTCTACCTTCTCAGTTCCCGTTTTTCCCAGGTACTAATTCCATCTTCTACCACCTGTTTTGCCCTTAATCTAATCTCTCATAGTAGGGAGGATGGCTCACATGACCATTTTCTCTCAGACACATTCCTACAATACCGCCTTTTTCTTCTTGAGCCAGCCAGACCTTATGCATGGCATTTTCTATCATGTCAGTCACTTTGCGGAGAACACATGAGGCTACCATAATCAATAATAATATAACCAACAGTAGCATGAGCCCTTGCTTTAGTATGTCTGATAACCATCCCGTTATACCCCGTGAGTTTGACCAATCATCGAAACCATTTTTGACCGCTTTTAATTTGGACATGTTATCCTTGTTGTGACGCTCTTAGCAGGTTATATACTAAACACAATTAAAAACAGAATCCAAAAGAACCCTGCTAAGGCAATAAATACCCAGATTCCTAAATTTAGCCCAGAAAGCCAATTGCTTTGGATTTACCCACGAGAAATCCTTTTGTAATATTTCAAATACATTGCGCTTCATTAAGTCTTGAATCTTTAGTATTTGAGCTTTTAGCTGATCATGTAAAGGACGAATATTTTTTTGCAACAACATGTCAAATTGTGATAACCAAGGGTCAAGGTCATCCTTTTTGATGGGGACATGTATGTGGCTTGGATCCATTCCAGAAAGCTGGTGATAGCACAAACGACCCTGGAAAAACAATTGTGGTAACATTTCAATCATCATAGTTACTGGTTTTGAAAAGGTATGTGGCAAAAATACCCACTCTAATGCAGTCAGGCTCTTTGCGAGTGCATCTTCCCACTGTCCTATCAGGGCATAAAGTTGAAATTCTTGTAGGAAGGTGTTCAATACGTCTTGCGGCAGTAGTAGACTATATCTTATCTTGCAACATACTGTAATGCCTTCAGAGCTGTTGGGGTTAATGAACATAGAACTTATGAGGGGGGCAGGGGCAGACACAGTGCTTCAGGGCATCCCCTGTACTTTCAAAGTGCGCTCATGTCTCTCTCCCCCTCTCTGACCCGAGACAGCCTCCTTATATCCTGCACTGGATTGAGTGGAGAAGTACAGGCTAGAGTCGCTGCATGCATGGCCAGTGCATGCAGCGAGTCCCACCAGACTCTCCTGCACTGGATCGAGTAGAAAAGTACAGGCTAGAGTCGCTGCACACGTGGCCAGCGTATGCAGCGAGTCTCACCAAACTCATGATCCAGCTTTGCTAACAGCAGCTGTGTGATACGTGACTACATTGTTGTAATCCCTTCTTGTTATCTTCCTCTGTGAAGGTCGGGTTCTCATGGATACACACATAGTTTTTAGAGCAACATATTCTACAACTTGTTGCAGGACACATAGAAGCCTCACGTAGCCCTTGGAATACCCCGGTATTTCTTATCAAAAAGAAATCGGGGAAATAGAGGTTGTTGCATGATTTGAGAAAGATTAATGATGTCATGGCAACGATGGGAGCATTACAACCGAGATTACCTTCGCCTACTAGGATACCTATGGGGTGGGAAATTGTTGTAATGGATTGAAAAGATTGGGTTTCTACCATCCCTCTGGCAGAACAAGACAAAGAAAAATTTGCATTTACTGTTCCATCTGTGAAGAACATGGAGCCTACCAAAAGACATCAGTGGAAAGTGTTGCCACAAAGTATAAAAAACTTGCCTACAATTTGTCAGTGGTTTGTAGCAAAAGCGTTGAGTCCAATAGGTGCTCTGTTCCCATCTGATTACTGTTACCATCACACGGATGATATTCTGCTAGCGGCTGCAACACCGCAACAGTTAGAAAAAATGGAACAGAAAACACAGAATCACAGAATCACAGAATCACAGAATCTTAGTGGTTGGAAGGGACCTCTGAGATCATCGAGTCCAACCACAAAAAAAAAACCAAACCAAACAAAAAAAAAAAAACCAAAAAAAAACCCCACACACCCACCTACTAAACTCCACACCCACAACCCCACACATAACACCCCACCACAAACCATAATCTTGGGCACTAGAGCATGCCCTGGAGAGCCATGTCTACACGTTTCTTAAATACCTCCAGGGATGGTGACTCCACCACCTCCCTGGGCAGGCTGTTCCAGTGCCTGACCACTGTTTCAGTAAAGTAATTCCTCCTAATATCTAATCTAAATCTCCCTTGCCGCAGCTTCATACCATTTCCTCTGGTCCTGTCGTTATTCCCTTGGGAGAAGAGGCCAACCCCTGCCTCTCTACAGTTTCCTTTCAGGTAGTTGTAGAGGGCAAGGAGGTCTCCCCTCAGCCTCCTCTTCTCCAAGCTAAACATGCCCAGTTCCCTCAGCCTCTCCTCATAGGACTTGTTCTCCAGACCCCTCACCAGCTTGGTGGCTCTCCTCTGGACACGCTCCAGCGCTTCAATGTCTTTCCTGTAGGGAGGGGCCCAAAACTGAACACAGTACTCGAGGTGAGGCCTCACCAGTGCCGAGTACAGAGGCACGATGACTTCCCTACTCCTGCTGGCCACGCTATTCCTGATACAAGCCAGGATGCCATTGGCCCTCTTGGCCACCTGGGCACACTGCTGGCTCATGTGAAGCCGGCTGTCCACTAACACTCCCAGGTCCTTTTCTGACAGGCAGCTTTCGAGCCACTCTTCCCCAAGCCTGTAGCGTTGCCCGGCGTTGTTGTGACCGAAATGCAGGACCCGGCACTTGGCCTTATTAAACCTCATCCCATTGGCCTTGGCCCATTGATCCAACCTGTCTCGATCCCTCTGTAAAGCCTTCCGACCCTCAAGCAGATCAACACTCCCACCTAGTTTGGTGTCATCCGCAAACTTACTGAGGGTGCATTCAATCCCCTTGCCTAGACCATCAATAAAGATAATGAACAAGACTGGCCCCAAAACTGAGCCCTGGGGGACACCACTGGTGACCAGCCACCAACCAGATTTTGCTCCATTAATCACAACTCGCTGGGCACGGCCATCCAGCCAGTTTTTAACCCAGCGGAGGGTACACTTGTCTATGCCATGATTCTCCAGTTTCTCCAGGAGAATGCGGTGGGGGATGGTGTCGAAGGCCTTACCAAAGTCCAGGTAGACAACATCCACAGCCTTCCCCACATCCAGAGGGCGGGTCACATGGTCATAGAAAGAGATCAAGTTGGTTAGGCAGGACCTCCCTTTCATAAACCCATGCTGGCTGGCCCTGATCCCTTGGCTGCCCTGCACTTGCCTTGAGAGCTCACTCAGGATGATCCTCTCCATGATCTTTCCCGGTACAGAGGTCAGGCTGAAAGGCCTGTAGTTTCTGGCCTGTCTGGAAACTATCCTCCTTCCGGCCCTTCTTGTAGGTGGGCGTCACGTTGGCCACCCTCCAGTCATCCGGCACCTCTCCTGTTGACCAGGATTGTTGATAACTAATGGAGAGAGGCTTGGTGAGCTCTCCTGCCAGCTCCCTGAGAACTTTTGGGTGAATCCCGTCCGGCCCCATAGACTTATGCGTGTCCAGGTGCATAAGCAAATCATTAACTACTTCCTCCTGGATTACAGGGGGGTTGTCCTGTTCTCCATTCTTATCTTCCAGCCCAAGAAGCTGAACACCCTGGGGGTAGCTGGTCTGACTATTAAAGACAGAGGCAAAGAAGGCATTAAGTATCTCAGCCCTCTCCTCGTCCTTGGTTGCAAGGTTTCCCCCCGCATCCAGTAAGGGATGGACATTCTCTCTCACTCTCTTTTTGTTGATGTATTTATAGAAGCTTTTTTTGTTGTCCCTTATGTTAATTGCCAGGTTGAGTTCCAGCTGGGCTTTTGCCTTCCTGAGAGCTGGGGGGGTTTAGCCTGGAGAAGAGAAGGCTCCGGGGAGACCTTCCAGCCCCTTCCAGTCCCTAAAGGGGCTCCAGGAAAGCTGGGGAGCGGCACTTCATCAGGGAATGGAGTGATAGGACTAGGGGCAATGGTTTTAAACTGGAAGAGGGGAGATTTAGATGAGATTTTAGGAGAAAATTCTTTGCTGCGAGGGTGGTGAGGCACTGGCCCAGGTTGCCCAGAGAAGCTGTGGCTGCCCCATCCCTGGAGGGGTTCAAGGCCAGGTTGGACGGGGCTTGGAGCAACCTGGTCAGCGGGAGGTGCCCCTGCCCAGGGCAAGGGGGTGCGACTGGAGGATCTTTAAGGTCCATTCCAACCCAAACCATTCTATGATTCTATGATAACAGGATTTATATCCTTGTGTCCTCCTTCCCTGAGTAGAAAGGAAAAATAATACTCAGCATAGAGATATCTTTAGGAGTGTTATTTTACAAAAGCATTGATTAAGGCAATAAAAAATCCCATTCAAAAGCAGAAACACTTCCTGCAGACAGGATCTTTCAAACGATGGGGTGTCTCCAGATACGGAATACTGTGTCTGATTCAACTGACTCCTCGCCATGCTTCGGTTCAGGCTGACTAAGGAGCAAGCAGCCTCAGGTCCTGGGAGTGAACTGGTGAGCTGGAAAGCCCCTGGCTCACATACAAGGGAGTGAGGGTGTCTTGAAAAAGATTTCAAAAGGTGGTTTTGAAATACAAGATGCAACACAACCAAGGTATAGAACAAGATATTAGCACTAAAAAACCCCCATCTACCTTGTCTATACAATTTCTACAGCAACTCTTTCACTCTAAATAGTGCCATCAGGATGGGCCCGGTTGGAGCTCTCCCTGAACTGCAGCTGGACCGCAGGCCAGGTGACTCTCCTCTTGAGCTGGGATCCCTCTCAAGGTTTGATATTCCTTACATGAGACTAAGAGATCCTTCCCTACCCAAGGCAGAGAGATTCCCTACCTGCAATAGATTCTCCATGAGAGACTGATAGCATGCTGTATCAATGCTATGAAACATCACTAACCCATAGAGTTAATATTAGTCTAAACGTTGTATGGATAATTCCATGAGACATAAACCATTGTTCAAGCCTGAGACTGCGATCGGAGCCAGCTGCACCAAGGCTCCAAAAAGAAAGCAGGGGGGTCCACTCTGAACTTTGGAACTCAATGGCAGGGCCCTCTTTACTGTGCGTCTCTGGTCTCTGGGTGAACCCTTCTAGCTTGAGTCTAACTCCATTTTCCTTTGTATGCTTCTGCCATGCAGTAATTCATAAGGTGAACCATGCCATCAAACTTATTGAAAGTTGTCAAACCACTGTTAAACTGAGTGAAATTCCATCCAACTTAATGAACTGTCAAATTATTATTTTACCTTAATAAACCATATTGCGGCTTCTCTCTTTCGAGTGAGATGCATTACACTCACCGGTGACAAATAGGTACCGACGAGTGATTACCAACTACAACCACCAGTTCATGTGTGACCACCATCAGAAACTGTATTTTCAACACTCTCTTTCAATATTCTACAAGACCTGAGCACACGCGATGTGATCACTGCTTCTCTTCAGGGAGTATCGACTGCACTCCTATGCGAGTCATCTTTATAACACTTCTTACACTAAGAGGGGGGGGTGAAACTGGATGATCTTTAAGGTCCCTGCCAAGCCAAACCATTCTACGGTTCTATGATAATATCTTTATCAATGACCTGCATGAGGGGGTCGAGTGCACCTTCAGTAAGTTTGCAGAGGACACCGAGTTGGGCGGGAGTGTTGATCTGCTGGAGGGTAGGAAGGCTCTACAGAGGGATCTGGACAGGTTGGAATGTTGGGCCGAGGCCAGCAGCGTGAGGTTCAATAAGGCCAAGCGCTGGGTACTGCACCTGGGTCACAACAACTGTCAGAAAAGGACCTGGGGGTGTCGGTCAACAGCCAGCTGAATATGAGGCAGCAGTGTGCCCAGGTGGCCAAGAAGGCCAGCAGCATCCTGGCCTGTATCAGGAACAGTGTGGTGAGTAGGACTAGGGCAGTGATCATCCCCCTGTACTCGTCACCAATGAGGCCTCACCTCGAGCGCTGTGTCCAGTTTAGGGCCCCTCACCACAAGAAAGACATTGAGGAGCTGGAGAGGGTCCAGACAAGGGCAACGGAGTCTGGAGAAGAAGTCTTATGAGGAACGGCCGAGGGAGCTGGGGTTCTTCAGCCTGCAGAAAAGGAGGCTGAGGGGAGACCTTCTTGCTCTCCACAACTACCTGAAAGGAGGTTTTAGGGATCACAGAATCATAGAATCGCCTAGGTTGGAAGGGACCTTTCAGATCATCTAGCCCAGCCGTCAACCTAACTCTGACAAAAAACCATCTCTAAACCCTATCTCTAAGCACTATGTCTATCCACCTTTTAAATACCTCCAGGGATGGTGCCTCAACCACTTTCCCGGGCTGCCTGCTCCAATGCTGCGTAAAAATTTTTCCTAATATCCAATCTAAACCTCCCCTGGTGCAACATGAGGCCTTTTCCTCTTGTTCTGTTGCCTGTTACCTGGGAGAAGAGACTTGTGGTTTTGGCCACATTGTCCAATGGCCGGCAAGAGATGTTCCCCCGCAGCCTCTCGTGCATGGGGAGGAGGGGGAGAGAAAAAGAGACATTTACGAGTTACGAAGAAACTAAACTACTTTAATAAAATATTAAGAATAAAATAAAAAGGAAAATACTGAAATAGATACGCTATATACAAAACTGCATTAAGCTCCCAGGAGGACGTCACCGGCAGGCACTGGGGAAGACCCAGACTGGACTTAGTGACGAGCAGGACCCCAGAAGACCACCAATGGACATGGATGCGCATGCCTCAAGGACATTTACATATAGTAATGAGTTCTAGGTAATAATAGGAATGTGTTAATAATTTCTGGGAAATGTAATTAAGATGTATATTCCGCTTGCTTCTAACCTTTGTAGTTGAGCAACCCAGCTTGCACATTAGGCGAAGGGGTTCCTGGTCCGCCCAGCGCTGCAATAAAGAATGCCTGCTTTCTAACACTCCAAAATTGAGTCTTCGAGAGTCCTTAATCGTGGGCTTACGGTATCGCCACCGCTGGTGCAGCCACTCTCCACCCCTCCCGGCACCCCAAGCGTGCCTGGGGGAGGTACTCAACGGAGCGTGAACAAAGGATTAGATATATAAGAAAGCCAAGTTTGTAATAAAGAGAGAGCTTAACTTAACTCTTCAAGGAGAGTCTTGTCGTTTGTCCGTCCCGACTGAAACGGCAGGCTACACATTTAGCAAAGCTACCTGGCTAGACAACACCAGGGGAACTACCAGTTGAGCTGGCCCTGCCCAGACAAAACTTCCACGGCCCGTAGAAGGGGATAAAGTCCCCGTAGGGCACATGAAGAATATGTCAGGGAAGACAGTCGGGGTTAGTCCTGCCTCAGGCAAAGGCAAACCCACCCGTGGGAGTGCTTTTGCCCAAGGACCTGGGTGTGCTTGGTGGGTGATGCGGAACGATGGGGAAGTCCGATGTGCACCTCATGGGGATCTGATTTTGGGCGAGAATAGCCAAGGAATCAAATTGCATGATGTTAATTGCTAAGTAACCCTGCCACTGTGTCCTTATTACTCTAATTGCTATCGGTGGTACTACAGTAAGAATCACCCAAGTTAAGGACAGATGGACTTGCGTGAAAAAACGAGTAAAGCGCAGCGATGATGGGATCAGAACTGA
Source organism: Larus michahellis (assembly GCF_964199755.1). Taxonomy (NCBI): domain Eukaryota; kingdom Metazoa; phylum Chordata; class Aves; order Charadriiformes; family Laridae; genus Larus; species Larus michahellis. The sequence goes on from NC_133930.1 coordinate 82,852,927, forward strand.
CCTCAGCAGCTGGTGCCCAGCACCTTCGTCAAGATCTGTCAAGATCTTCGTCAAGATTGTCACAACAGTCCAGCCCCACACAGCACCTCACCTGCCCTGAGAGACCGTTCTGACAGATGGAGCCCAAAGCCGTGCATTAAATCACAGAACCATAGAATCATTTAGGTAGGAAAAGACCCTTGGGATCACCGAGTCCAACCATCAACTCCACTCTACAAAGTTCTCCCTTACACCATATCCCTCAACACCACATCTAAACGACTCTTAAACACATTCCGGGATGGTGACTCCACCACCTCCCTGGGCAGCCTATTCCAGTGTCTGACCACGCTTTCTGTGAAGAATTTTTCCCTTATGTCCAGCCTAAGCCTACCCTGTTGCAGCTTGAAGCCATTCCCTCTTGTTCTATCGCCAATTACCTGTGAGAAGAGACCAGCACCAACCTCTCTACAATGGCCTTTCAAGTAGTTGTAGAGAGTGATGAGGTCTCCCCTCAGCCTCCTCTTCCTCAAACTAAACCCTCCCAGCTCCTTCAATCGCTCCTCATCAGATTTATTCTCCAGGCCCTTCACCAGCTTCGTTGCCCTCCTCTGCACTCGCTCCAGCACCTCGAGATCTCTCTCGTGTTGAGGTGCCCCGAACTGGACACAATACTCAAGGGGTGGCCTCACCAGTGCTGAGTACAGGGGGACAATCACCTCCCTCCTCCTGCTGGTCACACTATTTCTAATACAAGCCAGGAGGCCATTGGCCCTCTTGGCCACCTGGGCACACTGCTGGCTCATGTTCAGCCGCTTGTCAATTAGAACCCCCAGCTCCTTTTCTGCCAGGCAGCTCTCCAGCCACACTGCCCCAAGCCTGCAGCGATGCATGGGGTTCTTGTGGCCCAAGTGCAGGACCCGGCACTTGGCCTTGGTGAAGCTCATACCGTTAGCATTGGCCCATCGGTCCAATCTATCCAAGTCTCTCTGTAGAGCCTCCCTATCCTCACGGAGATCAACACTCCCGCTTAGCTTCGCGTCCTCTGCAAACTTGCTGATGATACACTCCATGTCCTTATCAAGGTCATCGACACAGATGTTGAACAGAAATGGTCCCAACACCGAGCCCTGAGGGACACCACTTGTGACCGGCCGCCCGCTGGATTTAACTCCATTGACCACCACTCTTGGGGACCGCCCAGCCAGCCAGTGCTTGATCCAGCCGATCGTATGCTCATCCAGGCCACGAGCCGCCAGTTTTTCCATGAGAATTCTATGGGGGACAGTGTCAAATGCTTTTCGAAAGTCTAGGTAGACAATGCCCACAGCCTTTCCCTCATCCAATAATCGGGTCATCCTGTCATGGAAGGAGATCAGGTTCGTCAGGCAGGACCTGCCTTTCCTAAACCCATGCTGACTGGGCCTGATCCCCTGCTTGTCCATTATATGACTTGTAATGGCACTCAAGATGGTCTGCTCCATGAGCTTCCCTGCTAGCGAGGTCAGACTGACAGGCCTATAGTTTCCCGGATCCTCCTTTCTGCCTTTTTTGTAGACGGGCGCTACGTTTGCTACCCTCCAGTCCATTGGGACCTCCCCAGTTAGCCATGACTTCAGGTAGATCATGGAAAGTGGCTTGGCGAGCACGTCTGCCAACTCTTTCAGCACTCTTGGATGTAACCCACCCGGTCCCATAGACTTGTGCGCATCCAAGCGGCGTAGCAGGTCGTAGATCACTTCCTCTTTCATTGCGATGACCTCCTTCAGCTTCCCCTCCCTGTCTCCTAGCTCACGAGGCTGGGTGCCCAGGGAACAGCTCGTTCCACTGCTAAAGACTGAGGCAAAGTAGGCATTGAGCACCTCAGCCTTTTCCTCATCCTTTGTGACTCTGTTTCCCTCTGCATCCAATAAGGGAGGGAGATTTTCCCTAATCCTCCTTTTGTTGTTAATGAATTTATAGAAACAGTTTTTGTTATCCTTAACAGCTGTAGCTAGGTTGAGCTCTAGCTGCGCTTTGGCTCTCCTAATTTTCTCCCTGCACAGCTTCGCTATATCCTTATAGTCTTCATGAGAGACCTGGCCCCTCTTCCAGAGGTCATAGACTCTCCTTTTGTTCTTGAGGTCCAGCCAAAGGTCCCTACTTAGCCAGGCCGGTCTCCTTCCCCGCCTACTTGTTTTTCGGCACACAGGGACAGCCTCCTGCTGTGCCTTTAAGACTTCTCTCTTGAAGTATGTCCAGCCTTCCTGGGCTTCTATATCCTTCAGGGCAGCCTCCCAAGGGATTTTCTCCAGCAGTCTTCTCAACGGGTCAAAATTTGCCCCCCGGAAGTCTAGGGCGGCACTTTTGCTAACCCCTCTCCTTGTTTCCCCGAGAATCAGAAATTCGATCATCTCACGATCCCTGTGCCCTAGATGGCCACCAGCCTTTACTTCCCCCACAAGATCTTCCCTGTTCACGAGAAGCAGGTCCAGGAGGGCACCTTCCCTCGTCGGCTCGCTTACCAGCTGTGTGAGGAAGTTATCTTCCACACATTCCAGGATCCTCCTGGATTGCTCCCTCTCTGCTGTGTTGTATTGCCAGCAGAGACCCGGGAGGTTCAAGTCCCCCACAAGAACAACGGCAAGTGACTGCGAGATTTCCCCCAGCTGCTTACAGAAAGCTTCCTCCGCCTCACTGCTTCGGTCGGGAGGTCTGTAGCAGACTCCCACAGCGATAGCGGCTTTATCGGCCCTTAACCTCATCCAAACGCTCTCCACCCCATCATCAGTATACTTGATTTCCGAGCTCTCATAGCATTCTCTAATATACAGGGCCACTCCTCCGCCTCTCCTTGCCTGTCTGTCCTTCCTGAAGAGCTTGTCGCCATCGCTTGTGGCACTCCAGTTGTGTGAGGCATCCCACCACGTTTCTGTGATAGCCACTAGGTCATAGTTTCCCTGGTGCATCATGGCTTCAAGCTCCCCCTGTTTGTTGCGCATACTGCGTGCATTGGTATAGAAGCACTTCAGATGTGCCAATGACTCCAGCACCCTTTTGTGAGTGTGGGCCCCATTTCCCACCAGACCCCTCTCAGGTGCTTCCATGATTTCTAAAGGTCTCTCCCTTCTCTCAAATGAAATGGCAGAGGGAGAGTCCTCGCTAGCCCACCATCCTTCAAGCCCTGGCATGCCTCCCTTGGGTTTATCCCTGACAGGCCCAGTTATCTCCCCTTCCCCCCTCATGTCTACTTTAAAGCCCTGTCAACGAGCCTTGCGAACTCCTGACCCAAAATTCTTTTCCCCGTCTGAGACAGGTGCCTTCCACCTGCCACCAGCAGGTCAGGTGACTCATATAGCAGCCTGTGATCAAAGAACCCAAAGCCCTGCCGATAACACCAGTCCCGGAGCCACGAGTTGACCTTTTGCCTCTTCCTGTTAATTTCCTCATTCACGATTGCCACTGAAGGGATGGAGGAGAATACAACTTGTGTTCCTGATCCCTCAAGCCGCCGCCCCAAGGCTCAAAAATCTCTTTTAATTGATTTTGGGCTCCTTCTACCCACTTCATCACTACCCACCTGAAATACTAAGAGGGGGTAATAGTCAGAGGAGTTTACTAGGGCCGGAAGTTTGTCCAACTCATCCCTGACCCGTGCCCCAGGGAGGCAGCAGACTTCCCTGTGGAGTGGGTCTGGACGGCACATTGGCCCCTCCGCCCCCCTCAATAGAGAGTCACCCACAACAATGGCCCCTCTGCTTTTCCTTTTGGAGCCAGTTGTGATGCTGGGTCCGTGGCGACTTGGTCTTTCTGACATTTCTGGCCTGGGTGTATCATCCTCCTCTCCAACAGCCAGCTCCTCCTGCAGGGCTTCCTATCTGTTCTGCAAGGGTAACTGGGAAGGTGGGAGGGGCCGGGAGGGGATTCGCCCGCTTCCCCGAGCAGGGACCTGTTTCCATTCCCCCTCTTCTCTGCCATGCCCTCCTATTGCCTGGTGACGAGAGGGGAGGGGATCCTCTGACTTGTGTGGGGCCTCACCCTCTTCCCTTTCTCTCAGGGAGCGGGTCCACCGGTCCCTCTCCCTCTCGCGTTCTCTGATACTCCTCAACCTTTCCACTTCCTCCTTCAGCTCAGCCACCAGAATGAGCAGATCATTCACCTGTTCACATCTGACACAGGTGTTGTCTCCGCTGCCCTCCATCGCGAGTGCCAGGCTCCGGCACTCTTTGCAGCCAGAGGCCTGGAGGCCCATATGTTTGTGCGGGGCCCCTGTCTGGGTGCCCACAGTATTTTTAACAGCAGCCTTCGACCGGGTAGCAACCGCGGCTGGATCTCTACACACAAGCGAGACCTTGTGAGTCAACGGTCAGTTGGGGTGAGCACTGGTTGCTCTGTAGCCAGGGACTAGTCCCTGCCCTCCCGGAGGCTTCCTATAACCTGGTGGCTTGATCAACCGGGGGAGGTGCTGTCACTGCCCTCAGGCTCACTCAGCAGCCCGCCCACCAGCTGACAGCCCTCAGCACAGGCCGAGGCCTTTTGCCGGCTTCCAAAAGCCCCCCAAAGAGCTTTTTGGTGGCCCTTTTCGCTGCAGATCCCTTCCCCAGCGCAGTCTTACCTGCCCTGAAGCTGGTCTCCGCGGCAATGGGACTCAAGGAACTCAAGGGACATTTTAGAGGGATGGATGATAGACTAAGGGCATTATATCTGTATGAATATATATGTAGACATATATAAGCTTTAATTAACACACTCCTATCTAACGCTTGGCCAATCCATAGAGCATTATATGGATGTGGCCACGTGTAGTGCCTCTGGCCTTCTTGTGGGGCTGCCACCAGTGCTGCGGCCACTCTCCACCCCTCCCGGCGCCGCTCTGCCCAGCGGGTGGTAGAGAAGCAACCGGCTCCGACATGGCGGACTTCGTAGCCGGACAGCCCCGATGCGGCCCCTCCAGCTGTCGGGGGGTGGCGGGGCTCTGCACAGTGTGAGGGCGGCCTGGCAGAGTAGGTCCCCATGGGTGTTTGAGGGGGAGCAGGGCAGTGCAGGACGGGCAAGAAGAGCTCAAACACCACGTGAAGTTCCACCGTCTTTTTATTAAAGGCTGAGAGACACAGGCAGGCTAGTTGTGCTCCTCCTCCTCCTCCTCCATCGCCCCCAAAGCTGGGACCACAGCGCTTGCAGGCGGAATCTGGAGGGAGGCTTTTCCACCACAGCCTTCACGTTCAGCAGGGTTTGAGCCGCCAGGGAAGAGACCCACAGGCTGCTGTCGCTTGCCGCGCCTTCAAGAGCTGGGGCAGAAAGGAAGAGAGGCGAGGTCAGAGCCCAGATCTGCAGAGAGCTCCGGAGCCCCTGCGGCCAGGGCCCCTCGTGCCCTGCCCCAGCTCTTCCCAAGGCCAGGAGGGAGCCAGAGGCGCTGGCATGAGCCACAAGGTGCTGGCCAGCAATGCCCCACAAGCCCTCCCTGGCCAGGGCAGGGACCGGAGCTCCCTACCAGGGGCTCTCCTGCTCCCTGCCAGCCCCGGCACACACCCCGCTGCCCTCGCTCACCGTCGTAGATGACCTGGAGCTCCTCCTGGCGCACATCCCTCAGCTGCCGCCCGGCGAGCCCTAGGCACACACAGCCCGTCACAGACCCCACTGGCCTGCCCGCCCCAGCAGCCCAACTCCCCCCCACCGGCCCCACGGGCCTGGCCACGCGCCCTCCTGCCCTCGGGCCCGGCTGAGCCCAGGCCAGTGCCCTGAGGGTGAAGCCCAAGGCGGCGGCCACGGACCCCGCAAGGCTGCCAGCAGCTGCCCCTGCGTGGGCAGGGGTGGGAGAGGGCGGCAGGAAGCCCCGTGGGCGCCCGGCCCCGCATCGGGCAGTCGGGGCTCTGCAGGCTCCCGGTGCATTCGGCAGCAGCCGTGGCTGGGGCTCAGCTGCCGCAGGGCAGGGAGGGACCCCCGGCCGGGTTGTGGCTCACCGATGAACCTGACGGCTGCCTCGCGCAAGGGCTGCTGTGGGCTCCGCAGGTAGAGCAGGCTCTGCCACAGGTACTCCTCCGCTCTGCCTCTGCCCTCCGCCAGCTGGAGAGAGCAGGAGGGGACAGGGTTGGCCCAGAGCCTCCCCCTGTGCCCGGGGCTGGCCTTTCCTGCCTTCCCCTGCCCGCGCCCCCAGGACGCCGCAGTAGGCAGGGGCCCAGCTGCCAGCCCCACGCGCTGGGTGCTGGGAGAGAGGGGCTTCTCCAGGCTGGCTGTGGGGCTTCGAGGCTGCCCTTACCAGGCACTTGCCGATCCGCCATGGCTGCTTTGTCTCCAGCAGCTTCCTGATCTGCCTCCGCTTCAGGAACTTGGCAGCTCCCAGGAGGGCTTCCCAGGAGGCCTGCAGAGCAGCAGAGAGTGGGAGATGGCACCGCCGCTCAGGGGACAGGACCTGGGGGTCCCTGTGCAGCGCAGGGGGCCAGCAAGGGTTGTGGGTCCAAGCCCTGGCCTCAGGCATCTGCAGGCGCCCCTGGGAAGCCCAGGGGAGCTCCAGGCCTTAGGTGTTAGGGTGGCCGCGCCCTGCTGCTCTGCTCTGCTGCATCGAGCAGGGCAGGGGTAGGACATGTCCCTGCCCACCTCCTCAGCTGCTGCCAGCTGGGAGGGGCTCGGAGCCCTCCTCAGGGCCCCAGCTGCAGCACCTTCAAAGGGCTTAGAAATCCCCACCTGAGCCACGCTGTGGTCCTTGTCATGCAGGTGGAAGAACAGGGGCATCAGGATCCTCTGCACATCCTTCTGCATATGTTCTTTGTGGGTGCTGCCTGCAACCTCCATCGCATCTGCGCAGAGGAGGATGGAGCACTTTCGCACGTAGCTGGACTCCTAGGAGGAGAGAAGGAAGAGGGGAGGACCTCCGTCCTGGCTCCTCCAAGCCGACGGTGAGGGGACAAATGCTTGTGGCTCTCCTTTTGCAGTGAGGAGAAGGACTCACGGGCCAGTGGGCATGCGCGCACAGAGGGACGCACCACCCCAGACCGGCACGCATGCCCCCCCCGGCATGCTAACCATGCCTCCGCTCTCCCAACGCCTTACGTTTTCAAAGAGGGGCGGAAGCATCCTGACCAGCTGCGGAGCGATGGGGACAGCCAGGTGGAGCACGTTGCTGAGGGCAGTCAGGGCTGCTGTCCTGACGTCGCAGTCGCTGTCCTGCAGTAGCTGCACGACCTCTGGCAGCAGGTCTTGCAGCGTTCCCACCTACGAGAAACATACCCTTTTGTTATGCGATGCAATCGAGGAGCACACCGCTAAAGCCACGCTGCGTGTCGAGGTTGCAGGGCCGGTCAGGCGGAGATCTCTCCATGTGCGGCTCAGCCCAGGGCCGGGCCTGAAGTGGTGACGGGCCACTGAACGGGGCAGCGGGGGGAGCAGGCAGTGGTCCCGCCGCTCCCGATTCCTGGCAAAGCCCGAGCAAGTCGCTGCACGCTCCGCACCTGCAGCCCAGCCCCAGGCGGACACCCACACTGTGCCTGGCTGCCCCTGCCCACCTGGTCCTGTCTCCTGGACAGCGTGACCAGGCTTCTGACTACCAGCCTGCGCAGCACCACGTTCTTGCTCTTCATGTGGGACTCCAGGATGTCCAGGAACTGGCCGTGGACGTGCTCACAATCGGTGTAATCCAGGAGCTGAAACGCAATTGGCAGCAGAGTGAGAGCCCAGCACAGGCAGCAGAGCTCCCGGACGGCTCGGGGCAAGGCACCGGGGCCGGTCACAGCCCAGGCGGGAGGCAGCAGGGTCCACAGAGGGCCCTCGCCGCCTCCCCTCAGCCCTCTGTCCACGCAGGCAGCCCGGCTTGCCCCCGCCTGCCCTCAGAGAGGCAGCGCGTGCCAGCAGGCCCACCTCCACGAAGACCGTCATGGCGCCAACGTCCTGCACGGCCTGACGCTGCAAGAGGCTGTTGACCGCCTGCTCAGACGCAGTGATGCAGCAGAACGGTTCTTGACGCCGCAGCACCCTGGCCGGGGGAAGAAGGCGTTGGCAGCCCCGAGCTGGGCAGGCAACCTCTCTGGGACTGCGCTGCCAGCTGGGGGGCAGCTTGTGTGCCCGGCCTTGGCTGCTCACGCTCCACCACCCACCAGGACGGGGATCGTACAGGCGGCCCTTCACCACCAGGGGAGAAACGGCCGGGCAGGCAAGGAGGGCTGAGCAGGCTCTCACCTAGCCAGCACGGCGACACCGCTGTGGTAGGTCTCGGCGCTCGTGAGCATGTCCCAGGCACCCTGCCTCCCGATGTCTTCGACCAGTGAGGCACCACCCAGGCACTGGAAGAGAGCTTGCATGGCGCTCACTGCGCTCCTGCAGGCAGAGCAAAGCGTGGTCACACGTGGAGCCCCAGTCCCGGCTTCGGCTCCGGGCCCAGGGAGAGCCCAGGGACGGGGATGGAGCACCCGAGGAGTGCTGGAGCACCTGAGCAATGGAGGATGGTTGGGTGTCCTGCTCGCACTGCAAGAGCGGCAGCAGCCCATCTGTGGGCTGTGCAGGCTGTGTGAGATCTGGAAGAGCACTTCCATGAAGAGCCGGCTAAGAAGCAAATGCACGGTCCGTCGGCTGGAGGGCTCCAGGAAGATCTCGTGCATGGCACGGGCCACCTGCAGAAACAGCCCAGCACGGCTCTCACTGGAGTCGTGTCCCTGCGGCACAGCCTGCTCTGGCCAGCAGCCACCCTGCCCCGGGCTTCCCCGCTGCCGAGCCGGCTGGAGGCGGCGGGCGGGGAGCGGGGCCGCCGAGGGCAGCAGGGCCAGGGCAGGCGGCCTGCCTGCACGCCGTGGGGCCGAGCGGCACGCGCTGCCCTGCTCGGCTGTGGCCCGAGGGCCCTGGGCCAGGTGCCCCGGGGAGGGCCGGCTTTGGGGGCGGATGGAGAGGGCCAGAGGGGCTGGAGAGGGGCGTGCAGCCCCGGGCAGGATGGACCAAGCCTTGTCCAGACACTCACGGCCAGGAAACATTGGCAGCTGTAGATTTTCTTGCTGCTGCACTGGATGGTGAATTGTTGATTGACCTGCAGCAGCGCCCACAGCACCGTGTTCCCGAGGCTGCGCTCACAGGCCAGCATGTTCCACATGGCCCTGGCAGTCCTGCAGAGCCAGAGCACACTGTCAGCGGGGCCACCTCGGCCACCACCTCTTCTGCTTGCTCAGGCCCCGGAGGTCCCGAGCTGCCCCCGAGGCTGTCGCGCCACGTACCCGTCACAGTGCGGGGAAACCTTCAGCAGGCCAGTGACCACCTCCTGAGGGCTGAAGGTGGCCACTCGGAGAAGGGTCCTCCTCAGGATGTCCTGGAGTGGCTCCTGGCTGATGCAGGCCAGCTGCCTGTGCATGGCCTCCACGAGCTCCTCCACCTGTCGGAGGCAGTGGGCTGGAGCGGGCTGGAGCACAGCCATGGCCCCCCTGCCACCAAGAACTGCTTCCCTCGCGCCGCCCTTCGCTGGCCTCAAAGCCTGCCCGTTGGGCGCTCCGAGCCCTGGCCTCGGGGCGGGGGGAACGGCCCCTGCAGGGCACGCGCACAGGGCAAGCCGGCTGCACGCTGCCTACCTTGGTCAGCCGCAGGTCGAAGCCTTTCAAGACGTGCTCCACAATCTTGGCAACCAGCTGGGTGTCAGAGACCCTTGGGTCTGCCATGTTTGTGAAGACGGCGAGGAGGAAGTCGCTCCTCTCGGGTGGGAGGAAGGCTCTGCCAAATGTCTGAGGGAGAGAGGGAGGGAAAAGGTGTCACACTGAGTGCCCTGGTGGCGGGCACTGCTGGCTCTGCCGGCAAGCAGAGCTCGCCGGTGGCCAGGACGGCCGGAGCTGCGGCGGTGATGCTGGGCTAAAGCTTTGGACTACTCCAAAGCGGTGGCTCCCCACAGCCCGAGGGGTGGGAGCCTGTGCCATCGCCCGCCGTGGCTGATGCACTGGTTCGTCTCAGCCTCCTGCCAGCGCCATGGCCAAGACCCCCAGGAAGGGAGGAATTTGTTACCATCCCGCTGTCAATGGCTTCCTTGGGCCAGAAGGTGCTGATGCCTTCCCGATCCCGTTCTATGGCCGGGTCCACGAGTGCTGCGTGGGAGGCTGGGCAGGAGGGAAAAGACAGCGTGAGCGGCAGGAAGAAGGCAGAGCTGGGGCAGCAGGTGAGGGCATGAAGGAGAGCTCTGTGCCTGGCTCTCTGTTCTGTGGGGAGCTGGAGAAGTGGCAGGGTGGCAGGCAAGGAGGGGAAACCGCCTCTTAGGCTGCGTAAGGGCAGGAGCGTGGGGACTGGCTTTCTGCTCGGGGGCAGGAGGAGAGAAGGCCGGGCACGCTGCTGCCACAGGCTCTCCAGCCCAAGGGTTCTCGGGACAGGCCGCAGGCTGCCGCTCCAAGGCGGGCTGCCTGGGCCCGGGGCTTGGTGCGGCACGGCTGCTGCCCTGCTCCAGCCTGGGAGGAGTTTGCTGCCCCTGCCTCTAGCAGAGGAGGGGGGGCCGAGGTGGCGCGGCGCCATGCCCGGGCCCCTGTGGCTGGAAGGCCCCAGCCCGCCCCAGCTTCTCTTACCATGTCGCAGCAGAATGAACCTGTGGAAGAGGCACAGGGCCTGCCCAGCCCCCCAGCTGATCTCCTGGTCCTCCTCGGCATAGCACAGGGTGAGCAGCCCTAGCGCCTGCCCCAGGAATGGCACAGGCTTCTTCAGGTAGAAGAAGGGGCTGATGCCTTTGCAGGCCAAGTTGTGTGGCTCGTCCTGTGGCAGAGAGAACGGAGCAGTAGGCGGAGCTCTGGAGGGCTCTGCCCCGCGCTGCACCCCATGGAGAGCCAGCCTGCGGCAGCCGCCTCGGGGCGAGCAGCGTGCTGGGCAGAAGCCCGGGGGAGGCAGGGAGGCAGGGAGAGAGGGAGGGCTGCCAGGGCTGGGCCTGCAAAATGCTCCCGTGCCCTGGGACGGAGCTGGCTGCCGAGAACAAAGGCACGGGAGGGAGCGGCTCCAGGAGAGAGGGTCCAAGATGCTGGCGCAGGGCCGAGCCTTCCCAATCCCAATCCCCTGCTCCACAGCCAGGCTTCCCTCGCAGGGAGCCCAGCGCTACCGGCTACGCTGGGGCAGCAGGACGGGGCGAGGGGTGCCAAGAGGTCGCAGGCAGGCCCCCTACCTCCAGCATGGTTTCAGGTCTCAAGTGCTGGCTCAGGCTTACAATCCTCCCCACAGCCCTCCGGCGTCTGGTCACCTCCGGGGATGTCGTGAGGGACAGCAGGACCTGGGAAGGCAAAAGCCGATGGTCGACCTTGGGAAATGACGGCAGCTCCCAGAGCGGTGGTTCTACCAAGCACCTGCTGGGTTTACGCAGCGTGCTGCCGAGGCTTGCCCTGCACGGGAGGAAGCCTGGACTGGGGTCCAGCCACCTCGCAACCTCGGGGACCGTTGCCAACAGCTGGTGACCTGCGGCAGTCAGGGAGGTAGCCGGATGCCATGCCCCCAGCCACCTCTGCCCCTTCCCTCACGCTCCTCCAGAAACGGCCGCACGTCCCCTCTGTGGGAGGACAGGAACCTCCACGGGGACCTGCCCCAGGGAGGTGCCAGCACCTCTGCCTCCGCAGCTTCGGGGCTGGGCTGCCCTTGCACCATGGCCACGTCCCAGCAGCTCTCTGCCCTGCTGCCTTCTGGGGAGGAGAGCGGGCACGGGGCGGGTGGCGAGGGCGGTGGCTCAGCAGTGCCAGCTGCCAGAGCAGGGGAGCGGGGAAAGGCACTCAGACTCCTTCCGCTGCTCCAGTTCCGGGCTGGGCTGTGCACGCTCCAGAAGGTCGCCCCTCTTTGGGGTAGGGCAAGGAAGAGACCCCGAGAGCCCCGCTCCTGGCAGATGCCTGACTCCTGGCAGATGCCTGACCTGCAAGATCATGTCCACTCTCTGGACGCTGGAACTCAGCGAAGCTTCATGCGTCACCACCTCCAGCATCCTGTCCAGTGTTTTCAAGATCTGTAAGGGGATAGAGCGGGTGGCCCACTTGCCCCGGCCCTTCTTCCTTGCAGGGAGCTGGCTTGCATTCCTTCCACCTGAGGCGGCCTGCAGCTGCCCTCTGCGCCTGGGAGCGGCCTCAGGCTCTCCCTGCTCTTGCTTCTTCACCTGTCATCTTCCCGCAGCCAAAGCCAGCTAGGAAAACGTGCGCAGGGACTGAGCGGCAGGCTTTCCGTAGCTCAGCCCGCGCTTACCTGAGCATCCAAAGAAGCACGTTGGCTGTCCCTCTGTGCTGGGTCAAGACAGCAGATGTCGTGGATGCAGGGGCGGAGCTGCTCGTACAGCAGGCCTTCAGGCACGTTGCTGCAAGGAGAGGGGTGTTGCTTGGATGCCAGGGCTTCCAGGTCAGGAGGGTGGCTGCAGGCGTCGGGGCTGGCAGTCGCCAGGGTGCTACCCGTAAGAGGCGGGGAAGGGATGCCTGGAGGCATCTGCTCCCTCCCCGGTGCTGCTGAGGCAGGGACAGAGGGCAGTCCTGGCCGGTGGAGCCCGAACCCCTTTCCACCTCCTGCCTCTCCCACCTCGGGAAAAGCCAAGAGGCGGCGGGGAGCCCCTGAGCAGCCCCCGCCCTGCCCCCTGGCCCAGCCATGGGCCAAGCGTGAGGGAGAGCAGAGGCCCAACGGCAGAGGTGCCAGGGTCCTGCCAGGATGGGAGACGCCTGCTGCCATCAGGCCCACGCTGTGGGGGGCTCCGGCCTGGCCAGGGTCTGGGGCAGGTACCTCATTGCTGCGATGGCAAGCATGGCTTGCTGCCACATCACGGCATCCATGCTGCGAGGGGACTCCTTTTTCCACAGGACCTGGAGAGGGAGAGCACGGGCAGGATGGGGCAGGGAAGCTGCCAGTTGCCGGCACCAGTCTGCAGGGCGGGCAGAGCCCCGCCGCCCCCAGGCCGGCACTGGCCCCAGAGCGGCCCCTTGCCCGGCACTGGCCCCGTGGCAGGCAGGGCTGTGCCCAGGGAGGCCCGTCTCGCCCTCCCCTGTGCCCAGGGGCCCGAGTGCTCTCCTTCCCGCTGGGCCGGCGCTCGGCCAGCGTTGCCCCCCTCCCTCAGCCCCACTGGGTGCCCTCACCTCCATTTTCTCCACCAGCTTACACGCCGATGTGAAGTCGGGCTGGTACCTGCCTCGCAGCCAGGCTGTGCAGAGCGTGCGGATGGAGGCCAGGAACCTCAGCTTGGAGGCCTCATCCTGACGGCCAGGGAGCAGAGAGACAGAGAGGGAGGGTGAGGGGCAGAGCAGGGCCAGCAGGAGCGGGGCCTCGAGGGGTGCAGCCATGGTGCAGGGGGCCGGCGGGGGAGCAGCCCTGCACAGGCAGCAGTCCCCCTAGGGCCCGCGCGCAGGCAGCAGGCACGGCAGCACGCGGCCGGCAGCCGCGGGCAGAGCCTGCCTGGCAAAGGCTGCAGTTACCCTTTGGGTGCCGTCGAGGAAGGCCAAGATGTAGTCGTGGGCTTCCTCGTCCTTGCCCTCCAGCCAGTAGCTGGAGGCAGAAGCAGCTCCACCTGTTGAAGAACAAGGGTGGGGAGAGATGTAGGCAGCAGGGCAGGGAGAGGGAAGAGAGGGGCCCTCTCTCCAGCCCTGTGCTCGCTGCCCTGCCCCCAGCAAGCCCTGGCCCAGGGTGCTGATGCCCCGTCTCCCCCGGGGTGGTGCTGGCAGCAGGGCGGGAGAGGTCCCAGCCCGGCGGTACGGCTGCCTCCTGCCAGCCCAGCGGCCTCTCCCTGCCCTGCTCTCTGCCCCGAGGCTGGAGGTGGTCCCCTGGCATCCTCTCGCTACCCACTCATGGCGGGGGTGCTGGGGCTCTTCTCCTCCTCCGCTTGGACGACGACGACGGGGCTGGCGCGGTCCCAGTCCTCACTCTGCAGCTGGCGTTGCCTGGGGCTTTCTGACCGCTGATGGTCCTCGGTGGCCAGCCCGGCCCTTTCATCCTCTGCCGCCTCTGGTGCAGGGCTGCTCTGAGGGCAACCGCTCGCCGTCCTGCGGGACAGAGGACAGAGGTGAGGGTGGGGAGGGGGCTGCCCAGGGCAAGCGGCCCCAGCCTGGTGCGGCCTGGCCAGAGGAGGGAGGAGGTGGCTGGCAGGGACAGGGGGAACTCCTGCAGGATGCCGTTTTCCAGCGGGCAGTCCCCCCTCGCCCACCCGGCCCTGGCGGCGGCTCTCCTGCCCCCAGCCCCTCCGCAAGGGCCGCCGGGCCCAGACGCCCTGGGGTCCCTGTGGCCCTGGCCCGGCCCAGCCCCGCGCTCTTACCCGCTGTGGACGGTGGAGCTTTGGGGAGACACCCTGGCCCCGTGGAGCTGCTCTGTCAGGTATAGTCGCAGGAAAATACGCGTTCTGCGCACACGCTTTCCTGCAGGTGCCGGATCGCTCATGTCCGCTTCTCACGAGAGTCCGGGACACTGTGGGGCTGCCGTGCACGTGCTGCTGGACATCACCAGCTGTCACATGGGTAGGTTACTAAGGCCCCCTTGTGACCCGCCACCCCAGCCGGGAGGGGCAGCCCGTCCTGTCCCCCACTGTGACCCGGGCTCTCCCGGGGGAGTCAGCCTGCCGCCGGCTCTGGCTGCAGCCTGTGGTCCCTCTGCGCGCGTCCCCTGCCACAGGCGGGACTCCCCAGCCCCTTTGGCTGGAAGCCTGAACCCTGGCTGTGCCGTCATAGAATCACAGAATCGTTTGGCTTGGAAAAGACCCTAGAGATCATCGAGTCCAAGCATTATCCCAGCACTGCCAAGTTACCACTAAATCATGTCCCTCATCACTGCATCTACTCGTCTTTTAAATACCTCCAGGGATGGCAACGCCACCACTTCCCTGGGCAGCCGGTTCCAACGCTTGACAACCTTTTCTGTGAAGAAATTGTTCCTAACAGCCTATCTAAACCTCCCCTGCACAACTTGAGGCCATTTCCTCTTGTCTTATCACTTCCTAAGCGGGAGAAGAGACCGACCCCCCCTGGCTACCCCCTCCTTTCAGGGAGCTGTAGAGAGCGAGAAGGTCTCCCCTCAGCCTCCTTTCCTCCAGGCTGAACAACCCCTGCTCCCTCAGCCGCTCCTTGCAAGACTTATGCTCCAGAGCCCGCACCAGCTTCCTTGCCCTTCTCTGGACACGCTCCAGCACCTCAGTGTCTCGCTTGTAGTGGGTGTTGACAACGGAGCAATGCACTTCGCTCCCAAGGGAAAAGCAGCAAAATGCTTATTGTTCTAAAAAAGCCATTTAATGAAGTTTGGTAGTCAACGCCACAGTGGAATAACAAGACTCGATGGCAAGGCACACTGGGTTCTGTACTGTCTCGAGGACGGGATCAGAGAGAACTGTCAAGGAGACCCTCCCATTGAGTCAAGGTGCAGAGAGGACGCCCTGGCTTTCTAAACTCCTTCTCAGAGGGGAGTCTAGGTGCGGCTGGATCCAATCCCAGTCCCGGGCTTGGTCAACACTTTATGCCTAAGGGATTGTATACACAGTCTTTCCCTCTTCGCCACCTGAAAAGTGGGTCACCTTTTCGTAGAAGGAGATCTGGTTTGTCAAGCAGGACCTGCCTTTCGTGAACCCACGCTGACTGGGCCTGACCGCCTGGTTGTCCTGCATGTGCCGTATGATGGCACGCAAGGTGCTCTGCAATTGAATGCGTAGAAAGAACGCGTGAACGGAGCGTGAACCAAAGATTAGATACATAAGAAAGCCAAGTTTGTAATAAAGAGAGAGCTTAACTGAACTCTTCAAGGAGAGTCTTGTCGTCTGTCCATCCCGACTGAAATGACAATTGGTGACCCCGACGTGATACTGAGGAAGAAGACGACTGGCAATAGTCGTGGGGATGGAGCCCAGTGAAGCTGAAGACAGCGGGCAGAGCTGTTGACGGATCCGGATCATATTTAAGAAGACACCTGTAGCAGGTGAGCCACTGGGGACATGGGAGAGAAGTTAACTAAGGAAGAGCAGACTCTACTCTCCACATGGACGCTGCTGTTGAAGCAGCAGGGTGTCATCCTCCCTGAAGAGACTTTGCGAAAAATGCTATTGTGGGGAAAGGAACAGGGAGTAGAAGTAACGTTGGTTACGGCATTTAGTGTAACGCAATGGACGAACCTAGGGCAGACATTATTTGAGGAAACTACGCGTGGCTCAAAAACGGTTATTGAACTGTTAACAACGTGGCGACTTTTGTTAGAGACATTAAAGAACTTTAAGGAGCAGAAAGATTTAGCGGAAGGAAGTGAACAGCCATCCGCAGCCCCTGAGCCCTTGGCCTTAAAACCTCCCGTTGATGATATGAAGGGGCGGAAGATTGCCGTTAAAGAAAATAAGGGACTGCTCCCGATGAACACAAAAGATAAACAATATAAGTATGTGTTGCCTCGTGACCAAATAGCAGCTGTAAAAGAGACTCAAAGAGGGATGGGTGTTATCCACCCTGAAGGAGTGGTGCGTCCCTCCGCACCCCCCGCTCCAGCCTTGGGGGAAACAGAGGCATGGCCTTCTCCTCCTATTTCTACTAACCCCATCTCCAGTCTGGGTTTGCCATCCTTGCCACCTGAGTCAGACAATGAGGAGGGCAGTCATATAACGGGTGAGGAAGGGATTGAAGTGGTGGACTCTGGGGAGCCACCCCCATCGTACACAAGGTGCCCCTGGATGCTTGGGGGCCGATTGGCAAAGGTTTAAGTGCCTTACTAATAGGAAGATCTAGTACCACCTTACAAGGCCTCATGGTACATGTTGGCGTGACTGATGCTGATTACACAGGACAAATATGTGCCATGATATCGACAGCTACACCACCTGTGACTATTGGGAAAGGAACTCGACTTGCTCAGTTAGTCCCATTTTGAAGTTGTGTTCCACAAACGGACAACGTTACACGTGGTAATGGTGCTTTTGGTCCTACGGGAAAGCCACAAGTCTATTGGGTGCAGACGGTATCTGATCAACGCCCACAAATGCATTGTGTTCTTGAACTTAGTGACGCCACTCCCAAGAAGGTCTGACTGGCTGGATTATTAGACACTGGAGCAGATGTGACGATCGTTTCTTTAAGGGAGTGGCCTGCTGCTTGGCCATTAACCTCCAACGCCTTGGGAGAGGCAGGACTCGGAGGGGTTGCCAATAGTTCTATGTCCACTAACCCTATTCTGATTGTAAGCGCAGAAGGGCAAAGGGCTACAGTGCGGCCATATATGACTTCAGCTCCTTTAAACCTATGGGGAAGGGACTGCTTAGGCCAATGGGGAGTTTGCATAACTACGGATTTTCAGTCGGGGCCATGGTATTGCAGGGCGTTTCTCGGCCCACTTTAGCTCTAAAATGGCTAACAGAAAAACCAGTGTGGGTTGATCAGCGGCCCCTTAGCCAAGAGAAATTAATGGCCCTGCAGCCTCTAGTAACAGAACAACTTGTTGCAGGACGCATAGAAGCCTCACGTAGCCCTTGGAATACCCCGGTATTTGTTATCAAAAAGAAATCGGGGAAATAGACGTTGTTGCATGATTTGAGAAAGATTAATGATGTCACGGCAACGATGGGAGCACTACAACCGAGATTACCTTCGCCTACTAGGATACCTATGGGGTGGGAAATTGTTGTAATGGATTGAAAAGATTGGGTTTCTACCATCCCTCTGGCAGGACAAGACAAAGAAAAATTTGCATTTACTGTTCCGTCTGTGAAGAACATGGAGCCTACCAAAAGACATCAGTGGAAAGTGTTGCCACAAAGTATAAAAAACTTGCCTACAATTTGTCAATGGTTTGTAGCAAAAGCGTTGAGTCCAATAGGTGCTCTGTTCCCATCTGATTACTGTTACCATTACACGGATGATATTCTGCTAGCGGCTGCAACACCGCAACAGTTAGAAAAAATGGAAGAGAAAACACGGGAATCCTTGTGTGAATATGGCTTAAGGATCGCCCCAGAAAAGGTACAAAGGCAACAACCGTGGTTATAGCTGGGAATGAAAGTATTAGCTCAGACAGTCATGCCACAACCTATCCAACTACAAATAGAAGTAAAAACATTGAATGATGTACAAAAATTAGCAGGAATGATTAATTGGGTTTGGCCCTACGTTGGTATTCCATCTTCCAAATTACAACCTCTCTTTGAGCTCTTAAAAGGTGACACTAATATTTTAGCCCCACAAATGTTAACTGAGGAAGCGAAAAAAAGTGGTGGCTGAAATAGAACAAGCTATTAGTAGTAAACACGTATGGAGACTTGACTTAACGGTCTCGGTGCAGGCCTTTGTGTTAGTAGATCAATTAGTGCCATTTGCTATGATTGCTCAATGGCGTGAACAACGGGATGATCCCTTACATGTTTTAGAATGGATTTTTTTGCCTAACAAGACAAAGAAAACAGCCCCTGGTCTATTTGAGCTAATAGCACAAGTTATTACAAAAATTAGAACTCGGTGTTCAGAACTGATGGGAAGAGACCCTGAACAGATTGTAGTCCCTGTACAGAGTGATTATTTTGAACGGTGCTTAGCTAACAGCACTGCCCTACGAGCAGCCATGGCCAATTGTACAAGGCAGGTGAGCTACCATTTACCTTCACAGCCACTGATCAAATTGGGCACCCAAATGGCCTTTGCACAGAAAAATCTCAGTCGCAGAAACCCAGTGGAGGGCCCCACGGTGTTCACAGATGGATCAGGAAAAACTGGAAAAGCTGCCATTGTCTGGAGACAAGGAACACAATGGCAACATAAGATCGAACATCAAGAAGGTTCGCCCCAAGTTGTAGAATTACGGGCCATGACCATGGTGTTTCAGAACTTCCTCAGCCCTGTCAACATTGTGACAGATTTGGCTTACGTGGCTGGACTGGTACAACGTTTAGATAAGGCTGGTTTAGGTGATGTAACCAACGAAGTGCTGTTTGGCGTATTGAAACTGTTATGGATAACAATACAAAAGCGACAGCAAGAATATTACGTGATGCATATTAAAAGTCATACCCAGTTGCCAGGATTTATTGTAGGAGGCAATGCACAAGCTGATGCTTTAGTGCCTGCAGCGGCCCTGGGACCTGTGCCCAACGTTAAACAGCAAGTGATAGCATCGCCTAGTTTTTATCATCAGGGATATCGTGCTTTAAAACACCAGTTTAATCTTAGTAACGCTGAGGCTCGCAATATTATTGCAGCCTGCCCCAATTGTCAAGATCAACATGTAGCTATATATTACGGCACCAGTCCACGAGGATTACGTGCTTTACAGCTTTGGCAAACTGGTGTCACACATATTACCGAATTTGGCCGTTTGAGGTATATACACGTATCAATTGATACCTTTTCTTCCGCCCTCGTTGCCACTGCTCACACTGCAGAATCAGCTCGGGACGCCCTACGCCATTGGCAGCGTGCATTTTCTGTTTTAGGTGTCCCACAACAGATCAAAACTGATAATGGTCCTGCTTATGTATCGCAAAAAGTAGCTTTTTTTTACAACTCCGGGGCGTGACACATGTCACAGGCATCCCCCACTCACCCACGGGTCAGAGTATTGTTGAGCGTGCACACGGTACCCTGAAACGCCTTTTACAAAAACAAAAAGAGGGAATGCTAGGGGAAACCCCTGAAGCACGATTAGCTAAAGCTGTATATGTCTTGAATTTTTTGCAGCTTGCTGATGATAGTCCTGCTGCGATGCCACCCCTCCTTCGGCACTTTGGTTCTCTTGTGACCCAGGAACGGGTGGGTCCTGGAGCAAAAGTGCTGATGCGAGACCTCAAGACAGGACAGTGGTTGGGCCCGCATGACTTAATCACGTGGGGAAGGGGTTATGCTTGTGTTTCCACAGATCATGGACCACGGTGGGTGCCCGCAAGATACGTCCGCCCCTATTTGAAGATAACCGGGGCGGGGGAACAAAGCCAACGGGCACGATGAGTCCGGCTATCTTGCTCACCATCTGCCTTAACATATTTACTGCGCTCTCCTCAAGGGTTTGGATTCCACCCCAACCCAAGAATAATGTATGGGTCACCCTGGCTAACTTAACGGGCCAGGACACGCTTTGTTTGTCAGCCTCGTCACCGGAGAATCCCTTCTCCACCTGTCTGGTGGGACAGCCCTTAGACGCCTGGCCTGTGCCGGAGTCTCTGCAGCACTTGATAAAAGGGGGTGAGGTAGTTGATAATTGGGATGCTTGGGTACCCTATCTGCAACACAGTCACCTCGAACCACAAGAACTAGAATTACTGGGTTCCGTTGAAGTGCATTACTGCTTATATTTTAGTTACGGTGGCAAAAATCAGTCAAACATGCAACGTGTTAATTCTAGCCTGATTGTTTGCAGAAATGAATCTGTTTGGTGCAACTACACATCAACCCACGTCTCTAAATCTACTAATCACCCTCTTAGCTTGCCAGCAGGAATCTTTCTCATCTGCGGAGATAGAGCATGGCCTGGTATCCCCTCTCATATTAAAGGGGGCCCCTGTAGTTTAGGAAGATCAACCCTACTAACACCAAATACATCTACGATGGTGCAGCACTATGGGCGCCCAAAACGAAGTGCTCACGCATTCAGAAATCGCCGCAATGACACTGTGCAATTTTGGAACCCTGGAGAAATAATCGCGGCATCCTTTTTAGCCCCCGGGGTGGCGTCAGCTAAAGCGCTCGCTACGCTTAACAAGCTTGGATGTTGGCTGGCTAAGCAATCTAATGCTACTTCTCTAGCTTTGAGTGCTTTACGGTTAGATGTAGACTCAGTTAGACATGGCACACAGCAGGATCAAGCTGCAATAGATTTTTTGTTGCTGGCTCAAGGTCATGGCTGCCAAGATTTTGCCAAAATTCCTGCGCTTCCAGTGTACAGGCAGCCCATATTTTTGTGCAACTGTGAAATCAAGATGTCCAGGAGCTGCCCCCTTCCTCTTCGCTGAATCATTCGCGTTCAAAACATGATGTCCAAGCTGTGGTCCACAGTTTGGGACTGAGCGTGCCTGATGACCACCCTAGTGCCAATGACACGGCCCGGTGGCAGTGCTGTAGACGGCTACACCAGAGCTGGTCAGTGAGTAAGTGATCTGGTAACACCTGCTTCCATCCTGCTCTACCCAAGACCCACAGCAGCTCAGGTCCAGGTTCAACAGTGGTCCACAAGGTAGTAATGAAAATGAAAAAAGAAGCTGGAGCCTCACTGCTGTGACGGCAGGCCGAGAGAGCTGGGGGGGTTTAGCCTGGAGAAGAGAAGGCTCCGGGGAGACCTTCCAGCC
Source organism: Larus michahellis (assembly GCF_964199755.1). NCBI lineage: Eukaryota > Metazoa > Chordata > Aves > Charadriiformes > Laridae > Larus > Larus michahellis. The sequence continues at coordinate 82,874,048 of NC_133930.1, forward strand.
CCTTCCAGTCCCTAAAGGGGCTCCAGGAAAGCTGGGGAGCGGCACTTCATCAGGGAATGGAGTGATAGGACTAGGGGCAATGGTTTTAAACTGGAAGAGGGGAGATTTAGATGAGATTTTAGGAGAAAATTCTTTGCTGCGAGGGTGGTGAGGCACTGGCCCAGGTTGCCCAGAGAAGCTGTGGCTGTCCCATCCTTGGAGGTGTTCAAGGCCAGGTTGGACGGGGCTTGGAGCAACCTGGTCAGCGGGAGGTGCCCCTGCCCAGGGCAAGGGGGTGCGACTGGAGGATCTTTAAGGTCCATTCCAACCCAAACCATTCTATGATTCTATGATAACAGGATTTATATCCTTGTGTCCTCCTTCCCTGAGTAGAAAGGAAAAATAATACTCAGCATAGAGATATCTTTAGGAGTGTTATTTTACAAAAGCATTGATTAAGGCAATAAAAAATCCCATTCAAAAGCAGAAACACTTCCTGCAGATAGGGTCTTTCAAACGATGGGGTGTCTCCAGATACGGAATACTGTGTCTGATTCAACTGACTCCTCGCCATGCTTCGGTTCAGGCTGACTAAGGAGCAAGCAGCCTCAGGTCCTGGGAGTGAACTGGTGAGCTGGAAAGCCCCTGGATTTCCAGGGTGTCTTGAGGGTGTGAGGGTCTTGAAAAAGATTTCAAAAGGTGGTTTTGAAGTACAAGATGCAATACAACCAAGGTACAGAACAAGATACTAGCACTAAAAAACCCCCATCTATCTTGTCTATACAATTTCTACAGCAACTCTTTCACTCTAAATAGTGCCATCAGGATGGGCTCGGTTGGAGCTCTCCCTGAACTGCAGCTGGACCGCAGGCCAGGTGACTCTCCTCTTGAGCTGGGATCCCTCTCAAGGTTTGATATTCCTTACATGAGACTAAGAGATCCTTCCCTACCCAAGGCAGAGAGATTCCCTACCTGCAATAGATTCTCCATGAGAGACTGATAGCATGCTGTATCAATGCTATGAAACATCACTAACCCATAGAGTTAATATTAGTCTAAACGTTGTATGGATAATTCCATGAGACATAAACCATTGTTCAAGCCTGAGACTGCGATCGGAGCCAGCTGCACCAAGGCTCCAAAAAGAAAGCAGGGGGGTCCACTCTGAACTTTGGAACTCAATGGCAGGGCCCTCTTTACTGTGCGTCTCTGGTCTCTGGTTGAACCCTTCTAGCTTGAGTCTAACTCCATTTTCCTTTGTATGCTTCTGCCATGCAGTAATTCATAAGGTGAACTATGCCATCAAACTTATTGAAAGTTGTCAAACCACTGTTAAACTGAGTTAAATTCCATCCAACTTAACGAACCGTCAAATTATTATTTTACCTTAATAAACCATATTGCGGCTTCTCTCTTTCGAGTGAGATGCATTACACTCACCCGTGACAAATAGGTACCGAAGAGTGATTACCAACTACAACCACCAGTTCATGTGTGACCACCATCAGAAACTGTATTTTCAACACTCTCTTTCAATATTCTACAAGACCTGAGCACACGCGATGTGATCACTGCTTCTCTTCAGGGAGTATCGACTGCACTCCTATGCGAGTCATCTTTATAACGCTTCTTACACTAAGAGGGGGGAGTGAAACTGGATGATCTTTAAGGTCCCTGCCAAGCCAAACCATTCTACGATTCTATGATAGTATCTTTATCAATGACCTGCATGAGGGGGTCGAGTGCACCTTCAGTAAGTTTGCAGAGGACACCGAGTTGGGCGGGAGTGTTGATCTGCTGGAGGGTAGGAAGGCTCTACAGAGGGATCTGGACAGGTTGGAATGTTGGGCCGAGGCCAGTAGCGTGAGGTTCAATAAGGCCAAGCGCTGGGTACTGCACCTGGGTCACAACAACTGTCAGAAAAGGACCTGGGGGTGTCGGTCAACAGCCAGCTGAATATGAGGCAGCAGTGTGCCCAGGTGGCCAAGAAGGCCAGCAGCATCCTGGCCTGTATCGGGAACAGTGTGGTGAGTAGGACTAGGGCAGTGATCATCCCCCTGTACTCGTCACCAATGAGGCCCCACGTCGAGTGCTGTGTCCAGTTTAGGGCCCCTCACCACAAGAAAGACATTGAGGAGCTGGAGAGGGTCCAGACAAGGGCAACGGAGTCTGGAGAAGAAGTCTTATGAGGAGCGGCCGAGGGAGCTGGGGTTCTTCAGCCTGCAGAAAAGGAGGCTGAGGGGAGACCTTCTTGCTCTCCACAACTACCTGAAAGGAGGTTTTAGGGATCACAGAATCATAGAATCGCCTAGGTTGGAAGGGACCTTTCAGATCATCTAGCCCAACCGTCAACCTAACTCTGACAAAAAACCATCTCTAAACCGTATCTCTAAGCACTATGTCTATCCACCTTTTAAATACCTCCAGGGATGGTGCCTCAACCACTTTCCCGGGCTGCCTGCTCCAATGCTGCGTAAAAATTTTTCCTAATATCCAATCTAAACCTCCCCTGGTGCAACATGAGGCCTTTTCCTCTTGTTCTGTTGCCTGTTACCTGGGAGAAGAGACTTGTGGTTTTGGCCACATTGTCCAATGGCCGGCAACAGATGTTCCCCCGCACCTCTCGTGCATGGGGAGGAGGGGGAGAGAAAAAGAGACATTTACGAGTTACGAAGAAACTAAACTACTTTAATAAAATATTAAGAATAAAATAAAAAGGAAAATACTGAAATAGATACGCTATATACAAAACTGCATTAAGCTCCCAGGAGGACGTCACCGGCAGGCACTGGGGAAGACCCAGACTGGACTTAGTGACGAGCAGGACCCCAGAAGACCACCAATGGACATGGATGCGCATGCCTCAAGGACATTTACATATAGTAATGAGTTCTAGGTAATAATAGGAATGTGTTAATAATTTCTGGGAAATGTAATTAAGATGTATATTCCGCTTGCTTCTAACCTTTGTAGTTGAGCAACCCGGCTTGCACATTAGGCGAAGGGGTTCCTGGTCCGCCCAGCGCTGCAATAAAGAATGCCTGCTTTCTAACACTCCAAAATTGAGTCTTCGAGAGTCCTTAATCGTGGGCTTACGGTATCGCCACCGCTGGTGCAGCCACTCTCCACCCCTCCCGGCACCCCAAGCGTGCCTGGGGGAGGTACTGAACGGAGCGTGAACAAAGGATTAGATATATAAGAAAGCCAAGTTTGTAATAAAGAGAGAGCTTAACTTAACTCTTCAAGGAGAGTCTTGTCGTTTGTCCGTCCCGACTGAAACGGCAGGCTACACATTTAGCAAAGCTACCTGGCTAGACAACACCAGGGGAACTACCAGTCGAGCTGGCCCTGCCCAGACAAAACTTCCACGGCCCGTAGAAGGGGATAAAGTCCCCGTAGGGCACATGAAGAATATGTCAGGGAAGACAGTCGGTGTTAGTCCTGCCTCAGGCAAAGGCAAACCCACCCGTGGGAGTGCTTTTGCCCAAGGACCTGGGTGTGCTTGGTGGGTGATGCGGAACGATGGGGAAGTCCGATGTGCACCTCATGGGGATCTGATTTTGGGCGAGAATAGCCAAGGAATCAAATTGCATGATGTTAATTGCTAAGTAACCCTGCCACTGTGTCCTTATTACTCTAATTGCTATCGGTGGTACTACAGTAAGAATCACCCAAGTTAAGGACAGATGGACTTGCGTGAAAAAACGAGTAAAGCGCAGCGATGATGGGATCAGAACTGACCTCAGCAGCTGGTGCCCAGCGCCTTCGTCAAGATCTACACCTTCAGCCCATGGACTGTGGGCATGAGCCGCACCGTGTACACCAGCCACAGGTTCCAACAATACAGCGTGCAACAGTCCAGCCCCACACAGCACCTCACCTGCCCTGAGAGACCGTTCTGACAGATGGAGCCCAAAGCCGTGCATTAAATCACAGAACCATAGAATCATTTAGGTAGGAAAAGACCCTTGGGATCACCGAGTCCAACCATCAACTCCACTCTACAAAGTTCTCCCTTACACCATATCCCTCAACACCACATCTAAACGACTCTTAAACACATTCCGGGATGGTGACTCCACCACCTCCCTGGGCAGCCTATTCCAGTGTCTAACCACGCTTTCTGTGAAGAATTTTTCCCTTATGTCCAGCCTAAGCCTACCCTGTTGCAGCTTGAAGCCATTCCCTCTTGTTCTATCGCCAATTACCTGTGAGAAGAGACCAGCACCAACCTCTCTACAATGGCCTTTCAAGTAGTTGTAGAGAGCGATGAGGTCTCCCCTCAGCCTCCTCTTCCTCAAACTAAACCCTCCCAGCTCCTTCAATCGCTCCTCATCAGATTTATTCTCCAGGCCCTTCACCAGCTTCGTTGCCCTCCTCTGCACTCGCTCCAGCACCTCGAGATCTCTCTCGTGTTGAGGTGCCCCGAACTGGACACAATACTCAAGGGGTGGCCTCACCAGTGCTGAGTACAGGGGGACAATCACCTCCCTCCTCCTGCTGGTCACACTATTTCTAATACAAGCCAGGAGGCCATTGGCCCTCTTGGCCACCTGGGCACACTGCTGGCTCATGTTCAGCCGCTTGTCAATTAGAACCCCCAGCTCCTTTTCTGCCAGGCAGCTCTCCAGCCACACTGCCCCAAGCCTGCAGCGATGCATGGGGTTCTTGTGGCCTAAGTGCAGGACCCGGCACTTGGCCTTGGTGAAGCTCATACCGTTAGCATTGGCCCATCGCTCCAATCTATCCAAGTCTCTCTGTAGAGCCTCCCTATCCTCACGGAGATCAACACTCCCGCTTAGCTTCGCGTCCTCTGCAAACTTGCTGATGATACACTCCATGTCCTTATCAAGGTCATCGACACAGATGTTGAACAGAAATGGTCCCAACACCGAGCCCTGAGGGACACCACTTGTGACCGGCCACCGGCTGGATTTAACTCCATTGACCACCACTCTTGGGGACCGCCCAGCCAGCCAGTGCTTGATCCAGCCGATCGTATGCTCATCCAGGCCACGAGCCGCCAGTTTTTCCATGAGAATTCTATGGGGGACAGTGTCAAATGCTTTTCGAAAGTCTAGGTAGACAATGCCCACAGCCTTTCCCTCATCCAATAATCGGGTCATCTTGTCATGGAAGGAGATCAGGTTCGTCAGGCAGGACCTGCCTTTCCTAAACCCATGCTGACTGGGCCTGATCCCCTGCTTGTCCATTATATGACTTGTAATGGCACTCAAGATGGTCTGCTCCATGAGCTTCCCTGCTAGCGAGGTCAGACTGACAGGCCTATAGTTTCCCGGATCCTCCTTTCTGCCTTTTTTGTAGACGGGCGCTACGTTTGCTACCCTCCAGTCCATTGGGACCTCCCCAGTTAGCCATGACTTCAGGTAGATCATGGAAAGTGGCTTGGCGAGCACGTCTGCCAACTCTTTCAGCACTCTTGGATGTAACCCACCCGGTCCCATAGACTTGTGCGCATCCAAGCGGCGTAGCAGGTCGTAGATCACTTCCTCTTTCATTGCGATGACCTCCTTCAGCTTCCCCTCCCTGTCTCCTAGCTCACGAGGCTGGGTGCCCAGGGAACAGCTCGTTCCACTGCTAAAGACTGAGGCAAAGTAGGCATTGAGCACCTCAGCCTTTTCCTCATCCTTTGTGACTCTGTTTCCCTCTGCATCCAATAAGGGAGGGAGATTTTCCCTAATCCTCCTTTTGTTGTTAATGAATTTATAGAAACAGTTTTTGTTATCCTTAACAGCTGTAGCTAGGTTGAGCTCTAGCTGCGCTTTGGCTCTCCTAATTTTCTCCCAGCACAGCTTCGCTATATCCTTATAGTCTTCATGAGAGACCTGGCCCCTCTTCCAGAGGTCATAGACTCTCCTTTTGTTCTTGAGGTCCAGCCAAAGGTCCCTACTTAGCCAGGCCGGTCTCCTTCCCCGCCTACTTGTTTTTCAGCACACAGGGACAGCCTCCTGCTGTGCCTTTAAGACTTCTCTCTTGAAGTATGTCCAGCCTTCCTGGGCTTCTATATCCTTCAGGGCAGCCTCCCAAGGGATTTTCTCCAGCAGTCTTCTCAACGGGTCAAAATTTGCCCCCCGGAATTCTAGGGCGGCACTTTTGCTAACCCCTCTCCTTGTTTCCCCGAGAATCAGAAATTTGATCATCTCACGATCACTGTGCCCTAGACGGCCACCAGCCTTTACTTCCCCCACAAGATCTTCCCTGTTCACGAGAAGCAGGTCCAGGAGGGCACCTTCCCTCGTCGGCTCGCTTACCAGCTGTGTGAGGAAGTTATCTTCCACACATTCCAGGATCCTCCTGGATTGCTCCCTCTCTGCTGTGTTGTATTGCCAGCAGGGACCCGGGAGGTTCAAGTCCCCCACAAGAACAACGGCAAGTGACTGCGAGATTTCCCCCAGCTGCTTACAGAAAGCTTCCTCCGCCTCACTGCTTCGGTCGGGAGGTCTGTAGCAGACTCCCACAGCGATAGCGGCTTTATCGGCCCTTAACCTCATCCAAACGCTCTCCACCCCATCATCAGTATACTTGATTTCCGAGCTCTCATAGCATTCTCTAATATACAGGGCCACTCCTCCGCCTCTCCTTGCCTGTCTGTCCCTCCTGAAGAGCTTGTCGCCATCGCTTGTGGCACTCCAGTTGTGTGAGGCATCCCACCACGTTTCTGTGATAGCCACTAGGTCATAGTTTCCCTGGTGCATCATGGCTTCAAGCTCCCCCTGTTTGTTGCGCATACTGCGTGCATTGGTATAGAAGCACTTCAGATGTGCCAATGACTCCAGCACCCTTTTGTGAGTGTGGGCCCCATTTCCCACCAGACCCCTCTCAGGTGCTTCCATGATTTCTAAAGGTCTCTCCCTTCTCTCAAATGAAATGGCAGAGGGAGAGTCCTCGCTAGCCCACCATCCTTCAAGCCCTGGCATGCCTCCCTTGGGTTTATCCCTGACAGGCCCAGTTATCTCCCCTTCCCCCCTCATGTCTACTTTAAAGCCCTGTCAACGAGCCTTGCGAACTCCTGCCCCAAAATTCTTTTCCCCTTCTGAGACAGGTGCCTTCCACCTACCACCAGCAGGTCAGGTGACTCATATAGCAGCCTGTGATCAAAGAACCCAAAGCCCTGCCGATAACACCAGTCCCGGAGCCACGAGTTGACCTTTTGCCTCTTCCTGTTAATTTCCTCATTCACGATTGCCACTGAAGGGATGGAGGAGAATACAACTTGTGTTCCTGATCCCTCAAGCCGCCGCCCCAAGGCTCAAAAATCTCTTTTAATTGATTTTGGGCTCCTTCTACCCACTTCATCACTACCCACCTGAAACACTAAGAGGGGGTAATAGTCAGAGGAGTTTACTAGGGCCGGAAGTTTGTCCAACTCATCCCTGACCCGTGCCCCAGGGAGGCAGCAGACTTCCCTGTGAAGTGGGTCTGGACGGCACATTGGCCCCTCCGCCCCCCTCAATAGAGAGTCACCCACAACAATGGCCCCTCTGCTTTTCCTTTTGGAGCCAGTTGTGATGCTGGGTCCGTGGCGACTTGGTCTTTCTGACATTTCTGGCCTGGGTGTATCATCCTCCTCTCCAACAGCCAGCTCCTCCTGCAGGGCTTCCTATCTGTTCTGCAAGGGTAACTGGGAAGGTGGGAGGGGCCGGGAGGGGATTCGCCCGCTTCCCCGAGCAGGGACCTGTTTCCATTCCCCCTCTTCTCTGCCATGCCCTCCTATTGCCTGGTGACGAGAGGGGAGGGGATCCTCTGACTTGTGTGGGGCCTCACCCTCTTCCCTTTCTCTCAGGGAGCGGGTCCACCGGTCCCTCTCCCTCTCGCGTTCTCTGATACTCCTCAACCTTTCCACTTCCTCCTTCAGCTCAGCCACCAGAATGAGCGGATCATTCACCTGTTCACATCTGACACAGGTGTTGTCTCCGCTGCCCTCCATCGCGAGTGCCAGGCTCCGGCGCTCTTTGCAGCCAGAGGCCTGGAGGCCCATATGTTTGTGCGGGGCCCCTGTCTGGGTGCCCACAGTATTTTTAACAGCAGCCTTCGACCGGGTAGCAACCGCGGCTGGATCTCTACACACAAGCGAGACCTTGTGAGTCAACGGTCAGTTGGGGTGAGCACTGGTTGCTCTGTAGCCAGGGACTAGTCCCTGCCCTCCCAGAGGCTTCCTATAACCTGGTGGCTTGATCAACCGGGGGAGGTGCTGTCTCCACCCCCAGGCTCACTCAGCAGCCTGCCACCAGCTGACAGCCCTCAGCACAGGCCGAGGCCTTTTGCCGGCTTCCAAAAGCCCCCCAAAGAGCTTTTTGGTGGCCCTTTTCACTGCAGATCCCTTCCCCAGCGCAGTCTTACCTGCCCTGAAGCTGGTCTCCGCGGCAATGGGACTCAAGGAACTCAAGGGACATTTTAGAGGGATGGATGATAGACTAAGGGCATTATATCTGTATGAATATATATGTAGACATATATAAGCTTTAATTAACACACTCCTATCTAACGCTTGGCCAATCCATAGAGCATTATATGGATGTGGCCACGTGTAGTGCCTCTGGCCTTCTTGTGGGGCTGCCACCAGTGCTGCGGCCACTCTCCACCCCTCCCGGCGCCGCTCTGCCCAGCGGGTGGTAGAGAAGCAACCGGCTCCGACACGGCGGATTTCGTAGCTGGACAGCCCCGATGCGGCCCCTCCAGCTGTCGGGGGGTGGCGGGGCTCTGCACAGTGTGAGGGCGGCCTGGCAGAGTAGGTCCCCATGGGTGTTTGAGGGGGAGCAGGGCAGTGCAGGACGGGCAAGAAGAGCTCAAACACCACGTGAAGTTCCACCGTCTTTTTATTAAAGGCTGAGAGACACAGGCAGGCTAGTTGTGCTCCTCCTCCTCCTCCTCCATCGCCCCCAAAGCTGGGACCACAGCGCTTGCAGGCGGAATCTGGAGGGAGGCTTTTCCACCACAGCCTTCACGTTCAGCAGGGTTTGAGCCGCCAGGGAAGAGACCCACAGGCTGCTGTCGCTTGCCGCGCCTTCAAGAGCTGGGGCAGAAAGGAAGAGAGGCGAGGTCAGAGCCCAGATCTTCAGAGAGCTCCGGAGCCCCTGCGGCCAGGGCCCCTCGTGCCCTACCCCAGCTCTTCCCAAGGCCAGGAGGGAGCCAGAGGCGCTGGCATGAGCCACAAGGTGCTGGCCAGCAATGCCCCACAAGCCCTCCCTGGCCAGGGCAGGGACCGCAGCTCCCTACCAGGGGCTCTCCTGCTCCCTGCCAGCCCCGGCACACACCCCGCTGCCCTCGCTCACCGTCGTAGATGACCTGGAGCTCCTCCTGGCGCACATCCCTCAGCTGCCGCCCGGCGAGCCCTAGGCACACACAGCCCGTCACAGACCCCACTGGCCTGCCCGCCCCAGCAGCCCAACTCCCCCCCACCGGCCCCACGGGCCTGGCCACGCGCCCTCCTGCCCTCGGGCCCGGCTGAGCCCAGGCCAGTGCCCTGAAGGTGAAGCCCAAGGCGGCGGCCACGGACCCCGCAAGGCTGCCAGCAGCTGCCCCTGCGTGGGCAGGGGTGGGAGAGGGCGGCAGGAAGCCCCGTGGGCGCCCGGCCCCGCATCGGGCAGTCGGGGCTCTGCAGGCTCCCGGTGCTTTCGGCAGCAGCCGTGGCGGGGGCTCAGCTGCCGCAGGGCAGGGAGGGACCCCCGGCCGGGTTGTGGCTCACCGATGAACCTGACGGCTGCCTCGCGCAAGGGCTGCTGTGGGCTCCGCAGGTAGAGCAGGCTCTGCCACAGGTACTCCTCCGCTCTGCCTCTGCCCTCCGCCAGCTGGAGAGAGCAGGAGGGGACAGGGTTGGCCCAGAGCCTCCCCCTGTGCCCGGGGCTGGCCTTTCCTGCCTTCCCCTGCCCGCGCCCCCAGGACGCCGCAGTAGGCAGGGGCCCAGCTGCCAGCCCCACGCGCTGGGTGCTGGGGGAGAGGGGCTTCTCCAGGCTGGCTGTGGGGCTTCGAGGCTGCCCTTACCAGGCACTTGCCGATCCGCCATGGCTGCTTTGTCTCCAGCAGCTTCCTGATCTGCCTCCGCTTCAGGAACTTGGCAGCTCCCAGGAGGGCTTCCCAGGAGGCCTGCAGAGCAGCAGAGAGTGGGAGATGGCACCGCCGCTCAGGGGACAGGACCTGGGGGTCCCTGTGCAGCGCAGGGGGGCAGCAAGGGTTGTGGGTCCAAGCCCTGGCCTCAGGCATCTGCAGGCGCCCCTGGGAAGCCCAGGGGAGCTCCAGGCCTTAGGTGTTAGGGTGGCCGCGCCCTGCTGCTCTGCTCTGCTGCATCGAGCAGGGCAGGGGTAGGACATGTCCCTGCCCACCTCCTCAGCTGCTGCCAGCTGGGAGGGGCTCGGAGCCCTCCTCAGGGCCCCAGCTGCAGCACCTTCAAAGGGCTTAGAAATCCCCACCTGAGCCACGCTGTGGTCCTTGTCATGCAGGTGGAAGAACAGGGGCATCAGGATCCTCTGCACATCCTTCTGCATATGTTCTTTGCGGGTGCTGCCTGCAACCTCCATCGCATCTGCGCAGAGGAGGATGGAGCACTTTCGCACGTAGCTGGACTCCTAGGAGGAGAGAAGGAAGAGGGGAGGACCTCAGTCCTGGCTCCTCCAAACCGACGGTGAGGGGACAAATGCTTGTGGCTCTCCCTTTGCAGTGAGGAGAAGGACTCACGGGCCAGTGGGCATGCGCGCACAGAGGGACGCACCACCCCAGACCGGCACGCATGCCCCCCCCGGCATGCTAACCATGCCTCCGCTCTCCCGACGCCTTACGTTTTCAAAGAGGGGCGGAAGCATCCTGACCAGCTGCGGAGCGATGGGGACAGCCAGGTGGAGCACGTTGCTGAGGGCAGTCAGGGCTGCTGTCCTGACGTCGCAGTCGCTGTCCTGCAGTAGCTGCACGACCTCTGGCAGCAGGTCTTGCAGCGTTCCCACCTACGAGAAACATACCCTTTTGTTATGCGATGCAATCGAGGAGCACACCGCTAAAGCCACGCTGCGTGTCGAGGTTGCAGGGCCGGTCAGGCGGAGATCTCTCCATGTGCGGCTCAGCCCAGGGCCGGGCCTGAAGTGGTGACGGGCCACTGAACGGGGCAGCGGGGGGAGCAGGCAGTGGTCCCGCCGCTCCTGATTCCTGGCAAAGCCCGAGCAAGTCGCTGCACGCTCCGCACCTGCAGCCCAGCCCCAGGCGGACACCCACACTGTGCCTGGCTGCCCCTGCCCACCTGGTCCTGTCTCCTGGACAGCGTGACCAGGCTTCTGACTACCAGCCTGCGCAGCACCACGTTCTTGCTCTTCATGTGGGACTCCAGGATGTCCAGGAACTGGCCGTGGACGTGCTCACAATCGGTGTAATCCAGGAGCTGAAACGCAATTGGCAGCAGAGTGAGAGCCCAGCACAGGCAGCAGAGCTCCCGGACGGCTCGGGGCAAGGCACCGGGGCCGGTCACAGCCCAGGCGGGAGGCAGCAGGGTCCACAGAGGGCCCTCGCCGCCTCCCCTCAGCCCTCTGTCCATGCAGGCAGCCCGGCTTGCCCCCGCCTGCCCTCAGAGAGGCAGCGCGTGCCAGCAGGCCCACCTCCACGAAGACCGTCATGGCGCCAACGTCCTGCACGGCCTGACGCTGCAAGAGGCTGTTGACCGCCTGCTCAGACGCAGTGACGCAGCAGAACGGTTCTTGACGCCGCAGCACCCTGGCCGGGGGAAGAAGGCGTTGGCAGCCCCGAGCTGGGCAGGCAACCTCTCTGGGACTGCGCTGCCAGCTGGGGGGCAGCTTGTGTGCCCGGCCTTGGCTGCTCACGCTCCACCACCCACCAGGACGGGGATCGTACAGGCGGCCCTTCACCACCAGGGGAGAAACGGCCGGGCAGGCAAGGAGGGCTGAGCAGGCTCTCACCTAGCCAGCACGGCGACACCGCTGTGGTAGGTCTCGGCGCTCGTGAGCATGTCCCAGGCACCCTGCCTCCCGATGTCTTCGACCAGGGAGGCACCGCCCAGGCACTCGAAGAGAGCTTGCATGGCGCTCACTGCGCTCCTGCAGGCAGAGCAAAGCGTGGTCACACGTGGAGCCCCAGTCCCGGCTTCGGCTCCGGGCCCAGGGAGAGCCCAGGGACGGGGATGGAGCACCCGAGGAGTGCCGGAGCACCTGAGCAATGGAGGATGGTTGGGTGTCCTGCTCGCACTGCAAGAGCGGCAGCAGCCCATCTGTGGGCTGTGCAGGCTGTGTGAGATCTGGAAGAGCACTTCCATGAAGAGCCGGCTAAGAAGCAAATGCACGGTCCGTCGGCTGGAGGGCTCCAGGAAGATCTCGTGCATGGCACGGGCCACCTGCAGAAACAGCCCAGCACGGCTCTCACTGGAGTCGTGTCCCTGCGGCACAGCCTGCTCTGGCCAGCAGCAACCCTGGCCCGGGCTTCCCTGCTGCCGAGCCGGCTGGAGGCGGCGGGCGGGGAGCGGGGCCGCCGAGGGCAGCAGGGCCAGGGCAGGCGGCCTGCCTGCACGCCGTGGGGCCGAGCGGCATGCGCTGCCCTGCTCGGCTGTGGCCCGAGGGCCCTGGGCCAGGTGCCCCGGGGAGGGCCGGCTTTGGGGGCGGATGGAGAGGGCCAGAGGGGCTGGAGAGGGGCGTGCAGCCCCGGGCAGGATGGACCAAGCCTTGTCCAGACACTCACGGCCAGGAAACATTGGCAGCTGTAGATTTTCTTGCTGCTGCACTGGATGGTGAATTGTTGATTGACCTGCAGCAGCGCCCACAGCACCGTGTTCCCGAGGCTGCGCTCACAGGCCAGCATGTTCCACATGGCCCTGGCAGTCCTGCAGAGCCAGAGCACACTGTCAGCGCGGCCACCTCGGCCACCACCTCTTCTGCTTGCTCAGGCCCCGGAGGTCCCGAGCTGCCCCCGAGGCTGTCGCGCCACGTACCCGTCACAGTGCGGGGAAACCTTCAGCAGGCCAGTGACCACCTCCTGAGGGCTGAAGGTGGCCACTCGGAGAAGGGTCCTCCTCAGGATGTCCTGGAGTGGCTCCTGGCTGATGCAGGCCAGCTGCCTGTGCATGGCCTCCACGAGCTCCTCCACCTGTCGGAGGCAGTGGGCTGGAGCGGGCTGGAGCACAGCCATGGCCCCCCTGCCACCAAGAACTGCTTCCCTCGCGCCGCCCTTCGCTGGCCTCAAAGCCTGCCCGTTGGGCGCTCCGAGCCCTGGCCTCGGGGCGGGGGGAACGGCCCCTGCAGGGCACGCGCACAGGGCAAGCCGGCTGCACGCTGCCTACCTTGGTCAGCCGCAGGTCGAAGCCTTTCAAGACGTGCTCCACAATCTTGGCAACCAGCTGGGTGTCAGAGACCCTTGGGTCTGCCATGTTTGTGAAGACGGCGAGGAGGAAGTCGCTCCTCTCGGGTGGGAGGAAGGCTCTGCCAAATGTCTGAGGGAGAGAGGGAGGGAAAAGGTGTCACACTGAGTGCCCTGGTGGCGGGCACTGCTGGCTCTGCCAGCAAGCAGAGCTCGCCGGTGGCCAGGACGGCCGGAGCTGCGGCGGTGATGCTGGGCTAAAGCTTTGGACTACTCCAAAGCGGTGGCTCCCCACAGCCCGAGGGGTGGGAGGCTGTGCCATCGCCCGCCGTGGCTGATGCACTGGTTCGTCTCAGCCTCCTGCCAGCGCCATGGCCAAGACCCCCAGGAAGGGAGGAGTTTGTTACCATCCCGCTGTCAATGGCTTCCTTGGGCCAGAAGGTGCTGATGCCTTCCCGATCCCGTTCTATGGCCGGGTCCACGAGTGCTGCGTGGGAGGCTGGGCAGGAGGGAAAAGACAGCGTGAGCAGCAGGAAGAAGGCAGAGCTGGGGCAGCAGGTGAGGGCATGAAGGAGAGCTCTGTGCCTGGCTCTCTGTTCTGTGGGGAGCTGGAGAAGTGGCAGGGTGGCAGGCAAGGAGGGGAAACCGCCTCTTAGGCTGCGTAAGGGCAGGAGCGTGGGGACTGGCTTTCTGCTCGGGGGCAGGAGGAGAGAAGGCCGGGCACGCTGCTGCCACGGGCTCTCCAGCCCAAGGGTTCTCGGGACAGGCCGCAGGCTGCCGCTCCAAGGCGGGCTGCCTGGGCCCGGGGCTTGGTGCGGCACGGCTGCTGCCCTGCTCCAGCCTGGGAGGAGTTTGCTGCCCCTGCCTCTAGCAGAGGAGGGGGGGCCGAGGTGGCGCGGCGCCATGCCCGGGCCCCTGTGGCTGGAAGGCCCCAGCCCGCCCCAGCTTCTCTTACCATGTCGCAGCAGAATGAACCTGTGGAAGAGGCACAGGGCCTGCCCAGCCCCCCAGCTGATCTCCTGGTCCTCCTCGGCATAGCACAGGGTGAGCAGCCCTAGCGCCTGCCCCAGGAATGGCACAGGCTTCTTCAGGTAGAAGAAGGGGCTGATGCCTTTGCAGGCCAAGTTGTGTGGCTCGTCCTGTGGCAGAGAGAACGGAGCAGTAGGCGGAGCTCTGGAGGGCTCTGCCCCGCGCTGCACCCCATGGAGAGCCAGCCTGCGGCAGCCGCCTCGGGGCGAGCAGCGTGCTGGGCAGAAGCCCGGGGGAGGCAGGGAGGCAGGGAGAGAGGGAGGGCTGCCAGGGCTGGGCCTGCAAAATGCTCCCGTGCCCTGGGACGGAGCTGGCTGCCGAGAACAAAGGCTCGGGAGGGAGCGGCTCCAGGAGAGAGGGTCCAAGATGCTGGCGCAGGGCCGAGCCTTCCCAATCCCAATCCCCTGCCCCACACCCAGGCTTCCCTCGCAGGGAGCCCAGCGCTACCGGCTACGCTGGGGCAGCAGGACGGGGCGAGGGGTGCCAAGAGGTCGCAGGCAGGCCCCCTACCTCCAGCATGGTTTCAGGTCTCAAGTGCTGGCTCAGGCTTACAATCCTCCCCACAGCCCTCCGGCGTCTGGTCACCTCCGGGGATGTCGTGAGGGACAGCAGGACCTGGGAAGGCAAAAGCCGATGGTCGACCTTGGGAAATGACGGCGGCTCCCAGAGCGGTGGCTCTGCCAAGCACCTGCTGGGTTTACGCAGCGTGCTGCCGAGGCTTGCCCTGCACGGGAGGAAGCCTGGACTGGGGTCCAGCCACCTCGCAACCTCGGGGACCGTTGCCAACAGCTGGTGACCTGCGGCAGTCAGGGAGGTAGCCGGATGCCATGCCCCCAGCCACCTCTGCCCCTTCCCTCACGCTCCTCCAGAAACGGCCGCACGTCCCCTCTGTGGGAGGACAGGAACCTCCACGGGGACCTGCCCCAGGGAGGTGCCAGCACCTCTGCCTCCGCAGCTTCGGGGCTGGGCTGCCCTTGCACCATGGCCACGTCCCAGCAGCTCTCTGCCCTGCTGCCTTCTGGGGAGGAGAGCGGGCACGGGGTGGGTGGCGAGGGCGGTGGCTCAGCAGTGCCAGCTGCCAGAGCAGGGGAGCGGGGAAAGGCACTCAGACTCCTTCCGCTGCTCCAGTTCCGGGCTGGGCTGTGCACGCTCCAGAAGGTCGCCCCTCTTTGGGGTAGGGCAAGGAAGAGACCCCGAGAGCCCCGCTCCTGGCAGATGCCTGACTCCTGGCAGATGCCTGACCTGCAAGATCATGTCCACTCTCTGGACGCTGGAACTCAGCGAAGCTTCATGCGTCACCACCTCCAGCATCCTGTCCAGTGTTTTCAAGATCTGTAAGGGGATAGAGCGGGTGGCCCACTTGCCCCGGCCCTTCTTCCTTGCAGGGAGCTGGCTTGCATTCCTTCCACCTGAGGCGGCCTGCAGCTGCCCTCTGCGCCTGGGAGCGGCCTCAGGCTCTCCCTGCTCTTGCTTCTTCACCTGTCATCTTCCCGCAGCCAAAGCCAGCTAGGAAAACGTGCGCAGGGACTGAGCGGCAGGCTTTCCGTAGCTCAGCCCGCGCTTACCTGAGCATCCAAAGAAGCACGTTGGCTGTCCCTCTGTGCTGGGTCAAGACAGCAGATGTCGTGGATGCAGGGGTGGAGCTGCTCGTACAGCAGGCCTTCAGGCAGGTTGCTGCAAGGAGAGGGGTGTTGCTTGGATGCCAGGGCTTCCAGGTCAGGAGGGTGGCTGCAGGCGTCGGGGCTGGCAGTCGCCAGGGTGCTACCCGTAAGAGGTGGGGAAGGGATGCCTGGAGGCATCTGCTCCCTCCCCGGTGCTGCTGAGGCAGGGACAGAGGGCAGTCCTGGCCGGTGGAGCCCGAACCCCTTTCCACCTCCTGCCTCTCCCACCTGGGGAAAAGCCAAGAGGCGGCGGGGAGCCCCTGAGCAGCCCCCGCCCTGCCCCCTGGCCCAGCCATGGGCCAAGCGTGAGGGAGAGCAGAGGCCCAACGGCAGAGGTGCCAGGGTCCTGCCAGGATGGGAGACGCCTGCTGCCATCAGGCCCACGCCGTGGGGGGCTCCGGCCTGGCCAGGGTCTGGGGCAGGTACCTCATTGCTGCGATGGCAAGCATGGCTTGCTGCCACATCACGGCATCCATGCTGCGAGGGGACTCCTTTTTCCATAGGACCTGGAGAGGGAGAGCACGGGCAGGATGGGGCAGGGAAGCTGCCAGTTGCCGGCACCAGTCTGCAGGGCGGGCAGAGCCCCGCCGCCCCCAGGCCGGCACTGGCCCCAGAGCGGCCCCTTGCCCGGCACTGGCCCCGTGGCAGGCAGGGCTGTGCCCAGGGAGGCCCGTCTCGCCCTCCCCTGTGCCCAGGGGCCCGAGTGCTCTCCTTCCCGCTGGGCCGGCGCTCGGCCAGCGTTACCCCCCTCCCTCGGCCCCACTGGGTGCCCTCACCTCCATTTTCTCCACCAGCTTACACGCCGATGTGAAGTCGGGCTGGTACCTGCCTCGCAGCCAGGCTGTGCAGAGCGTGCGGATGGAGGCCAGGAACCTCAGCTTGGAGGCCTCATCCTGACGGCCAGGGAGCAGAGAGACAGAGAGGGAGGGTGAGGGGCAGAGCAGGGCCAGCAGGAGCGGGGCCTCGAGGGGTGCAGCCATGGTGCAGGGGGCCGGGGGGGCAGCAGCCCTGCACAGGCAGCAGTCCCCCTAGGGCCCGCGCGCAGGCAGCAGGCACGGCAGCACGCGGCCGGCAGCCGCGGGCAGAGCCTGCCTGGCAAAGGCTGCAGTTACCCTTTGGGTGCCGTCGAGGAAGGCCAAGATGTAGTCGTGGGCTTCCTCGTCCTTGCCCTCCAGCCAGTAGCTGGAGGCAGAAGCAGCTCCACCTGTTGAAGAACAAGGGTGGGGAGAGATGTAGGCAGCAGGGCAGGGAGAGGGAAGAGAGGGGCCCTCTCTCCAGCCCTGTGCTCGCTGCCCTGCCCCCAGCAAGCCCTGGCCCAGGGTGCTGATGCCCCGTCTCCCCCGGGGTGGTGCTGGCAGCAGGGCGGGAGAGGTCCCAGTCCGGCGGTACGGCTGCCTCCTGCCAGCCCAGCGGCCTCTCCCTGCCCTGCTCTCTGCCCCGAGGCTGGAGGTGGTCCCCTGGCATCCTCTCGCTACCCACTCATGGCGGGGGTGCTGGGGCTCTTCTCCTCCTCCGCTTGGACGACGACGACGGGGCTGGCGCGGTCCCAGTCCTCACTCTGCAGCTGGCGTTGCCTGGGGCTTTCTGACCGCTGATGGTCCTCGGTGGCCAGCCCGGCCCTTTCATCCTCTGCCGCCTCTGGTGCAGGGCTGCTCTGAGGGCAACCGCTCGCCGTCCTGCGGGACAGAGGACAGAGGTGAGGGTGGGGAGGGGGCTGCCCAGGGCAAGCGGCCCCAGCCTGGTGCGGCCTGGCCAGAGGAGGGAGGAGGTGGCTGGCAGGGACAGGGGGAACTCCTGCAGGATGCCGTTTTCCAGCGGGCAGTCCCCCCTCGCCCACCCGGCCCTGGCGGCGGCTCTCCTGCCCCCAGCCCCTCCGCAAGGGCTGCCGGGCCCAGACGCCCTGGGGTCCCTGTGGCCCTGGCCCGGCCCAGCCCCGCGCTCTTACCCGCTGTGGACGGTGGAGCTTTGGGGAGACACCCTGGCCCCGTGGAGCTGCTCTGTCAGGTATAGTCGCAGGAAAATACGCGTTCTGCGCACACGCTTTCCTGCAGGCGCCGGATCGCTCATGTCCGCTTCTCACGAGAGTCCGGGACACTGTGGGGCTGCTGTGCACGTGCTGCTGGACATCACCAGCTGTCACATGGGTAGGTTACTAACGGCCCATTGTGACCCGCCACCCCAGCCGGGAGGGGCAGCCCGTCCTGTCCCCCACTGTGACCCGGGCTCTCCTGGGGGAGTCAGCCTGCCGCCGGCTCTGGCTGCAGCCTGTGGTCCCTCTGCGCGCGTCCCCTGCCACAGGCGGGACTCCCCAGCCCCTTTGGCTGGAAGCCTGAACCCTGGCTGTGCCGTCACAGAATCACAGATTCGTTTGGCTTGGAAAAGACCCTAGAGATCATCGAGTCCAAGCATTATCCCAGCACTGCCAAGTTACCACTAAACCATGTCCCTCATCACTGCATCTACTCGTCTTTTAAATACCTCCAGGGATGGCAACGCCACCACTTCCCTGGGCAGCCGGTTCCAACGCTTGACAACCTTTTCTGTGAAGAAATTGTTCCTAACAGCCTATCTAAACCTCCCCTGCACAACTTGAGGCCATTTGCTCTTGTCTTATCACTTCCTAAGCGGGTGAAGAGACCGACCCCCCCTGGCTACCCCCTCCTTTCAGGGAGCTGTAGAGAGCGAGAAGGTCTCCCCTCAGCCTCCTTTCCTCCAGGCTGAACAACCCCTGCTCCCTCAGCCGCTCCTTGCAAGACTTATGCTCCAGAGCCCGCACCAGCTTCCTTGCCCTTCTCTGGACACGCTCCAGCACCTCAGTGTCTCGCTTGTAGTGGGTGTTGACAACGGAGCAATGCACTTCGCTCCCAGGGGAAAAGCAGCAAAATGCTTATTGTTCTAAAAAAGCCATTTAATGAAGTTTGGTAGTCAACGCCACAGTGGAATAACAAGACTCGATGGCAAGGCACACTGGGTTCTTTACTGTCTCGAGGACGGGATCAGAGAGAATTGTCAAGGAGACCCTCCCATTGAGTCAAGGTGCAGAGAGGACCCCCTGGCTTTCTAAACTCCTTCTCAGAGGGGAGTCTAGGTGCGGCTGGATCCAATCCCAGTCCCGGGCTTGGTCAACAGTTTATGCCTACGGGATTGTATACACAGTCTTTCCCTCTTCGCCACCTGAAAAGTGGGTCACCTTTTCGTAGAAGGAGATCTGGTTTGTCAAGCAGGACCTGCCTTTCGTGAACCCACGCTAACCGGGCCTGACCGCCTGGTTGTCCTGCATGTGCCGTATGATGGCACGCAAGGTGCTCTGCTCCATAACCATATGATGGACTCTTGAACTCTAACCCTAACCCTAACCCTAACCCATATGATGGACTGTTCAAAGCTACACTAAGAGCAAAGGGTGGTGGGACACCACCTTAAAACGTTGGGCTACTGTTGGGGGATACGGTGGATCCGTAGGCCCTTTGACAGAAGAGATAGAGATTGCAGTGTACCCATAAGAAGGCCGCGAGTTGCGTCATATAAGGACAATGTAACACAAAGGAGAAAGAAGAAGATGGCTTCAGAGAACAAGGAGAGTTAGGCTGTGAGAAAGTCAGATTTTGAGCAATGTGAACAGGAGTTCAACAACCAATCATATTGTAGCTACGAGCGCGTGTGCTCTGTAACCTAAGCAATTGAATGCGTAGAAAGAACGCGTGAACGGAGCGTGAACCAAAGATTAGATATATAAGAAAGCCAAGTTTGTAATAAAGAGAGAGCTTAACTGAACTCTTCAAGGAGAGTCTTGTTGTCTGTCCATCCCGACTGAAACGACAATTGGTGACCCCGACGTGATACTGAGGAAGAAGACGACTGGCAATAGTCGTGGGGACGGAGCCCAGTGAAGCTGAAGACAGCGGGCAGAGCTGTTGACGGATCCGGATCATATTTAAGAAGACACCTGTAGCAGGTGAGCCACTGGGGACATGGGAGAGAAGTTAACTAAGGAAGAGCAGACTCTACTCTCCACATGGACGCTGCTGTTGAAGCAGCAGGGTGTCATCCTCCCTGAAGAGACTTTGCGAAAAATGCTATTGTGGGGAAAGGAACAGGGAGTAGAAGTAACGTTGGTTACGGCATTTAGTGTAACGCAATGGACGAACCTAGGGCAGACATTATTTGAGGAAACTACGTGTGGCTCAAAAACGGTTATTGAACTGTTAACAACGTGGTGACTTTTGTTAGAGACATTAAAGAACTTTAAGGAGCAGAAAGATTTAGCGGAAGGAAGTGAACAGCCATCCGCAGCCCCTGAGCCTTTGGCCTTAAAACTTCCCGTTGATGATATGAAGGGGCGGAAGATTGCCGTTAAAGAAAATAAGGGACTGCTCCCGATGAACACAAAAGATAAACAATATAAGTACGTGTTGCCTTGTGACCAAATAGCAGCTGTAAAAGAGACTCAGAGAGGGATGGGTGTTATCCACCCTGAAGGAGTGGTGCGTCCCTCCGCACCCCCCGCTCCAACCTTGGGGGAAACAGAGGCATGGCCTTCTCCTCCTATTTCTACTAACCCCATCTCCAGTCTGGGTTTTCCATCCTTGCCACCTGAGTCAGACGATGAGGAGGGCAGTCATATAACGGGTGAGGAAGGGATTGAAGTGGTGGACTCTGGGGAGCCACCCCCATCGTACACAAGGTGCCCCTGGACGCTTGGGGGCTGATTGGCAAAGGTTTAAGTGCCTTACTAATAGGAAGATCTAGTACCACCTTACAAGGCCTCATGGTACATGTTGGCGTGACTGATGCTGATTACACAGGACAAATATGTGCCATGATATCGACAGCTACACCACCTGTGACTATTGGGAAAGGAACTCGACTTGCTCAGTTAGTCCCATTTTGAAGTTGTGTTCCACAAACGGACAACGTTACACGTGGTAATGGTGCTTTTGGTCCTACGGGAAAGCCACAAGTCTATTGGGTGCAGACGGTATCTGATCAACGCCCACAAATGCATTGTGTTCTTGAACTTAGTGACGCCACTCCCAAGAAGGTCTGACTGGCTGGATTATTAGACACTGGAGCAGATGTGACGATCGTTTCTTTAAGGGAGTGGCCTGCTGCTTGGCCATTAACCTCCAACGCCTTGGGAGAGGCAGGACTCGGAGGGGTTGCCAATAGTTCTATGTCCACTAACCCTATTGTGATTGTAAACTCAGAAGGGCAAAGTGTCGGAGTGGGAGACGGACCCAGAGTAACAATGGAGTCTCAATATGAGTATGATCGTTCTCCCTTTATTCACGTTTTCCCAGAGTATATATAGACAGGCAATAAGAGCACGCGCTAGCAGCAGCTATATGATTGGCTTACAGTCTCTGTTCACGCGCTGTCCATGCAGTTCATTCACAGATCAGATTGGTTACAAGAATTCACATAGTAAATTACTTAGTCATTAGCACAACATGTTTTCTACCTTCTCAGTTCCCGTTTTTCCCATGTACTAATTCCATCTTCTACCACCTGTTTTGCCCTTAATCTAATCTCTCATAGTAGGGAGGATGGCTCACATGACCATTTTCTCTCAGGCACATTCCTACAATACCGCCTTTTTCTTCTTGAGCCAGCCAGACCTTATGCATGGCATTTTCTATCATGTCAGTCACTTTGCGGAGAACACATGAGGCTACCATAATCAATAATAATATAACCAACAGTAGCATGAGCCCTTGCTTTAGTAAGTCTGATAACCATCCCGTTATACCCCGTGAGTTTGACCAATCATCGAAACCATTTTTGACCGCTTTTAATTTGGACATGTTATCCTTGTTGTGACGCTCTTAGCAGGTTATATACTAAACACAATTAAAAACAGAATCCAAAAGAACCCTGCTAAGGCAATAAATACCCAGATTCCTACATTTAGCCCAGAAAGCTAATTGCTTTGGATTTACCCACGAGAAATCCTTTTGTAATATTTCAAATACATTGCGCTTCATTAAGTCTTGAATCTTTAGTATTTGAGCTTTTAGCTGATCATGTAAAGGACGAATATTTTTTTGCAACAACATGTCAAATTGTGATAACCAAGGGTCAAGGTCATCCTTTTTGATGGGGACATGTATGTGGCTTGGATCCATTCCAGAAAGCTGGTGATAGCACAAACGACCCTGGAAAAACAATTGCGGTAACATTTCAATCATCACAGTTACTGGTTTTGAAAAGGTATGTGGCAAAAATACCCACTCTAATGCAGTCAGGCTCTTTGCGAGTGCATCATCCCACTGTCCTATCAGGGCATAAAGTTGAAATTCTTGTAGGAAGGTGTTCAATGCGTCTTGCAGCAGTAGTAGACTATATCTTATCTTGCAACATACTGTAATGCCTTCAGAGCTGTTGGGGTTAATGAACATAGAACTTATGGGGGGGGCAGGGGCAGACACATTGCTTCAGGGCATCCCTTGTACTTTCAAAGTGCGCTCATGTCTCTCTCCCCCTCTCTGACCCGAGACAGCCTCCTTATATCCTGCACTGGATTGAGTGGAGAAGTACAGGCTAGAGTCGCTGCATGCATGGCCAGTGCACGCAGCGAGTCCCACCAGACTCTCCTGCACTGGATCGAGTAGAAAAGTACAGGCTAGAGTTGCTGCACACGTGGCCAGCGTATGCAGCGAGTCTCACCAAACTCATGATCCAGCTTTGCTAACAGCAGCTGTGTGATACGTGACTACATTGTTGTAATCCCTTCTTGTTATTTTCCTCTGTGAAGGTCGGGTTCTCAAGGATACACACATAGTTTTTAGAGCAACATATTCTACAACTTGTTGCAGGACACATAGAAGCCTCACGTAGCCCTTGGAATACCCCGGTATTTGTTATCGAAAAGAAATCGGGGAAATAGAGGTTGTTGCATGATTTGAGAAAGATTAATGATGTCATGGCAACGATGGGAGCATTACAACCGAGATTACCTTCAGCCGGCTGTCCACTAACACTCCCAGGTCCTTTTCTGGCAGGCAGCTTTCGAGCCACTCTTCCCCAAGCCTGTAGCGTTGCCCGGGGTTGTTGTGATCGAAATGCAGGACCCGGCACTTGGCCTTATTAAACCTCATCCCATTGGCCTTGGCCCATTGATCCAACCTGTCTCGATCCCTCTGTAAAGCCTTCCGACCCTCAAGCAGATCAACACTCCCACCTAGTTTGGTGTCATCCGCAAACTTACTGAGGGTGCATTCAATCCCCTTGCCTAGACCATCAATAAAGATAATGAACAAGACTGGCCCCAAAACTGAGCCCTGGGGGACACCACTGGTGACCAGCCACCAACCAGATTTTGCTCCATTAATCACAACTCGCTGGGCATGGCCATCCAGCCAGTTTTTAACCCAGCGGAGGGTACACTTGTCTATGCCATGATTCTCCAGTTTCTCCAGGAGAATGCTGTGGGGGACGGTGTCGAAGGCCTTACCAAAGTCCAGGTAGACAACATCCACAGCCTTCCCCACATCCAGAGGGCGGGTCACATGGTCATAGAAAGAGATCAAGTTGGTCAGGCAGGACCTCCCTTTCATAAACCCATGCTGGCTGGCCCTGATCCCTTGGCTGCCCTGCACTTGCCTTGAGAGCTCACTCAGGATGATCCTCTCCATGATCTTTCCCGGTACAGAGGTCAGGCTGACAGGCCTGTAGTTTCTGGCCTGTCTGGAAACTATCCTCCTTCCGGCCCTTCTTGTAGATGGGCGTCACGTTGGCCACCCTCCAGTCATCCGGCACCTCTCCTGTTGACCAGGATTGTTGATAGCTAATGGAGAGAGGCTTGGTGAGCTCTCCTGCCAGCTCCCTGAGAACTTTTGGGTGAATCCCGTCCGGCCCCATAGACTTATGCGTGTCCAGGTGCATAAGCAAATCATTAACTACTTCCTCCTGGATTACAGGGGGGTTGTCCTGTTCTCCATTCTTATCTTCCAGCCCAAGAAGCTGAACACCCTGGGGGTAGCTGTTCTGACTATTAAAGACAGAGGCAAAGAAGGCATTAAGTATCTCAGCCCCCTCCTCGTCCTTGGTTGCAAGGTTTCCCCCTGCATCCAGTAAGGGATGGACGCTCTCTGTCACTCTCTTTTTGTTGAAGTATTCATAGAAAATTTTTTTGTTGTCCCTTATGTTAATTGCCAGGTTAAGTTCCAGCTGGGCTTTTGCCTTCCTGAGGGCTGGGGGGGTTTAGCCTGGAGAAGAGAAGGCTCCGGGGAGACCTTCCAGCCCCTTCCAGTCCCTAAAGGGGCTCCAGGAAAGCTGGGGAGCGGCACTTCATCAGGGAATGGAGTGATAGGACTAGGGGCAATGGTTTTAAACTGGAAGAGGGGAGATTTAGATGAGATTTTAGGAAAAAATTCTTTGCTGCGAGGGTGGTGAGGCACTGGCCCAGGTTGCCCAGAGAAGCTGTGGCTGCCCCATCCCTGGAGGGGTTCAAGGCCAGGTTGGACGGGGCTTGGAGCAACCTGGTCAGCGCGAGGTGCCCCTGCCCAGGGCAAGGGGGTGCGACTGGAGGATCTTTAAGGTCCCTTCCAACCCAAACCATTCTATGATTCTATGATAACAGGATTTATATCCTTGTGTCCTCCTTCCCTGAGTAGAAAGGAAAAATAATACTCAGCATAGAGATATCTTTAGGAGTGTTATTTTACAAAAGCATTGATTAAGGCAATAAAAAATCCCATTCAAAAGCAGAAACACTTCCTGCAGATAGGATCTTTCAAACGATGGGGTGTCTCCAGATACGGAATACTGTGTCTGATTCAACTGACTCCTCGCCATGCTTCGGTTCAGGCTGACTAAGGAGCAAGCAGCCTCAGGTCCTGGGAGTGAACTGGTGAGCTGGAAAGCCCCTGGCTCACATACAAGGGAGTGAGGGTGTCTTGAAAAAGATTTCAAAGGGTGGTTTTGAAGTACAAGATGCAATACAACCAAGGTACAGAACAAGATACTAGCACTAAAAAACTCCCATCTATCTTGTCTATACAATTTCTACAGCAACTCTTTCACTCTAAATAGTGCCATCAGGATGGGCCCGGTTGGAGCTCTCCCTGAACTGCAGCTGGACCGCAGGCCAGGTGACTCTCCTCTTGAGCTGGGATCCCTCTCAAGGTTTGATATTCCTTACATGAGACTAAGAGATCCTTCCCTACCCAAGGCAGAGAGATTCCCTACCTGCAATAGATTCTCCATGAGAGACTGATAGCATGCTGTATCAATGCTATGAAACATCACTAACCCATAGAGTTAATATTAGTCTAAACGTTGTATGGATAATTCCATGAGACATAAACCATTGTTCAAGCCTGAGACTGCGATCGGAGCCAGCTGCACCAAGGCTCCAAAAAGAAAGCAGGGGGGTCCACTCTGAACTTTGGAACTCAATGGCAGGGCCCTCTTTACTGTGCGTCTCTGGTCTCTGGGTGAACCCTTCTAGCTTGAGTCTAACTCCATTTTCCTTTGTATGCTTCTGCCATGCAGTAATTCATAAGGTGAACCATGCCATCAAACTTATTGAAAGTTGTCAAACCACTGTTAAACTGAGTGAAATTCCATCCAACTTAATGAACTGTCAAATTATTATTTTACCTTAATAAACCATATTGCGGCTTCTCTCTTTCGAGTGAGATGCATTACACTCACCCGTGACAAATAGGTACCGAAGAGTGATTACCAACTACAACCACCAGTTCATGTGTGACCACCATCAGAAACTGTATTTTCAACACTCTCTTTCAATATTCTACAAGACCTGAGCACACGCGATGTGATCACTGCTTCTCTTCAGGGAGTATCGACTGCACTCCTATGCGAGTCATCTTTATAACGCTTCTTACACTAAGAGGGGGGAGTGAAACTGGATGATCTTTAAGCTCCCTGCCAAGCCAAACCATTCTACGATTCTATGATAATATCTTTATCAATGACCTGCATGAGGGGGTCGAGTGCACCTTCAGTAAGTTTGCAGAGGACACCGAGTTGGGCGGGCGTGTTGATCTGCTGGAGGGTAGGAAGGCTCTACAGAGGGATCTGGACAGGTTGGAATGTTGGGCCGAGGCCAGCAGCGTGAGGTTCAATAAGGCCAAGCGCTGGGTACTGCACCTGGGTCACAACAACTGTCAGAAAAGGACCTGGGGGTGTCGGTCAACAGCCAGCTGAATATGAGGCAGCAGTGTGCCCAGGTGGCCAAGAAGGCCAGCAGCATCCTGGCCTGTATCAGGAACAGTGTGGTGAGTAGGACTAGGGCAGTGATCATCCCCCTGTACTCGTCACCAATGAGGCCCCACCTTGAGTGCTGTGTCCAATTTAGGGCCCCTCACCACAAGAAAGACATTGAGGAGCTGGAGCGGGTCCAGACAAGGGCAACGGAGTCTGGAGAAGAAGTCTTATGAGGAGCGGCCGAGGGAGCTGGGGTTCTTCAGCCTGCAGAAAAGGAGGCTGAGGGGAGACCTTCTTGCTCTCCACAACTACCTGAAAGGAGGTTTTAGGGATCACAGAATCATAGAATCGCCTAGGTTGGAAGGGACCTTTCAGATCATCTAGCCCAACCGTCAACCTAACTCTGACAAATAACCATCTCTAAACCCTATCTCTAAGCACTATGTCTATCCACCTTTTAAATACCTCCAGGGATGGTGCCTCAACCACTTTCCCGGGCTGCCTGCTCCAATGCTGCGTAAAAATTTTTCCTAATATCCAATCTAAACCTCCCCTGGTGCAACATGAGGCCTTTTCCTCTTGTTCTGTTGCCTGTTACCTGGGAGAAAAGACTTGTGGTTTTGGCCACATTGTCCAATGGCCGGCAACAGATGTTCCCCCGCACCTCTCGTGCATGGGGAGGAGGGGGAGAGAAAAAGAGACATTTACGAGTTACGAAGAAACTAAACTACTTTAATAAAATATTAAGAATAAAATAAAAAGGAAAATACTGAAATAGATACGCTATATACAAAACTGCATTAAGCTCCCAGGAGGACGTCACCGGCAGGCACTGGGGAAGACCCAGACTGGACTTAGTGACGAGCAGGACCCCAGAAGACCACCAATGGACATGGATGCGCATGCCTCAAGGACATTTACATATAGTAATGAGTTCTAGGTAATAATAGGAATGTGTTAATAATTTCTGGGAAATGTAATTAAGATGTATATTCCGCTTGCTTCTAACCTTTGTAGTTGAGCAACCCAGCTTGCACATTAGGCGAAGGGGTTCCTGGTCTGCCCAGCGCTGCAATAAAGAATGCCTGCTTTCTAACACTCCAAAATTGAGTCTTCGAGAGTCCTTAATCGTGGGCTTACGGTATCGCCACCGCTGGTGCAGCCACTCTCCACCCCTCCCGGCACCCCAAGCGTGCCTGGGGGAGGTACTCAACGGAGCGTGAACAAAGGATTAGATATATAAGAAAGCCAAGTTTGTAATAAAGAGAGAGCTTAACTTAACTCTTCAAGGAGAGTCTTGTCGTTTGTCCGTCCCGACTGAAACGGCAGGCTACACATTTAGCAAAGCTACCTGGCTAGACAACACCAGGGGAACTACCAGTCGAGCTGACCCTGCCCAGACAAAACTGCCACGGCCCGTAGAAGGGGATAAAGTCCCTGAAGCGCACATGAAGAATATGTCAGGGAAGACAGTCGGGGTTAGTCCTGCCTCAGGCAAAGGCAAACCCACCCGTGGGAGTGCTTTTGCCCAAGGACCTGGGTGTGCTTGGTGGGTGATGCGGAACGATGGGGAAGTCCAATGTGCACCTCATGGGGATCTGATTTTGGGCGAGAATAGCCAAGGAATCAAATTGCATGATGTTAATTGCTAAGTAACCCTGCCACTGTGTCCTTATTACTCTAATTGCCATCGGTGGTACTACAGTAAGAATCACCCAAGTTAAGGACAGATGGACTTGCGTGAAAAAACGAGTAAAGCGCAGCGATGATGGGATCAGAACTGACCTCAGCAGCTGGTGCCCAGCGCCTTCGTCAAGATCTACACCTTCAGCCCATGGACTGTGGGCATGAGCCGCACCGTGTACACCAGCCACAGGTTCCAACAATACAGCGTGCAACAGTCCAGCCCCACACAGCACCTCACCTGCCCTGAGAGACCGTTCTGACAGATGGAGCCCAAAGCCGTGCATTAAATCACAGAACCATAGAATCATTTAGGTAGGAAAAGACCCTTGGGATCACCGAGTCCAACCATCAACTCCACTCTACAAAGTTCTCCCTTACACCATATCCCTCAACACCACATCTAAACGACTCTTAAACACATTCCGGGATGGTGACTCCACCACCTCCCTGGGCAGCCTATTCCAGTGTCTAACCACGCTTTCTGTGAAGAATTTTTCCCTTATGTCCAGCCTAAGCCTACCCTGTTGCAGCTTGAAGCCATTCCCTCTTGTTCTATCGCCAATTACCTGTGAGAAGAGACCAGCACCAACCTCTCTACAATGGCCTTTCAAGTAGTTGTAGAGAGCGATGAGGTCTCCCCTCAGCCTCCTCTTCCTCAAACTAAACCCTCCCAGCTCCTTCAATCGCTCCTCATCAGATTTATTCTCCAGGCCCTTCACCAGCTTCGTTGCCCTCCTCTGCACTCGCTCCAGCACCTCGAGATCTCTCTCGTGTTGAGGTGCCCCGAACTGGACACAATACTCAAGGGGTGGCCTCACCAGTGCTGAGTACAGGGGGACAATCACCTCCCTCCTCCTGCTGGTCACACTATTTCTAATACAAGCCAGGAGGCCATTGGCCCTCTTGGCCACCTGGGCACACTGCTGGCTCATGTTCAGCCGCTTGTCAATTAGAACCCCCAGGCCCTTTTCTGCCAGGCAGCTCTCCAGCCACACTGCCCCAAGCCTGCAGCGATGCATGGGGTTCTTGTGGCCCAAGTGCAGGACCCGGCACTTGGCCTTGGTGAAGCTCATACCGTTAGCATTGGCCCATCGGTCCAATCTATCCAAGTCTCTCTGTAGAGCCTCCCTATCCTCACGGAGATCAACACTCCCGCTTAGCTTCGCGTCCTCTGCAAACTTGCTGATGATACACTCCATGTCCTTATCAAGGTCATCGACACAGATGTTGAACAGAAATGGTCCCAACACCGAGCCCTGAGGGACACCACTTGTGACCGGCCGCCCGCTGGATTTAACTCCATTGACCACCACTCTTGGGGACCGCCCAGCCAGCCAGTGCTTGATCCAGCCGATCGTATGCTCATCCAGGCCACGAGCCGCCAGTTTTTCCATGAGAATTCTATGGGGGACAGTGTCAAATGCTTTTCGAAAATCTAGGTGGACAATGCCCACAGCCTTTCCCTCATCCAATAATCGGGTCATCTTGTCATGGAAGGAGATCAGGTTCGTCAGGCAGGACCTGCCTTTCCTAAACCCATGCTGACTGGGCCTGATCCCCTGCTTGTCCATTATATGACTTGTAATGGCACTCAAGATGGTCTGCTCCATGAGCTTCCCTGCTAGCGAGGTCAGACTGACAGGCCTCCAGTTTCCCGGATCCTCCTTTCTGCCTTTTTTGTAGACGGGCGCTACGTTTGCTACCCTCCAGTCCATTGGGACCTCCCCAGTTAGCCATGACTTCAGGTAGATCATGGAAAGTGGCTTGGCGAGCACGTCTGCCAACTCTTTCAGCACTCTTGGATGTAACCCACCCGGTCCCATAGACTTGTGTGCATCCAAGCGGCGTAGAACGTCGTAGATCACTTCCTCTTTCATTGTGATGACCTCGTTCAGCTTCCCCTCCCTGTCTCCTAGCTCACGAGGCTGGGTGCCCAGGGAACAGCTCGTTCCACTGCTAAAGACTGAGGCAAAGTAGGCATTGAGCACCTCAGCCTTTTCCTCATCCTTTGTGACTCTGTTTCCCTCTGCATCCAATAAGGGAGGGAGATTTTCCCTAATCCTCCTTTTGTTATTAATGAATTTATAGAAACAGTTTTTGTTATCCTTAACAGCTGTAGCTAGGTTGAGCTCTAGCTGCGCTTTGGCTCTCCTAATTTTCTCCCTGCACAGCTTCGCTATATCCTTATAGTCTTCATGAGAGACCTGCCCCCTCTTCCAGAGGTCATAGACTCTCCTTTTGTTCTTGAGGTCCAGCCAAAGGTCCCTACTTAGCCAGGCCGGTCTCCTTCCCCGCCTACTTGTTTTTCGGCACACAGGGAGAGCCTCCTGCTGTGCCTTTAAGACTTCTCTCTTGAAGTATGTCCAGCCTTCCTGGGCTTCTATATCCTTCAGGGCAGCCTCCCAAGGGATTTTCTCCAGCAGTCTTCTCAACGGGTCAAAATTTTACCCCCGGAATTCTAGGGCGGCACTTTTGCTAACCCCTCTCCTTGTTTCCCCGAGAATCAGAAATTCGATCATCTCACGATCACTGTGCCCTACATGGCCACCAGCCTTTACTTCCCCCACAAGATCTTCCCTGTTCACGAGAAGCAGGTCCAGGAGGGCACCTTCCCTCGTCGGCTCGCTTACCAGCTGTGTGAGGAAGTTATCTTCCACACATTCCAGGATCCTCCTGGATTGCTCCCTCTCTGCTGTGTTGTATTGCCAGCAGAGACCCGGGAGGTTCAAGTCCCCCCACAAGAACAACGGCAAGTGACTGCGAGATTTCCCCCAGCTGCTTACAGAAAGCTTCCTCCGCCTCACTGCTTCGGTCGGGAGGTCTGTAGCAGACTCCCACAGCGATAGCGGCTTTATCGGCCCTTAACCTCATCCAAACGCTCTCCACCCCATCATCAGTATACTTGATTTCCGAGCTCTCATAGCATTCTCTAATATACAGGGCCACTCCTCCGCCTCTCCTTGCCTGTCTGTCCCTCCTGAAGAGCTTGTCGCCATCGCTTGTGGCACTCCAGTTGTGTGAGGCATCCCACCACGTTTCTGTGATAGCCACTAGGTCATAGTTTCCCTGGTGCATCATGGCTTCAAGCTCCCCCTGTTTGTTGCGCATACTGCGTGCATTGGTATAGAAGCACTTCAGATGTGCCAATGACTCCAGCACCCTTTTGTGAGTGTGGGCCCCATTTCCCACCAGACCCCTCTCAGGTGCTTCCATGATTTCTAAAGGTCTCTCCCTTCTCTCAAATGAAATGGCAGAGGGAGAGTCCTCGCTAGCCCACCATCCTTCAAGCCCTGGCATGCCTCCCTTGGGTTTATTCCTGACAGGCCCAGTTATCTCCCCTTCCCCCCTCATGTCTACTTTAAAGCCCTGTCAACGAGCCTTGCGAACTCCTGCCCCAAAATTCTTTTCCCCTTCTGAGACAGGTGCCTTCCACCTGCCACCAGCAGGTCAGGTGACTCATATAGCAGCCTGTGATCAAAGAACCCAAAGCCCTGCCGATAACACCAGTCCCGGAGCCACGAGTTGACCTTTTGCCTCTTCCTGTTAATTTCCTCATTCACGATTGCCACTGAAGGGATGGAGGAGAATACAACTTGTGTTCCTGATCCCTCAAGCCGCCGCCCCAAGGCTCAAAAATCTCTTTTAATTGATTTTGGGCTCCTTCTACCCACTTCATCACTACCCACCTGAAATACTAAGAGGGGGTAATAGTCAGAGGAGTTTACTAGGGCCGGAAGTTTGTCCAACTCATCCCTGACCCGTGCCCCAGGGAGGCAGCAGACTTCCCTGTGGAGTGGGTCTGGACGGCACATTGGCCCCTCCGCCCCCCTCAATAGAGAGTCACCCACCACAATGGCCCCTCTGCTTTTCCTTTTGGAGCCAGTTGTGATGCTGGGTCCGTGGCGACTTGGTCTTTCTGACATTTCTGGCCTGGGTGTATCATCCTCCTCTCCAACAGCCAGCTCCTCCTGCAGGGCTTCCTATCTGTTCTGCAAGGGTAACTGGGAAGGTGGGAGGGGCCGGGAGGGGATTCGCCCGCTTCCCCGAGCAGGGACCTGTTTCCATTCCCCCTCTTCTCTGCCATGCCCTCCTATTGCCTGGTGACGAGAGGGGAGGGGATCCTCTGACTTGTGTGGGGCCTCACCCTCTTCCCTTTCTCTCAGGGAGCGGGTCCACCGGTCCCTCTCCCTCTCGCGTTCTCTGATACTCCTCAACCTTTCCACTTCCTCCTTCAGCTCAGCCACCAGAATGAGCGGATCATTCACCTGTTCACATCTGACACAGGTGTTGTCTCCGCTGCCCTCCATCGCGAGTGCCAGGCTCCGGCGCTCTTTGCAGCGAGAGTCCTGGAGGCCCATATGTTTGTGCGGGGCCCCTGTCTGGGTACCCACAGTATTTTTAACAGCAGCCTTCGACCGGGTAGCAACCGCGGCTGGATCTCTACACACAAGCGAGACCTTGTGAGTCAACGGTCAGTTGGGGTGAGCACTGGTTGCTCTGTAGCCAGGGACTAGTCCCTGCCCTCCCGGAGGCTTCCTATAACCTGGTGGCTTGATCAACCGGGGGAGGTGCTGTCACTGCCCCCAGGCTCACTCAGCAGCCCGCCCACCAGCTGACAGCCCTCAGCACAGGCCGAGGCCTTTTGCCGGCTTCCAAAAGCCCCCCAAAGAGCTTTTTGGTGGCCCTTTTCGCTGCAGATCCCTTCCCCAGCGCAGTCTTACCTGCCCTGAAGCTGGTCTCCGCGGCAATGGGACTCAAGGAACTCAAGGGACATTTTAGAGGGATGGATGATAGACTAAGGGCATTATATCTGTATGAATATATATGTAGACATATATAAGCTTTAATTAACACACTCCTATCTAACGCTTGGCCAATCCATAGAGCATTATGTGGATGTGGCCACGTGTAGTGCCTCTGGCCTTCTTGTGGGGCTGCCACCAGTGCTGTGGCCACTCTCCACCCCTCCCGGCGCCGCTCTGCCCAGCGGGTGGTAGAGAAGCAACCGGCTCCGACACGGCGGATTTCGTAGCTGGACAGCCCCGATGCGGCCCCTCCAGCTGTCGGGGGGTGGCGGGGCTCTGCACAGTGTGAGGGCGGCCTGGCAGAGTAGGTCCCCATGGGTGTTTGAGGGGGAGCAGGGCAGTGCAGGACGGGCAAGAGGAGCTCAAACACCACGTGAAGTTCCACCGTCTTTTTATTAAAGGCTGAGAGACACAGGCAGGCTAGTTGTGCTCCTCCTCCTCCTCCTCCATCGCCCCCAAGGCTGGGACCACAGCGCTTGCAGGCAGAATCTGGAGGGAGGCTTTTCCACCACAGCCTTCACCTTCAGCAGGGTTTGAGCCGCCAGGGAAGAGACCCACAGGCTGCTGTCGCTTGCCGCGCCTTCAAGAGCTGGGGCAGAAAGGAAGAGAGGCGAGGTCAGAGCCCAGATCTTCAGAGAGCTCCGGAGCCCCTGCAGCCAGGGCCCCTCGTGCCCTGCCCCAGCTCTTCCCAAGGCCAGGAGGGAGCCAGAGGCGCTGGCATGAGCCACAAGGTGCTGGCCAGCAATGCCCCACAAGCCCTCCCTGGCCAGGGCAGGGACCGCAGCTCCCTACCAGGGGCTCTCCTGCTCCCTGCCAGCCCCGGCACACACCCCGCTGCCCTCGCTCACCATCGTAGATGACCTGGAGCTCCTCCTGGCGCACATCCCTCAGCTGCCGCCCGGCGAGCCCTAGGCACACACAGCCCGTCACAGACCCCACTGGCCTGCCCACCCCAGCAGCCCAACTCCCCCCCACCGGCCCCACGGGCCTGGCCACGCGCCCTCCTGCCCTCGGGCCCGGCTGAGCCCAGGCCGGTGCCCTGAGGGTGAAGCCCAAGGCGGCGGCCAGGGACCCCGCAAGGCTGCCAGCAGGTGCCCCTGCGTGGGCAGGGGTGGGAGAGGGCGGCAGGAAGCCCCGTGGGCACCCGGCCCCGCATCGGGCAGTCGGGGCTCTGCAGGCTCCCGGTGCATTCGGCAGCAGCCGTGGCTGGGGCTCAGCTGCCGCGGGGCAGGGAGGGACCCCCGGCCGGGTTGTGGCTCACCGATGAACCTGATGGCTGCCTCGCGCAAGGGCTGCTGTGGGCTCCGCAGGTAGAGCAGGCTCTGCCACAGGTACTCCTCCGCTCTGCCTCTGCCCTCCGCCAGCTGGAGAGAGCAGGAGGGGACAGGGTTGGCCCAGAGCCTCCCCCTGTGCCCGGGGCTGGCCTTTCCTGCCTTCCCCTGCCCGCGCCCCCAGGACGCCGCAGTAGGCAGGGGCCCAGCTGCCAGCCCCACGCGCTGGGTGCTGGGGGAGAGGGGCTTCTCCAGGCTGGCTGTGGGGCTTCGAGGCTGCCCTTACCAGGCACTTGCCGATCCGCCATGGCTGCTTTGTCTCCAGCAGCTTCCTGATCTGCCTC
Organism: Larus michahellis; assembly: GCF_964199755.1. Classification (NCBI taxonomy): domain Eukaryota; kingdom Metazoa; phylum Chordata; class Aves; order Charadriiformes; family Laridae; genus Larus; species Larus michahellis. Next base: position 82,908,298 of record NC_133930.1, read on the forward strand.
CGCTTCAGGAACTTGGCAGCTCCCAGGAGGGCTTCCCAGGAGGCCTGCAGAGCAGCAGAGAGTGGGAGATGGCACCGCCGCTCAGGGGACAGGACCTGGGGGTCCCTGTGCAGCGCAGGGGGGCAGCAAGGGTTGTGGGTCCAAGCCCTGGCCTCAGGCATCTGCAGGCGCCCCTGGGAAGCCCAGGGGAGCTCCAGGCCTTAGGTGTTAGGGTGGCCGCGCCCTGCTGCTCTGCTCTGCTGCATCGAGCAGGGCAGGGGTAGGACATGTCCCTGCCCACCTCCTCAGCTGCTGCCAGCTGGGAGGGGCTCGGAGCCCTCCTCAGGGCCCCAGCTGCAGCACCTTCAAAGGGCTTAGAAATCCCCACCTGAGCCACGCTGTGGTCCTTGTCATGCAGGTGGAAGAACAGGGGCATCAGGATCCTCTGCACATCCTTCTGCATATGTTCTTTGCGGGTGCTGCCTGCAACCTCCATCGCATCTGCGCAGAGGAGGATGGAGCACTTTCGCACGTAGCTGGACTCCTAGGAGGAGAGAAGGAAGAGGGGAGGACCTCTGTCCTGGCTCCTCCAAGCCGACGGTGAGGGGACAAATGCTTGTGGCTCTCCCTTTGCAGTGAGGAGAAGGACTCACGGGCCAGTGGGCATGCGCGCACAGAGGGACGCACCACCCCAGACCGGCACGCATGCCCCCCCCGGCATGCTAACCATGCCTCCGCTCTCCCAACGCCTTACGTTTTCAAAGAGGGGCGGAAGCATCCTGACCAGCTGCAGAGCGATGGGGACAGCCAGGTGGAGCACGTTGCTGAGGGCAGTCAGGGCTGCTGTCCTGACGTCGCAGTCGCTGTCCTGCAGTAGCTGCACGACCTCTGGCAGCAGGTCTTGCAGCGTTCCCACCTACGAGAAACATACCCTTTTGTTATGCGATGCAATCGAGGAGCACACCGCTAAAGCCACGCTGCGTGTCGAGGTTGCAGGGCCGGTCAGGCGGAGATCTCTCCATGTGCGGCTCAGCCCAGGGCCGGGCCTGAAGTGATGACGGGCCACTGAACGGGGCAGCGGGGGGAGCAGGCAGTGGTCCCGCCGCTCCCGATTCCTGGCAAAGCCCGAGCAAGTCGCTGCACGCTCCGCACCTGCAGCCCAGCCCCAGGCGGACACCCACACTGTGCCTGGCTGCCCCTGCCCACCTGGTCCTGTCTCCTGGACAGCGTGACCAGGCTTCTGACTACCAGCCTGCGCAGCACCACGTTCTTGCTCTTCATGTGGGACTCCAGGATGTCCAGGAACTGGCCGTGGACGTGCTCACAATCGGTGTAATCCAGGAGCTGAAACGCAATTGGCAGCAGAGTGAGAGCCCAGCACAGGCAGCAGAGCTCCCGGACGGCTCGGGGCAAGGCACCGGGGCCGGTCACAGCCCAGGCGGGAGGCAGCAGGGTCCACAGAGGGCCCTCGCCGCCTCCCCTCAGCCCTCTGTCCACGCAGGCAGCCCGGCTTGCCCCCGCCTGCCCTCAGAGAGGCAGCGCGTGCCAGCAGGCCCACCTCCACGAAGACCGTCATGGCGCCAACGTCCTGCACGGCCTGACGCTGCAAGAGGCTGTTGACCGCCTGCTCAGACGCAGTGATGCAGCAGAACGGTTCTTGACGCCGCAGCACCCTGGCCGGGGGAAGAAGGCGTTGGCAGCACCGAGCTGGGCAGGCAACCTCTCTGGGACTGCGCTGCCAGCTGGGGGGCAGCTTGTGTGCCCGGCCTTGGCTGCTCGCGCTCCACCACCCACCAGGACGGGGATCGTACAGGCGGCCCTTCACCGCCAGGGGAGAAACGGCCGGGCAGGCAAGGAGGGCTGAGCAGGCTCTCACCTAGCCAGCACGGCGACACCGCTGTGGTAGGTCTCGGCGCTCGTGAGCATGTCCCAGGCACCCTGCCTCCCGATGTCTTCGACCAGGGAGGCACCGCCCAGGCACTCGAAGAGAGCTTGCATGGCGCTCACTGCGCTCCTGCAGGCAGAGCAAAGCGTGGTCACACGTGGAGCCCCAGTCCCGGCTTCGGCTCCGGGCCCAGGGAGAGCCCAGGGACGGGGATGGAGCACCCGAGGAGTGCCGGAGCACCTGAGCAATGGAGGATGGTTGGGTGTCCTGCTCGCACTGCAAGAGCGGCAGCAGCCCATCTGTGGGCTGTGCAGGCTGTGTGAGATCTGGAAGAGCACTTCCATGAAGAGCCGGCTAAGAAGCAAATGCACGGTCCGTCGGCTGGAGGGCTCCAGGAAGATCTCGTGCATGGCACGGGCCACCTGCAGAAACAGCCCAGCACGGCTCTCACTGGAGTCATGTCCCTGCGGCACAGCCTGCTCTGGCCAGCAGCCACCCTGCCCCGGGCTTCCCCGCTGCCGAGCCGGCTGGAGGCGGCGGGTGGGGAGCGGGGCCGCCGAGGGCAGCAGGGCCAGGGCAGGCGGCCTGCCTGCACGCCGTGGGGCCGAGCGGCACGCGCTGCCCTGCTCGGCTGTGGCCCGAGGGCCCTGGGCCAGGTGCCCCGGGGAGGGCCGGCTTTGGGGGCGGATGGAGAGGGCCAGAGGGGCTGGAGAGGGGCGTGCAGCCCCGGGCAGGATGGACCAAGCCTTGTCCAGACACTCACGGCCAGGAAACATTGGCAGCTGTAGATTTTCTTGCTGCTGCACTGGATGGTGAATTGTTGATTGACCTGCAGCAGCGCCCACAGCACCGTGTTCCCGAGGCTGCGCTCACAGGCCAGCATGTTCCACATGGCCCTGGCAGTCCTGCAGAGCCAGAGCACACTGTCAGCGGGGCCACCTCGGCCACCACCTCTTCTGCTTGCTCAGGCCCCGGAGGTCCCGAGCTGCCCCCGAGGCTGTCGCGCCACGTACCCGTCACAGTGCGGGGAAACCTTCAGCAGGCCAGTGACCACCTCCTGAGGGCTGAAGGTGGCCACTCGGAGAAGGGTCCTCCTCAGGATGTCCTGGAGTGGCTCCTGGCTGATGCAGGCCAGCTGCCTGTGCATGGCCTCCACGAGCTCCTCCACCTGTCGGAGGCAGTGGGCTGGAGCGGGCTGGAGCACAGCCATGGCCCCCCTGCCACCAAGAACTGCTTCCCTCGCGCCGCCCTTCGCTGGCCTCAAAGCCTGCCCGTTGGGCGCTCCGAGCCCTGGCCTCGGGGCGGGGGGAACGGCCCCTGCAGGGCACGCGCACAGGGCAAGCTGGCTGCACGCTGCCTACCTTGGTCAGCCGCAGGTCGAAGCCTTTCAAGACGTGCTCCACAATCTTGGCAACCAGCTGGGTGTCAGAGACCCTTGGGTCTGCCATGTTTGTCAAGACGGCGAGGAGGAAGTCGCTCCTCTCGGGTGAGAGGAAGGCTCTGCCAAATGTCTGAGGGAGAGAGGGAGGGAAAAGGTGTCACACTGAGTGCCCTGGTGGCGGGCACTGCTGGCTCTGCCGGCAAGCAGAGCTCGCCTGTGGCCAGGACGGCTGGAGCTGCGGCGGTGATGCTGGGCTAAAGCTTTGGACTACTCCAAAGCGGTGGCTCCCCACAGCCCGAGGGGTGGGAGGCTGTGCCATCGCCCGCCGTGGCTGATGCACTGGTTCGTCTCAGCCTCCTGCCAGCGCCATGGCCAAGACCCCCAGGAAGGGAGGAATTTGTTACCATCCCGCTGTCAATGGCTTCCTTGGGCCAGAAGGTGCTGATGCCTTCCCGATCCCGTTCTATGGCCGGGTCCACGAGTGCTGCGTGGGAGGCTGGGCAGGAGGGAAAAGACAGCGTGAGCGGCAGGAAGAAGGCAGAGCTGGGGCAGCAGGTGAGGGCATGAAGGAGAGCTCTGTGCCTGGCTCTCTGTTCTGTGGGGAGCTGGAGAAGTGGCAGGGTGGCAGGCAAGGAGGGGAAACCGTCTCTTAGGCTGCGTAAGGGCAGGAGCGTGGGGACTGGCTTTCTGCTCGGGGGCAGGAGGAGAGAAGGCCAGGCACGCTGCTGCCACAGGCTCTCCAGCCCAAGGGTTCTCGGGACAGGCCGCAGGCTGCCGCTCCAAGGCGGGCTGCCTGGGCCCGGGGCTTGGTGCGGCACGGCTGCTGCCCTGCTCCAGCCTGGGAGGAGTTTGCTGCCCCTGCCTCTAGCAGAGGAGGGGGGGCCGAGGTGGCGCGGCGCCATGCCCGGGCCCCTGTGGCTGGAAGGCCCCAGCCCGCCCCAGCTTCTCTTACCATGTCGCAGCAGAATGAACCTGTGGAAGAGGCACAGGGCCTGCCCAGCCCCCCAGCTGATCTCCTGGTCCTCCTCGGCATAGCACAGGGTGAGCAGCCCTAGCGCCTGCCCCAGGAATGGCACAGGCTTCTTCAGGTAGAAGAAGGGGCTGATGCCTTTGCAGGCCAAGTTGTGTGGCTCGTCCTGTGGCAGAGAGAACGGAGCAGTAGGCGGAGCTCTGGAGGGCTCTGCCCCGCGCTGCACCCCATGGAGAGCCAGCCTGCGGCAGCCGCCTCGGGGCGAGCAGCGTGCTGGGCAGAAGCCCGGGGGAGGCAGGGAGGCAGGGAGAGAGGGAGGGCTGCCAGGGCTGGGCCTGCAAAATGCTCCCGTGCCCTGGGACGGAGCTGGCTGCCGAGAACAAAGGCACGGGAGGGAGCGGCTCCAGGAGAGAGGGTCCAAGATGCTGGCGCAGGGCCGAGCCTTCCCAATCCCAATCCCCTGCCCCACACCCAGGCTTCCCTCGCAGGGAGCCCAGCGCTACCGGCTACGCTGGGGCAGCAGGACGGGGCGAGGGGTGCCAAGAGGTCGCAGGCCCCCTACCTCCAGCATGGTTTCAGGTCTCAAGTGCTGGCTCAGGCTTACAATCCTCCCCACAGCCCTCCGGCGTCTGGTCACCTCCGGGGATGTCGTGAGGGACAGCAGGACCTGGGAAGGCAAAAGCCGATGGTCGACCTTGGGAAATGACGGCAGCTCCCAGAGCGGTGGCTCTGCCAAGCACCTGCTGGGTTTACGCAGCGTGCTGCCGAGGCTTGCCCTGCACGGGAGGAAGCCTGGACTGGGGTCCAGCCACCTCGCAACCTCGGGGACCGTTGCCAACAGCTGGTGACCTGCGGCAGTCAGGGAGGTAGCCGGATGCCATGCCCCCAGCCACCTCTGCCCCTTCCCTCACGCTCCTCCAGAAACGGCCGCACGTCCCCTCTGTGGGAGGACAGGAACCTCCACGGGGACCTGCCCCAGGGAGGTGCCAGCACCTCTGCCTCCGCAGCTTCGGGGCTGGGCTGCCCTTGCACCATGGCCACGTCCCAGCAGCTCTCTGCCCTGCTGCCTTCTGGGGAGGAGAGCGGGCACGGGGTGGGTGGCGAGGGCGGTGGCTCAGCAGTGCCAGCTGCCAGAGCAGGGGAGCGGGGAAAGGCACTCAGACTCCTTCCGCTGCTCCAGTTCCGGGCTGGGCTGTGCACGCTCCAGAAGGTCGCCCCTCTTTGGGGTAGGGCAAGGAAGAGACCCCGAGAGCCCCGCTCCTGGCAGATGCCTGACTCCTGGCAGATGCCTGACCTGCAAGATCATGTCCACTCTCTGGACGCTGGAACTCAGCGAAGCTTCATGCGTCACCACCTCCAGCATCCTGTCCAGTGTTTTCAAGATCTGTAAGGGGATAGAGCGGGTGGCCCACTTGCCCCGGCCCTTCTTCCTTGCAGGGAGCTGGCTTGCATTCCTTCCACCTGAGGCGGCCTGCAGCTGCCCTCTGCGCCTGGGAGCGGCCTCAGGCTCTCCCTGCTCTTCCTTCTTCACCTGTCATCTTCCCGCAGCCAAAGCCAGCTAGGAAAACGTGCGCAGGGACTGAGCGGCAGGCTTTCCGTAGCTCAGCCCGCGCTTACCTGAGCATCCAAAGAAGCACGTTGGCTGTCCCTCTGTGCTGGGTCAAGACAGCAGATGTCGTGGATGCAGGGGCAGAGCTGCTCGTACAGCAGGCCTTCAGGCAGGTTGCTGCAAGGAGAGGGGTGTTGCTTGGATGCCAGGGCTTCCAGGTCAGGAGCGTGGCTGCAGGCGTCGGGGCTGGCAGTCGCCAGGGTGCTACCCGTAAGAGGTGGGGAAGGGATGCCTGGAGGCATCTGCTCCCTCCCCGGTGCTGCTGAGGCAGGGACAGAGGGCAGTCCTGGCCGGTGGAGCCCGAACCCCTTTCCACCTCCTGCCTCTCCCACCTGGGGAAAAGCCAAGAGGCGGCGGGGAGCCCCTGAGCAGCCCCCGCCCTGCCCCCTGGCCCAGCCATGGGCCAAGCATGAGGGAGAGCAGAGGCCCAACGGCAGAGGTGCCAGGGTCCTGCCAGGATGGGAGACGCCTGCTGCCATCAGGCCCGCGCCGTGGGGGGCTCCGGCCTGGCCAGGGTCTGGGGCAGGTACCTCATTGCTACGATGGCAAGCATGGCTTGCTGCCACATCACGGCATCCATGCTGCGAGGGGACTCCTTTTTCCATAGGACCTGGAGAGGGAGAGCATGGGCAGGATGGGGCAGGGAAGCTGCCAGTTGCTGGCACCAGTCTGCAGGGCGGGCAGAGCCCCGCCGCCCCCAGGCCGGCACTGGCCCCAGAGCAGCCCCTTGCCCGGCACTGGCCCCGTGGCAGGCAGGGCTGTGCCCAGTGAGGCCCGTCTCGCCCTCCCCTGTGCCCAGGGGCCCGAGTGCTCTCCTTCCCGCTGGGCCGGCGCTCGGCCAGCGTTGCCCCCCTCCCTCGGCCCCACTGGGTGCCCTCACCTCCATTTTCTCCACCAGCATACACGCCGATGTGAAGTCGGGCTGGTACCTGCCTCGCAGCCAGGCTGTGCAGAGCGTGCGGATGGAGGCCAGGAACCTCAGCTTGGAGGCCTCATCCTGACAGCCAGGGAGCAGAGAGACAGAGAGGGAGGGTGAGGGGCAGAGCAGGGCCAGCAGGTGCAGGGCCTCGAGGGGTGCAGCCATGGTGCAGGGGGCCGGGGGGGCAGCAGCCCTGCACAGGCAGCAGTCCCCCTAGGGCCCGCGCGCAGGCAGCAGGCACGGCAGCACGCGGCCGGCAGCCGCGGGCAGAGCCTGCCTGGCAAAGGCTGCAGTTACCCTTTGGGTGCCGTCGAGGAAGGCCAAGATGTAGTCGTGGGCTTCCTCGTCCTTGCCCTCCAGCCAGTAGCTGGAGGCAGAAGCAGCTCCACCTGTTGAAGAACAAGGGTGGGGAGAGATGTAGGCAGCAGGGCAGGGAGAGGGAAGAGAGGGGCCCTCTCTCCAGCCCTGTGCTCGCTGCCCTGCCCCCAGCAAGCCCTGGCCCAGGGTGCTGATGCCCCGTCTCCCCCGGGGTGGTGCTGGCAGCAGGGCGGGAGAGGTCCCAGCCCGGCGGTACGGCTGCCTCCTGCCAGCCCAGCGGCCTCTCCCTGCCCTGCTCTCTGCCCCGAGGCTGGAGGTGGTCCCCTGGCATCCTCTCGCTACCCACTCATGGCGGGGGTGCTGGGGCTCTTCTCCTCCTCCGCTTGGACGACGACGACGGGGCTGGCGCGGTCCCAGTCCTCACTCTGCAGCTGGCGTTGCCTGGGGCTTTCTGACCGCTGATGGTCCTCGGTGGCCAGCCCGGCCCTTTCATCCTCTGCCGCCTCTGGTGCAGGGCTGCTCTGAGGGCAACCGCTCGCCGTCCTGCGGGACAGAGGACAGAGGTGAGGGTGGGGAGGGGGCTGCCCAGGGCAAGCGGCCCCAGCCTGGTGCGGCCTGGCCAGAGGAGGGAGGAGGTGGCTGGCAGGGACAGGGGGAACTCCTGCAGGATGCCGTTTTCCAGCGGGCAGTCCCCCCTCGCCCACCCGGCCCTGGCGGCGGCTCTCCTGCCCCCAGCCCCTCCGCAAGGGCCACCGGGCCCAGACGCCCTGGGGTCCCTGTGGCCCTGGCCCGGCCCAGCCCCACGCTCTTACCCGCTGTGGATGGTGGAGCTTTGGGGAGACACCCTGGCCCCGCGGAGCTGCTCTGTCAGGTATAGCCGCAGGAAAATACGCATTCTGCGCACACGCTTTCCTGCAGGTGCCGGATCGCTCATGTCCGCTTCTCACGAGAGTCCGGGACACTGTGGGGCTGCCGTGCACGTGCTGCTGGACATCACCAGCTGTCACATGGGTAGGTTACTAAGGGCCCATTGTGACCTGCCACCCCAGCCGGGAGGGACAGCCCGTCCTGTCCCCCACTGTGACCCGGGCTCTCCCGGGGGAGTCAGCCTGCCGCCGGCTCTGGCTGCAGCCTGCGGTCCCTCTGCGTGTGTCCCCTGCCACAGGCGGGACTCCCCAGCCCCTTTGGCTGGAAGCCTGAACCCTGGCTGTGCCGTCATAGAATCACAGAATCGTTTGGCTTGGAAAAGACCCTAGAGATCATCGAGTCCAAGCATTATCCCAGCACTGCCAAGTTACCACTAAACCATGTCCCTCATCACTGCATCTACTCGTCTTTTAAATACCTCCAGGGATGGCAACGCCACCACTTCCCTGGGCAGCCGGTTCCAACGCTTGACAACCTTTTCTGTGAAGAAATTGTTCCTAACAGCCTATCTAAACCTCCCCTGCACAACTTGAGGCCATTTGCTCTTGTCTTATCACTTCCTAAGCGGGAGAAGAGACCGACCCCCCCTGGCAACCCCCTCCTTTCAGGGAGCTGTAGAGAGCGAGAAGGTCTCCCCTCAGCCTCCTTTCCTCCAGGCTGAACAACCCCTGCTCCCTCAGCCGCTCCTTGCAAGACTTATGCTCCAGAGCCCGCACCAGCTTCCTTGCCCTTCTCTGGACACGCTCCAGCACCTCAGTGTCTCTCTCGTAGTGGGTGTTGACAACGGAGCAATGCACTTCACTCCCAAGGGAAAAGCAGCAAAATGCTTATTGTTCTAAAAAAGCCATTTAATGAAGTTTGATAGTCAACGCCACAGTGGAATAACAAGACTCGATGGCAAGGCACACTGGGTTCTTTACTGTCTCGAGGGGGGATCAGAGAGAACTGTCAAGGAGACCCTCCCATTGAGTCAAGGTGCAGAGAGGACCCCCTGGCTTTCTAAACTCCTTCTCAGAGGGGAGTCTAGGTGCGGCTGGATCCAATCCCAGTCCCGGGCTTGGTCAACAGTTTATGCCTACGGGATTGTATACACAGTCTTTCCCTCTTTGCCACCTGAAAAGTGGGTCACCTTTTCATAGAAGGAGATCTGGTTTGTCAAGCAGGACCTGCCTTTCGTGAACCCACGCTGACTGGGCCTGACCGCCTGGTTGTCCTGCATGTGCCGTATGATGGCACGCAAGGTGCTCTGCTCCATAACCATATGATGGACTCTTCAACTCTAACCCTAACCCTAACCCTAACCCATATGATGGACTGTTCAAAGCTACACTAAGAGCAAAGGGTGGTGGGACATCACCTTAAAACGTTGGGCTACTGTTGGGGGATACGGTGGGTCCGTAGGCCCTTTGACAGAAGAGATAGAGATTGCAGTGTACCCGTAAGAAGGCCGCGAGTTGTGTCATATAAGGACAATGTAACCAAAAGGAGAAAGAAGAAGATGGCTTCAGAGAACAAGGAGAGTTAGTCTGTGAGAAAGCCAGATTTTGAGCAATGTGAAGAGGAGTTCAACAACCAATCGTATTGTAGCTACGAGCGCGTGTGCTCTGTAACCTAAGCAATTGAATGCGTAGAAAGAACGCGTGAACGGAGCGTGAACCAAAGATTAGATATATAAGAAAGCCAAGTTTGTAATAAAGAGAGAGCTTAACTGAACTCTTCAAGGAGAGTCTTGTCGTCTGTCCATCCCGACTGAAACGACAACTGGTGACCCCGACGTGATACTGAGGAAGAAGACGACTGGCAATAGTCGTGGGGACGGAGCCCAGTGAAGCTGAAGACAGCGGGCAGAGCTGTTGACGGATCCGGATCATATTTAAGAAGACACCTGTAGCAGGTGAGCCACTGGGGACATGGGAGAGAAGTTAACTAAGGAAGAGCAGACTCTACTCTCCACATGGACGCTGCTGTTGAAGCGGCAGGGTGTCATCCTCCCTGAAGAGACTTTGCGAAAAATGCTATTGTGGGGAAAGGAACAGGGAGTAGAAGTAACGTTGGTTACGGCATTTAGTGTAACACAATGGACGAACCTAGGGCAGACATTATTTGAGGAAACTACGCGTGGCTCAAAAACGGTTATTGAACTGTTAACAACGTGGTGACTTTTGTTAGAGACATTAAAGAACTTTAAGGAGCAGAAAGATTTAGCGGAAGGAAGTGAACAGCCGTCCGCAGCCCCTGAGCCCTTGGCCTTAAAACTTCCCGTTGATGATATGAAGGGGCGGAAGATTGCCGTTAAAGAAAATAAGGGACTGCTCCCGATGAACACAAAAGATAAACAATATAAGTACGTGTTGCCTCGTGACCAAATAGCAGCTGTAAAAGAGACTCAAAGAGGGATGGGTGTTATCCACCCTGAAGGAGTGGTGCGTCCCTCCGCACCCCCCGCTCCAGCCTTGGGGGAAACAGAGGCATGGCCTTCTCCTCCTATTTCTACTAACCCCATCTCCAGTCTGGGTTTGCCATCCTTGCCACCTGAGTCAGACGATGAGGAGGGCAGTCATATAACGGGTGAGGAAGGGATTGAAGTGGTGGACTCTGGGGAGCCACCCCCATCGTACACAAGGTGCCCCTGGACGCTTGGGGGCCGATTGGCAAAGGTTTAAGTGCCTTACTAATAGGAAGATCTAGTACCACCTTACAAGGCCTCATGGTACATGTTGGCGTGATGGGTGCTGATTGCACAGGAGAAATATGTGCCATGATATCGACAGCTACACCACCTGTGACTATTGGGAAAGGAACTCGACTTGCTCAGTTAGTCCCATTTTGAAGTTGCGTTCCACAAACGGACAACGTTACACGTGGTAATGGTGCTTTTGGTCCTACGGGAAAGCCACAAGTCTATTGGGTGCAGACGGTATCTGATCAACGCCCACAAATGCATTGTGTTCTTGAACTTAGTGACGCCACTCCCAAGAAGGTCTGACTGGCTGGATTATTAGACACTGGAGCAGATGTGACGATCGTTTCTTTAAGGGAGTGGCCTGCTGCTTGGCCATTAACCTCCAACACCTTGGGAGGGGCAGGACTCGGAGGGGTTGCCAATAGTTCTATGTCCACTAACCCTATTGTGATTGTAAACTCAGAAGGGCAAAGTGTCGGAGTGGGAGACGGACCCAGAGTAACGATGGAGTCTCAATATGAGTATGATCGTTCTCCCTTTATTCAAGTTTTCCCAGAGTATATATAGACAGGCAATAAGAGCACGCGCTAGCGGCAGCTATATGATTGGCTTACAGTCTCTGTTCACGCGCTGTCCATGCAGTTCATTCACAGATCAGATTGGTTACAAGAATTCACATAGTAAATTACTTAGTCATTAGCACAACATGTTTTCTACCTTCTCAGTTCCCGTTTTTCCCAGGTACTAATTCCATCTTCTACCACCTGTTTTGCCCTTAATCTAATCTCTCATAGTAGGGAGGATGGCTCACATGACCATTTTCTCTCAGACACATTCCTACAATACCGCCTTTTTCTTCTTGAGCCAGCCAGACCTTATGCATGGCATTTTCTATCATGTCAGTCACTTTGCGGAGAACACATGAGGCTACCATAATCAATAATAATATAAGCAACAGTAGCATGAGCCCTTGCTTTAGTATGTCTGATAACCATCCCGTTATACCCCGTGAGTTTGACCAATCATCGAAACCATTTTTGACCGCTTTTAATTTGGACATGTTATCCTTGTTGTGACGCTCTTAGCAGGTTATATACTAAACACAATTAAAAACAGAATCCAAAAGAACCCTGCTAAGGCAATAAATACCCAGATTCCTAAATTTAGCCCAGAAAGCCAATTGCTTTGGATTTACCCACGAGAAATCCTTTTGTAATATTTCAAATACATTGCGCTTCATTAAGTCTTGAATCTTTAGTATTTGAGCTTTTAGCTGATCATGTAAAGGACGAATATTTTTTTGCAACGACATGTCAAATTGTGATAACCAAGGGTCAAGGTCATCCTTTTTGATGGGGACATGTATGTGGCTTGGATCCATTCCAGAAAGCTGGTGATAGCACAAACGACCCTGGAAAAACAATTGTGGTAACATTTCAATCATCATAGTTACTGGTTTTGAAAAGGTATGTGGCAAAAATACCCACTCTAATGCAGTCAGGCTCTTTGCGAGTGCATCATCCCACTGTCCTATCAGGGCATAAAGTTGAAATTCTTGTAGGAAGGTGTTCAATACGTCTTGCGGCAGTAGTAGACTATATCTTATCTTGCAACATACTGTAATGCCTTCAGAGCTGTTGGGGTTAATGAACATAGAACTTATGAGGGGGGCAGGGGCAGACACAGTGCTTCAGGGCATCCCCTGTACTTTCAAAGTGCGCTCATGTCTCTCTCCCCCTCTCTGACCCGAGACAGCCTCCTTATATCCTGCACTGGATTGAGTGGAGAAGTACAGGCTAGAGTCGCTGCATGCATGGCCAGTGCATGCAGGGAGTCCCACCAGACTCTCCTGCACTGGATCGAGTAGAAAAGTACAGGCTAGAGTCGCTGCACACGTGGCCAGCGTATGCAGCGAGTCTCACCAAACTCATGATCCAGCTTTGCTAACAGCAGCTGTGTGATACGTGACTACATTGTTGTAATCCCTTCTTGTTATCTTCCTCTGTGAAGGTCGGGTTCTCATGGATACACACATAGTTTTTAGAGCAACATATTCTACAACTTGTTGCAGGACACATAGAAGCCTCACGTAGCCCTTGGAATACCCCGGTATTTCTTATCAAAAAGAAATCGGGGAAATAGAGGTTGTTGCATGATTTGAGAAAGATTAATGATGTCATGGCAACGATGGGAGCATTACAACCGAGATTACCTTCGCCTACTAGGATACCTATGGGGTGGGAAATTGTTGTAATGGATTGAAAAGATTGGGTTTCTACCATCCCTCTGGCAGAACAAGACAAAGAAAAATTTGCATTTACTGTTCCATCTGTGAAGAACATGGAGCCTACCAAAAGACATCAGTGGAAAGTGTTGCCACAAAGTATAAAAAACTTGCCTACAATTTGTCAATGGTTTGTAGCAAAAGCGTTGAGTCCAATAGGTGCTCTGTTCCCATCTGATTACTGTTACCATCACACGGATGATATTCTGCTAGCGGCTGCAACACCGCAACAGTTAGAAAAAATGGAACAGAAAACACAGAATCACAGAATCACAGAATCACAGAATCTTAGTGGTTGGAAGGGACCTCTGAGATCATCGAGTCCAACCACAAAAAAAAAAACCAAACCAAACAAAAAAAAAAAAAAAACAAAAAAAACCCCCACACACCCACCTACTAAACTCCACACCCACAACCCCACACATAACACCCCACCACAAACCATAATCTTGGGCACTAGAGCATGCCCTGGAGAGCCATGTCTACACGTTTCTTAAATACCTCCAGGGATGGTGACTCCACCACCTCCCTGGGCAGGCTGTTCCAGTGCCTGACCACTCTTTCACTAAAGTAATTCCTCCTAATATCTAATCTAAATCTCCCTTGCCGCAGCTTCATACCTTTTCCTCTGGTCCTGTCGTTATTCCCTTGGGAGAAGAGGCCAACCCCTGCCTCTCTACAGTTTCCTTTCAGGTAGTTGTAGAGGGCAAGGAGGTCTCCCCTCAGCCTCCTCTTCTCCAAGCTAAACATGCCCAGTTCCCTCAGCCTCTCCTCATAGGACTTGTTCTCCAGACCCCTCACCAGCTTGGTGGCTCTCCTCTGGACACGCTCCAGCGCTTCAATGTCTTTCCTGTAGGGAGGGGCCCAAAACTGAACACAGTACTCGAGGTGAGGCCTCACCAGTGCCGAGTACAGAGGCACGATGACTTCCCTACTCCTGCTGGCCACGCTATTCCTGATACAAGCCAGGATGCCATTGGCCCTCTTGGCCACCTGGGCACACTGCTGGCTCATGTGAAGCCGGCTGTCCACTAACACTCCCAGGTCCTTTTCTGACAGGCAGCTTTCGAGCCACTCTTCCCCAAGCCTGTAGTGTTGCCCGGGGTTGTTGTGACCGAAATGCAGGACCCGGCACTTGGCCTTATTAAACCTCATCCCATTGGCCTTGGCCCATTGATCCAACCTGTCTCGATCCCTCTGTAAAGCCTTCCGACCCTCAAGCAGATCAACACTCCCACCTAGTTTGGTGTCATCCGCAAACTTACTGAGGGTGCATTCAATCCCCTTGCCTAGACCATCAATAAAGATAATGAACAAGACTGGCCCCAAAACTGAGCCCTGGGGGACACCACTGGTGACCAGCCACCAACCAGATTTTGCTCCATTAATCACAACTCGCTGGGCACGGCCATCCAGCCAGTTTTTAACCCAGCGGAGGGTACACTTGTCTATGCCATGATTCTCCAGTTTCTCCAGGAGAATGCGGTGGGGGATGGTGTCGAAGGCCTTACCAAAGTCCAGGTAGACAACATCCACAGCCTTCCCCACATCCAGAGGGCGGGTCACATGGTCATAGAAAGAGATCAAGTTGGTTAGGCAGGACCTCCCTTTCATAAACCCATGCTGGCTGGCCCTGATCCCTTGGCTGCCCTGCACTTGCCTTGAGAGCTCACTCAGGATGATCCTCTCCATGATCTTTCCCGGTACAGAGGTCAGGCTGAAAGGCCTGTAGTTTCTGGCCTGTCTGGAAACTATCCTCCTTCCGGCCCTTCTTGTAGGTGGGCGTCACGTTGGCCACCCTCCAGTCATCCGGCACCTCTCCTGTTGACCAGGATTGTTGATAACTAATGGAGAGAGGCTTGGTGAGCTCTCCTGCCAGCTCCCTGAGAACTTTTGGGTGAATCCCGTCCGGCCCCATAGACTTATGCGTGTCCAGGTGCATAAGCAAATCATTAACTACTTCCTCCTGGATTACAGGGGGGTTGTCCTGTTCTCCATTCTTATCTTCCAGCCCAAGAAGCTGAACACCCTGGGGGTAGCTGGTCTGACTATTAAAGACAGAGGCAAAGAAGGCATTAAGTATCTCAGCCCTCTCCTCGTCCTTGGTTGCAAGGTTTCCCCCCGCATCCAGTAAGGGATGGACATTCTCTCTCACTCTCTTTTTGTTGATGTATTTATAGAAGCTTTTTTTGTTGTCCCTTATGTTAATTGCCAGGTTGAGTTCCAGCTGGGCTTTTGCCTTCCTGAGAGCTGGGGGGGTTTAGCCTGGAGAAGAGAAGGCTCCGGGGAGACCTTCCAGCCCCTTCCAGTCCCTAAAGGGGCTCCAGGAAAGCTGGGGAGCGGCACTTCATCAGGGAATGGAGTGATAGGACTAGGGGCAATGGTTTTAAACTGGAAGAGGGGAGATTTAGATGAGATTTTAGGAGAAAATTCTTTGCTGCGAGGGTGGTGAGGCACTGGCCCAGGTTGCCCAGAGAAGCTGTGGCTGCCCCATCCCTGGAGGGGTTCAAGGCCAGGTTGGACGGGGCTTGGAGCAACCTGGTCAGCGGGAGGTGCCCCTGCCCAGGGCAAGGGGGTGCGACTGGAGGATCTTTAAGGTCCATTCCAACCCAAACCATTCTATGATTCTATGATAACAGGATTTATATCCTTGTGTCCTCCTTCCCTGAGTAGAAAGGAAAAATAATACTCAGCATAGAGATATCTTTAGGAGTGTTATTTTACAAAAGCATTGATTAAGGCAATAAAAAATCCCATTCAAAAGCAGAAACTAAGGTGCTCTGTTCCCATCTGATTACTGTTACCATTACACGGATGATATCCTGCTAGCGGCTGTAACACCGCAACAGTTAGAAAAAATGGAAGAGAAAACACAGGAATCCTTGTGTGAATATGGCTTAAGGATCGCCCCAGAAAAGGTACAAAGGCAACAACCGTGGTTATAGCTGGGAATGAAAGTATTAGCTCAGACAGTCATGCCACAACCTATCCAACTACAAATAGAAGTAAAAACATTGAATGATGTACAAAAATTAGCAGGAATGATTAATTGCGTTTGGCCCTACGTTGGTATTCCATCTTCCAAATTACAACCTCTCTTTGAGCTCTTAAAAGGTGACACTAATATTTTAGCCCCACAAATGTTAACTGAGGAAGCGAAAAAAAGTGGTGGCTGAAATAGAACAAGCTATTAGTAGTAAACACGTATGGAGACTTGACTTAACGGTCTCGGTGCAGGCCTTTGTGTTAGTAGATCAATTAGTGCCATTTGCTATGATTGCTCAATGGCGTGAACAACGGGATGATCCCTTACATGTTTTAGAATGGATTTTTTTGCCTAACAAGACGAAGAAAACAGCCCCTGGTCTATTTGAGCTAATAGCACAAGTTATTACAAAAATTAGAACTCGGTGTTCAGAACTGATGGGAAGAGACCCTGAACAGATTGTAGTCCCTGTACAGAGTGATTATTTTGAACGGTGCTTAGCTAACAGCACTGCCCTACGAGCAGCCATGGCCAATTGTACAAGGCAGGTGAGCTACCATTTACCTTCACAGCCACTGATCAAATTGGGCACCCAAATGGCCTTTGCACAGAAAAATCTCAGTCGCAGAAACCCAGTGGAGGGCCCCACGGTGTTCACAGATGGATCAGGAAAAACTGGAAAAGCTGCCATTGTCTGGAGACAAGGAACACAATGGCAACATAAGATCGAACATCAAGAAGGTTCGCCCCAAGTCGTAGAATTACGGGCCATGACCATGGTGTTTCAGAACTTCCTCAGCCCTGTCAACATTGTGACAGATTTGGCTTACGTGGCTGGACTGGTACAACGTTTAGATAAGGCTGGTTTAGGTGATGTAACCAATGAAGTGCTGTTTGGCGTATTGAAACTGTTATGGATAACAATACAAAAGCGACAGCAAGAATATTACGTGATGCATATTAAAAGTCATACCCAGTTGCCAGGATTTATTGTAGAAGGCAATGCACAAGCTGATGCTTTAGTGCCTGCAGCGGCCCTGGGACCTGTGCCCAACGTTAAACAGCAAGCGATAGCATCGCCTAGTTTTTATCATCAGGGATATCGTGCTTTAAAACATCAGTTTAATCTTAGTAACGCTGAGGCTCGCAATATTATTGCAGCCTGCCACAGTTGTCAAGATCAACATGTAGCTATATATTACGGCACCAGTCCACGAGGATTACGTGCTTTACAGCTTTGGCAAACTGGTGTCACACATATTACCGAATTCGGCCGTTTGAGGTATATACATGTATCAATTGATACCTTTTCTTCCGCCCTCGTTGCCACTGCTCACACTGCAGAATCAGCTCGGGACGCCCTACGCCATTGGCAGCGTGCATTTTCTGTTTTAGGTGTCCCACAACAGATCAAAACTGATAATGGTCCTGCTTATGTATCGCAAAAAGTAGCTTTTTTTTACAACTCCGGGGCGTGACACATGTCACAGGCATCCCCCACTCACCCACGGGTCAGAGTATTGTTGAGCGTGCACACGGTACCCTGAAACGCCTTTTACAAAAACAAAAAGGGGGAATGCTAGGGGAAACCCCTGAAGCACGATTAGCTAAAGCTGTATGTGTCTTGAGTTTTTTGCAGCTTGCTGATGATAGTCCTGCTGCGATGCCACCCCTCCTTCGGCACTTTGGTTCTCTTGTGACCCAGGAACGGGTGGGTCCTGGAGCAAAAGTGCTGATGCGAGACCTCAAGACAGGACAGTGGTTGGGCCCGCATGACTTAATCACGTGGGGAAGGGGTTATGCTTGTGTTTCCACAGATCATGGACCACGGTGGGTGCCCGCAAGATACGTCCGCCCCTATTTGAAGATAACCGGGGCGGGGGAACAAAGCCAACGGGCACGATGAGTCCGGCTATCTTGCTCACCATCTGCCTTAACATATTTACTGCGCTCTCCTCAAGGGTTTGGATTCCACCCCAACCCAAGAATAATGTATGGGTCACCCTGGCTAACTTAACGGGCCAGGACATGCTTTGTTTGTCAACCTCATCACCGGAGAATCCCTTCTCCACCTGTCTGGTGGGACAGCCCTTAGACGCCTGGCCTGTGCCGGAGTCTCTGCAGCACTTGATAAAAGGGGGTGAGGTAGTTGATAATTGGGATGCTTGGGTACCCTATCTGCAACACAGTCACCTCGAACCACAAGAACTAGAATTACTGGGTTCCGTTGAAGTGCATTACTGCTACTATTTTAATTACAGTGGCAAAAATCAGTCAAACATGCAACGTGTTAATTCTAGCCTGATTGTTTGCAGAAATGAATCTGTTTGGTGCAACTACACATCAACCCACGTCTCTAAATCTACTAATCACCCTCTTAGCTTGCCAGCAGGAATCTTTCTCATCTGCGGAGATAGAGCATGGCCTGGTATCCCCTCTCGTATTAAAGGGGGCCCCTGTAGTTTAGGAAGATCAACCCTACTAACACCAAATACATCTACGATGGTGCAGCACTATAGGCGCCCAAAACGAAGTGCTCACGCATTCAGAAATCGCCGCAATGACACTGTGCAATTT
This sequence comes from Larus michahellis, assembly GCF_964199755.1. NCBI lineage: Eukaryota > Metazoa > Chordata > Aves > Charadriiformes > Laridae > Larus > Larus michahellis. The sequence goes on from NC_133930.1 coordinate 82,926,816, forward strand.
TGGAACCCTGGAGAAATAATCGCGGCATCCTTTTTAGCCCCCGGGGTGGCGTCAGCTAAAGCGCTCGCTACGCTTAACAAGCTTGGATGTTGGCTGGCGAAGCAATCTAATGCTACTTCTCTAGTTTTGAGTGCTTTACGGTTAGATGTAGACTCAGTTAGACATGGCACACTGCAGAATCAAGCTGCAATAGATTTTTTGTTGCTGGCTCAAGGTCATGGCTGCCAAGATTTTGCCAAAATTCCTGCGCTTCCAGTGTACAGGCAGCCCATATTTTTGTGCAACTGTGAAATCAAGATGTCCAGGAGCTGCCCCCTTCCTCTTCGCTGAACCATTCGCGTTCAAAACATGATGTCCAAGCTGTGGTCCACAGTTTGGGACTGAGCCTGCCTGATGACCGCCCTAGTGCCAATGACACGGCCCGGTGGCAGTGCTGTACACGGCTACACCAGAGCTGGTCAGTGAGTAAGTGATCTGGTAACACCTGCTTCCATCCTGCTCTACCCAAGACCCACAGCAGCTCAGGTCCAGGTTCAACAGTGGTCCACAAGGTAGTAATGAAAATGAAAAAAGAAGCTGGAGCCTCTCTGCTGTGAGGGCAGGCTGAGAGAGCTGGGGGGGTTTAGCCTGGAGAAGAGAAGGCTCCGGGGAGACCTTCCAGCCCCTTCCAGTCCCTAAAGGGGCTCCAGGAAAGCTGGGGAGCGGCACTTCATCAGGGAATGGAGTGATAGGACTAGGGGCAATGGTTTTAAACTGGAAGAGGGGAGATTTAGATGAGATTTTAGGAGAAAATTCTTTGCTGCGAGGGTGGTGAGGCACTGGCCCAGGTTGCCCAGAGAAGCTGTGGCTGCCCCATCCCTGGAGGGGTTCAAGGCCAGGTTGGACGGGGCTTGGAGCAACCTGGTCAGCGGGAGGTGCCCCTGCCCAGGGCAAGGGGGTGCGACTGGAGGATCTTTAAGGTCCCTTCCAACCCAAACCATTCTATGATTCTATGATAACAGGATTTATATCCTTGTGTCCTCCTTCCCTGAGTAGAAAGGAAAAATAATACTCAGCATAGAGATATCTTTAGGAGTGTTATTTTACAAAAGCATTGATTAAGGCTGTCCTGGTTCCGGTGGGGATAGGGTTAATTTTTCCTGGTATTCCATGCCATGTGAGCCACGCCCACCCTGAGCTGCCGGGGGAGGGGGCAGGAAGTTGCTGCTTAAAAGCAGGCGGGGGCGTCCCGCCTCCGGCCGGCGAGCGGCGGGGAGCGGCGGTTCCGTAATCGCGTTTGTACATTCCCCTGTCCGTGTTGTTGTTGTTGTTTGCCTGTTCCCTTTGCTGTCCTGTTAAACTGCCTTTGTCTCAAGCCGAGAGTCGTGCCTTTTCTTCTGATTCTTCCTGTATTAGGAAGGCGCGAGCGAGCGGCACGTGGTTCTTTGTTGCCGTCTGAGGCTAAACCACGACAGTCCTTTTTGGCGCCCAACGTGGGGCTCGAAGGGTTGAGATAACGACAGAATCCAACTAGAACGTGGAAAAAAAAACGGTTTTGGTTTTTTTTTTGTATGCATTTATTTTATTAGGTAAATAGTCACTGGTCATCATGTTGCTTGGTTTGTTCTCATGGCTGTGTTACATAAATTCCTATATGGCTTATGTACTCCCTGCGATGCTGTTTACCATGTCTGGAAGAGGGATGAGGATTATCATTCTGCTGTCCTGTGCGATATCTGTTTATGATATGATAACATCACTGTTCAGACGGCTATTTTGGGGTGTTTATGTGGTTTTGCTGTCCTGTCCGTACATTGGACACCGTCTCTCAGAATTTGTTAATAATTTCCCCAGCCCTTTTGCCTCCCTTTTCTCCTTCGGGTCAGGTATGACAGCTTTTGAGAATTTTGAATATCCTTGGGATACTCAAACCAGCGTGTTCCTAGTGCTATGTCTCCTGAATACGTTCCAGGTCTTGTTTAGGGTTAAGCGACTATTTAAGACTACCACCCGGAGATCTGCTCCGAGGCTGGATAGTCAGGGGTGGCACGGCATGTGGGAGAGCATGGGCAGGTACCTAGAGAACTACTCACCTCCAATGGTCTGGGACTTCACCCCTGAACAATTACAGGACCCTGATAAAGTGGTAGAATATTTGAAGGGAAAATGCTGTGGCTATTCTAGAGAGGCACAACTCACCGCGCTGTGTTGGGCCCTGGCCAGTATCTACCAGGCACTGCTCAGAATTATGCAGCACCCTCAAGGGGAAGAGACGGAAACCAGACCAGCAGCCCCTGCGGCTGCTGCGGCCCCTGCGGCAGCCCCTGCGGCTGCTGCAGCCCCTGTGACGGACACTGCGGCTACTGCAACCCCTGCGGCAGCCACTGTAGCTACTGCAATCCTTGTGACAGACACTGCGGCTACTGCAACCCCTGTGGTAGACACTGCAGTTACTCCAACCCCTGTGGCAGCCACTGCCACTGAACCAGGGAACCAACCCGTGCCGGTATCAGTTGCCCCCATACAGAAGAAGAAGTACACAAAGAAATCAGTTTGCTTAGTAAGAGATGATGATGAACCAGGGTCATCACGAGAGCAGGAGGAAGAGGCAGAACCAGAGATAATTACTCGATCCCTATCCTTGAGTGAGCTGCGGGATATGCGAAAAGATTTCAGCCGACTTTCAGGCGAGCACATTGTCACCTGGCTGCTCCGGTGCTGGGATAATGGGGCCAGTAGCCTGGAATTAGAGGGTAGGGAGGCCAGGCAGCTGGGATCCCTGTCTAGGGAAGGCGGCATTGACAAGGCGATTGGGAAAAAGACCCAAGCCCTCAGCCTCTGGAAACGACTCCTGTTAGGCGTGCTGGAGAGGTACCCCTTCAGTGAGGATGTTGTATGTCAGCCAAGCAAGTGGACTACCATGGAAAGAGGTATCCAGTACCTGAGAGAATTAGCCGTGCGGGAGATGATTTATTATGACTTGGACAATGCCGACTTACCCACAGACCCTGATGAGGTGCGATGCACAAGGCCCATGTGGCGGAAGTTTGTACGGAGCGCACCATCGTCATATGCCAACTCACTGGCAGTAATGGAATGGAAAGGCGAAGAGGGACCAACGGTGGATGAGGTAGCTGGCCGGCTCCGGCGATATGAAGAAAGTCTCTCTTCCCCCCTTGTCTCAGCTGTGGAGAAACTGTCACGGAAGGTGCAGCAACTTGAAGAGAATATGTTCTACTCCCCACCTGCACGGGCCAGCATCTCAGCTATTAGAAGCAGGCATTTCCCCACTCAAGAGAGAGAGTACAGAGGGTACACACCACGAGGCACCCTGTGGTTCTACCTGCGGGACCACGGAGAGGACATGAGGAAGTGGGATGGACAACCTACTTCGATCCTGCGGACACGGGTACAGGAGTTGCAAGGAAGGACAACCACAAAAGGGGATCCCTCCAGGAAAAGTGCCGCCCCAGTTTCCAGTGGGCCGTTCCCCAGACAAAGCAGAAGGCCTGATCTTGCTTCTGATCCTCTTGAAGGAACTTCCAAGTCATTTATGCAAGAAGTGAGTAATGGATACTATGACCAGTATTAGGGGGGCCCTGCCTCCGGCCAGGTGGAGGAAAGGGACAACCGGGTTTATTGGACGGTGTGGATTCGATGGCCTGGCGCATCAGACCCACAGGAGTATAAGACTCTAGTGGACACGGGTGCGCAGTGTACTTTAATACCATCAAGCTATAGAGGGGCAGAACCCATTTGTATTTCTGGGGTGACAGGGGGATCCCAAGAGTTGACTGTACTGGAGGCAGAAGTGAGCCTAACTGGGAATGAGTGGCAAAAGCATCCCATTGTGACTGGCCCAGAGGCTCCATGCATCCTTGGTATAGATTACCTCAGGAGAGGGTATTTTAAGGACCCAAAAGGGTACCGCTGGGCCTTTGGCATAGCTGCTTTGGAGACAGAGGAAGTTAAACAGTTGTGTACCTTGCCTGGTCTCTCGGAGGATTCTTCTGTTGTGGGGTTGTTGAGGGTCAAAGAACAACAGGTGCCGATTGCTACCACAACGGTGCATCGGCGGCAGTATCGCACTAACCGAGACTCTCTGATTGCCATCCATGAGCTGATTCGTCAACTAGAGGTTCAAGGAGTGATCAGCAAGACTCGCTCACCCTTTAACAGTCCCATATGGCCGGTGCGAAAATCTAATGGAGAGTGGAGGCTAACTGTAGACTATCGTGGTCTGAATGAAGTCACGCCACCGCTGAGTGCTGCCGTGCCGGACATGCTAGAACTCCAGTACGAACTGGAGTCCAAGGCAGCCAAGTGGTATGCCACGATTGATATAGCGAATGCATTCTTCTCAATCCCTTTGGCAGCAGAGTGCAGGCCACAGTTTGCTTTCACTTGGAGGGGCGTCCAATACACCTGGAATCGACTGCCCCAGGGGTGGAAACACAGCCCCACCATTTGCCATGGACTGATCCAGACTGCACTGGAACAGGGTGAAGCTCCAGAACATCCGCAGTACATTGATGACATCATTGTATGGGGAAACACAGCGGAAGAAGTTTTTGAGAAAGGGAGTAAAATAGTCCAAATCCTTCTGAACGCTGGTTTTGCTATAAAGCGAAGTAAGGTCAAGGGACCTGCGCAGGAGATCCAGTTTTTAGGAATAAAATGGCAAGATGGACGCCGTCAGATCCCAATGGATGTGATCAATAAAATAGCAGCTATGTCTCCACCAACTAGTAAAAAGGAAACACAGCCTTTCTTAGGTATTGTGGGTTTTTGGAGAATGCATATCCCAGATTACAGTCAAATTGCAAGCCCTCTGTATCAAGTAACCCGGAAGAAGAATGATTTTAAATGGGGTCCTGAGCAACGACAAGCTTTTGAACAAATCAAACAGGAAATAGTCCATGCAGTGGCCCTGGGGCCAGTCCGGGCAGGACAAGATGTTAAAAATGTGCTCTACACCGCAGCCGGGGAGAACGGCCCTACCTGGAGCCTCTGGCAGAAAGCACCAGGGGAGACCCGAGGTCGACCCCTAGGGTTTTGGAGTCGGGGATACAGAGGATCCGAAGCCCGCCACACTCCAACAGAAAAAGAGATATTGGCAGCATATGAAGGGGTTCGAGCTGCTTCGGAAGTAGTTGGTACAGAAGCACAGCTCCTCTTAGCACCTCGACTGCCGGTGCTGGGTTGGATGTTCAAAGAAAGGGTCCCCACCACACATCATGCAACCGATGCTACATGGAGTAAGTGGATTGCACTGATCACGCAGCGAACTCGAATGGGAAACCCCAGTCGCCCAGGAATTCTGGAAGTGATCATGGACTGGCCAGAAGGCAAGGATTTCGGAATGTCACCAGAGGAGGAGGTGACGCGTGCAGAAGAGGCCCCACCATATAATAAACTGCCAGAAAATGAGAAGAAATATGCCCTCTTCACTGATGGGTCCTGCCGTATTGTGGGAAAGCATCGAAAGTGGAAGGCTGCTGTGTGGAGTCCTACACGGCGGGTTGCAGAAGCCAGTGAGGGACAGGGTGAATCGAGCCAGTTTGCAGAGGTGAAAGCCATTCAGCTGGCTTTGGACATTGCTGAGCGAGAAAAATGGCCAGTACTTTATCTCTACACTGACTCATGGATGGTGGCAAATGCTCTGTGGGGGTGGTTACAGCAGTGGAAGCAGGGCAACTGGCAGCGCAGAGGCAAAGCCATCTGGGCTGCTGACCTATGGCAAGATATTGCTGCCCGGATAGAGAATCTGGTTGTGAAAGTACGCCATGTAGACGCCCACGTACCGAAGAATCGGGCCACGGAGGAACATCAGAACAACCAGCAGGTGGATCGGGCCGCTAGGATTGAAGTGGCTCAGGTGGATCTGGACTGGCAACATAAGGGTGAGCTATTCATAGCTCGGTGGGCCCATGACTCCTCAGGCCATCAAGGGAGAGATGCGACATATAGATGGGCTCGTGACCGAGGGGTGGATTTCACCATGGACACTATTGCACAGGTCATCCATGAATGTGAAACATGCGCTGCGATCAAACAAGCCAAGCGTTTGAAGCCTCTTTGGTATGGAGGGCGATGGCTGAAATATAAATATGGGGAGGCCTGGCAGATTGATTATATCACACTGCCACAAACCCGTCAAGGCAAGCGCTATGTGCTCACAATGGTGGAAGCAACCACTGGATGGCTAGAAACATACCCTGTGCCCCATGCCACTGCCCGGAACACTATCCTGGGCCTTGAAAAGCAAGTCCTGTGGCGACATGGTACCCCAGAGAGAATTGAGTCGGACAACGGGACTCATTTCCGAAACAGCCTCATAGACACCTGGGCCAAAGAGCATGGTATCGAGTGGGTATATCACATCCCCTATCACGCACCAGCCTCTGGGAAGACAGAACGATACAATGGACTGTTAAAAACTACACTGAGAGCAATGGGTGGTGGGACATTAAAACACTGGGATACACATTTAGCAAAAGCTACCTGGCTAGTTAACACCAGGGGATCTAACAATCGGGCTGGCCCTGCCCAATCAAAACTTCCACATACTGTAGAAGGGGATAAAGTCCCCGTAGTGCACATGAAGAATATGCTAGGGAAGACAGTCTGGGTTAGTCCTGCCTCAGGCAAAGGCAAACCCATCCGTGGGATTGCTTTTGCCCAAGGACCTGGGTGCACTTGGTGGGTGATGCGGAAGGATGGGGAAGTCCGATGTGTACCTCATGGGGATCTGATTTTGGGCGAGAATAGCCAATGAATCAGATTGTGTGCTGTTAATTGCTAAGTAACACTGTCACTGTATGTCCTCATTGCTATAATTGCTATCAGTTGTACTACAAGTAAGGCACAGGGATGATGGGATAAGAACTGACCTCAGCAGCTGGCGCCCAGCAGTTTCCTCAAGATCTACATCTTCAGCCCACGGACTGTGAGCATGAGCCACACCGGGTGCACCAGTCACAAGCTTCGAAAAATACAGCATGCAACAGACCAGCAGCACCCAGCATCTCACCTGCCCTGAGAGACTGTTCTAACAGATGGAGCCCAAAGCCGTGGATTAAAAGAACTCAACGGACACTTTGGAGGGATGGCCCATAAACTAAGGGCATTATATGAGCGTATATATATATATATATAACAGGGGAAAGTGGTGGCAATTCATTGGAACCTGCTGGGCATGGCATAGATGGTATGGAATAAGGGGTGGATAATGTCCTGGTTCCAGTGGGGATAGGGTTAATTTTTCCTGGTATTCCATGCCATGTGAGCCACGCCCACCCTGAGCTGCCGGGGGAGGGGGCAGGAAGTTGCTGCTTAAAAGCAGGCGGGGGCGTCCCGCCTCCGGCCGGCGAGCGGCGGGGAGCGGCGGTTCCGTAATCGCGTTTGTACATTCCCCTGTCCGTGTTGTTGTTGTTGTTTGCCTGTTCCCTTTGCTGTCCTGTTAAACTGCCTTTGTCTCAAGCCGAGAGTCGTGCCTTTTCTTCTGATTCTTCCTGTATTAGGAAGGCGCGAGCGAGCGGCACGTGGTTCTTTGTTGCCGTCTGAGGCTAAACCACGACAAAGGCAATAAAAAATCCCATTCAAAAGCAGAAACACTTCCTGCAGATAGGATCTTTCAAACGATGGGGTGTCTCCAGATACGGAATACTGTGTCTGATTCAACTGACTCCTCGCCATGCTTCGGTTCAGGCTGACTAAGGAGCAAGCAGCCTCAGGTCCTGGGAGTGAACTGGTGAGCTGGAAAGCCCCTGGCTCACATACAAGGGAGTGAGGGTGTCTTGAAAAAGATTTCAAAAGGTGGTTTTGAAGTACAAGATGCAATACAACCAAGGTACAGAACAAGATACTAGCACTAAAAAACCCCCATCTATCTTGTCTATACAATTTCTACAGCAACTCTTTCACTCTAAATAGTGCCATCAGGATGGGCCCGGTTGGAGCTCTCCCTGAACTGCAGCTGGACCGCAGGCCAGGTGACTCTCCTCTTGAGCTGGGATCCCTCTCAAGGTTTCATATTCCTTACATGAGACTAAAAGATCCTTCCCTACCCAAGGCAGAGAGATTCCCTACCTGCAATAGATTCTCCATGAGAGACTGATAGCATGCTGTATCAATGCTATGAAACATCACTAACCCATAGAGTTAATATTAGTCTAAACATTGTATGGATAATTCCATGAGACATAAACCATTGTTCAAGCCTGAGACTGCGATCGGAGCCAGCTGCACCAAGGCTCCAAAAAGAAAGCAGGGGGGTCCACTCTGAACTTTGGAACTCAATGGCAGGGCCCTCTTTACTGTGCGTCTCTGGTCTCTGGGTGAACCCTTCTAGCTTGAGTCTAACTCCATTTTCCTTTGTATGTTTCTGCCATGCAGTAATTCATAAGGTCAACCATGCCATCAAACTTATTGAAAGTTGTCAAACCACTGTTAAACTGAGTTAAATTCCATCCAACTTAATGAACTGTCAAATTATTATTTTACCTTAATAAACCATATTGCGGCTTCTCTCTTTCGAGTGAGATGCATTACACTCACCCGTGACAAATATGTACCGACGAGTGATTACCAACTACAACCACCAGTTCATGTGTGACCACCATCAGAAACTGTATTTTCAACACTCTCTTTCAATATTCTACAAGACCTGAGCACACGCGATGTGATCACTGCTTCTCTTCAGGGAGTATCGACTGCACTCCTATGCGAGTCATCTTTATAACGCTTCTTACACTAAGAGGGGGGAGTGAAACTGGATGATCTTTAAGGTCCCTGCCAAGCCAAACCATTCTACGATTCTGTGATAATATCTTTATCAATGACCTGCATGAGGGGGTCGAGTGCACCTTCAGTAAGTTTGCAGAGGACACCGAGTTGGGCGGGAGTGTTGATCTGCTGGAGGGTAGGAAGGCTCTACAGAGGGATCTGGACAGGTTGGAATGTTGGGCCGAGGCCAGCAGCGTGAGGTTCAATAAGGCCAAGCGCTGGGTACTGCACCTGGGTCACAACAACTGTCAGAAAAGGACCTGGGGGTGTCGGTCAACAGCCAGCTGAATATGAGGCAGCAGTGTGCCCAGGTGGCCAAGAAGGCCAGCAGCATCCTGGCCTGTATCAGGAACAGTGTGGTGAGTAGGACTAGGGCAGTGATCATCCCCCTGTACTCGTCACCAATGAGGCCCCACCTCGAGCGCTGTGTCCAGTTTAGGGCCCCTCACCACAAGAAAGACATTGAGGAGCTGGAGAGGGTCCAGACAAGGGCAACGGAGTCTGGAGAAGAAGTCTTATGAGGAGCGGCCGAGGGAGCTGGGATTCTTCAGCCTGCAGAAAAGGAGGCTGAGGGGAGACCTTCTTGCTCTCCACAACTACCTGAAAGGAGGTTTTAGGGATCACAGAATCATAGAATCGCCTAGGTTGGAAGGGACCTTTCAGATCATCTAGCCCAACCGTCAACCTAACTCTGACAAAAAAACATCTCTAAACCGTATCTCTAAGCACTATGTCTATCCACCTTTTAAATACCTCCAGGGGTGGTGCCTCAACCACTTTCCCGGGCTGCCTGCTCCAATGCTGCGTAAAAATTTTTCCTAATATCCAATCTAAACCTCCCCTGGTGCAACATGAGGCCTTTTGCTCTTGTTCTGTTGCCTGTTACCTGGGAGAAGAGACTTGTGGTTTTGGCCACATTGTCCAATGGCTGGCAAGAGATGTTCCCCCGCAGCCTCTCGTGCATGGGGAGGAGGGGGAGAGAAAAAGAGACATTTACGAGTTACGAAGAAACTAAACTACTTTAATAAAATATTAATAATAAAATAAAAAGGAAAATACTGAAATAGATACGCTATATACAAAACTGCATTAAGCTCCCAGGAGGACGTCACCGGCAGGCACTGGGGAAGACCCAGACTGGACTTAGTGACGAGCAGGACCCCAGAAGACCACCAATGGACATGGATGCGCATGCCTCAAGGACATTTACATATAGTAATGAGTTCTAGGTAATAATAGGAATGTGTTAATAATTTCTGGGAGATGTAATTAAGGTGTATATTCTGCTTGCTCCTAACCTTTGTAGTTGAGCAACCCGGCTTGCACATTAGGCGAAGGGGTTCCTGGTCTGCCCAGCGCTGCAATAAAGAATGCCTGCTTTCTAACACTCCAAAATTGAGTCTTCGAGAGTCCTTAATCGTGGGCTTACGGTATCGCCACCGCTGGTGCAGCCACTCTCCACCCCTCCCAGCACCCTGAGCGTGCCTGGGGGAGGTACTGCCGCTCTGCTCAGCACGTGGTAGAGAAGCAACCGGCTCCGACACAGCCAATTTCGTAGATGGACAGCCCCGATGCGGCCCCTCCAGCTGTTGGGGGGTGGCGGGGCTCTGCACAGTGCGGGGGCGGCCTGGCAGAGTAGGTCCCCATGTGTGTCTGAGGGGGAGCAAGGCAGTGCAGGATGGGGAAGAAGAGCTCAAACACCACGTGAAGTTCCACCGTCTTTTTATTACTGGCTGAGAGACACAGGCAGGCTGGCTGCGCTCCTCCTCCTCCTCCTCCTCCTCCTCCTCCTCCTCCTCCATCGCCCCCAAGGCTGGGACCACAGCGCTTGCAGGCGGAATCTGGAGCGAGGCTTTTCCACCACAGCCTTCACCTTCAGCAGGGTTTGAGCCGCCAGGGAAGAGACCCACAGGCTGCTGTCATTTGCCGCGCCTTCAAGAGCTGGGGCAGAAAGGAAGAGAGGCGAGGTCAGAGCCCAGATCTGCAGAAAGCTCCGGAGCCCCTGCAGCCAGGGCCCCCCGTGCCCTGCCCCAGCTCTTCCCAAGGCCAGGAGGGAGCCAGAGGCGCTGGCATGAGCCACAAGGTGCTGGCCAGCAATGCCCCACAAGCCCTCCCTGGCCAGGGCAGGGACCGCAGCTCCCTACCAGGGGCTCTTCTGCTCCCTGCCAGCCCCGGCACACACCCCGCTGCCCTCGCTCACCGTCATAGATGACCTGGAGCTCCTCCTGGCGCACATCCCTCAGCTGCCGCCCGGCGAGCCCTAGGCACACACAGCCCGTCACAGACCCCGCTGGCCTGCCCGCCCCAGCAGCCCAACTCCCCCCCACCGGCCCCACGGGCCTGGCCACGCGCCCTCCTGCCCTCGGGCCCGGCTGAGCCCAGGCCAGTGCCCTGAGGGTGAAGCCCAAGGCAGCGGCCAGGGACCCCACAAGGCTACCAGCAGCTGCCCCTGTGTGGGCAGGGGTGGGAGAGGGCGGCAGGAAGCCCGTGGGTGCCTGGCACCGCATCAGGCAGTTGGGGCTCTGCAGGCTCCCGGTGCATTCGGCAGCAGCCGTGGCTGGGGCTCAGCTGCCGCGGGGCAGGGAGGGACCCCCGGCCGGGTTGTGGCTCACCGATGAACCTGACGGCTGCCTCGCGCAAGGGCTGCTGTGGGCTCCGCAGGTAGAGCAGGCTCTGCCACAGGTACTCCTCTGCTCTGCCTCTGCCCTCCGCCAGCTGGAGAGAGCACGAGGGGACAGGGTTAGCCCAGAGCCTCCCCCTGTGCCCGGGGCTGGCCTTTCCTGCCTTCCCCTGCCCGCGCCCCCAGGACGCCACAGTAGGCAGGGGCCCAGCTGCCAGCCCCACGTGCTGGGTGCTGGGAGAGAGGGGCTTCTCCAGGCTGGCTGTGGGGCTTCGAGGCTGCCCTTACCAGGCACTTGCCGATCCGCCATGGCTGCTTTGTCTCCAGCAGCTTCCTGATCTGCCTCCGCTTCAGGAACTTGGCAGCTCCCAGGAGGGCTTCCCAGGAGGCCTGCAGAGCAGCAGAGAGTGGGAGATGGCACCGCCGCTCAGGGGACAGGACCTGGGGGTCCCTGTGCAGGGCAGGGGGGCAGCAAGGGTTGTGGGTCCAAGCCCTGGCCTCAGGCATCTGCAGGCGCCCCTGGAAAGCCCAGGGGAGCTCCAGGCCTTAGGTGTTAGGGTGGCCGCGCCCTGCTGCTCTGCTCTGCTGCATCGAGCAGGGCAGGGGTAGGACATGTCCCTGCCCACCTCCTCAGCTGCTGCCAGCTGGGAGGGGCTCGGAGCCCTCCTCAGGGCCCCAGCTGCAGCACCTTCAAAGGGCTTAGAAATCCCCACCTGAGCCACGCTGTGGTCCTTGTCATGCAGGTGGAAGAACAGGGGCATCAGGATCCTCTGCACATCCTTCTGCATATGTTCTTTGTGGGTGCTGCCTGCAACCTCCATTGCATCTGTGCAGAGGAGGATGGAGCACTTTCGCACGTAGCTGGACTCCTAGGAGGAGAGAAGGAAGAGGGGAGGACCTCAGTCCTGGCTTCTCCAAGCCGACGGTGAGGGGACAAATGCTTGTGGCTCTCCCTTTGCAGTGAGGAGAAGGACTCACGGGCCAGTGGGCATGCGCGCAGAGGGACGCACCACCCCAGACCGGCACGCATGCACCCCCGGGCGTGCTAACCATGCCTCCGCTCTCCCGACGCCTTACGTTTTCAAAGAGGGGTGGAAGCATCCTGACCAGCTGCAGAGCGATGGGGACAGCCAGGTGGAGCACGTTGCTGAGGGCAGTCAGGGCTGCTGTCCTGACGTCGCAGTCGCTGTCCTGCAGTAGCTGCACGACCTCTGGCAGCAGGTCTTGCAGCATTCCCACCTACGAGAAACATACCCTTTTGTTATGCGATGCAATCGAGGAGCACACCGCTAAAGCCACGCTGCGTGTCGAGGTTGCAGGGCCGGTCAGGCGGAGATCTCTCCATGTGTGGCTCAGCCCAGGGCCAAGCCTGAAGCAGTCACGGGCCACTGAACGGGGCAACGGGGGGAGCAGGCAGTGGTCCCGCCGCTCCCGATTCCTGGCAAAGCCCGAGCAAGCCTCTGCACGCTCCGCACCTGCAGCCCAGCCCCAGGCGGACACCCACACTGTGCCTGGCTGCCCCTGCCCACCTGGTCCTGTCTCCTGGACAGCGTGACCAGGCTTCCGACTACCAGCCTGCGCAGCACCACGTTCTTGCTCTTCATGTGGGACTCCAGGATGTCCAGGAACTGGCCGTGGACGTGCTCACAATCGGTGTAATCCAGGAGCTGAAACGCAATTGGCAGCAGAGTGAGAGCCCAGCACAGGCAGCAGAGCTCCCGGACGGCTCGGGGCAAGGCACCGGGGCCGGTCACAGCCCAGGCGGGAGGCAGCAGGGTCCAGAGAGGGCCCTCGCTGCCTCCCCTCAGCCCTCTGTCCACGCAGGCAGCCCGGCTTGCCCCCGCCTGCCCTCAGAGAGGCAGCGCGTGCCAGCAGGCCCACCTCCACGAAGACCGTCATGGCGCCAACGTCCTGCACGGCCTGACACTGCAAGAGGCTGTTGACCGCCTGCTCAGACACAGTGATGCAGCAGAACGGTTCTTGACGCCGCAGCACCCTGGCCGGGGGAAGAAGGCGTTGGCAGCACCGAGCTGGGCAGGCAACCTCTCTGGGACTGCGCTGCCAGCTGGGGGGCAGCTTGTGTGCCCGGCCGTGGCTGCTCGCGCTCCACCACCCACCAGGACGGGGATCGTACAGGCGGCCCTTCACCGCCAGGGGAGAAACGGCCGGGCAGGCAAGGAGGGCTGAGCAGGCTCTCACCTAGCCAGCACGGCGACACCGCTGTGGTAGGTCTCGGCGCTCGTGAGCATGTCCCAGGCACCCTGCCTCCCGATGTCTTCGACCAGGGAGGCACCGCCCAGGCACTGGAAGAGAGCTTGCATGGCGCTCACTGCGCTCCTGCAGGCAGAGCAAAGCGTGGTCACACGTGGAGCCCCAGTCCCGGCTTTGGCTCCGGGCCCAGGGAGAGCCCAGGGACGGGGATGGGGCACCCGAGGAGTGCCGGAGCACCTGAGCAGTGAAGGATGGTTGGGTGTCCTGCTCGCACTGCAAGAGCGGCAGCAGCCCATCTGTGGGCTGTGCAGGCTGTGTGAGATCTGGAAGAGCACTTCCATGAAGAGCCGGCTAAGAAGCAAATGCACGGACCGTCGGCTGGAGGGCTCCAGGAAGATCTCGTGCATGGCACGGGCCACCTGCAGAAACAGCCCAGCACGGCTCTCACTGGAGTCGTGTCCCTGCGGCACAGCCTGCTCTGGCCAGCAGCCACCCTGCCCCGGGCTTCCCCGCTGCCGAGCCGGCTGGAGGCGGCGGGTGGGGAACGGGGCCGCCGAGGGCAGCAGGGCCAGGGCAGGCGGCCTGCCTGCACGCCGTGGGGCCGAGCGGCACGCGCTGCCCTGCCCAGCTGTGGCCCGAGGGCCCTGGGCCAGGTGCCCCGGGGAGGGCCGGCTTTGGGAGCGGATGGAGAGGGCCAGAGGGGCTGGAGAGGGGCGTGCAGCCCCGGGCAGGATGGACCAAGCCTTGTCCAGACACTCACGGCCAGGAAACATTGGCAGTTGTAGTTTTCCTTGCTGCTGCACTGGATGGTGAATTGTTGATTGACCTGCAGCAGCGCCCACAGCACCGTGTTCCCGAGGCTGCGCTCACAGGCCAGCATGTTCCACATGGCCCTGGCAGTCCTGCAGAGCCAGAGCACACTGTCAGCGCGGCCACCTCGGCCACCACCTCTTCTGCTTGCTCAGGCCCCGGAGGTCCCGAGCTGCCCCCGAGGCTGTCGCGCCACGTACCCGTCACAGTGCGGGGAAACCTTCAGCAGGCCAGTGACCACCTCCTGAGGGCTGAAGGTGGCCACTCGGAGAAGGGTCCTCCTCAGGATGTCCTGGAGTGGCTCCTGGCTGATGCAGGCCAGCTGCCTGTGCATGGCCTCCACGAGCTCCTCCACCTGTCGGAGGCAGTGGGCTGGAGCGGGCTGGAGCACAGCCCCCTGCCACCAAGAACTGCTTCCCTCGCGCCGCCCTTCGCTGGCCTCAAAGCCTGCCCGTTGGGCGCTCCGAGCCCTGGCCTCGGGGCGGGGGGAACGGCCCCTGCAGGGCACGCGCACAGGGCAAGCTGGCTGCACGCTGCCTACCTTGGTCAGCCGCAGGTCGAAGCCTTTCAAGACGTGCTCCACAATCTTGGCAACCAGCTGGGTGTCAGAGACCCTTGGGTCTGCCATGTTTGTCAAGACGGCGAGGAGGAAGTCGCTCCTCTCGGGTGAGAGGAAGGCTCTGCCAAATGTCTGAGGGAGAGAGGGAGGGAAAAGGTGTCACACTGAGTGCCCTGGTGGCGGGCACTGCTGGCTCTGCCGGCAAGCAGAGCTCGCCTGTGGCCAGGACGGCCGGAGCTGCGGCGGTGATGCTGGGCTAAAGCTTTGGACTACTCCAAAGCGGTGGCTCCCCACAGCCCGAGGGGTGGGAGGCTGTGCCATCGCCCGCCGTGGCTGATGCACTGGTTCGTCTCAGCCTCCTGCCAGCGCCATGGCCAAGACCCCCAGGAAGGGAGGAATTTGTTACCATCCCGCTGTCAATGGCTTCCTTGGGCCAGAAGGTGCTGATGCCTTCCCGATCCCGTTCTATGGCCGGGTCCACGAGTGCTGCGTGGGAGGCTGGGCAGGAGGGAAAAGACAGCGTGAGCGGCAGGAAGAAGGCAGAGCTGGGGCAGCAGGTGAGGGCATGAAGGAGAGCTCTGTGCCTGGCTCTCTGTTCTGTGGGGAGCTGGAGAAGTGGCAGGGTGGCAGGCAAGGAGTGGAAACCGTCTCTTAGGCTGCGTAAGGGCAGGAGCGTGGGGACTGGCTTTCTGCTCGGGGGCAGGAGGAGAGAAGGCCAGGCACGCTGCTGCCACAGGCTCTCCAGCCCAAGGGTTCTCGGGACAGGCCGCAGGCTGCCGCTCCAAGGCGGGCTGCCTGGGCCCGGGGCTTGGTGCGGCACGGCTGCTGCCCTGCTCCAGCCTGGGAGGAGTTTGCTGCCCCTGCCTCTAGCAGAGGAGGGGGGGCCGAGGTGGCGCGGCGCCATGCCCGGGCCCCTGTGGCTGGAAGGCCCCAGCCCGCCCCAGCTTCTCTTACCATGTCGCAGCAGAATGAACCTGTGGAAGAGGCACAGGGCCTGCCCAGCCCCCCAGCTGATCTCCTGGTCCTCCTCGGCATAGCACAGGGTGAGCAGCCCTAGCGCCTGCCCCAGGAATGGCACAGGCTTCTTCAGGTAGAAGAAGGGGCTGATGCCTTTGCAGGCCAAGTTGTGTGGCTCGTCCTGTGGCAGAGAGAACGGAGCAGTAGGCGGAGCTCTGGAGGGCTCTGCCCCGCGCTGCACCCCATGGAGAGCCAGCCTGCGGCAGCCGCCTCGGGGCGAGCAGCGTGCTGGGCAGAAGCCCGGGGGAGGCAGGGAGGCAGGGAGAGAGGGAGGGCTGCCAGGGCTGGGCCTGCAAAATGCTCCCGTGCCCTGGGACGGAGCTGGCTGCCGAGAACAAAGGCACGGGAGGGAGCGGCTCCAGGAGAGAGGGTCCAAGATGCTGGCGCAGGGCCGAGCCTTCCCAATCCCAATCCCCTGCCCCACACCCAGGCTTCCCTCGCAGGGAGCCCAGCGCTACCGGCTACGCTGGGGCAGCAGGACGGGGCGAGGGGTGCCAAGAGGTCGCAGGCCCCCTACCTCCAGCATGGTTTCAGGTCTCAAGTGCTGGCTCAGGCTTACAATCCTCCCCACAGCCCTCCGGCGTCTGGTCACCTCCGGGGATGTCGTGAGGGACAGCAGGACCTGGGAAGGCAAAAGCCGATGGTCGACCTTGGGAAATGACGGCAGCTCCCAGAGCGGTGGCTCTGCCAAGCACCTGCTGGGTTTACGCAGCGTGCTGCCGAGGCTTGCCCTGCACGGGAGGAAGCCTGGACTGGGGTCCAGCCACCTCGCAACCTCGGGGACCGTTGCCAACAGCTGGTGACCTGCGGCAGTCAGGGAGGTAGCCGGATGCCATGCCCCCAGCCACCTCTGCCCCTTCCCTCACGCTCCTCCAGAAACGGCCGCACGTCCCCTCTGTGGGAGGACAGGAACCTCCACGGGGACCTGCCCCAGGGAGGTGCCAGCACCTCTGCCTCCGCAGCTTCGGGGCTGGGCTGCCCTTGCACCATGGCCACGTCCCAGCAGCTCTCTGCCCTGCTGCCTTCTGGGGAGGAGAGCGGGCACGGGGCGGGTGGCGAGGGCGGTGGCTCAGCAGTGCCAGCTGCCAGAGCAGGGGAGCGGGGAAAGGCACTCAGACTCCTTCCGCTGCTCCAGTTCCGGGCTGGGCTGTGCACGCTCCAGAAGGTCGCCCCTCTTTGGGGTAGGGCAAGGAAGAGACCCCGAGAGCCCCGCTCCTGGCAGATGCCTGACTCCTGGCAGATGCCTGACCTGCAAGATCATGTCCACTCTCTGGACGCTGGAACTCAGCGAAGCTTCATGCGTCACCACCTCCAGCATCCTGTCCAGTGTTTTCAAGATCTGTAAGGGGATAGAGCGGGTGGCCCACTTGCCCCGGCCCTTCTTCCTTGCAGGGAGCTGGCTTGCATTCCTTCCACCTGAGGCGGCCTGCAGCTGCCCTCTGCGCCTGGGAGCGGCCTCAGGCTCTCCCTGCTCTTCCTTCTTCACCTGTCATCTTCCCGCAGCCAAAGCCAGCTAGGAAAACGTGCGCAGGGACTGAGCGGCAGGCTTTCCGTAGCTCAGCCCGCGCTTACCTGAGCATCCAAAGAAGCACGTTGGCTGTCCCTCTGTGCTGGGTCAAGACAGCAGATGTCGTGGATGCAGGGGCAGAGCTGCTCGTACAGCAGGCCTTCAGGCAGGTTGCTGCAAGGAGAGGGGTGTTGCTTGGATGCCAGGGCTTCCAGGTCAGGAGGGTGGCTGCAGGCGTCGGGGCTGGCAGTCGCCAGGGTGCTACCCGTAAGAGGTGGGGAAGGGATGCCTGGAGGCATCTGCTCCCTCCCCGGTGCTGCTGAGGCAGGGACAGAGGGCAGTCCTGGCCGGTGGAGCCCGAACCCCTTTCCACCTCCTGCCTCTCCCACCTGGGGAAAAGCCAAGAGGCGGCGGGGAGCCCCTGAGCAGCCCCCGCCCTGCCCCCTGGCCCAGCCATGGGCCAAGCATGAGGGAGAGCAGAGGCCCAACGGCAGAGGTGCCAGGGTCCTGCCAGGATGGGAGACGCCTGCTGCCATCAGGCCCGCGCCGTGGGGGGCTCCGGCCTGGCCAGGGTCTGGGGCAGGTACCTCATTGCTACGATGGCAAGCATGGCTTGCTGCCACATCACGGCATCCATGCTGCGAGGGGACTCCTTTTTCCATAGGACCTGGAGAGGGAGAGCATGGGCAGGATGGGGCAGGGAAGCTGCCAGTTGCTGGCACCAGTCTGCAGGGCGGGCAGAGCCCCGCCGCCCCCAGGCCGGCACTGGCCCCAGAGCAGCCCCTTGCCCGGCACTGGCCCCGTGGCAGGCAGGGCTGTGCCCAGTGAGGCCCGTCTCGCCCTCCCCTGTGCCCAGGGGCCCGAGTGCTCTCCTTCCCGCTGGGCCGGCGCTCGGCCAGCGTTGCCCCCCTCCCTCGGCCCCACTGGGTGCCCTCACCTCCATTTTCTCCACCAGCATACACGCCGATGTGAAGTCGGGCTGGTACCTGCCTCGCAGCCAGGCTGTGCAGAGCGTGCGGATGGAGGCCAGGAACCTCAGCTTGGAGGCCTCATCCTGACAGCCAGGGAGCAGAGAGACAGAGAGGGAGGGTGAGGGGCAGAGCAGGGCCAGCAGGAGCGGGGCCTCGAGGGGTGCAGCCATGGTGCAGGGGGCCGGGGGGGCAGCAGCCCTGCACAGGCAGCAGTCCCCCTAGGGCCCGCGCGCAGGCAGCAGGCACGGCAGCACGCGGCCGGCAGCCGCGGGCAGAGCCTGCCTGGCAAAGGCTGCAGTTACCCTTTGGGTGCCGTCGAGGAAGGCCAAGATGTAGTCGTGGGCTTCCTCGTCCTTGCCCTCCAGCCAGTAGCTGGAGGCAGAAGCAGCTCCACCTGTTGAAGAACAAGGGTGGGGAGAGATGTAGGCAGCAGGGCAGGGAGAGGGAAGAGAGGGGCCCTCTCTCCAGCCCTGTGCTCGCTGCCCTGCCCCCAGCAAGCCCTGGCCCAGGGTGCTGATGCCCCGTCTCCCCCGGGGTGGTGCTGGCAGCAGGGCGGGAGAGGTCCCAGCCCGGCGGTACGGCTGCCTCCTGCCAGCCCAGCGGCCTCTCCCTGCCCTGCTCTCTGCCCCGAGGCTGGAGGTGGTCCCCTGGCATCCTCTCGCTACCCACTCATGGCGGGGGTGCTGGGGCTCTTCTCCTCCTCCGCTTGGACGACGACGACGGGGCTGGCGCGGTCCCAGTCCTCACTCTGCAGCTGGCGTTGCCTGGGGCTTTCTGACCGCTGATGGTCCTCGGTGGCCAGCCCGGCCCTTTCATCCTCTGCCGCCTCTGGTGCAGGGCTGCTCTGAGGGCAACCGCTCGCCGTCCTGCGGGACAGAGGACAGAGGTGAGGGTGGGGAGGGGGCTGCCCAGGGCAAGCGGCCCCAGCCTGGTGCGGCCTGGCCAGAGGAGGGAGGAGGTGGCTGGCAGGGACAGGGGGAACTCCTGCAGGATGCCGTTTTCCAGCGGGCAGTCCCCCCTCGCCCACCCGGCCCTGGCGGCGGCTCTCCTGCCCCCAGCCCCTCCGCAAGGGCCACCGGGCCCAGACGCCCTGGGGTCCCTGTGGCCCTGGCCCGGCCCAGCCCCACGCTCTTACCCGCTGTGGATGGTGGAGCTTTGGGGAGACACCCTGGCCCCGCGGAGCTGCTCTGTCAGGTATAGCCGCAGGAAAATACGCATTCTGCGCACACGCTTTCCTGCAGGTGCCGGATCGCTCATGTCCGCTTCTCACAAGAGTCCGGGACACTGTGGGGCTGCCGTGCACGTGCTGCTGGACATCACCAGCTGTCACATGGGTAGGTTACTAAGGGCCCATTGTGACCTGCCACCCCAGCCGGGAGGGACAGCCCGTCCTGTCCCCCACTGTGACCCGGGCTCTCCCGGGGGAGTCAGCCTGCCGCCGGCTCTGGCTGCAGCCTGCGGTCCCTCTGCGCGCGTCCCCTGCCACAGGCGGGACTCCCCAGCCCCTTTGGCTGGAAGCCTGAACCCTGGCTGTGCCGTCATAGAATCACAGATTCGTTTGGCTTGGAAAGGACCCTAGAGATCATCGAGTCCAAGCATTATCCCAGCACTGCCAAGTTACCACTAAACCATGTCCCTCATCACTGCATCTACTCGTCTTTTAAATACCTCCAGGGATGGCAACGCCACCACTTCCCTGGGCAGCCGGTTCCAACGCTTGACAACCTTTTCTGTGAAGAAATTGTTCCTAACAGCCTATCTAAACCTCCCCTGCACAACTTGAGGCCATTTGCTCTTGTCTTATCACTTCCTAAGCGGGAGAAGAGACCGACCCCCCCTGGCAACCCCCTCCTTTCAGGGAGCT
This sequence comes from Larus michahellis, assembly GCF_964199755.1. Taxonomy (NCBI): domain Eukaryota; kingdom Metazoa; phylum Chordata; class Aves; order Charadriiformes; family Laridae; genus Larus; species Larus michahellis. The sequence goes on from NC_133930.1 coordinate 82,947,141, forward strand.
GTAGAGAGCGAGAAGGTCTCCCCTCAGCCTCCTTTCCTCCAGGCTGAACAACCCCTGCTCCCTCAGCCGCTCCTTGCAAGACTTATGCTCCAGAGCCCGCACCAGCTTCCTTGCCCTTCTCTGGACACGCTCCAGCACCTCAGTGTCTCTCTCGTAGTGGGTGTTGACAACGGAGCAATGCACTTCACTACCAAGGGAAAAGCAGCAAAATGCTTATTGTTCTAAAAAAGCCATTTAATGAAGTTTGATAGTCAACGCCACAGTGGAATAACAAGACTCGATGGCAAGGCACACTGGGTTCTTTACTGTCTCGAGGGGGGATCAGAGAGAACTGTCAAGGAGACCCTCCCATTGAGTCAAGGTGCAGAGAGGACCCCCTGGCTTTCTAAACTCCTTCTCAGAGGGGAGTCTAGGTGCGTCTGGATCCAATCCCAGTCCCGGGCTTGGTCAACAGTTTATGCCTACGGGATTGTATACACAGTCTTTCCCTCTTTGCCACCTGAAAAGTGGGTCACCTTTTCATAGAAGGAGATCTGGTTTGTCAAGCAGGACCTGCCTTTCGTGAACCCACGCTGACTGGGCCTGACCGCCTGGTTGTCCTGCATGTGCCGTATGATGGCACGCAAGGTGCTCTGCTCCATAACCATATGATGGACTCTTCAACTCTAACCCTAACCCTAACCCTAACCCATATGATGGACTGTTCAAAGCTACACTAAGAGCAAAGGGTGGTGGGACATCACCTTAAAACGTTGGGCTACTGTTGGGGGATACGGTGGGTCCGTAGGCCCTTTGACAGAAGAGATAGAGATTGCAGTGTACCCATAAGAAGGCCGCGAGTTGTGTCATATAAGGACAATGTAACCAAAAGGAGAAAGAAGAAGATGGCTTCAGAGAACAAGGAGAGTTAGTCTGTGAGAAAGCCAGATTTTGAGCAATGTGAAGAGGAGTTCAACAACCAATCATATTGTAGCTAGGAGCGCGTGTGCTCTGTAACCTAAGCAATTGAATGCGTAGAAAGAACGCGTGAACGGAGCGTGAACCAAAGATTAGATATATAAGAAAGCCAAGTTTGTAATAAAGAGAGAGCTTAACTTAACTCTTCAAGGAGAGTCTTGTCGTCTGTCCATCCCGACTGAAACGACAACTGGTGACCCCGACGTGATACTGAGGAAGAAGACGACTGGCAATAGTCGTGGGGACGGAGCCCAGTGAAGCTGAAGACAGCGGGCAGAGCTGTTGACGGATCCGGATCATATTTAAGAAGACACCTGTAGCAGGTGAGCCACTGGGGACATGGGAGAGAAGTTAACTAAGGAAGAGCAGACTCTACTCTCCACATGGACGCTGCTGTTGAAGCGGCAGGGTGTCATCCTCCCTGAAGAGACTTTGCGAAAAATGCTATTGTGGGGAAAGGAACAGGGAGTAGAAGTAACGTTGGTTACGGCATTTAGTGTAACGTAATGGACAAACCTAGGGCAGACATTATTTGAGGAAACTACGCGTGGCTCAAAAACGGTTATTGAACTGTTAACAACGTGGTGACTTTTGTTAGAGACATTAAAGAACTTTAAGGAGCAGAAAGATTTAGCGGAAGGAAGTGAACAGCCGTCCGCAGCCCCTGAGCCCTTGGCCTAAAAACTTCCCGTTGATGATATGAAGGGGCGGAAGATTGCCGTTAAAGAAAATAAGGGACTGCTCCCGATGAACACAAAAGATAAACAATGTAAGTACGTGTTGCCTCGTGACCAAATAGCAGCTGTAAAAGAGACTCAAAGAGGGATGGGTGTTATCCACCCTGAAGGAGTGGTGCGTCCCTCCGCACCCCCCGCTCCAGCCTTGGGGGAAACAGAGGCATGGCCTTCTCCTCCTATTTCTACTAACCCCATCTCCAGTCTGGGTTTGCCATCCTTGCCACCTGAGTCAGACGATGAGGAGGGCAGTCATATAACGGGTGAGGAAGGGATTGAAGTGGTGGACTCTGGGGAGCCACCCCCATCGTACACAAGGTGCCCCTGGACGCTTGGGGGCCGATTGGCAAAGGTTTAAGTGCCTTACTAATAGGAAGATCTAGTACCACCTTACAAGGCCTCATGGTACATGTTGGCGTGATGGGTGCTGATTGCACAGGAGAAATATGTGCCATGATATCGACAGCTACACCACCTGTGACTATTGGGAAAGGAACTCGACTTGCTCAGTTAGTCCCATTTTGAAGTTGCATTCCACAAACGGACAACGTTACACGTGGTAATGGTGCTTTTGGTCCTACGGGAAAGCCACAAGTCTATTGGGTGCAGACGGTATCTGATCAACGCCCACAAATGCATTGTGTTCTTGAACTTAGTGACGCCACTCCCAAGAAGGTCTGACTGGCTGGATTATTAGACACTGGAGCAGATGTGACGATCGTTTCTTTAAGGGAGTGGCCTGCTGCTTGGCCATTAACCTCCAACACCTTGGGAGGGGCAGGACTCGGAGGGGTTGCCAATAGTTCTATGTCCACTAACCCTATTGTGATTGTAAACTCAGAAGGGCAAAGTGTCGGAGTGGGAGACGGACCCAGAGTAACGATGGAGTCTCAATATGAGTATGATCGTTCTCCCTTTATTCAAGTTTTCCCAGAGTATATATAGACAGGCAATAAGAGCACGCGCTAGCGGCAGCTATATGATTGGCTTACAGTCTCTGTTCACGCGCTGTCCATGCAGTTCATTCACAGATCAGATTGGTTACAAGAATTCACATAGTAAATTACTTAGTCATTAGCACAACATGTTTTCTACCTTCTCAGTTCCCGTTTTTCCCAGGTACTAATTCCATCTTCTACCACCTGTTTTGCCCTTAATCTAATCTCTCATAGTAGGGAGGATGGCTCACATGACCATTTTCTCTCAGACACATTCCTACAATACCGCCTTTTTCTTCTTGAGCCAGCCAGACCTTATGCATGGCATTTTCTATCATGTCAGTCACTTTGTGGAGAACACATGAGGCTACCATAATCAATAATAATATAAGCAACAGTAGCATGAGCCCTTGCTTTAGTATGTCTGATAACCATCCCGTTATACCCCGTGAGTTTGACCAATCATCGAAACCATTTTTGACCGCTTTTAATTTGGACATGTTATCCTTGTTGTGACGCTCTTAGCAGGTTATATACTAAACACAATTAAAAACAGAATCCAAAAGAACCCTGCTAAGGCAATAAATACCCAGATTCCTAAATTTAGCCCAGAAAGCCAATTGCTTTGGATTTACCCACGAGAAATCCTTTTGTAATATTTCAAATACATTGCGCTTCATTAAGTCTTGAATCTTTAGTATTTGAGCTTTTAGCTGATCATGTAAAGGACGAATATTTTTTTGCAACAACATGTCAAATTGTGATAACCAAGGGTCAAGGTCATCCTTTTTGATGGGGACATGTATGTGGCTTGGATCCATTCCAGAAAGCTGGTGATAGCACAAACGACCCTGGAAAAACAATTGTGGTAACATTTCAATCATCATAGTTACTGGTTTTGAAAAGGTATGTGGCAAAAATACCCACTCTAATGCAGTCAGGCTCTTTGCGAGTGCATCTTCCCACTGTCCTATCAGGGCATAAAGTTGAAATTCTTGTAGGAAGGTGTTCAATACGTCTTGCGGCAGTAGTAGACTATATCTTATCTTGCAACATACTGTAATGCCTTCAGAGCTGTTGGGGTTAATGAACATAGAACTTATGAGGGGGGCAGGGGCAGACACAGTGCTTCAGGGCATCCCCTGTACTTTCAAAGTGCGCTCATGTCTCTCTCCCCCTCTCTGACCCGAGACAGCCTCCTTATATCCTGCACTGGATTGAGTGGAGAAGTACAGGCTAGAGTCGCTGCATGCATGGCCAGTGCATGCAGGGAGTCCCACCAGACTCTCCTGCACTGGATCGAGTAGAAAAGTACAGGCTAGAGTCGCTGCACACGTGGCCAGCGTATGCAGCGAGTCTCACCAAACTCATGATCCAGCTTTGCTAACAGCAGCTGTGTGATACGTGACTACATTGTTGTAATCCCTTCTTGTTATCTTCCTCTGTGAAGGTCGGGTTCTCATGGATACACACATAGTTTTTAGAGCAACATATTCTACAACTTGTTGCAGGACACATAGAAGCCTCACGTAGCCCTTGGAATACCCCGGTATTTCTTATCAAAAAGAAATCGGGGAAATAGAGGTTGTTGCATGATTTGAGAAAGATTAATGATGTCATGGCAACGATGGGAGCATTACAACCGAGATTACCTTCGCCTACTAGGATACCTATGGGGTGGGAAATTGTTGTAATGGATTGAAAAGATTGGGTTTCTACCATCCCTCTGGCAGAACAAGACAAAGAAAAATTTGCATTTACTGTTCCATCTGTGAAGAACATGGAGCCTACCAAAAGACATCAGTGGAAAGTGTTGCCACAAAGTATAAAAAACTTGCCTACAATTTGTCAATGGTTTGTAGCAAAAGCGTTGAGTCCAATAGGTGCTCTGTTCCCATCTGATTACTGTTACCATCACACGGATGATATTCTGCTAGCGGCTGCAACACCGCAACAGTTAGAAAAAATGGAACAGAAAACACAGAATCACAGAATCACAGAATCACAGAATCTTAGTGGTTGGAAGGGACCTCTGAGATCATCGAGTCCAACCACAAAAAAAAAACCAAACCAAACAAAAAAAAAAAAACCAAAAAAAACCCCCACACACCCACCTACTAAACTCCACACCCACAACCCCACACATAACACCCCACCACAAACCATAATCTTGGGCACTAGAGCATGCCCTGGAGAGCCATGTCTACACGTTTCTTAAATACCTCCAGGGATGGTGACTCCACCACCTCCCTGGGCAGGCTGTTCCAGTGCCTGACCACTCTTTCAGTAAAGTAATTCCTCCTAATATCTAATCTAAATCTCCCTTGCCGCAGCTTCATACCTTTTCCTCTGGTCCTGTCGTTATTCCCTTGGGAGAAGAGGCCAACCCCTGCCTCTCTACAGTTTCCTTTCAGGTAGTTGTAGAGGGCAAGGAGGTCTCCCCTCAGCCTCCTCTTCTCCAAGCTAAACATGCCCAGTTCCCTCAGCCTCTCCTCATAGGACTTGTTCTCCAGACCCCGCACCAGCTTGGTGGCTCTCCTCTGGACACGCTCCAGCGCTTCAATGTCTTTCCTGTAGGGAGGGGCCCAAAACTGAACACAGTACTCGAGGTGAGGCCTCACCAGTGCCGAGTACAGAGGCACGATGACTTCCCTACTCCTGCTGGCCACGCTATTCCTGATACAAGCCAGGATGCCATTGGCCCTCTTGGCCACCTGGGCACACTGCTGGCTCATGTGAAGCCGGCTGTCCACTAACACTCCCAGGTCCTTTTCTGACAGGCAGCTTTCGAGCCACTCTTCCCCAAGCCTGTAGTGTTGCCCGGGGTTGTTGTGACCGAAATGCAGGACCCGGCACTTGGCCTTATTAAACCTCATCCCATTGGCCTTGGCCCATTGATCCAACCTGTCTCGATCCCTCTGTAAAGCCTTCCGACCCTCAAGCAGATCAACACTCCCACCTAGTTTGGTGTCATCCGCAAACTTACTGAGGGTGCATTCAATCCCCTTGCCTAGACCATCAATAAAGATAATGAACAAGACTGGCCCCAAAACTGAGCCCTGGGGGACACCACTGGTGACCAGCCACCAACCAGATTTTGCTCCATTAATCACAACTCGCTGGGCACGGCCATCCAGCCAGTTTTTAACCCAGCGGAGGGTACACTTGTCTATGCCATGATTCTCCAGTTTCTCCAGGAGAATGCGGTGGGGGATGGTGTCGAAGGCCTTACCAAAGTCCAGGTAGACAACATCCACAGCCTTCCCCACATCCAGAGGGCGGGTCACATGGTCATAGAAAGAGATCAAGTTGGTTAGGCAGGACCTCCCTTTCATAAACCCATGCTGGCTGGCCCTGATCCCTTGGCTGCCCTGCACTTGCCTTGAGAGCTCACTCAGGATGATCCTCTCCATGATCTTTCCCGGTACAGAGGTCAGGCTGAAAGGCCTGTAGTTTCTGGCCTGTCTGGAAACTATCCTCCTTCCGGCCCTTCTTGTAGGTGGGCGTCACGTTGGCCACCCTCCAGTCATCCGGCACCTCTCCTGTTGACCAGGATTGTTGATAGCTAATGGAGAGAGGCTTGGTGAGCTCTCCTGCCAGCTCCCTGAGAACTTTTGGGTGAATCCCGTCCGGCCCCATAGACTTATGCGTGTCCAGGTGCATAAGCAAATCATTAACTACTTCCTCCTGGATTACAGGGGGGTTGTCCTGTTCTCCATTCTTATCTTCCAGCCCAAGAAGCTGAACACCCTGGGGGTAGCTGGTCTGACTATTAAAGACAGAGGCAAAGAAGCCATTAAGTATCTCAGCCCTCTCCTCGTCCTTGGTTGCAAGGTTTCCCCCCGCATCCAGTAAGGGATGGACATTCTCTCTCACTCTCTTTTTGTTGATGTATTTATAGAAGCTTTTTTTGTTGTCCCTTATGTTAATTGCCAGGTTGAGTTCCAGCTGGGCTTTTGCCTTCCTGAGAGCTGGGGGGGTTTAGCCTGGAGAAGAGAAGGCTCCGGGGAGACCTTCCAGCCCCTTCCAGTCCCTAAAGGGGCTCCAGGAAAGCTGGGGAGCGGCACTTCATCAGGGAATGGAGTGATAGGACTAGGGGCAGTGGTTTTAAACTGGAAGAGGGGAGATTTAGATGAGATTTTAGGAGAAAATTCTTTGCTGCGAGGGTGGTGAGGCACTGGCCCAGGTTGCCCAGAGAAGCTGTGGCTGCCCCATCCCTGGAGGGGTTCAAGGCCAGGTTGGACGGGGCTTGGAGCAACCTGGTCAGCGGGAGGTGCCCCTGCCCAGGGCAAGGGGGTGCGACTGGAGGATCTTTAAGGTCCATTCCAACCCAAACCATTCTATGATTCTATGATAACAGGATTTATATCCTTGTGTCCTCCTTCCCTGAGTAGAAAGGAAAAATAATACTCAGCATAGAGATATCTTTAGGAGTGTTATTTTACAAAAGCATTGATTAAGGCAATAAAAAATCCCATTCAAAAGCAGAAACTAAGGTGCTCTGTTCCCATCTGATTACTGTTACCATTACACGGATGATATTCTGCTAGCGGCTGCAACACCGCAACAGTTAGAAAAAATGGAAGAGAAAACACGGGAATCCTTGTGTGAATATGGCTTAACGATCGCCCCAGAAAAGGTACAAAGGCAACAACCGTGGTTATAGCTGGGAATGAAAGTATTAGCTCAGACAGTCATGCCACAACCTATCCAACTACAAATAGAAGTAAAAACATTGAATGATGTACAAAAATTAGCAGGAATGATTAATTGGGTTTGGCCCTACGTTGGTATTCCATCTTCCAAATTACAACCTCTCTTTGAGCTCTTAAAAGGTGACACTAATATTTTAGCCCCACAAATGTTAACTGAGGAAGCGAAAAAAAGTGGTGGCTGAAATAGAACAAGCTATTAGTAGTAAACACGTATGGAGACTTGACTTAACGGTCTCGGTGCAGGCCTTTGTGTTAGTAGATCAATTAGTGCCATTTTCTATGATTGCTCAATGGCGTGAACAACGGGATGATCCCTTACATGTTTTAGAATGGATTTTTTTGCCTAACAAGACGAAGAAAACAGCCCCTGGTCTATTTGAGCTAATAGCACAAGTTATTACAAAAATTAGAACTCGGTGTTCAGAACTGATGGGAAGAGACCCTGAACAGATTGTAGTCCCTGTACAGAGTGATTATTTTGAACGGTGCTTAGCTAACAGCACTGCCCTACGAGCAGCCATGGCCAATTGTACAAGGCAGGTGAGCTACCATTTACCTTCACAGCCACTGATCAAATTGGGCACCCAAATGGCCTTTGCACAGAAAAATCTCAGTCGCAGAAACCCAGTGGAGGGCCCCACGGTGTTCACAGATGGATCAGGAAAAACTGGAAAAGCTGCCATTGTCTGGAGACAAGGAACACAATGGCAACATAAGATCGAACATCAAGAAGGTTCGCCCCAAGTCGTAGAATTACGGGCCATGACCATGGTGTTTCAGAACTTCCTCAGCCCTGTCAACATTGTGACAGATTTGGCTTACGTGGCTGGACTGGTACAACGTTTAGATAAGGCTGGTTTAGGTGATGTAACCAATGAAGTGCTGTTTGGCGTATTGAAACTGTTATGGATAACAATACAAAAGCGACAGCAAGAATATTACGTGATGCATATTAAAAGTCATACCCAGTTGCCAGGATTTATTGTAGAAGGCAATGCACAAGCTGATGCTTTAGTGCCTGCAGCGGCCCTGGGACCTGTGCCCAACGTTAAACAGCAAGCGATAGCATCGCCTAGTTTTTATCATCAGGGATATCGTGCTTTAAAACATCAGTTTAATCTTAGTAACGCTGAGGCTCGCAATATTATTGCAGCCTGCCCCAATTGTCAAGATCAACATGTAGCTATATATTATGGCACCAGTCCACGAGGATTACGTGCTTTACAGCTTTGGCAAACTGGTGTCACACATATTACTGAATTCGGCCGTTTGAGGTATATACATGTATCAATTGATACCTTTTCTTCCGCCCTCGTTGCCACTGCTCACACTGCAGAATCAGCTCGGGACGCCCTACGCCATTGACAGCGTGCATTTTCTGTTTTAGGTGTCCCACAACAGATCAAAACTGATAATGGTCCTGCTTATGTATCGCAAAAAGTAGCTTTTTTTTACAACTCCGGGGCGTGACACATGTCACAGGCATCCCCCACTCACCCACGGGTCAGAGTATTGTTGAGCGTGCACACGGTACCCTGAAACGCCTTTTACAAAAACAAAAAGGGGGAATGCTAGGGGAAACCCCTGAAGCACGATTAGCTAAAGCTGTATGTGTCTTGAGTTTTTTGCAGCTTGCTGATGATAGTCCTGCTGCGATGCCACCCCTCCTTCGGCACTTTGGTTCTCTTGTGACCCAGGAACGGGTGGGTCCTGGAGCAAAAGTGCTGATGCGAGACCTCAAGACAGGACAGTGGTTGGGCCCGCATGACTTAATCACGTGGGGAAGGGGTTATGCTTGTGTTTCCACAGATCATGGACCACGGTGGGTGCCCGCAAGATACGTCCGCCCCTATTTGAAGATAACCGGGGCGGGGGAACAAAGCCAACGGGCATGATGAGTCCGGCTATCTTGCTCACCATCTGCCTTAACATATTTACTGCGCTCTCCTCAAGGGTTTGGATTCCACCCCAACCCAAGAATAATGTATGGGTCACCCTGGCTAACTTAACGGGCCAGGACACGCTTTGTTTGTCAACCTCGTCACCGGAGAATCCCTTCTCCACCTGTCTGGTGGGACAGCCCTTAGACGCCTGGCCTGTGCCGGAGTCTCTGCAGCACTTGATAAAAGGGGGTGAGGTAGTTGATAATTGGGATGCTTGGGTACCCTATCTGCAACACAGTCACCTCGAACCACAAGAACTAGAATTACTGGGTTCCGTTGAAGTGCATTACTGCTACTATTTTAATTACAGTGGCAAAAATCAGTCAAACATGCAATGTGTTAATTCTAGCCTGATTGTTTGCAGAAATGAATCTGTTTGGTGCAACTACACATCAACCCACGTCTCTAAATCTACTAATCACCCTCTTAGCTTGCCAGCAGGAATCTTTCTCATCTGCGGAGATAGAGCATGGCCTGGTATCCCCTCTCGTATTAAAGGGGGCCCCTGTAGTTTAGGAAGATCAACCCTACTAACACCAAATACATCTACGATGGTGCAGCACTATAGGCGCCCAAAACGAAGTGCTCACGCATTCAGAAATCGCCGCAATGACACTGTGCAATTTTGGAACCCTGGAGAAATAATCGCGGCATCCCTTTTAGCCCCCGGGGTGGCGTCAGCTAAAGCGCTCGCTACGCTTAACAAGCTTGGATGTTGGCTGGCGAAGCAATCTAATGCTACTTCTCTAGTTTTGAGTGCTTTACGGTTAGATGTAGACTCAGTTAGACATGGCACACTGCAGAATCAAGCTGCAATAGATTTTTTGTTGCTGGCTCAAGGTCATGGCTGCCAAGATTTTGCCAAAATTCCTGCGCTTCCAGTGTACAGGCAGCCCATATTTTTGTGCAACTGTGAAATCAAGATCTCCAGGAGCTGCCCCCTTCCTCTTCGCTGAACCATTCGCGTTCAAAACATGATGTCCAAGCTGTGGTCCACAGTTTGGGACTGAGCCTGCCTGATGACCGCCCTAGTGCCAATGACACGGCCCGGTGGCAGTGCTGTACACGGCTATACCAGAGCTGGTCAGTGAGTAAGTGATCTGGTAACACCTGCTTCCATCCTGCTCTACCCAAGACCCACAGCAGCTCAGGTCCAGGTTCAACAGTGGTCCACAAGGTAGTAATGAAAATGAAAAAAGAAGCTGGAGCCTCTCTGCTGTGAGGGCAGGCTGAGAGAGCTGGGGGGGTTTAGCCTGGAGAAGAGAAGGCTCCGGGGAGACCTTCCAGCCCCTTCCAGTCCCTAAAGGGGCTCCAGGAAAGCTGGGGAGCGGCACTTCATGAGGGAATGGAGTGATAGGACTAGGGGCAATGGTTTTAAACTGGAAGAGGGGAGATTTAGATGAGATTTTAGGAGAAAATTCTTTGCTGCGAGGGTGGTGAGGCACTGGCCCAGGTTGCCCAGAGAAGCTGTGGCTGCCCCATCCCTGGAGGGGTTCAAGGCCAGGTTGGACGGGGCTTGGAGCAACCTGGTCAGCGGGAGGTGCCCCTGCCCAGGGCAAGGGGGTGCGACTGGAGGATCTTTAAGGTCCATTCCAACCCAAACCATTCTATGATTCTATGATAACAGGATTTATATCCTTGTGTCCTCCTTCCCTGAGTAGAAAGGAAAAATAATACTCAGCATAGAGATATCTTTAGGAGTGTTATTTTACAAAAGCATTGATTAAGGCTGTCCTGGTTCCGGTGGGGATAGGGTTAATTTTTCCTGGTATTCCATGCCATGTGAGCCACGCCCACCCTGAGCTGCCGGGGGAGGGGGCAGGAAGTTGCTGCTTAAAAGCAGGCGGGGGCGTCCCGCCTCCGGCCGGCGAGCGGCGGGGAGCGGCGGTTCCGTAATCGCGTTTGTACATTCCCCTGTCCGTGTTGTTGTTGTTGTTTGCCTGTTCCCTTTGCTGTCCTGTTAAACTGCCTTTGTCTCAAGCCGAGAGTCGTGCCTTTTCTTCTGATTCTTCCTGTATTAGGAAGGCGCGAGCGAGCGGCACGTGGTTCTTTGTTGCCGTCTGAGGCTAAACCACGACAGTCCTTTTTGGCGCCCAACGTGGGGCTCGAAGGGTTGAGATAACGACAGAATCCAACTAGAACGTGGAAAAAAAAACGGTTTTGGTTTTTTTTTTGTATGCATTTATTTTATTAGGTAAATAGTCACTGGTCATCATGTTGCTTGGTTTGTTCTCATGGCTGTGTTACATAAATTCCTATATGGCTTATGTACTCCCTGCGATGCTGTTTACCATGTCTGGAAGAGGGATGAGGATTATCATTCTGCTGTCCTGTGCGATATCTGTTTATGATATGATAACATCACTGTTCAGACGGCTATTTTGGGGTGTTTATGTGGTTTTGCTGTCCTGTCCGTACATTGGACACCGTCTCTCAGAATTTGTTAATAATTTCCCCAGCCCTTTTGCCTCCCTTTTCTCCTTCGGGTCAGGTATGACAGCTTTTGAGAATTTTGAATATCCTTGGGATACTCAAACCAGCGTGTTCCTAGTGCTATGTCTCCTGAATACGTTCCAGGTCTTGTTTAGGGTTAAGCGACTATTTAAGACTACCACCCGGAGATCTGCTCCGAGGCTGGATAGTCAGGGGTGGCACGGCATGTGGGAGAGCATGGGCAGGTACCTAGAGAACTACTCACCTCCAATGGTCTGGGACTTCACCCCTGAACAATTACAGGACCCTGATAAAGTGGTAGAATATTTGAAGGGAAAATGCTGTGGCTATTCTAGAGAGGCACAACTCACCGCGCTGTGTTGGGCCCTGGCCAGTATCTACCAGGCACTGCTCAGAATTATGCAGCACCCTCAAGGGGAAGAGACGGAAACCAGACCAGCAGCCCCTGCGGCTGCTGCGGCCCCTGCGGCAGCCCCTGCGGCTGCTGCAGCCCCTGTGACGGACACTGCGGCTACTGCAACCCCTGCGGCAGCCACTGTAGCTACTGCAATCCTTGTGACAGACACTGCGGCTACTGCAACCCCTGTGGTAGACACTGCAGTTACTCCAACCCCTGTGGCAGCCACTGCCACTGAACCAGGGAACCAACCCGTGCCGGTATCAGTTGCCCCCATACAGAAGAAGAAGTACACAAAGAAATCAGTTTGCTTAGTAAGAGATGATGATGAACCAGGGTCATCACGAGAGCAGGAGGAAGAGGCAGAACCAGAGATAATTACTCGATCCCTATCCTTGAGTGAGCTGCGGGATATGCGAAAAGATTTCAGCCGACTTTCAGGCGAGCACATTGTCACCTGGCTGCTCCGGTGCTGGGATAATGGGGCCAGTAGCCTGGAATTAGAGGGTAGGGAGGCCAGGCAGCTGGGATCCCTGTCTAGGGAAGGCGGCATTGACAAGGCGATTGGGAAAAAGACCCAAGCCCTCAGCCTCTGGAAACGACTCCTGTTAGGCGTGCTGGAGAGGTACCCCTTCAGTGAGGATGTTGTATGTCAGCCAAGCAAGTGGACTACCATGGAAAGAGGTATCCAGTACCTGAGAGAATTAGCCGTGCGGGAGATGATTTATTATGACTTGGACAATGCCGACTTACCCACAGACCCTGATGAGGTGCGATGCACAAGGCCCATGTGGCGGAAGTTTGTACGGAGCGCACCATCGTCATATGCCAACTCACTGGCAGTAATGGAATGGAAAGGCGAAGAGGGACCAACGGTGGATGAGGTAGCTGGCCGGCTCCGGCGATATGAAGAAAGTCTCTCTTCCCCCCTTGTCTCAGCTGTGGAGAAACTGTCACGGAAGGTGCAGCAACTTGAAGAGAATATGTTCTACTCCCCACCTGCACGGGCCAGCATCTCAGCTATTAGAAGCAGGCATTTCCCCACTCAAGAGAGAGAGTACAGAGGGTACACACCACGAGGCACCCTGTGGTTCTACCTGCGGGACCACGGAGAGGACATGAGGAAGTGGGATGGACAACCTACTTCGATCCTGCGGACACGGGTACAGGAGTTGCAAGGAAGGACAACCACAAAAGGGGATCCCTCCAGGAAAAGTGCCGCCCCAGTTTCCAGTGGGCCGTTCCCCAGACAAAGCAGAAGGCCTGATCTTGCTTCTGATCCTCTTGAAGGAACTTCCAAGTCATTTATGCAAGAAGTGAGTAATGGATACTATGACCAGTATTAGGGGGGCCCTGCCTCCGGCCAGGTGGAGGAAAGGGACAACCGGGTTTATTGGACGGTGTGGATTCGATGGCCTGGCGCATCAGACCCACAGGAGTATAAGACTCTAGTGGACACGGGTGCGCAGTGTACTTTAATACCATCAAGCTATAGAGGGGCAGAACCCATTTGTATTTCTGGGGTGACAGGGGGATCCCAAGAGTTGACTGTACTGGAGGCAGAAGTGAGCCTAACTGGGAATGAGTGGCAAAAGCATCCCATTGTGACTGGCCCAGAGGCTCCATGCATCCTTGGTATAGATTACCTCAGGAGAGGGTATTTTAAGGACCCAAAAGGGTACCGCTGGGCCTTTGGCATAGCTGCTTTGGAGACAGAGGAAGTTAAACAGTTGTGTACCTTGCCTGGTCTCTCGGAGGATTCTTCTGTTGTGGGGTTGTTGAGGGTCAAAGAACAACAGGTGCCGATTGCTACCACAACGGTGCATCGGCGGCAGTATCGCACTAACCGAGACTCTCTGATTCCCATCCATGAGCTGATTCGTCAACTAGAGGTTCAAGGAGTGATCAGCAAGACTCGCTCACCCTTTAACAGTCCCATATGGCCGGTGCGAAAATCTAATGGAGAGTGGAGGCTAACTGTAGACTATCGTGGTCTGAATGAAGTCACGCCACCGCTGAGTGCTGCCGTGCCGGACATGCTAGAACTCCAGTACGAACTGGAGTCCAAGGCAGCCAAGTGGTATGCCACGATTGATATAGCGAATGCATTCTTCTCAATCCCTTTGGCAGCAGAGTGCAGGCCACAGTTTGCTTTCACTTGGAGGGGCGTCCAATACACCTGGAATCGACTGCCCCAGGGGTGGAAACACAGCCCCACCATTTGCCATGGACTGATCCAGACTGCACTGGAACAGGGTGAAGCTCCAGAACATCCGCAGTACATTGATGACATCATTGTATGGGGAAACACAGCGGAAGAAGTTTTTGAGAAAGGGAGTAAAATAGTCCAAATCCTTCTGAACGCTGGTTTTGCTATAAAGCGAAGTAAGGTCAAGGGACCTGCGCAGGAGATCCAGTTTTTAGGAATAAAATGGCAAGATGGACGCCGTCAGATCCCAATGGATGTGATCAATAAAATAGCAGCTATGTCTCCACCAACTAGTAAAAAGGAAACACAGCCTTTCTTAGGTATTGTGGGTTTTTGGAGAATGCATATCCCAGATTACAGTCAAATTGCAAGCCCTCTGTATCAAGTAACCCGGAAGAAGAATGATTTTAAATGGGGTCCTGAGCAACGACAAGCTTTTGAACAAATCAAACAGGAAATAGTCCATGCAGTGGCCCTGGGGCCAGTCCGGGCAGGACAAGATGTTAAAAATGTGCTCTACACCGCAGCCGGGGAGAACGGCCCTACCTGGAGCCTCTGGCAGAAAGCACCAGGGGAGACCCGAGGTCGACCCCTAGGGTTTTGGAGTCGGGGATACAGAGGATCCGAAGCCCGCTACACTCCAACAGAAAAAGAGATATTGGCAGCATATGAAGGGGTTCGAGCTGCTTCGGAAGTAGTTGGTACAGAAGCACAGCTCCTCTTAGCACCTCGACTGCCGGTGCTGGGTTGGATGTTCAAAGAAAGGGTCCCCACCACACATCATGCAACCGATGCTACATGGAGTAAGTGGATTGCACTGATCACGCAGCGAACTCGAATGGGAAACCCCAGTCGCCCAGGAATTCTGGAAGTGATCATGGACTGGCCAGAAGGCAAGGATTTCGGAATGTCACCAGAGGAGGAGGTGACGCGTGCAGAAGAGGCCCCACCATATAATAAACTGCCAGAAAATGAGAAGAAATATGCCCTCTTCACTGATGGGTCCTGCCGTATTGTGGGAAAGCATCGAAAGTGGAAGGCTGCTGTGTGGAGTCCTACACGGCGGGTTGCAGAAGCCAGTGAGGGACAGGGTGAATCGAGCCAGTTTGCAGAGGTGAAAGCCATTCAGCTGGCTTTGGACATTGCTGAGCGAGAAAAATGGCCAGTACTTTATCTCTACACTGACTCATGGATGGTGGCAAATGCTCTGTGGGGGTGGTTACAGCAGTGGAAGCAGGGCAACTGGCAGCGCAGAGGCAAAGCCATCTGGGCTGCTGACCTATGGCAAGATATTGCTGCCCGGATAGAGAATCTGGTTGTGAAAGTACGCCATGTAGACGCCCACGTACCGAAGAATCGGGCCACGGAGGAACATCAGAACAACCAGCAGGTGGATCGGGCCGCTAGGATTGAAGTGGCTCAGGTGGATCTGGACTGGCAACATAAGGGTGAGCTATTCATAGCTCGGTGGGCCCATGACTCCTCAGGCCATCAAGGGAGAGATGCGACATATAGATGGGCTCGTGACCGAGGGGTGGATTTCACCATGGACACTATTGCACAGGTCATCCATGAATGTGAAACATGCGCTGCGATCAAACAAGCCAAGCGTTTGAAGCCTCTTTGGTATGGAGGGCGATGGCTGAAATATAAATATGGGGAGGCCTGGCAGATTGATTATATCACACTGCCACAAACCCGTCAAGGCAAGCGCTATGTGCTCACAATGGTGGAAGCAACCACTGGATGGCTAGAAACATACCCTGTGCCCCATGCCACTGCCCGGAACACTATCCTGGGCCTTGAAAAGCAAGTCCTGTGGCGACATGGTACCCCAGAGAGAATTGAGTCGGACAACGGGACTCATTTCCGAAACAGCCTCATAGACACCTGGGCCAAAGAGCATGGTATCGAGTGGGTATATCACATCCCCTATCACGCACCAGCCTCTGGGAAGACAGAACGATACAATGGACTGTTAAAAACTACACTGAGAGCAATGGGTGGTGGGACATTAAAACACTGGGATACACATTTAGCAAAAGCTACCTGGCTAGTTAACACCAGGGGATCTAACAATCGGGCTGGCCCTGCCCAATCAAAACTTCCACATACTGTAGAAGGGGATAAAGTCCCCGTAGTGCACATGAAGAATATGCTAGGGAAGACAGTCTGGGTTAGTCCTGCCTCAGGCAAAGGCAAACCCATCCGTGGGATTGCTTTTGCCCAAGGACCTGGGTGCACTTGGTGGGTGATGCGGAAGGATGGGGAAGTCCGATGTGTACCTCATGGGGATCTGATTTTGGGCGAGAATAGCCAATGAATCAGATTGTGTGCTGTTAATTGCTAAGTAACACTGTCACTGTATGTCCTCATTGCTATAATTGCTATCAGTTGTACTACAAGTAAGGCACAGGGATGATGGGATAAGAACTGACCTCAGCAGCTGGCGCCCAGCAGTTTCCTCAAGATCTACATCTTCAGCCCACGGACTGTGAGCATGAGCCACACCGGGTGCACCAGTCACAAGCTTCGAAAAATACAGCATGCAACAGACCAGCAGCACCCAGCATCTCACCTGCCCTGAGAGACTGTTCTAACAGATGGAGCCCAAAGCCGTGGATTAAAAGAACTCAACGGACACTTTGGAGGGATGGCCCATAAACTAAGGGCATTATATGAGCGTATATATATATATATATAACAGGGGAAAGTGGTGGCAATTCATTGGAACCTGCTGGGCATGGCATAGATGGTATGGAATAAGGGGTGGATAATGTCCTGGTTCCAGTGGGGATAGGGTTAATTTTTCCTGGTATTCCATGCCATGTGAGCCACGCCCACCCTGAGCTGCCGGGGGAGGGGGCAGGAAGTTGCTGCTTAAAAGCAGGCGGGGGCGTCCCGCCTCCGGCCGGCGAGCGGCGGGGAGCGGCGGTTCCGTAATCGCGTTTGTACATTCCCCTGTCCGTGTTGTTGTTGTTGTTTGCCTGTTCCCTTTGCTGTCCTGTTAAACTGCCTTTGTCTCAAGCCGAGAGTCGTGCCTTTTCTTCTGATTCTTCCTGTATTAGGAAGGCGCGAGCGAGCGGCACGTGGTTCTTTGTTGCCGTCTGAGGCTAAACCACGACAAAGGCAATAAAAAATCCCATTCAAAAGCAGAAACACTTCCTGCAGACAGGATCTTTCAAACGATGGGGTGTCTCCAGATACGGAATACTGTGTCTGATTCAACTGACTCCTCGCCATGCTTCGGTTCAGGCTGACTAAGGAGCAAGCAGCCTCAGGTCCTGGGAGTGAACTGGTGAGCTGGAAAGCCCCTGGCTCACATACAAGGGAGTGAGGGTGTCTTGAAAAAGATTTCAAAAGGTGGTTTTGAAGTACAAGATGCAATACAACCAAGGTACAGAACAAGATATTAGCACTAAAAAACCCCCATCTATCTTGTCTATACAATTTCTACAGCAACTCTTTCACTCTAAATAGTGCCATCAGGATGGGCCCGGTTGGAGCTCTCCCTGAACTGCAGCTGGACCGCAGGCCAGGTGACTCTCCTCTTGAGCTGGGTTCCCTCTCAAGGTTTCATATTCCTTACATGAGACTAAAAGATCCTTCCCTACCCAAGGCAGAGAGATTCCCTACCTGCAATAGATTCTCCATGAGAGACTGATAGCATGCTGTATCAATGCTATGAAACATCACTAACCCATAGAGTTAATATTAGTCTAAACATTGTATGGATAATTCCATGAGACATAAACCATTGTTCAAGCCTGAGACTGCGATCGGAGCCAGCTGCACCAAGGCTCCAAAAAGAAAGCAGGGGGGTCCACTCTGAACTTTGGAACTCAATGGCAGGGCCCTCTTTACTGTGCGTCTCTGGTCTCTGGGTGAACCCTTCTAGCTTGAGTCTAACTCCATTTTCCTTTGTATGTTTCTGCCATGCAGTAATTCATAAGGTCAACCATGCCATCAAACTTATTGAAAGTTGTCAAACCACTGTTAAACTGAGTTAAATTCCATCCAACTTAATGAACTGTCAAATTATTATTTTACCTTAATAAACCATATTGCGGCTTCTCTCTTTCGAGTGAGATGCATTACACTCACCCGTGACAAATAGGTACCGACGAGTGATTACCAACTACAACCACCAGTTCATGTGTGACCACCATCAGAAACTGTATTTTCAACACTCTCTTTCAATATTCTACAAGACCTGAGCACACGCGATGTGATCACTGCTTCTCTTCAGGGAGTATCGACTGCACTCCTATGCGAGTCATCTTTATAACGCTTCTTACACTAAGAGGGGGGAGTGAAACTGGATGATCTTTAAGGTCCCTGCCAAGCCAAACCATTCTACGATTCTGTGATAATATCTTTATCAATGACCTGCATGAGGGGGTCGAGTGCACCTTCAGTAAGTTTGCAGAGGACACCGAGTTGGGCGGGCGTGTTGATCTGCTGGAGGGTAGGAAGGCTCTACAGAGGGATCTGGACAGGTTGGAATGTTGGGCCGAGGCCAGCAGCGTGAGGTTCAATAAGGCCAAGCGCTGGGTACTGCACCTGGGTCACAACAACTGTCAGAAAAGGACCTGGGGGTGTCGGTCAACAGCCAGCTGAATATGAGGCAGCAGTGTGCCCAGGTGGCCAAGAAGGCCAGCAGCATCCTGGCCTGTATCAGGAACAGTGTGGTGAGTAGGACTAGGGCAGTGATCATCCCCCTGTACTCGTCACCAATGAGGCCCCACCTCGAGCGCTGTGTCCAGTTTAGGGCCCCTCACCACAAGACAGACATTGAGGAGCTGGAGAGGGTCCAGACAAGGGCAACGGAGTCTGGAGAAGAAGTCTTATGAGGAGCGGCCGAGGGAGCTGGGGTTCTTCAGCCTGCAGAAAAGGAGGCTGAGGGGAGACCTTCTTGCTCTCCACAACTACCTGAAAGGAGGTTTTAGGGATCACAGAATCATAGAATCGCCTAGGTTGGAAGGGACCTTTCAGATCATCTAGCCCAACCGTCAACCTAACTCTGACAAAAAACCATCTCTAAACCCTATCTCTAAGCACTATGTCTATCCACCTTTTAAATACCTCCAGGGATGGTGCCTCAACCACTTTCCCGGGCTGCCTGCTCCAATGCTGCGTAAAAATTTTTCCTAATATCCAATCTAAACCTCCCCTGGTGCAACATGAGGCCTTTTGCTCTTGTTCTGTTGCCTGTTACCTGGGAGAAGAGACTTGTGGTTTTGGCCACATTGTCCAATGGCCGGCAAGAGATGTTCCCCCGCAGCCTCTCGTGCATGGGGAGGAGGGGGAGAGAAAAAGAGACATTTACGAGTTACGAAGAAACTAAACTACTTTAATAAAATATTAAGAATAAAATAAAAAGGAAAATACTGAAATAGATACGCTATATACAAAACTGCATTAAGCTCCCAGGAGGACGTCACCGGCAGGCACTGGGGAAGACCCAGACTGGACTTAGTGACGAGCAGGACCCCAGAAGACCACCAATGGACATGGATGCGCATGCCTCAAGGACATTTACATATAGTAATGAGTTCTAGGTAATAATAGGAATGTGTTAATAATTTCTGGGAGATGTAATTAAGGTGTATATTCTGCTTGCTCCTAACCTTTGTAGTTGAGCAACCCGGCTTGCACATTAGGCGAAGGGGTTCCTGGTCCGCCCAGCGCTGCAATAAAGAATGCCTGCTTTCTAACACTCCAAAATTGAGTCTTCGAGAGTCCTTAATCGTGGGCTTACGGTATCGCCACCGCTGGTGCAGCCACTCTCCACCCCTCCCAGCACCCTGAGTGTGCCTGGGGGAGGTACTGCCGCTCTGCTCAGCACGTGGTAGAGAAGCAACCGGCTCCGACACAGCCAATTTCGTAGATGGACAGCCCCGATGCGGCCCCTCCAGCTGTCGGGGGGTGGCGGGGCTCTGCACAGTGCGGGGGCGGCCTGGCAGAGTAGGTCCCCATGTGTGTCTGAGGGGGAGCAAGGCAGTGCAGGATGGGGAAGAAGAGCTCAAACACCACGTGAAGTTCCACCGTCTTTTTATTACTGGCTGAGAGACACAGGCAGGCTGGCTGCGCTCCTCCTCCTCCTCCTCTTCCTCCTCCTCCTCCTCCTCCATCGCCCCCAAGGCTGGGACCACAGCGCTTGCAGGCGGAATCTGGAGCGAGGCTTTTCCACCACAGCCTTCACCTTCAGCAGGGTTTGAGCCGCCAGGGAAGAGACCCACAGGCTGCTGTCATTTGCCGCGCCTTCAAGAGCTGGGGCAGAAAGGAAGAGAGGTGAGGTCAGAGCCCAGATCTGCAGAAAGCTCCGGAGCCCCTGCAGCCAGGGCCCCCCGTGCCCTGCCCCAGCTCTTCCCAAGGCCAGGAGGGAGCCAGAGGCGCTGGCATGAGCCACAAGATGCTGGCCAGCAATGCCCCACAAGCCCTCCCTGGCCAGGGCAGGGACCGCAGCTCCCTACCAGGGGCTCTTCTGCTCCCTGCCAGCCCCGGCACACACCCCGCTGCCCTCGCTCACCGTCGTAGATGACCTGGAGCTCCTCCTGGCACACATCCCTCAGCTGCCGCCTGGCGAGCCCTAGGCACACACAGCCCGTCACAGACCCCGCTGACCTGCCTGCCCCAGCAGTCCGACTCCCCCCCACCGGCCCCACGGGCCTGGCCACGCGCCCTCCTGCCCTCGGGCCCGGCTGAGCCCAGGCCGGTGCCCTGAGGGTGAAGCCCAAGGCAGCGGCCAGGGACCCCACAAGGCTGCCAGCAGCTGCCCCTGTGTGGGCAGGGGTGGGAGAGGGCGGCAGGAAGCCCGTGGGTGCCTGGCACCGCATCAGGCAGTTGGGGCTCTGCAGGCTCCCGGTGCATTCGGCAGCAGCCGTGGCTGGGGCTCAGCTGCCGCGGGGCAGGGAGGGACCCCCGGCCGGGTTGTGGCTCACCGATGAACCTGACGGCTGCCTCGCGCAAGGGCTGCTGTGGGCTCCGCAGGTAGAGCAGGCTCTGCCACAGGTACTCCTCCGCTCTGCCTCTGCCCTCCACCAGCTGGAGAGAGCAGGAGGGGACAGGGTTAGCCCAGAGCCTCCCCCTGTGCCCGGGGCTGGCCTTTCCTGCCTTCCCCTGCCCGCGCACCCAGGACGCCGCAGTAGGCAGGGGCCCAGCTGCCAGACCCACGCGCTGGGTGCTGGGAGAGAGGGGCTTCTCCAGGCTGGCTGTGGGGCTTCGAGGCTGCCCTTACCAGGCACTTGCCGATCCGCCATGGCTGCTTTGTCTCCAGCAGCTTCCTGATCTGCCTCCGCTTCAGGAACTTGGCAGCTCCCAGGAGGGCTTCCCAGGAGGCCTGCAGAGCAGCAGAGAGTGGGAGATGGCACCGCCGCTCAGGGGACAGGACCTGGGGGTCCCTGTGCAGGGCAGGGGGGCAGCAAGGGTTGTGGGTCCAAGCCCTGGCCTCAGGCATCTGCAGGCGCCCCTGGAAAGCCCAGGGGAGCTCCAGGCCTTAGGTGTTAGGGTGGCCGCGCCCTGCTGCTCTGCTCTGCTGCATCGAGCAGGGCAGGGGTAGGACATGTCCCTGCCCACCTCCTCAGCTGCTGCCAGCTGGGAGGGGCTCGGAGCCCTCCTCAGGGCCCCAGCTGCAGCACCTTCAAAGGGCTTAGAAATCCCCACCTGAGCCACGCTGTGGTCCTTGTCATGCAGGTGGAAGAACAGGGGCATCAGGATCCTCTGCACATCCTTCTGCATATGTTCTTTGTGGGTGCTGCCTGCAACCTCCATCGCATCTGTGCAGAGGAGGATGGAGCACTTTCGCACGTAGCTGGACTCCTAGGAGGAGAGAAGGAAGAGGGGAGGACCTCCGTCCTGGCTTCTCCAAGCCGACGGTGAGGGGACAAATGCTTGTGGCTCTCCCTTTGCAGTGAGGAGAAGGACTCACGGGCCAGTGGGCATGCGCGCAGAGGGACGCACCACCCCAGACCGGCACGCATGCACCCCCGGGCGTGCTAACCATGCCTCCGCTCTCCCGACGCCTTACGTTTTCAAAGAGGGGTGGAAGCATCCTGACCAGCTGCAGAGCGATGGGGACAGCCAGGTGGAGCACGTTGCTGAGGGCAGTCAGGGCTGCTGTCCTGACGTCGCAGTCGCTGTCCTGCAGTAGCTGCACGACCTCTGGCAGCAGGTCTTGCAGCGTTCCCACCTACGAGAAACATACCCTTTTGTTATGCGATGCAATCGAGGAGCACACCGCTAAAGCCACGCTGCGTGTCGAGGTTGCAGGGCCGGTCAGGCGGAGATCTCTCCATGTGTGGCTCAGCCCAGGGCCAAGCCTGAAGCAGTCACGGGCCACTGAACGGGGCAACGGGGGGAGCAGGCAGTGGTCCCGCCGCTCCCGATTCCTGGCAAAGCCCGAGCAAGCCTCTGCACGCTCCGCACCTGCAGCCCAGCCCCAGGCGGACACCCACACTGTGCCTGGCTGCCCCTGCCCACCTGGTCCTGTCTCCTGGACAGCGTGACCAGGCTTCCGACTACCAGCCTGCGCAGCACCACGTTCTTGCTCTTCATGTGGGACTCCAGGATGTCCAGGAACTGGCCGTGGACGTGCTCACAATCGGTGTAATCCAGGAGCTGAAACGCAATTGGCAGCAGGGTGAGAGCCCAGCACAGGCAGCAGAGCTCCCGGACGGCTCGGGGCAAGGCACCGGGGCCGGTCACAGCCCAGGCGGGAGGCAGCAGGGTCCACAGAGGGCCCTCGCTGCCTCCCCTCAGCCCTCTGTCCACGCAGGCAGCCCGGCTTGCCCCCGCCTGCCCTCAGAGAGGCAGCGCGTGCCAGCAGGCCCACCTCCACGAAGACCGTCATGGCGCCAACGTCCTGCACGGCCTGACACTGCAAGAGGCTGTTGACCGCCTGCTCAGACACAGTGATGCAGCAGAACGGTTCTTGACGCCGCAGCACCCTGGCCGGGGGAAGAAGGCGTTGGCAGCACCGAGCTGGGCAGGCAACCTCTCTGGGACTGCGCTGCCAGCTGGGGGGCAGCTTGTGTGCCCGGCCGTGGCTGCTCGCGCTCCACCACCCACCAGGACGGGGATCGTACAGGCGGCCCTTCACCACCAGGGGAGAAACGGCCGGGCAGGCAAGGAGGGCTGAGCAGGCTCTCACCTAGCCAGCACGGCGACACCGCTGTGGTAGGTCTCGGCGCTCGTGAGCATGTCCCAGGCACCCTGCCTCCCGATGTCTTCGACCAGGGAGGCACCGCCCAGGCACTCGAAGAGAGCTTGCATGGCGCTCACTGCGCTCCTGCAGGCAGAGCAAAGCGTGGTCACACGTGGAGCCCCAGTCCCGGCTTTGGCTCCGGGCCCAGGGAGAGCCCAGGGACGGGGATGGGGCACCCGAGGAGTGCCGGAGCACCTGAGCAGTGAAGGATGGTTGGGTGTCCTGCTCGCACTGCAAGAGCGGCAGCAGCCCATCTGTGGGCTGTGCAGGCTGTGTGAGATCTGGAAGAGCACTTCCATGAAGAGCCGGCTAAGAAGCAAATGCACGGACCGTCGGCTGGAGGGCTCCAGGAAGATCTCGTGCATGGCACGGGCCACCTGCAGAAACAGCCCAGCACGGCTCTCACTGGAGTCGTGTCCCTGCGGCACAGCCTGCTCTGGCCAGCAGCCACCCTGCCCCGGGCTTCCCCGCTGCCGAGCCGGCTGGAGGCGGCGGGCAGGGAGGGGGGCCGCCGAGGGCAGCAGGGCCAGGGCAGGCGGCCTGCCTGCACGCCGTGGGGCCGAGCGGCACGCGCTGCCCTGCCCAGCTGTGGCCCGAGGGCCCTGGGCCAGGTGCCCCGGGGAGGGCCGGCTTTGGGAGCGGATGGAGAGGGCCAGAGGGGCTGGAGAGGGGCGTGCAGCCCCGGGCAGGATGGACCAAGCCTTGTCCAGACACTCACGGCCAGGAAACATTGGCAGTTGTAGTTTTCTTTGCTGCTGCACTGGATGGTGAATTGTTGATTGACCTGCAGCAGCGCCCACAGCACCGTGTTCCCGAGGCTGCGCTCACAGGCCAGCATGTTCCACATGGCCCTGGCAGTCCTGCAGAGCCAGAGCACACTGTCAGCGCGGCCACCTCGGCCACCACCTCTTCTGCTTGCTCAGGCCCCGGAGGTCCCGAGCTGCCCCCGAGGCTGTCGCGCCACGTACCCGTCACAGTGCGGGGAAACCTTCAGCAGGCCAGTGACCACCTCCTGAGGGCTGAAGGTGGCCACTCGGAGAAGGGTCCTCCTCAGGATGTCCTGGAGTGGCTCCTGGCTGATGCAGGCCAGCTGCCTGTGCATGGCCTCCACGAGCTCCTCCACCTGTCGGAGGCAGTGGGCTGGAGCGGGCTGGAGCACAGCCATGGCCCCCCTGCCACCAAGAACTGCTTCCCTCATGCCGCCCTTCGCTGGCCTCAAAGCCTGCCCGTTGGGCGCTCCGAGCCCTGGCCTCGGGGCGGGGGGAACGGCCCCTGCAGGGCACGCGCACAGGGCAAGCCGGCTGCACGCTGCCTACCTTGGTCAGCCGCAGGTCGAAGCCTTTCAAGACGTGCTCCACAATCTTGGCAACCAGCTGGGTGTCAGAGACCCTTGGGTCTGCCATGTTTGTCAAGACGGCGAGGAGGAAGTCGCTCCTCTCGGGTGGGAGGAAGGCTCTGCCAAATGTCTGAGGGAGAGAGGGAGGGAAAAGGTGTCACACTGAGTGCCCTGGTGGCGGGCACTGCTGGCTCTGCCGGCAAGCAGAGCTCGCCTGTGGCCAGGACGGCCGGAGCTGCGGCGGTGATGCTGGGCTAAAGCTTTGGACTACTCCAAAGCGGTGGCTCCCCACAGCCTGAGGGGTGGGAGGCTGTGCCATCGCCCGCCGTGGCTGATGCACTGGTTCGTCTCAGCCTCCTGCCAGCGCCATGGCCAAGACCCCCAGGAAGGGAGGAGTTTGTTACCATCCCGCTGTCAATGGCTTCCTTGGGCCAGAAGGTGCTGATGCCTTCCCGATCCCGTTCTATGGCCGGGTCCACGAGTGCTGCGTGGGAGGCTGGGCAGGAGGGAAAAGACAGCGTGAGCGGCAGGAAGAAGGCAGAGCTGGGGCAGCAGGTGAGGGCATGAAGGAGAGCTCTGTGCCTGGCTCTCTGTTCTGTGGGGAGCTGGAGAAGTGGCAGGGTGGCAGGCAAGGAGGGGAAACCGCCTCTTAGGCTGCGTAAGGGCAGGAGCGTGGGGACTGGCTTTCTGCTCGGGGGCAGGAGGAGAGAAGGCTTGGCACGCTGCTGCCACAGGCTCTCCAGCCCAAGGGTTCTCGGGACAGGCCGCAGGCTGCCGCTCCAAGGCGGGCTGCCTGGGCCCGGGGCTTGGGGCGGCACGGCTGCTGCCCTGCTCCAGCCTGGGAGGAGTTTGCTGCCCCTGCCTCTAGCAGAGGAGGGGGGGCCGAGGTGGCGCGGCGCCATGCCCGGGCCCCTGTGGCTGGAAGGCCCCAGCCCGCCCCAGCTTCTCTTACCATGTCGCAGCAGAATGAACCTGTGGAAGAGGCACAGGGCCTGCCCAGCCCCCCAGCTGATCTCCTGGTCCTCCTCGGCATAGCACAGGGTGAGCAGCCCTAGCGCCTGCCCCAGGAATGGCACAGGCTTCTTCAGGTAGAAGAAGGGGCTGATGCCTTTGCAGGCCAAGTTGTGTGGCTCGTCCTGTGGCAGAGAGAACGGAGCAGTAGGCGGAGCTCTGGAGGGCTCTGCCCCGCGCTGCACCCCATGGAGAGCCAGCCTGCGGCAGCCGCCTCGGGGCGAGCAGCGTGCTGGGCAGAAGCCCGGGGGAGGCAGGGAGGCAGGGAGAGAGGGAGGGCTGCCAGGGCTGGGCCTGCAAAATGCTCCCGTGCCCTGGGACGGAGCTGGCTGCCGAGAACAAAGGCACGGGAGGGAGCGGCTCCAGGAGAGAGGGTCCAGGATGCTGGCGCAGGGCTGAGCCTTCCCAATCCCAATCCCCTGCCCCACACCCAGGCTTCCCTCGCAGGGAGCCCAGCGCTACCGGCTACGCTGGGGCAGCAGGACGGGGCGAGGGGTGCCAAGAGGTCGCAGGCCCCCTACCTCCAGCATGGTTTCAGGTCTCAAGTGCTGGCTCAGGCTTACAATCCTCCCCACAGCCCTCCGGCGTCTGGTCACCTCCGGGGATGTCGTGAGGGACAGCAGGACCTGGGAAGGCAAA
The DNA here is from genome assembly GCF_964199755.1 of Larus michahellis. Classification (NCBI taxonomy): domain Eukaryota; kingdom Metazoa; phylum Chordata; class Aves; order Charadriiformes; family Laridae; genus Larus; species Larus michahellis. Next base: position 82,973,679 of record NC_133930.1, read on the forward strand.
AGCCGATGGTCGACCTTGGGAAATGACGGCAGCTCCCAGAGCGGTGGCTCTGCCAAGCACCTGCTGGGTTTACGCAGCGTGCTGCCGAGGCTTGCCCTGCACGGGAGGAAGCCTGGACTGGGGTCCAGCCACCTCGCAACCTCGGGGACCGTTGCCAACAGCTGGTGACCTGCGGCAGTCAGGGAGGTAGCCGGATGCCATGCCCCCAGCCACCTCTGCCCCTTCCCTCACGCTCCTCCAGAAACGGCCGCACGTCCCCTCTGTGGGAGGACAGGAACCTCCACGGGGACCTGCCCCAGGGAGGTGCCAGCACCTCTGCCTCCGCAGCTTCGGGGCTGGGCTGCCCTTGCACCATGGCCACGTCCCAGCAGCTCTCTGCCCTGCTGCCTTCTGGGGAGGAGAGTGGGCACGGGGTGGGTGGCGAGGGCGGTGGCTCAGCAGTGCCAGCTGCCAGAGCAGGGGAGCGGGGAAAGGCACTCAGACTCCTTCCGCTGCTCCAGTTCCGGGCTGGGCTGTGCACGCTCCAGAAGGTCGCCCCTCTTTGGGGTAGGGCAAGGAAGAGACCCCGAGAGCCCCGCTCCTGGCAGATGCCTGACTCCTGGCAGATGCCTGACTCCTGGCAGATGCCTGACCTGCAAGATCATGTCCACTCTCTGGACGCTGGAACTCAGCGAAGCTTCATGCGTCACCACCTCCAGCATCCTGTCCAGTGTTTTCAAGATCTGTAAGGGGATAGAGCGGGTGGCCCACTTGCCCCGGCCCTTCTTCCTTGCAGGGAGCTGGCTTGCATTCCTTCCACCTGAGGCGGCCTGCAGCTGCCCTCTGCGCCTGGGAGCGGCCTCAGGCTCTCCCTGCTCTTCCTTCTTCACCTGTCATCTTCCCGCAGCCAAAGCCAGCTAGGAAAACGTGCGCAGGGACTGAGCGGCAGGCTTTCCGTAGCTCAGCCCGCGCTTACCTGAGCATCCAAAGAAGCACGTTGGCTGTCCCTCTGTGCTGGGTCAAGACAGCAGATGTCGTGGATGCAGGGGCAGAGCTGCTCGTACAGCAGGCCTTCAGGCAGGTTGCTGCAAGGAGAGGGGTGTTGCTTGGATGCCAGGGCTTCCAGGTCAGGAGGGTGGCTGCAGGCGTCGGGGCTGGCAGTCGCCAGGGTGCTACCCGTAAGAGGTGGGGAAGGGATGCCTGGAGGCATCTGCTCCCTCCCCGGTGCTGCTGAGGCAGGGACAGAGGGCAGTCCTGGCCGGTGGAGCCCGAACCCCTTTCCACCTCCTGCCTCTCCCACCTGGGGAAAAGCCAAGAGGCGGCGGGGAGCCCCTGAGCAGCCCCCGCCCTGCCCCCTGGCCCAGCCATGGGCCAAGCATGAGGGAGAGCAGAGGCCCAACGGCAGAGGTGCCAGGGTCCTGCCAGGATGGGAGACGCCTGCTGCCATCAGGCCCGCGCCATGGGGGGCTCCGGCCTGGCCAGGGTCTGGGGCAGGTACCTCATTGCTACGATGGCAAGCATGGCTTGCTGCCACATCACGGCATCCATGCTGCGAGGGGACTCCTTTTTCCATAGGACCTGGAGAGGGAGAGCATGGGCAGGATGGGGCAGGGAAGCTGCCAGTTGCCGGCACCAGTCTGCAGGGCGGGCAGAGCCCCGCCGCCCCCAGGCCGGCACTGGCCCCAGAGCAGCCCCTTGCCCGGCACTGGCCCCGTGGCAGGCAGGGCTGTGCCCAGGGAGGCCCGTCTCGCCCTCCCCTGTGCCCAGGGGCCCGAGTGCTCTCCTTCCCGCTGGGCCGGCGCTCGGCCAGCGTTGCCCCCCTCCCTCGGCCCCACTGGGTGCCCTCACCTCCATTTTCTCCACCAGCATACACGCCGATGTGAAGTCGGGCTGGTACCTGCCTCGCAGCCAGGCTGTGCAGAGCGTGCGGATGGAGGCCAGGAACCTCAGCTTGGAGGCCTCATCCTGACAGCCAGGGAGCAGAGAGACAGAGAGGGAGGGTGAGGGGCAGAGCAGGGCCAGCAGGTGCGGGGCCTCGAGGGGTGCAGCCATGGTGCAGGGGGCCGGGGGGGCAGCAGCCCTGCACAGGCAGCAGTCCCCCTAGGGCCCGCGCGCAGGCAGCAGGCACGGCAGCACGCGGCCGGCAGCCGCGGGCAGAGCCTGCCTGGCAAAGGCTGCAGTTACCCTTTGGGTGCCGTCGAGGAAGGCCAAGATGTAGTCGTGGGCTTCCTCGTCCTTGCCCTCCAGCCAGTAGCTGGAGGCAGAAGCAGCTCCACCTGTTGAAGAACAAGGGTGGGGAGAGATGTAGGCAGCAGGGCAGGGAGAGGGAAGAGAGGGGCCCTCTCTCCAGCCCTGTGCTCGCTGCCCTGCCCCCAGCAAGCCCTGGCCCAGGGTGCTGATGCCCCGTCTCCCCCGGGGTGGTGCTGGCAGCAGGGCGGGAGAGGTCCCAGCCCGGCGGTACGGCTGCCTCCTGCCAGCCCAGCGGCCTCTCCCTGCCCTGCTCTCTGCCCCGAGGCTGGAGGTGGTCCCCTGGCATCCTCTCGCTACCCACGCATGGCGGGGGTGCTGGGGCTCTTCTCCTCCTCCGCTTGGACGACGACGACGGGGCTGGCGCGGTCCCAGTCCTCACTCTGCAGCTGGCGTTGCCTGGGGCTTTCTGACCGCTGATGGTCCTCGGTGGCCAGCCCGGCCCTTTCATCCTCTGCCGCCTCTGGTGCAGGGCTGCTCTGAGGGCAACCGCTCGCCGTCCTGCGGGACAGAGGACAGAGGTGAGGGTGGGGAGGGGGCTGCCCAGGGCAAGCGGCCCCAGCCTGGTGCGGCCTGGCCAGAGGAGGGAGGAGGTGGCTGGCAGGGACAGGGGGAACTCCTGCAGGATGCCGTTTTCCAGCGGGCAGTCCCCCCTCGCCCACCCGGCCCTGGCGGCGGCTCTCCTGCCCCCAGCCCCTCCGCAAGGGCCACCGGGCCCAGACGCCCTGGGGTCCCTGTGGCCCTGGCCCGGCCCAGCCCCGCGCTCTTACCCGCTGTGGACGGTGGAGCTTTGGGGAGACACCCTGGCCCTGCGGAGCTGCTCTGTCAGGTATAGCCGCAGGAAAATACGCATTCTGCGCACACGCTTTCCTGCAGGTGCCGGATCGCTCATGTCCGCTTCTCACGAGAGTCCGGGACACTGTGGGGCTGCCGTGCACGTGCTGCTGGACATCACCAGCTGTCACATGGGTAGGTTACTAAGGGCCCATTGTGACCTGCCACCCCAGCCGGGAGGGGCAGCCCGTCCTGTCCCCCACTGTGACCCGGGCTCTCCCGGGGGAGTCAGCCTGCCGCCGGCTCTGGCTGCAGCCTGCGGTCCCTCTGCGTGCGTCCCCTGCCACAGCCGGGACTCCCCAGCCCCTTTGGCTGGAAGCCTGAACCCTGGCTGTGCCGTCATAGAATCACGGAATCGTTTGGCTTGGAAAGGACCCTAGAGATCATCGAGTCCAAGCATTATCCCAGCACTGCCAAGTTACCACTAAACCATGTCCCTCATCACTGCATCTACTCGTCTTTTAAATACCTCCAGGGATGGCAACGCCACCACTTCCCTGGGCAGCCGGTTCCAACGCTTGACAACCTTTTCTGTGAAGAAATTGTTCCTAACAGCCTATCTAAACCTCCCCTGCACAACTTGAGGCCATTTCCTCTTGTCTTATCACTTCCTAAGCGGGAGAAGAGACCGACCCCCCCTGGCAACCCCCTCCTTTCAGGGAGCTGTAGAGAGCGAGAAGGTCTCCCCTCAGCCTCCTTTCCTCCAGGCTGAACAACCCCTGCTCCCTCAGCCGCTCCTTGCAAGACTTATGCTCCAGAGCCCGCACCAGCTTCCTTGCCCTTCTCTGGACACGCTCCAGCACCTCAGTGTCTCTCTCGTAGTGGGTGTTGACAACGGAGCAATGCACTTCACTCCCAAGGGAAAAGCAGCAAAAAGCTTATTGTTCTAAAAAAGCCATTTAATGAAGTTTGATAGTCAACGCCACAGTGGAATAACAAGACTCGATGGCAAGGCACACTGGGTTCTTTACTGTCTCGAGGGGGGATCAGAGAGAACTGTCAAGGAGACCCTCCCATTGAGTCAAGGTGCAGAGAGGACCCCCTGGCTTTCTAAACTCCTTCTCAGAGGGGAGTCTAGGTGCGGCTGGATCCAATCCCAGTCCCGGGCTTGGTCAACAGTTTATGCCTACGGGATTGTATACACAGTCTTTCCCTCTTCGCCACCTGAAAAGTGGGTCACCTTTTCGTAGAAGGAGATCTGGTTTGTCAAGCAGGACCTGCCTTTCGTGAACCCACGCTGACTGGGCCTGACCGCCTGGTTGTCCTGCATGTGCCGTATGATGGCACGCAAGGTGCTCTGCTCCATAACCATATGATGGACTCTTCAACTCTAACCCTAACCCTAACCCTAACCCATATGATGGACTGTTCAAAGCTACACTAAGAGCAAAGGGTGGTGGGACATCACCTTAAAACGTTGGGCTACTGTTGGGGGATACGGTGGGTCCGTAGGCCCTTTGACAGAAGAGATAGAGATTGCAGTGTACCCGTAAGAAGGCCGCGAGTTGTGTCATATAAGGACAATGTAACCAAAAGGAGAAAGAAGAAGATGGCTTCAGAGAACAAGGAGAGTTAGTCTGTGAGAAAGCCAGATTTTGAGCAATGTGAAGAGGAGTTCAACAACCAATCGTATTGTAGCTAGGAGCGCGTGTGCTCTGTAACCTAAGCAATTGAATGCGTAGAAAGAACGCGTGAACGGAGCGTGAACCAAAGATTAGATATATAAGAAAGCCAAGTTTGTAATAAAGAGAGAGCTTAACTGAACTCTTCAAGGAGAGTCTTGTCGTCTGTCCATCCCGACTGAAACGACAACTGGTGACCCCGACGTGATACTGAGGAAGAAGACGACTGGCAATAGTCGTGGGGACGGAGCCCAGTGAAGCTGAAGACAGCGGGCAGAGCTGTTGACGGATCCGGATCATATTTAAGAAGACACCTGTAGCAGGTGAGCCACTGGGGACATGGGAGAGAAGTTAACTAAGGAAGAGCAGACTCTACTCTCCACATGGATGCTGCTGTTGAAGCGGCAGGGTGTCATCCTCCCTGAAGAGACTTTGCGAAAAATGCTATTGTGGGGAAAGGAACAGGGAGTAGAAGTAACGTTGGTTACGGCATTTAGTGTAACGCAATGGACAAACCTAGGGCAGACATTATTTGAGGAAACTACGCGTGGCTCAAAAACGGTTATTGAACTGTTAACAACGTGGTGACTTTTGTTAGAGACATTAAAGAACTTTAAGGAGCAGAAAGATTTAGCGGAAGGAAGTGAACAGCCGTCCGCAGCCCCTGAGCCCTTGGCCTTAAAACCTCCCGTTGATGATATGAAGGGGCGGAAGATTGCCGTTAAAGAAAATAAGGGACTGCTCCCGATGAACACAAAAGATAAACAATGTAAGTACGTGTTGCCTCGTGACCAAATAGCAGCTGTAAAAGAGACTCAAAGAGGGATGGGTGATATCCACCCTGAAGGAGTGGTGCGTCCCTCCGCACCCCCCGCTCCAGCCTTGGGGGAAACAGAGGCATGGCCTTCTCCTCCTATTTCTACTAACCCCATCTCCAGTCTGGGTTTGCCATCCTTGCCACCTGAGTCAGACGATGAGGAGGGCAGTCATATAACGGGTGAGGAAGGGATTGAAGTGGTGGACTCTGGGGAGCCACCCCCATCGTACACAAGGTGCCCCTGGACGCTTGGGGGCCGATTGGCAAAGGTTTAAGTGCCTTACTAATAGGAAGATCTAGTACCACCTTACAAGGCCTCATGGTACATGTTGGCGTGATGGGTGCTGATTGCACAGGAGAAATATGTGCCATGATATCGACAGCTACACCACCTGTGACTATTGGGAAAGGAACTCGACTTGCTCAGTTAGTCCCATTTTGAAGTTGCGTTCCACAAACGGACAACGTTACACGTGGTAATGGTGCTTTTGGTCCTACGGGAAAGCCACAAGTCTATTGGGTGCAGACGGTATCTGATCAACGCCCACAAATGCATTGTGTTCTTGAACTTAGTGACGCCACTCCCAAGAAGGTCTGACTGGCTGGATTATTAGACACTGGAGCAGATGTGACGATCGTTTCTTTAAGGGAGTGGCCTGCTGCTTGGCCATTAACCTCCAACACCTTGGGAGGGGCAGGACTCGGAGGGGTTGCCAATAGTTCTATGTCCACTAACCCTATTGTGATTGTAAACTCAGAAGGGCAAAGTGTCGGAGTGGGAGACGGACCCAGAGTAACGATGGAGTCTCAATATGAGTATGATCGTTCTCCCTTTATTCAAGTTTTCCCAGAGTATATATAGACAGGCAATAAGAGCACGCGCTAGCGGCAGCTATATGATTGGCTTACAGTCTCTGTTCACGCGCTGTCCATGCAGTTCATTCACAGATCAGATTGGTTACAAGAATTCACATAGTAAATTACTTAGTCATTAGCACAACATGTTTTCTACCTTCTCAGTTCCCGTTTTTCCCAGGTACTAATTCCATCTTCTACCACCTGTTTTGCCCTTAATCTAATCTCTCATAGTAGGGAGGATGGCTCACATGACCATTTTCTCTCAGACACATTCCTACAATACCGCCTTTTTCTTCTTGAGCCAGCCAGACCTTATGCATGGCATTTTCTATCATGTCAGTCACTTTGCGGAGAACACATGAGGCTACCATAATCAATAATAATATAACCAACAGTAGCATGAGCCCTTGCTTTAGTATGTCTGATAACCATCCCGTTATACCCCGTGAGTTTGACCAATCATCGAAACCATTTTTGACCGCTTTTAATTTGGACATGTTATCCTTGTTGTGACGCTCTTAGCAGGTTATATACTAAACACAATTAAAAACAGAATCCAAAAGAACCCTGCTAAGGCAATAAATACCCAGATTCCTAAATTTAGCCCAGAAAGCCAATTGCTTTGGATTTACCCACGAGAAATCCTTTTGTAATATTTCAAATACATTGCGCTTCATTAAGTCTTGAATCTTTAGTATTTGAGCTTTTAGCTGATCATGTAAAGGACGAATATTTTTTTGCAACAACATGTCAAATTGTGATAACCAAGGGTCAAGGTCATCCTTTTTGATGGGGACATGTATGTGGCTTGGATCCATTCCAGAAAGCTGGTGATAGCACAAACGACCCTGGAAAAACAATTGTGGTAACATTTCAATCATCATAGTTACTGGTTTTGAAAAGGTATGTGGCAAAAATACCCACTCTAATGCAGTCAGGCTCTTTGCGAGTGCATCTTCCCACTGTCCTATCAGGGCATAAAGTTGAAATTCTTGTAGGAAGGTGTTCAATACGTCTTGCGGCAGTAGTAGACTATATCTTATCTTGCAACATACTGTAATGCCTTCAGAGCTGTTGGGGTTAATGAACATAGAACTTATGAGGGGGGCAGGGGCAGACACAGTGCTTCAGGGCATCCCCTGTACTTTCAAAGTGCGCTCATGTCTCTCTCCCCCTCTCTGACCCGAGACAGCCTCCTTATATCCTGCACTGGATTGAGTGGAGAAGTACAGGCTAGAGTCGCTGCATGCATGGCCAGTGCATGCAGGGAGTCCCACCAGACTCTCCTGCACTGGATCGAGTAGAAAAGTACAGGCTAGAGTCGCTGCACACGTGGCCAGCGTATGCAGCGAGTCTCACCAAACTCATGATCCAGCTTTGCTAACAGCAGCTGTGTGATACGTGACTACATTGTTGTAATCCCTTCTTGTTATCTTCCTCTGTGAAGGTCGGGTTCTCATGGATACACACATAGTTTTTAGAGCAACATATTCTACAACTTGTTGCAGGACACATAGAAGCCTCACGTAGCCCTTGGAATACCCCGGTATTTCTTATCAAAAAGAAATCGGGGAAATAGAGGTTGTTGCATGATTTGAGAAAGATTAATGATGTCATGGCAACGATGGGAGCATTACAACCGAGATTACCTTCGCCTACTAGGATACCTATGGGGTGGGAAATTGTTGTAATGGATTGAAAAGATTGGGTTTCTACCATCCCTCTGGCAGAACAAGACAAAGAAAAATTTGCATTTACTGTTCCATCTGTGAAGAACATGGAGCCTACCAAAAGACATCAGTGGAAAGTGTTGCCACAAAGTATAAAAAACTTGCCTACAATTTGTCAGTGGTTTGTAGCAAAAGCGTTGAGTCCAATAGGTGCTCTGTTCCCATCTGATTACTGTTACCATCACACGGATGATATTCTGCTAGCGGCTGCAACACCGCAACAGTTAGAAAAAATGGAACAGAAAACACAGAATCACAGAATCACAGAATCTTAGTGGTTGGAAGGGACCTCTGAGATCATCGAGTCCAACCACAAAAAAAAAACCAAACCAAACAAAAAAAAAAAAACCAAAAAAAAACCCCACACACCCACCTACTAAACTCCACACCCACAACCCCACACATAACACCCCACCACAAACCATAATCTTGGGCACTAGAGCATGCCCTGGAGAGCCATGTCTACACGTTTCTTAAATACCTCCAGGGATGGTGACTCCACCACCTCCCTGGGCAGGCTGTTCCAGTGCCTGACCACTCTTTCAGTAAAGTAATTCCTCCTAATATCTAATCTAAATCTCCCTTGCCGCAGCTTCATACCATTTCCTCTGGTCCTGTCGTTATTCCCTTGGGAGAAGAGGCCAACCCCTGCCTCTCTACAGTTTCCTTTCAGGTAGTTGTAGAGGGCAAGGAGGTCTCCCCTCAGCCTCCTCTTCTCCAAGCTAAACATGCCCAGTTCCCTCAGCCTCTCCTCATAGGACTTGTTCTCCAGACCCCTCACCAGCTTGGTGGCTCTCCTCTGGACACGCTCCAGCGCTTCAATGTCTTTCCTGTAGGGAGGGGCCCAAAACTGAACACAGTACTCGAGGTGAGGCCTCACCAGTGCCGAGTACAGAGGCACGATGACTTCCCTACTCCTGCTGGCCACGCTATTCCTGATACAAGCCAGGATGCCATTGGCCCTCTTGGCCACCTGGGCACACTGCTGGCTCATGTGAAGCCGGCTGTCCACTAACACTCCCAGGTCCTTTTCTGACAGGCAGCTTTCGAGCCACTCTTCCCCAAGCCTGTAGCGTTGCCCGGCGTTGTTGTGACCGAAATGCAGGACCCGGCACTTGGCCTTATTAAACCTCATCCCATTGGCCTTGGCCCATTGATCCAACCTGTCTCGATCCCTCTGTAAAGCCTTCCGACCCTCAAGCAGATCAACACTCCCACCTAGTTTGGTGTCATCCGCAAACTTACTGAGGGTGCATTCAATCCCCTTGCCTAGACCATCAATAAAGATAATGAACAAGACTGGCCCCAAAACTGAGCCCTGGGGGACACCACTGGTGACCAGCCACCAACCAGATTTTGCTCCATTAATCACAACTCGCTGGGCACGGCCATCCAGCCAGTTTTTAACCCAGCGGAGGGTACACTTGTCTATGCCATGATTCTCCAGTTTCTCCAGGAGAATGCGGTGGGGGATGGTGTCGAAGGCCTTACCAAAGTCCAGGTAGACAACATCCACAGCCTTCCCCACATCCAGAGGGCGGGTCACATGGTCATAGAAAGAGATCAAGTTGGTTAGGCAGGACCTCCCTTTCATAAACCCATGCTGGCTGGCCCTGATCCCTTGGCTGCCCTGCACTTGCCTTGAGAGCTCACTCAGGATGATCCTCTCCATGATCTTTCCCGGTACAGAGGTCAGGCTGAAAGGCCTGTAGTTTCTGGCCTGTCTGGAAACTATCCTCCTTCCGGCCCTTCTTGTAGGTGGGCGTCACGTTGGCCACCCTCCAGTCATCCGGCACCTCTCCTGTTGACCAGGATTGTTGATAACTAATGGAGAGAGGCTTGGTGAGCTCTCCTGCCAGCTCCCTGAGAACTTTTGGGTGAATCCCGTCCGGCCCCATAGACTTATGCGTGTCCAGGTGCATAAGCAAATCATTAACTACTTCCTCCTGGATTACAGGGGGGTTGTCCTGTTCTCCATTCTTATCTTCCAGCCCAAGAAGCTGAACACCCTGGGGGTAGCTGGTCTGACTATTAAAGACAGAGGCAAAGAAGCCATTAAGTATCTCAGCCCTCTCCTCGTCCTTGGTTGCAAGGTTTCCCCCCGCATCCAGTAAGGGATGGACATTCTCTCTCACTCTCTTTTTGTTGATGTATTTATAGAAGCTTTTTTTGTTGTCCCTTATGTTAATTGCCAGGTTGAGTTCCAGCTGGGCTTTTGCCTTCCTGAGAGCTGGGGGGGGTTTAGCCTGGAGAAGAGAAGGCTCCGGGGAGACCTTCCAGCCCCTTCCAGTCCCTAAAGGGGCTCCAGGAAAGCTGGGGAGCGGCACTTCATGAGGGAATGGAGTGATAGGACTAGGGGCAATGGTTTTAAACTGGAAGAGGGGAGATTTAGATGAGATTTTAGGAGAAAATTCTTTGCTGCGAGGGTGGTGAGGCACTGGCCCAGGTTGCCCAGAGAAGCTGTGGCTGCCCCATCCCTGGAGGGGTTCAAGGCCAGGTTGGACGGGGCTTGGAGCAACCTGGTCAGCGGGAGGTGCCCCTGCCCAGGGCAAGGGGGTGCGACTGGAGGATCTTTAAGGTCCATTCCAACCCAAACCATTCTATGATTCTATGATAACAGGATTTATATCCTTGTGTCCTCCTTCCCTGAGTAGAAAGGAAAAATAATACTCAGCATAGAGATATCTTTAGGAGTGTTATTTTACAAAAGCATTGATTAAGGCAATAAAAAATCCCATTCAAAAGCAGAAACACTTCCTGCAGATAGGATCTTTCAAACGATGGGGTGTCTCCAGATACGGAATACTGTGTCTGATTCAACTGACTCCTCGCCATGCTTCGGTTCAGGCTGACTAAGGAGCAAGCAGCCTCAGGTCCTGGGAGTGAACTGGTGAGCTGGAAAGCCCCTGGCTCACATACAAGGGAGTGAGGGTGTCTTGAAAAAGATTTCAAAAGGTGGTTTTGAAATACAAGATGCAATACAACCAAGGTATAGAACAAGATATTAGCACTAAAAAACCCCCATCTACCTTGTCTATACAATTTCTACAGCAACTCTTTCACTCTAAATAGTGCCATCAGGATGGGCCCGGTTGGAGCTCTCCCTGAACTGCAGCTGGACCGCAGGCCAGGTGACTCTCCTCTTGAGCTGGGATCCCTCTCAAGGTTTGATATTCCTTACATGAGACTAAGAGATCCTTCCCTACCCAAGGCAGAGAGATTCCCTACCTGCAATAGATTCTCCATGAGAGACTGATAGCATGCTGTATCAATGCTATGAAACATCACTAACCCATAGAGTTAATATTAGTCTAAACGTTGTATGGATAATTCCATGAGACATAAACCATTGTTCAAGCCTGAGACTGCGATCGGAGCCAGCTGCACCAAGGCTCCAAAAAGAAAGCAGGGGGGTCCACTCTGAACTTTGGAACTCAATGGCAGGGCCCTCTTTACTGTGCGTCTCTGGTCTCTGGGTGAACCCTTCTAGCTTGAGTCTAACTCCATTTTCCTTTGTATGCTTCTGCCATGCAGTAATTCATAAGGTCAACCATGCCATCAAACTTATTGAAAGTTGTCAAACCACTGTTAAACTGAGTGAAATTCCATCCAACTTAATGAACTGTCAAATTATTATTTTACCTTAATAAACCATATTGCGGCTTCTCTCTTTCGAGTGAGATGCATTACACTCACCCGTGACAAATAGGTACCGAAGAGTGATTACCAACTACAACCACCAGTTCATGTGTGACCACCATCAGAAACTGTATTTTCAACACTCTCTTTCAATATTCTACAAGACCTGAGCACACGCGATGTGATCACTGCTTCTCTTCAGGGAGTATCGACTGCACTCCTATGCGAGTCATCTTTATAACACTTCTTACACTAAGAGGGGGGGGTGAAACTGGATGATCTTTAAGGTCCCTGCCAAGCCAAACCATTCTACGATTCTATGATAATATCTTTATCAATGACCTGCATGAGGGGGTCGAGTGCACCTTCAGTAAGTTTGCAGAGGACACCGAGTTGGGCGGGAGTGTTGATCTGCTGGAGGGTAGGAAGGCTCTACAGAGGGATCTGGACAGGTTGGAATGTTGGGCCGAGGCCAGCAGCGTGAGGTTCAATAAGGCCAAGCGCTGGGTACTGCACCTGGGTCACAACAACTGTCAGAAAAGGACCTGGGGGTGTCGGTCAACAGCCAGCTGAATATGAGGCAGCAGTGTGCCCAGGTGGCCAAGAAGGCCAGCAGCATCCTGGCCTGTATCAGGAACAGTGTGGTGAGTAGGACTAGGGCAGTGATCATCCCCCTGTACTCGTCACCAATGAGGCCCCACCTCGAGCGCTGTGTCCAGTTTAGGGCCCCTCACCACAAGAAAGACATTGAGGAGCTGGAGAGGGTCCAGACAAGGGCAACGGAGTCTGGAGAAGAAGTCTTATGAGGAACGGCCGAGGGAGCTGGGGTTCTTCAGCCTGCAGAAAAGGAGGCTGAGGGGAGACCTTCTTGCTCTCCACAACTACCTGAAAGGAGGTTTTAGGGATCACAGAATCATAGAATCGCCTAGGTTGGAAGGGACCTTTCAGATCATCTAGCCCAGCCGTCAACCTAACTCTGACAAAAAACCATCTCTAAACCCTATCTCTAAGCACTATGTCTATCCACCTTTTAAATACCTCCAGGGATGGTGCCTCAACCACTTTCCCGGGCTGCCTGCTCCAATGCTGCGTAAAAATTTTTCCTAATATCCAATCTAAACCTCCCCTGGTGCAACATGAGGCCTTTTGCTCTTGTTCTGTTGCCTGTTACCTGGGAGAAAAGACTTGTGGTTTTGGCCACATTGTCCAATGGCCGGCAAGAGATGTTCCCCCGCAGCCTCTCGTGCATGGGGAGGAGGGGGAGAGAAAAAGAGACATTTACGAGTTACGAAGAAACTAAACTACTTTAATAAAATATTAAGAATAAAATAAAAAGGAAAATACTGAAATAGATACGCTATATACAAAACTGCATTAAGCTCCCAGGAGGACGTCACCGGCAGGCACTGGGGAAGACCCAGACTGGACTTAGTGACGAGCAGGACCCCAGAAGACCACCAATGGACATGGATGCGCATGCCTCAAGGACATTTACATATAGTAATGAGTTCTAGGTAATAATAGGAATGTGTTAATAATTTCTGGGAAATGTAATTAAGATGTATATTCCGCTTGCTTCTAACCTTTGTAGTTGAGCAACCCGGCTTGCACATTAGGCGAAGGGGTTCCTGGTCCGCCCAGCGCTGCAATAAAGAATGCCTGCTTTCTAACACTCCAAAATTGAGTCTTCGAGAGTCCTTAATCGTGGGCTTACGGTATCGCCACCGCTGGTGCAGCCACTCTCCACCCCTCCCGGCACCCCAAGCGTGCCTGGGGGAGGTACTGAACGGAGCGTGAACAAAGGATTAGATATATAAGAAAGCCAAGTTTGTAATAAAGAGAGAGCTTAACTTAACTCTTCAAGGAGAGTCTTGTCGTTTGTCCGTCCCGACTGAAACGGCAGGCTACACATTTAGCAAAGCTACCTGGCTAGACAACACCAGGGGAACTACCAGTTGAGCTGGCCCTGCCCAGACAAAACTTCCACGGCCCGTAGAAGGGGATAAAGTCCCCGTAGGGCACATGAAGAATATGTCAGGGAAGACAGTCGGGGTTAGTCCTGCCTCAGGCAAAGGCAAACCCACCCGTGGGAGTGCTTTTGCCCAAGGACCTGGGTGTGCTTGGTGGGTGATGCGGAACGATGGGGAAGTCCGATGTGCACCTCATGGGGATCTGATTTTGGGCGAGAATAGCCAAGGAATCAAATTGCATGATGTTAATTGCTAAGTAACCCTGCCACTGTGTCCTTATTACTCTAATTGCTATCGGTGGTACTACAGTAAGAATCACCCAAGTTAAGGACAGATGGACTTGCGTGAAAAAACGAGTAAAGCGCAGCGATGATGGGATCAGAACTGACCTCAGCAGCTGGTGCCCAGCGCCTTCGTCAAGATCTGTCAAGATCTTCGTCAAGATTGTCACAACAGTCCAGCCCCACACAGCACCTCACCTGCCCTGAGAGACCGTTCTGACAGATGGAGCCCAAAGCCGTGCATTAAATCACAGAACCATAGAATCATTTAGGTAGGAAAAGACCCTTGGGATCACCGAGTCCAACCATCAACTCCACTCTACAAAGTTCTCCCTTACACCATATCCCTCAACACCACATCTAAACGACTCTTAAACACATTCCGGGATGGTGACTCCACCACCTCCCTGGGCAGCCTATTCCAGTGTCTGACCACGCTTTCTGTGAAGAATTTTTCCCTTATGTCCAGCCTAAGCCTACCCTGTTGCAGCTTGAAGCCATTCCCTCTTGTTCTATCGCCAATTACCTGTGAGAAGAGACCAGCACCAACCTCTCTACAATGGCCTTTCAAGTAGTTGTAGAGAGCGATGAGGTCTCCCCTCAGCCTCCTCTTCCTCAAACTAAACCCTCCCAGCTCCTTCAATCGCTCCTCATCAGATTTATTCTCCAGGCCCTTCACCAGCTTCGTTGCCCTCCTCTGCACTCGCTCCAGCACCTCGAGATCTCTCTCGTGTTGAGGTGCCCCGAACTGGACACAATACTCAAGGGGTGGCCTCACCAGTGCTGAGTACAGGGGGACAATCACCTCCCTCCTCCTGCTGGTCACACTATTTCTAATACAAGCCAGGAGGCCATTGGCCCTCTTGGCCACCTGGGCACACTGCTGGCTCATGTTCAGCCGCTTGTCAATTAGAACCCCCAGCTCCTTTTCTGCCAGGCAGCTCTCCAGCCACACTGCCCCAAGCCTGCAGCGATGCATGGGGTTCTTGTGGCCCAAGTGCAGGACCCGGCACTTGGCCTTGGTGAAGCTCATACCGTTAGCATTGGCCCATCGCTCCAATCTATCCAAGTCTCTCTGTAGAGCCTCCCTATCCTCACGGAGATCAACACTCCCGCTTAGCTTCGTGTCCTCTGCAAACTTGCTGATGATACACTCCATGTCCTTATCAAGGTCATCGACACAGATGTTGAACAGAAATGGTCCCAACACCGAGCCCTGAGGGACACCACTTGGGACCGGCCACCGGCTGGATTTAACTCCATTGACCACCACTCTTGGGGACCACCCAGCCAGCCAGTGCTTGATCCAGCCGATCGTATGCTCATCCAGGCCACGAGCCGCCAGTTTTTCCATGAGAATTCTATGGGGGACAGTGTCAAATGCTTTTCGAAAGTCTAGGTAGACAATGCCCACAGCCTTTCCCTCATCCAATAATCGGGTCATCCTGTCATGGAAGGAGATCAGGTTCGTCAGGCAGGACCTGCCTTTCCTAAACCCATGCTGACTGGGCCTGATCCCCTGCTTGTCCATTATATGACTTGTAATGGCACTCAAGATGGTCTGCTCCATGAGCTTCCCTGCTAGCGAGGTCAGACTGACAGGCCTATAGTTTCCCGGATCCTCCTTTCTGCCTTTTTTGTAGACGGGCGCTACGTTTGCTACCCTCCAGTCCATTGGGACCTCCCCAGTTAGCCATGACTTCAGGTAGATCATGGAAAGTGGCTTGGCGAGCACGTCTGCCAACTCTTTCAGCACTCTTGGATGTAACCCACCCGGTCCCATAGACTTGTGCGCATCCAAGCGGCGTAGCAGGTCGTAGATCACTTCCTCTTTCATTGCGATGACCTCCTTCAGCTTCCCCTCCCTGTCTCCTAGCTCACGAGGCTGGGTGCCCAGGGAACAGCTCGTTCCACTGCTAAAGACTGAGGCAAAGTAGGCATTGAGCACCTCAGCCTTTTCCTCATCCTTTGTGACTCTGTTTCCCTCTGCATCCAATAAGGGAGGGAGATTTTCCCTAATCCTCCTTTTGTTGTTAATGAATTTATAGAAACAGTTTTTGTTATCCTTAACAGCTGTAGCTAGGTTGAGCTCTAGCTGCGCTTTGGCTCTCCTAATTTTCTCCCTGCACAGCTTCGCTATATCCTTATAGTCTTCATGAGAGACCTGGCCCCTCTTCCAGAGGTCATAGACTCTCCTTTTGTTCTTGAGGTCCAGCCAAAGGTCCCTACTTAGCCAGGCCGGTCTCCTTCCCCGCCTACTTGTTTTTCGGCACACAGGGAGAGCCTCCTGCTGTGCCTTTAAGACTTCTCTCTTGAAGTATGTCCAGCCTTCCTGGGCTTCTATATCCTTCAGGGCAGCCTCCCAAGGGATTTTCTCCAGCAGTCTTCTCAACGGGTCAAAATTTGCCCCCCGGAAGTCTAGGGCGGCACTTTTGCTAACCCCTCTCCTTGTTTCCCCGAGAATCAGAAATTCGATCATCTCACGATCCCTGTGCCCTAGATGGCCACCAGCCTTTACTTCCCCCACAAGATCTTCCCTGTTCACGAGAAGCAGGTCCAGGAGGGCACCTTCCCTCGTCGGCTCGCTTACCAGCTGTGTGAGGAAGTTATCTTCCACACATTCCAGGATCCTCCTGGATTGCTCCCTCTCTGCTGTGTTGTATTGCCAGCAGGGACCCGGGAGGTTCAAGTCCCCCACAAGAACAACGGCAAGTGACTGCGAGATTTCCCCCAGCTGCTTACAGAAAGCTTCCTCCGCCTCACTGCTTCGGTCGGGAGGTCTGTAGCAGACTCCCACAGCGATAGCGGCTTTATCGGCCCTTAACCTCATCCAAACGCTCTCCACCCCATCATCAGTATACTTGATTTCCGAGCTCTCATAGCATTCTCTAATATACAGGGCCACTCCTCCGCCTCTCCTTGCCTGTCTGTCCTTCCTGAAGAGCTTGTCGCCATCGCTTGTGGCACTCCAGTTGTGTGAGGCATCCCACCACGTTTCTGTGATAGCCACTAGGTCATAGTTTCCCTGGTGCATCATGGCTTCAAGCTCCCCCTGTTTGTTGCGCATACTGCGTGCATTGGTATAGAAGCACTTCAGATGTGCCAATGACTCCAGCACCCTTTTGTGAGTGTGGGCCCCATTTCCCACCAGACCCCTCTCAGGTGCTTCCATGATTTCTAAAGGTCTCTCCCTTCTCTCAAATGAAATGGCAGAGGGAGAGTCCTCGCTAGCCCACCATCCTTCAAGCCCTGGCATGCCTCCCTTGGGTTTATCCCTGACAGGCCCAGTTATCTCCCCTTCCCCCCTCATGTCTACTTTAAAGCCCTGTCAACGAGCCTTGCGAACTCCTGACCCAAAATTCTTTTCCCCGTCTGAGACAGGTGCCTTCCACCTGCCACCAGCAGGTCAGGTGACTCATATAGCAGCCTGTGATCAAAGAACCCAAAGCCCTGCCGATAACACCAGTCCCGGAGCCACGAGTTGACCTTTTGCCTCTTCCTGTTAATTTCCTCATTCACGATTGCCACTGAAGGGATGGAGGAGAATACAACTTGTGTTCCTGATCCCTCAAGCCGCCGCCCCAAGGCTCAAAAATCTCTTTTAATTGATTTTGGGCTCCTTCTACCCACTTCATCACTACCCACCTGAAATACTAAGAGGGGGTAATAGTCAGAGGAGTTTACTAGGGCCGGAAGTTTGTCCAACTCATCCCTGACCCGTGCCCCAGGGAGGCAGCAGACTTCCCTGTGGAGTGGGTCTGGACGGCACATTGGCCCCTCCGCCCCCCTCAATAGAGAGTCACCCACCACAATGGCCCCTCTGCTTTTCCTTTTGGAGCCAGTTGTGATGCTGGGTCCGTGGCGACTTGGTCTTTCTGACATTTCTGGCCTGGGTGTATCATCCTCCTCTCCAACAGCCAGCTCCTCCTGCAGGGCTTCCTATCTGTTCTGCAAGGGTAACTGGGAAGGTGGGAGGGGCCGGGAGGGGATTCGCCCGCTTCCCCGAGCAGGGACCTGTTTCCATTCCCCCTCTTCTCTGCCATGCCCTCCTATTGCCTGGTGACGAGAGGGGAGGGGATCCTCTGACTTGTGTGGGGCCTCACCCTCTTCCCTTTCTCTCAGGGAGCGGGTCCACCGGTCCCTCTCCCTCTCGCGTTCTCTGATACTCCTCAACCTTTCCACTTCCTCCTTCAGCTCAGCCACCAGAATGAGCAGATCATTCACCTGTTCACATCTGACACAGGTGTTGTCTCCGCTGCCCTCCATCGCGAGTGCCAGGCTCCGGCACTCTTTGCAGCCAGAGGCCTGGAGGCCCATATGTTTGTGCGGGGCCCCTGTCTGGGTGCCCACAGTATTTTTAACAGCAGCCTTCGACCGGGTAGCAACCGCGGCTGGATCTCTACACACAAGCGAGACCTTGTGAGTCAACGGTCAGTTGGGGTGAGCACTGGTTGCTCTGTAGCCAGGGACTAGTCCCTGCCCTCCCGGAGGCTTCCTATAACCTGGTGGCTTGATCAACCGGGGGAGGTGCTGTCTCCACCCCCAGGCTCACTCAGCAGCCCGCCACCAGCTGACAGCCCTCAGCACAGGCCGAGGCCTTTTGCCGGCTTCCAAAAGCCCCCCAAAGAGCTTTTTGGTGGTCCTTTTCGCTGCAGATCCCTTCCCCAGCGCAGTCTTACCTGCCCTGAAGCTGGTCTCCGCGGCAATGGGACTCAAGGAACTCAAGGGACATTTTAGAGGGATGGATGATAGACTAAGGGCATTATATCTGTATGAATATATATGTAGACATATATAAGCTTTAATTAACACACTCCTATCTAACGCTTGGCCAATCCATAGAGCATTATATGGATGTGGCCACGTGTAGTGCCTCTGGCCTTCTTGTGGGGCTGCCACCAGTGCTGCGGCCACTCTCCACCCCTCCCGGCGCCGCTCTGCCCAGCGGGTGGTAGAGAAGCAACCGGCTCCGACATGGCGGACTTCGTAGCCGGACAGCCCCGGTGCGGCCCCTCCAGCTGTCGGGGGGTGGCGGGGCTCTGCACAGTGTGAGGGCGGCCTGGCAGAGTAGGTCCCCATGGGTGTTTGAGGGGGAGCAGGGCAGTGCAGGACGGGCAAGAAGAGCTCAAACACCACGTGAAGTTCCACCGTCTTTTTATTAAAGGCTGAGAGACACAGGCAGGCTAGTTGTGCTCCTCCTCCTCCTCCTCCATCGCCCCCAAAGCTGGGACCACAGCGCTTGCAGGCGGAATCTGGAGGGAGGCTTTTCCACCACAGCCTTCACGTTCAGCAGGGTTTGAGCCGCCAGGGAAGAGACCCACAGGCTGCTGTCGCTTGCCGCGCCTTCAAGAGCTGGGGCAGAAAGGAAGAGAGGCGAGGTCAGAGCCCAGATCTGCAGAGAGCTCCGGAGCCCCTGCGGCCAGGGCCCCTCGTGCCCTGCCCCAGCTCTTCCCAAGGCCAGGAGGGAGCCAGAGGCGCTGGCATGAGCCACAAGGTGCTGGCCAGCAATGCCCCACAAGCCCTCCCTGGCCAGGGCAGGGACCGGAGCTCCCTACCAGGGGCTCTCCTGCTCCCTGCCAGCCCCGGCACACACCCCGCTGCCCTCGCTCACCGTCGTAGATGACCTGGAGCTCCTCCTGGCGCACATCCCTCAGCTGCCGCCCGGCGAGCCCTAGGCACACACAGCCCGTCACAGACCCCACTGGCCTGCCCGCCCCAGCAGCCCAACTCCCCCCCACCGGCCCCACGGGCCTGGCCACGCGCCCTCCTGCCCTCGGGCCCGGCTGAGCCCAGGCCAGTGCCCTGAGGGTGAAGCCCAAGGCGGCGGCCACGGACCCCGCAAGGCTGCCAGCAGCTGCCCCTGCGTGGGCAGGGGTGGGAGAGGGCGGCAGGAAGCCCCGTGGGCGCCCGGCCCCGCATCGGGCAGTCGGGGCTCTGCAGGCTCCCGGTGCATTCGGCAGCAGCCGTGGCTGGGGCTCAGCTGCCGCGGGGCAGGGAGGGACCCCCGGCCGGGTTGTGGCTCACCGATGAACCTGACGGCTGCCTCGCGCAAGGGCTGCTGTGGGCTCCGCAGGTAGAGCAGGCTCTGCCACAGGTACTCCTCCGCTCTGCCTCTGCCCTCCGCCAGCTGGAGAGAGCAGGAGGGGACAGGGTTGGCCCAGAGCCTCCCCCTGTGCCCGGGGCTGGCCTTTCCTGCCTTCCCCTGCCCGCGCCCCCAGGACGCCGCAGTAGGCAGGGGCCCAGCTGCCAGCCCCACACGCTGGGTGCTGGGGGAGAGGGGCTTCTCCAGGCTGGCTGTGGGGCTTCGAGGCTGCCCTTACCAGGCACTTGCCGATCCGCCATGGCTGCTTTGTCTCCAGCAGCTTCCTGATCTGCCTCCGCTTCAGGAACTTGGCAGCTCCCAGGAGGGCTTCCCAGGAGGCCTGCAGAGCAGCAGAGAGTGGGAGATGGCACCGCCGCTCAGGGGACAGGACCTGGGGGTCCCTGTGCAGCGCAGGGGGGCAGCAAGGGTTGTGGGTCCAAGCCCTGGCCTCAGGCATCTGCAGGCGCCCCTGGGAAGCCCAGGGGAGCTCCAGGCCTTAGGTGTTAGGGTGGCCGCGCCCTGCTGCTCTGCTCTGCTGCATCGAGCAGGGCAGGGGTAGGACATGTCCCTGCCCACCTCCTCAGCTGCTGCCAGCTGGGAGGGGCTCGGAGCCCTCCTCAGGGCCCCAGCTGCAGCACCTTCAAAGGGCTTAGAAATCCCCACCTGAGCCACGCTGTGGTCCTTGTCATGCAGGTGGAAGAACAGGGGCATCAGGATCCTCTGCACATCCTTCTGCATATGTTCTTTGTGGGTGCTGCCTGCAACCTCCATCGCATCTGCGCAGAGGAGGATGGAGCACTTTCGCACGTAGCTGGACTCCTAGGAGGAGAGAAGGAAGAGGGGAGGACCTCCGTCCTGGCTCCTCCAAGCCGACGGTGAGGGGAAAAATGCTTGTGGCTCTCCCTTTGCAGTGAGGAGAAGGACTCACGGGCCAGTGGGCATGCACGCACAGAGGGACGCACCACCCCAGACCGGCACGCATGCCCCCCCCGGCATGCTAACCATGCCTCCGCTCTCCCAACGCCTTACGTTTTCAAAGAGGGGCGGAAGCATCCTGACCAGCTGCGGAGCGATGGGGACAGCCAGGTGGAGCACGTTGCTGAGGGCAGTCAGGGCTGCTGTCCTGACGTCGCAGTCGCTGTCCTGCAGTAGCTGCACGACCTCTGGCAGCAGGTCTTGCAGCGTTCCCACCTACGAGAAACATACCCTTTTGTTATGCGATGCAATCGAGGAGCACACCGCTAAAGCCACGCTGCGTGTCGAGGTTGCAGGGCCGGTCAGGCGGAGATCTCTCCATGTGCGGCTCAGCCCAGGGCCGGGCCTGAAGTGGTGACGGGCCACTGAACGGGGCAGCGGGGGGAGCAGGCAGTGGTCCCGCCGCTCCCGATTCCTGGCAAAGCCCGAGCAAGTCGCTGCACGCTCCGCACCTGCAGCCCAGCCCCAGGCGGACACCCACACTGTGCCTGGCTGCCCCTGCCCACCTGGTCCTGTCTCCTGGACAGCGTGACCAGGCTTCTGACTACCAGCCTGCGCAGCACCACGTTCTTGCTCTTCATGTGGGACTCCAGGATGTCCAGGAACTGGCCGTGGACGTGCTCACAATCGGTGTAATCCAGGAGCTGAAACGCAATTGGCAGCAGAGTGAGAGCCCAGCACAGGCAGCAGAGCTCCCGGACGGCTCGGGGCAAGGCACCGGGGCCGGTCACAGCCCAGGCGGGAGGCAGCAGGGTCCACAGAGGGCCCTCGCCGCCTCCCCTCAGCCCTCTGTCCACGCAGGCAGCCCGGCTTGCCCCCGCCTGCCCTCAGAGAGGCAGCGCGTGCCAGCAGGCCCACCTCCACGAAGACCGTCATGGCGCCAACGTCCTGCACGGCCTGACGCTGCAAGAGGCTGTTGACCGCCTGCTCAGACGCAGTGATGCAGCAGAACGGTTCTTGACGCCGCAGCACCCTGGCCGGGGGAAGAAGGCGTTGGCAGCACCGAGCTGGGCAGGCAACCTCTCTGGGACTGCGCTGCCAGCTGGGGGGCAGCTTGTGTGCCCGGCCTTGGCTGCTCACGCTCCACCACCCACCAGGACGGGGATCGTACAGGCGGCCCTTCACCGCCAGGGGAGAAACGGCCGGGCAGGCAAGGAGGGCTGAGCAGGCTCTCACCTAGCCAGCACGGCGACACCGCTGTGGTAGGTCTCGGCGCTCGTGAGCATGTCCCAGGCACCCTGCCTCCCGATGTCTTCGACCAGGGAGGCACCACCCAGGCACTCGAAGAGAGCTTGCATGGCGCTCACTGCGCTCCTGCAGGCAGAGCAAAGCGTGGTCACACGTGGAGCCCCAGTCCCGGCTTCGGCTCCGGGCCCAGGGAGAGCCCAGGGACGGGGATGGAGCACCCGAGGAGTGCTGGAGCACCTGAGCAATGGAGGATGGTTGGGTGTCCTGCTCGCACTGCAAGAGCGGCAGCAGCCCATCTGTGGGCTGTGCAGGCTGTGTGAGATCTGGAAGAGCACTTCCATGAAGAGCCGGCTAAGAAGCAAATGCACGGTCCGTCGGCTGGAGGGCTCCAGGAAGATCTCGTGCATGGCACGGGCCACCTGCAGAAACAGCCCAGCACGGCTCTCACTGGAGTCGTGTCCCTGCGGCACAGCCTGCTCTGGCCAGCAGCCACCCTGCCCCGGGCTTCCCCGCTGCCGAGCCGGCTGGAGGCGGCGGGCGGGGAGCGGGGCCGCCGAGGGCAGCAGGGCCAGGGCAGGCGGCCTGCCTGCACGCCGTGGGGCCGAGCGGCACGCGCTGCCCTGCTCGGCTGTGGCCCGAGGGCCCTGGGCCAGGTGCCCCGGGGAGGGCCGGCTTTGGGGGCGGATGGAGAGGGCCAGAGGGGCTGGAGAGGGGCGTGCAGCCCCGGGCAGGATGGACCAAGCCTTGTCCAGACACTCACGGCCAGGAAACATTGGCAGCTGTAGATTTTCTTGCTGCTGCACTGGATGGTGAATTGTTGATTGACCTGCAGCAGCGCCCACAGCACCGTGTTCCCGAGGCTGCGCTCACAGGCCAGCATGTTCCACATGGCCCTGGCAGTCCTGCAGAGCCAGAGCACACTGTCAGCGCGGCCACCTCGGCCACCACCTCTTCTGCTTGCTCAGGCCCCGGAGGTCCCGAGCTGCCCCCGAGGCTGTCGCGCCACGTACCCGTCACAGTGCGGGGAAACCTTCAGCAGGCCAGTGACCACCTCCTGAGGGCTGAAGGTGGCCACTCGGAGAAGGGTCCTCCTCAGGATGTCCTGGAGTGG
Organism: Larus michahellis; assembly: GCF_964199755.1. Classification (NCBI taxonomy): domain Eukaryota; kingdom Metazoa; phylum Chordata; class Aves; order Charadriiformes; family Laridae; genus Larus; species Larus michahellis. Next base: position 82,997,012 of record NC_133930.1, read on the forward strand.
CTCCTGGCTGATGCAGGCCAGCTGCCTGTGCATGGCCTCCACGAGCTCCTCCACCTGTCGGAGGCAGTGGGCTGGAGCGGGCTGGAGCACAGCCATGGCCCCCCTGCCACCAAGAACTGCTTCCCTCGCGCCGCCCTTCGCTGGCCTCAAAGCCTGCCCGTTGGGCGCTCCGAGCCCTGGCCTCGGGGCGGGGGGAACGGCCCCTGCAGGGCACGCGCACAGGGCAAGCCGGCTGCACGCTGCCTACCTTGGTCAGCCGCAGGTCGAAGCCTTTCAAGACGTGCTCCACAATCTTGGCAACCAGCTGGGTGTCAGAGACCCTTGGGTCTGCCATGTTTGTGAAGACGGCGAGGAGGAAGTCGCTCCTCTCGGGTGGGAGGAAGGCTCTGCCAAATGTCTGAGGGAGAGAGGGAGGGAAAAGGTGTCACACTGAGTGCCCTGGTGGCGGGCACTGCTGGCTCTGCCGGCAAGCAGAGCTCGCCGGTGGCCAGGACGGCCGGAGCTGCGGCGGTGATGCTGGGCTAAAGCTTTGGACTACTCCAAAGCGGTGGCTCCCCACAGCCCGAGGGGTGGGAGCCTGTGCCATCGCCCGCCGTGGCTGATGCACTGGTTCGTCTCAGCCTCCTGCCAGCGCCATGGCCAAGACCCCCAGGAAGGGAGGAGTTTGTTACCATCCCGCTGTCAATGGCTTCCTTGGGCCAGAAGGTGCTGATGCCTTCCCGATCCCGTTCTATGGCCGGGTCCACGAGTGCTGCGTGGGAGGCTGGGCAGGAGGGAAAAGACAGCGTGAGCGGCAGGAAGAAGGCAGAGCTGGGGCAGCAGGTGAGGGCATGAAGGAGAGCTCTGTGCCTGGCTCTCTGTTCTGTGGGGAGCTGGAGAAGTGGCAGGGTGGCAGGCAAGGAGGGGAAACCGCCTCTTAGGCTGCGTAAGGGCAGGAGCGTGGGGACTGGCTTTCTGCTCGGGGGCAGGAGGAGAGAAGGCCGGGCACGCTGCTGCCACAGGCTCTCCAGCCCAAGGGTTCTCGGGACAGGCCGCAGGCTGCCGCTCCAAGGCGGGCTGCCTGGGCCCGGGGCTTGGTGCGGCACGGCTGCTGCCCTGCTCCAGCCTGGGAGGAGTTTGCTGCCCCTGCCTCTAGCAGAGGAGGGGGGGCCGAGGTGGCGCGGCGCCATGCCCGGGCCCCTGTGGCTGGAAGGCCCCAGCCCGCCCCAGCTTCTCTTACCATGTCGCAGCAGAATGAACCTGTGGAAGAGGCACAGGGCCTGCCCAGCCCCCCAGCTGATCTCCTGGTCCTCCTCGGCATAGCACAGGGTGAGCAGCCCTAGCGCCTGCCCCAGGAATGGCACAGGCTTCTTCAGGTAGAAGAAGGGGCTGATGCCTTTGCAGGCCAAGTTGTGTGGCTCGTCCTGTGGCAGAGAGAACGGAGCAGTAGGCGGAGCTCTGGAGGGCTCTGCCCCGCGCTGCACCCCATGGAGAGCCAGCCTGCGGCAGCCGCCTCGGGGCGAGCAGCGTGCTGGGCAGAAGCCCGGGGGAGGCAGGGAGGCAGGGAGAGAGGGAGGGCTGCCAGGGCTGGGCCTGCAAAATGCTCCCGTGCCCTGGGACGGAGCTGGCTGCCGAGAACAAAGGCTCGGGAGGGAGCGGCTCCAGGAGAGAGGGTCCAAGATGCTGGCGCAGGGCCGAGCCTTCCCAATCCCAATCCCCTGCTCCACAGCCAGGCTTCCCTCGCAGGGAGCCCAGCGCTACCGGCTACGCTGGGGCAGCAGGACGGGGCGAGGGGTGCCAAGAGGTCGCAGGCAGGCCCCCTACCTCCAGCATGGTTTCAGGTCTCAAGTGCTGGCTCAGGCTTACAATCCTCCCCACAGCCCTCCGGCGTCTGGTCACCTCCGGGGATGTCGTGAGGGACAGCAGGACCTGGGAAGGCAAAAGCCGATGGTCGACCTTGGGAAATGACGGCGGCTCCCAGAGCGGTGGCTCTGCCAAGCACCTGCTGGGTTTACGCAGCGTGCTGCCGAGGCTTGCCCTGCACGGGAGGAAGCCTGGACTGGGGTCCAGCCACCTCGCAACCTCGGGGACCGTTGCCAACAGCTGGTGACCTGCGGCAGTCAGGGAGGTAGCCGGATGCCATGCCCCCAGCCACCTCTGCCCCTTCCCTCACGCTCCTCCAGAAACGGCCGCACGTCCCCTCTGTGGGAGGACAGGAACCTCCACGGGGACCTGCCCCAGGGAGGTGCCAGCACCTCTGCCTCCGCAGCTTCGGGGCTGGGCTGCCCTTGCACCATGGCCACGTCCCAGCAGCTCTCTGCCCTGCTGCCTTCTGGGGAGGAGAGCGGGCACGGGGTGGGTGGCGAGGGCGGTGGCTCAGCAGTGCCAGCTGCCAGAGCAGGGGAGCGGGGAAAGGCACTCAGACTCCTTCCGCTGCTCCAGTTCCGGGCTGGGCTGTGCACGCTCCAGAAGGTCGCCCCTCTTTGGGGTAGGGCAAGGAAGAGACCCCGAGAGCCCCGCTCCTGGCAGATGCCTGACTCCTGGCAGATGCCTGACCTGCAAGATCATGTCCACTCTCTGGACGCTGGAACTCAGCGAAGCTTCATGCGTCACCACCTCCAGCATCCTGTCCAGTGTTTTCAAGATCTGTAAGGGGATAGAGCGGGTGGCCCACTTGCCCCGGCCCTTCTTCCTTGCAGGGAGCTGGCTTGCATTCCTTCCACCTGAGGCGGCCTGCAGCTGCCCTCTGCGCCTGGGAGCGGCCTCAGGCTCTCCCTGCTCTTCCTTCTTCACCTGTCATCTTCCCGCAGCCAAAGCCAGCTAGGAAAACGTGCGCAGGGACTGAGCGGCAGGCTTTCCGTAGCTCAGCCCGCGCTTACCTGAGCATCCAAAGAAGCACGTTGGCTGTCCCTCTGTGCTGGGTCAAGACAGCAGATGTCGTGAATGCAGGGGTGGAGCTGCTCGTACAGCAGGCCTTCAGGCAGGTTGCTGCAAGGAGAGGGGTGTTGCTTGGATGCCAGGGCTTCCAGGTCAGGAGCGTGGCTGCAGGCGTCGGGGCTGGCAGTCGCCAGGGTGCTACCCGTAAGAGGTGGGGAAGGGATGCCTGGAGGCATCTGCTCCCTCCCCGGTGCTGCTGAGGCAGGGACAGAGGGCAGTCCTGGCCGGTGGAGCCCGAACCCCTTTCCACCTCCTGCCTCTCCCACCTGGGGAAAAGCCAAGAGGCGGCGGGGAGCCCCTGAGCAGCCCCCGCCCTGCCCCCTGGCCCAGCCATGGGCCAAGCGTGAGGGAGAGCAGAGGCCCAACGGCAGAGGTGCCAGGGTCCTGCCAGGATGGGAGACGCCTGCTGCCATCAGGCCCACGCCGTGGGGGGCTCCGGCCTGGCCAGGGTCTGGGGCAGGTACCTCATTGCTGCGATGGCAAGCATGGCTTGCTGCCACATCACGGCATCCATGCTGCGAGGGGACTCCTTTTTCCATAGGACCTGGAGAGGGAGAGCACGGGCAGGATGGGGCAGGGAAGCTGCCAGTTGCCGGCACCAGTCTGCAGGGCGGGCAGAGCCCCGCCGCCCCCAGGCCGGCACTGGCCCCAGAGCGGCCCCTTGCCCGGCACTGGCCCCGTGGCAGGCAGGGCTGTGCCCAGGGAGGCCCGTCTCGCCCTCCCCTGTGCCCAGGGGCCCGAGTGCTCTCCTTCCCGCTGGGCCGGCGCTCGGCCAGCGTTGCCCCCCTCCCTCGGCCCCACTGGGTGCCCTCACCTCCATTTTCTCCACCAGCGTACACGCCGATGTGAAGTCGGGCTGGTACCTGCCTCGCAGCCAGGCTGTGCAGAGCGTGCGGATGGAGGCCAGGAACCTCAGCTTGGAGGCCTCATCCTGACGGCCAGGGAGCAGAGAGACAGAGAGGGAGGGTGAGGGGCAGAGCAGGGCCAGCAGGAGCGGGGCCTCGAGGGGTGCAGCCATGGTGCAGGGGGCCGGGGGGGCAGCAGCCCTGCACAGGCAGCAGTCCCCCTAGGGCCCGCGCGCAGGCAGCAGGCACGGCAGCACGCGGCCGGCAGCCGCGGGCAGAGCCTGCCTGGCAAAGGCTGCAGTTACCCTTTGGGTGCCGTCGAGGAAGGCCAAGATGTAGTCGTGGGCTTCCTCGTCCTTGCCCTCCAGCCAGTAGCTGGAGGCAGAAGCAGCTCCACCTGTTGAAGAACAAGGGTGGGGAGAGATGTAGGCAGCAGGGCAGGGAGAGGGAAGAGAGGGGCCCTCTCTCCAGCCCTGTGCTCGCTGCCCTGCCCCCAGCAAGCCCTGGCCCAGGGTGCTGATGCCCCGTCTCCCCCGGGGTGGTGCTGGCAGCAGGGCGGGAGAGGTCCCAGCCCGGCGGTACGGCTGCCTCCTGCCAGCCCAGCGGCCTCTCCCTGCCCTGCTCTCTGCCCCGAGGCTGGAGGTGGTCCCCTGGCATCCTCTCGCTACCCACTCATGGCGGGGGTGCTGGGGCTCTTCTCCTCCTCCGCTTGGACGACGACGACGGGGCTGGCGCGGTCCCAGTCCTCACTCTGCAGCTGGCGTTGCCTGGGGCTTTCTGACCGCTGATGGTCCTCGGTGGCCAGCCCGGCCCTTTCATCCTCTGCCGCCTCTGGTGCAGGGCTGCTCTGAGGGCAACCGCTCGCCGTCCTGCGGGACAGAGGACAGAGGTGAGGGTGGGGAGGGGGCTGCCCAGGGCAAGCGGCCCCAGCCTGGTGCGGCCTGGCCAGAGGAGGGAGGAGGTGGCTGGCAGGGACAGGGGGAACTCCTGCAGGATGCCGTTTTCCAGCGGGCAGTCCCCCCTCGCCCACCCGGCCCTGGCGGCGGCTCTCCTGCCCCCAGCCCCTCCGCAAGGGCCGCCGGGCCCAGACGCCCTGGGGTCCCTGTGGCCCTGGCCCGGCCCAGCCCCGCGCTCTTACCCGCTGTGGACGGTGGAGCTTTGGGGAGACACCCTGGCCCCGTGGAGCTGCTCTGTCAGGTATAGTCGCAGGAAAATACGCGTTCTGCGCACACGCTTTCCTGCAGGCGCCGGATCGCTCATGTCCGCTTCTCACGAGAGTCCGGGACACTGTGGGGCTGCCGTGCACGTGCTGCTGGACATCACCAGCTGTCACATGGGTAGGTTACTAAGGGCCCATTGTGACCCGCCACCCCAGCCGGGAGGGGCAGCCCGTCCTGTCCCCCACTGTGACCCGGGCTCTCCTGGGGGAGTCAGCCTGCCGCCGGCTCTGGCTGCAGCCTGTGGTCCCTCTGCGCGCGTCCCCTGCCACAGGCGGGACTCCCCAGCCCCTTTGGCTGGAAGCCTGAACCCTGGCTGTGCCGTCACAGAATCACAGATTCGTTTGGCTTGGAAAAGACCCTAGAGATCATCGAGTCCAAGCATTATCCCAGCACTGCCAAGTTACCACTAAATCATGTCCCTCATCACTGCATCTACTCGTCTTTTAAATACCTCCAGGGATGGCAACGCCACCACTTCCCTGGGCAGCCGGTTCCAACGCTTGACAACCTTTTCTGTGAAGAAATTGTTCCTAACAGCCTATCTAAACCTCCCCTGCACAACTTGAGGCCATTTCCTCTTGTCTTATCACTTCCTAAGCGGGAGAAGAGACCGACCCCCCCTGGCTACCCCCTCCTTTCAGGGAGCTGTAGAGAGCGAGAAGGTCTCCCCTCAGCCTCCTTTCCTCCAGGCTGAACAACCCCTGCTCCCTCAGCCGCTCCTTGCAAGACTTATGCTCCAGAGCCCGCACCAGCTTCCTTGCCCTTCTCTGGACACGCTCCAGCACCTCAATGTCTCGCTTGTAGTGGGTGTTGACAACGGAGCAATGCACTTCGCTCCCAGGGGAAAAGCAGCAAAATGCTTATTGTTCTAAAAAAGCCATTTAATGAAGTTTGGTAGTCAACGCCACAGTGGAATAACAAGACTCGATGGCAAGGCACACTGGGTTCTTTACTGTCTCGAGGACGGGATCAGAGAGAACTGTCAAGGAGACCCTCCCATTGAGTCAAGGTGCAGAGAGGACGCCCTGGCTTTCTAAACTCCTTCTCAGAGGGGAGTCTAGGTGCGGCTGGATCCAATCCCAGTCCCGGGCTTGGTCAACAGTTTATGCCTACGGGATTGTATACACAGTCTTTCCCTCTTCACCACCTGAAAAGTGGGTCACCTTTTCGTAGAAGGAGATCTGGTTTGTCAAGCAGGACCTGCCTTTCGTGAACCCACGCTAACCGGGCCTGACCGCCTGGTTGTCCTGCATGTGCCGTATGATGGCACGCAAGGTGCTCTGCTCCATAACCATATGATGGACTCTTCAACTCTAACCCTAACCCTAACCCTAACCCATATGATGGACTGTTCAAAGCTACACTAAGAGCAAAGGGTGGTGGGACACCACCTTAAAACGTTGGGCTACTGTTGGGGGATACGGTGGATCCGTAGGCCCTTTGACAGAAGAGATAGAGATTGCAGTGTACCCATAAGAAGGCCGCGAGTTGCGTCATATAAGGACAATGTAACACAAAGGAGAAAGAAGAAGATGGCTTCAGAGAACAAGGAGAGTTAGGCTGTGAGAAAGTCAGATTTTGAGCAATGTGAACAGGAGTTCAACAACCAATCATATTGTAGCTACGAGCGCGTGTGCTCTGTAACCTAAGCAATTGAATGCGTAGAAAGAACGCGTGAACGGAGCGTGAACCAAAGATTAGATATATAAGAAAGCCAAGTTTGTAATAAAGAGAGAGCTTAACTGAACTCTTCAAGGAGAGTCTTGTTGTCTGTCCATCCCGACTGAAACGACAATTGGTGACCCCGACGTGATACTGAGGAAGAAGACGACTGGCAATAGTCGTGGGGACGGAGCCCAGTGAAGCTGAAGACAGCGGGCAGAGCTGTTGACGGATCCGGATCATATTTAAGAAGACACCTGTAGCAGGTGAGCCACTGGGGACATGGGAGAGAAGTTAACTAAGGAAGAGCAGACTCTACTCTCCACATGGACGCTGCTGTTGAAGCGGCAGGGTGTCATCCTCCCTGAAGAGACTTTGCGAAAAATGCTATTGTGGGGAAAGGAACAGGGAGTAGAAGTAACGTTGGTTACGGCATTTAGTGTAACGCAATGGACGAACCTAGGGCAGACATTATTTGAGGAAACTACGCGTGGCTCAAAAACGGTTATTGAACTGTTAACAACGTGGTGACTTTTGTTAGAGACATTAAAGAACTTTAAGGAGCAGAAAGATTTAGCGGAAGGAAGTGAACAGCCATCCGCAGCCCCTGAGCCTTTGGCCTTAAAACTTCCCGTTGATGATATGAAGGGGCGGAAGATTGCCGTTAAAGAAAATAAGGGACTGCTCCCGATGAACACAAAAGATAAACAATATAAGTACGTGTTGCCTTGTGACCAAATAGCAGCTGTAAAAGAGACTCAGAGAGGGATGGGTGTTATCCACCCTGAAGGAGTGGTGCGTCCCTCCGCACCCCCCGCTCCAGCCTTGGGGGAAACAGAGGCATGGCCTTCTCCTCCTATTTCTACTAACCCCATCTCCAGTCTGGGTTTTCCATCCTTGCCACCTGAGTCAGACAATGAGGAGGGCAGTCATATAACGGGTGAGGAAGGGATTGAAGTGGTGGACTCTGGGGAGCCACCCCCATCGTACACAAGGTGCCCCTGGACGCTTGGGGGCCGATTGGCAAAGGTTTAAGTGCCTTACTAATAGGAAGATCTAGTACCACCTTACAAGGCCTCATGGTACATGTTGGCGTGACTGATGCTGATTACACAGGACAAATATGTGCCATGATATCGACAGCTACACCACCTGTGACTATTGGGAAAGGAACTCGACTTGCTCAGTTAGTCCCATTTTGAAGTTGTGTTCCACAAACGGACAACGTTACACGTGGTAATGGTGCTTTTGGTCCTACGGGAAAGCCACAAGTCTATTGGGTGCAGACGGTATCTGATCAACGCCCACAAATGCATTGTGTTCTTGAACTTAGTGACGCCACTCCCAAGAAGGTCTGACTGGCTGGATTATTAGACACTGGAGCAGATGTGACGATCGTTTCTTTAAGGGAGTGGCCTGCTGCTTGGCCATTAACCTCCAACGCCTTGGGAGAGGCAGGACTCGGAGGGGTTGCCAATAGTTCTATGTCCACTAACCCTATTGTGATTGTAAACTCAGAAGGGCAAAGTGTCGGAGTGGGAGACGGACCCAGAGTAACAATGGAGTCTCAATATGAGTATGATCGTTCTCCCTTTATTCAAGTTTTCACAGAGTATATATAGACAGGCAATAAGAGCACGCGCTAGCGGCAGCTATATGATTGGCTTACAGTCTCTGTTCACGCGCTGTCCATGCAGTTCATTCACAGATCAGATTGGTTACAAGAATTCACATAGTAAATTACTTAGTCATTAGCACAACATGTTTTCTACCTTCTCAGTTCCCGTTTTTCCCATGTACTAATTCCATCTTCTACCACCTGTTTTGCCCTTAATCTAATCTCTCATAGTAGGGAGGATGGCTCACATGACCATTTTCTCTCAGGCACATTCCTACAATACCGCCTTTTTCTTCTTGAGCCAGCCAGACCTTATGCATGGCATTTTCTATCATGTCAGTCACTTTGCGGAGAACACATGAGGCTACCATAATCAATAATAATATAACCAACAGTAGCATGAGCCCTTGCTTTAGTAAGTCTGATAACCATCCCGTTATACCCCGTGAGTTTGACCAATCATCGAAACCATTTTTGACCGCTTTTAATTTGGACATGTTATCCTTGTTGTGACGCTCTTAGCAGGTTATATACTAAACACAATTAAAAACAGAATCCAAAAGAACCCTGCTAAGGCAATAAATACCCAGATTCCTACATTTAGCCCAGAAAGCTAATTGCTTTGGATTTACCCACGAGAAATCCTTTTGTAATATTTCAAATACATTGCGCTTCATTAAGTCTTGAATCTTTAGTATTTGAGCTTTCAGCTGATCATGTAAAGGACGAATATTTTTTTGCAACAACATGTCAAATTGTGATAACCAAGGGTCAAGGTCATCCTTTTTGATGGGGACATGTATGTGGCTTGGATCCATTCCAGAAAGCTGGTGATAGCACAAACGACCCTGGAAAAACAATTGCGGTAACATTTCAATCATCACAGTTACTGGTTTTGAAAAGGTATGTGGCAAAAATACCCACTCTAATGCAGTCAGGCTCTTTGCGAGTGCATCATCCCACTGTCCTATCAGGGCATAAAGTTGAAATTCTTGTAGGAAGGTGTTCAATGCGTCTTGCAGCAGTAGTAGACTATATCTTATCTTGCAACATACTGTAATGCCTTCAGAGCTGTTGGGGTTAATGAACATAGAACTTATGGGGGGGGCAGGGGCAGACACATTGCTTCAGGGCATCCCTTGTACTTTCAAAGTGCGCTCATGTCTCTCTCCCCCTCTCTGACCCGAGACAGCCTCCTTATATCCTGCACTGGATTGAGTGGAGAAGTACAGGCTAGAGTCGCTGCATGCATGGCCAGTGCACGCAGCGAGTCCCACCAGACTCTCCTGCACTGGATCGAGTAGAAAAGTACAGGCTAGAGTTGCTGCACACGTGGCCAGCGTATGCAGCGAGTCTCACCAAACTCATGATCCAGCTTTGCTAACAGCAGCTGTGTGATACGTGACTACATTGTTGTAATCCCTTCTTGTTATTTTCCTCTGTGAAGGTCGGGTTCTCAAGGATACACACATAGTTTTTAGAGCAACATATTCTACAACTTGTTGCAGGACACATAGAAGCCTCACGTAGCCCTTGGAATACCCCGGTATTTGTTATCGAAAAGAAATCGGGGAAATAGAGGTTGTTGCATGATTTGAGAAAGATTAATGATGTCATGGCAACGATGGGAGCATTACAACCGAGATTACCTTCAGCCGGCTGTCCACTAACACTCCCAGGTCCTTTTCTGGCAGGCAGCTTTCGAGCCACTCTTCCCCAAGCCTGTAGCGTTGCCCGGGGTTGTTGTGATCGAAATGCAGGACCCGGCACTTGGCCTTATTAAACCTCATCCCATTGGCCTTGGCCCATTGATCCAACCTGTCTCGATCCCTCTGTAAAGCCTTCCGACCCTCAAGCAGATCAACACTCCCACCTAGTTTGGTGTCATCCGCAAACTTACTGAGGGTGCATTCAATCCCCTTGCCTAGACCATCAATAAAGATAATGAACAAGACTGGCCCCAAAACTGAGCCCTGGGGGACACCACTGGTGACCAGCCACCAACCAGATTTTGCTCCATTAATCACAACTCGCTGGGCATGGCCATCCAGCCAGTTTTTAACCCAGCGGAGGGTACACTTGTCTATGCCATGATTCTCCAGTTTCTCCAGGAGAATGCTGTGGGGGACGGTGTCGAAGGCCTTACCAAAGTCCAGGTAGACAACATCCACAGCCTTCCCCACATCCAGAGGGCGGGTCACATGGTCATAGAAAGAGATCAAGTTGGTCAGGCAGGACCTCCCTTTCATAAACCCATGCTGGCTGGCCCTGATCCCTTGGCTGCCCTGCACTTGCCTTGAGAGCTCACTCAGGATGATCCTCTCCATGATCTTTCCCGGTACAGAGGTCAGGCTGACAGGCCTGTAGTTTCTGGCCTGTCTGGAAACTATCCTCCTTCCGGCCCTTCTTGTAGATGGGCGTCACGTTGGCCACCCTCCAGTCATCCGGCACCTCTCCTGTTGACCAGGTTTGTTGATAGCTAATGGAGAGAGGCTTGGTGAGCTCTCCTGCCAGCTCCCTGAGAACTTTTGGGTGAATCCCGTCCGGCCCCATAGACTTATGCGTGTCCAGGTGCATAAGCAAATCATTAACTACTTCCTCCTGGATTACAGGGGGGTTGTCCTGTTCTCCATTCTTATCTTCCAGCCCAAGAAGCTGAACACCCTGGGGGTAGCTGTTCTGACTATTAAAGACAGAGGCAAAGAAGGCATTAAGTATCTCAGCCCCCTCCTCGTCCTTGGTTGCAAGGTTTCCCCCTGCATCCAGTAAGGGATGGACGCTCTCTGTCACTCTCTTTTTGTTGAAGTATTCATAGAAAATTTTTTTGTTGTCCCTTATGTTAATTGCCAGGTTAAGTTCCAGCTGGGCTTTTGCCTTCCTGAGAGCTGGGGGGGTTTAGCCTGGAGAAGAGAAGGCTCCGGGGAGACCTTCCAGCCCCTTCCAGTCCCTAAAGGGGCTCCAGGAAAGCTGGGGAGCGGCACTTCATCAGGGAATGGAGTGATAGGACTAGGGGCAGTGGTTTTAAACTGGAAGAGGGGAGATTTAGATGAGATTTTAGGAAAAAATTCTTTGCTGCGAGGGTGGTGAGGCACTGGCCCAGGTTGCCCAGAGAAGCTGTGGCTGCCCCATCCCTGGAGGGGTTCAAGGCCAGGTTGGACGGGGCTTGGAGCAACCTGGTCAGCGCGAGGTGCCCCTGCCCAGGGCAAGGGGGTGCGACTGGAGGATCTTTAAGGTCCCTTCCAACCCAAACCATTCTATGATTCTATGATAACAGGATTTATATCCTTGTGTCCTCCTTCCCTGAGTAGAAAGGAAAAATAATACTCAGCATAGAGATATCTTTAGGAGTGTTATTTTACAAAAGCATTGATTAAGGCAATAAAAAATCCCATTCAAAAGCAGAAACACTTCCTGCAGGTAGGATCTTTCAAACGATGGGGTGTCTCCAGATACGGAATACTGTGTCTGATTCAACTGACTCCTCGCCATGCTTCGGTTCAGGCTGACTAAGGAGCAAGCAGCCTCAGGTCCTGGGAGTGAACTGGTGAGCTGGAAAGCCCCTGGCTCACATACAAGGGAGTGAGGGTGTCTTGAAAAAGATTTCAAAGGGTGGTTTTGAAGTACAAGATGCAATACAACCAAGGTACAGAACAAGATACTAGCACTAAAAAACTCCCATCTATCTTGTCTATACAATTTCTACAGCAACTCTTTCACTCTAAATAGTGCCATCAGGATGGGCCCGGTTGGAGCTCTCCCTGAACTGCAGCTGGACCGCAGGCCAGGTGACTCTCCTCTTGAGCTGGGATCCCTCTCAAGGTTTGATATTCCTTACATGAGACTAAGAGATCCTTCCCTACCCAAGGCAGAGAGATTCCCTACCTGCAATAGATTCTCCATGAGAGACTGATAGCATGCTGTATCAATGCTATGAAACATCACTAACCCATAGAGTTAATATTAGTCTAAACGTTGTATGGATAATTCCATGAGACATAAACCATTGTTCAAGCCTGAGACTGCGATCGGAGCCAGCTGCACCAAGGCTCCAAAAAGAAAGCAGGGGGGTCCACTCTGAACTTTGGAACTCAATGGCAGGGCCCTCTTTACTGTGCGTCTCTGGTCTCTGGGTGAACCCTTCTAGCTTGAGTCTAACTCCATTTTCCTTTGTATGCTTCTGCCATGCAGTAATTCATAAGGTGAACCATGCCATCAAACTTATTGAAAGTTGTCAAACCACTGTTAAACTGAGTTAAATTCCATCCAACTTAATGAACTGTCAAATTATTATTTTACCTTAATAAACCATATTGCGGCTTCTCTCTTTCGAGTGAGATGCATTACACTCACCCGTGACAAATAGGTACCGAAGAGTGATTACCAACTACAACCACCAGTTCATGTGTGACCACCATCAGAAACTGTATTTTCAACACTCTCTTTCAATATTCTACAAGACCTGAGCACACGCGATGTGATCACTGCTTCTCTTCAGGGAGTATCGACTGCACTCCTATGCGAGTCATCTTTATAACGCTTCTTACACTAAGAGGGGGGAGTGAAACTGGATGATCTTTAAGGTCCCTGCCAAGCCAAACCATTCTACGATTCTATGATAATATCTTTATCAATGACCTGCATGAGGGGGTCGAGTGCACCTTCAGTAAGTTTGCAGAGGACACCGAGTTGGGCGGGCGTGTTGATCTGCTGGAGGGCAGGAAGGCTCTACAGAGGGATCTGGACAGGTTGGAATGTTGGGCCGAGGCCAGCAGCGTGAGGTTCAATAAGGCCAAGCGCTGGGTACTGCACCTGGGTCACAACAACTGTCAGAAAAGGACCTGGGGGTGTCGGTCAACAGCCAGCTGAATATGAGGCAGCAGTGTGCCCAGGTGGCCAAGAAGGCCAGCAGCATCCTGGCCTGTATCAGGAACAGTGTGGTGAGTAGGACTAGGGCAGTGATCATCCCCCTGTACTCGTCACCAATGAGGCCCCACCTTGAGTGCTGTGTCCAATTTAGGGCCCCTCACCACAAGAAAGACATTGAGGAGCTGGAGCGGGTCCAGACAAGGGCAACGGAGTCTGGAGAAGAAGTCTTATGAGGAGCGGCCGAGGGAGCTGGGGTTCTTCAGCCTGCAGAAAAGGAGGCTGAGGGGAGACCTTCTTGCTCTCCACAACTACCTGAAAGGAGGTTTTAGGGATCACAGAATCATAGAATCGCCTAGGTTGGAAGGGACCTTTCAGATCATCTAGCCCAACCGTCAACCTAACTCTGACAAATAACCATCTCTAAACCGTATCTCTAAGCACTATGTCTATCCACCTTTTAAATACCTCCAGGGATGGTGCCTCAACCACTTTCCCGGGCTGCCTGCTCCAATGCTGCCTAAAAATTTTTCCTAATATCCAATCTAAACCTCCCCTGGTGCAACATGAGGCCTTTTCCTCTTGTTCTGTTGCCTGTTACCTGGGAGAAGAGACTTGTGGTTTTGGCCACATTGTCCAATGGCTGGCAACAGATGTTCCCCCGCACCTCTCGTGCATGGGGAGGAGGGGGAGAGAAAAAGAGACATTTACGAGTTACGAAGAAACTAAACTACTTTAATAAAATATTAAGAATAAAATAAAAAGGAAAATACTGAAATAGATACGCTATATACAAAACTGCATTAAGCTCCCAGGAGGACGTCACCGGCAGGCACTGGGGAAGACCCAGACTGGACTTAGTGACGAGCAGGACCCCAGAAGACCACCAATGGACATGGATGCGCATGCCTCAAGGACATTTACATATAGTAATGAGTTCTAGGTAATAATAGGAATGTGTTAATAATTTCTGGGAAATGTAATTAAGATGTATATTCCGCTTGCTTCTAACCTTTGTAGTTGAGCAACCCAGCTTGCACATTAGGCGAAGGGGTTCCTGGTCCGCCCAGCGCTGCAATAAAGAATGCCTGCTTTCTAACACTCCAAAATTGAGTCTTCGAGAGTCCTTAATCGTGGGCTTACGGTATCGCCACCGCTGGTGCAGCCACTCTCCACCCCTCCCGGCACCCCAAGCGTGCCTGGGGGAGGTACTCAACGGAGCGTGAACAAAGGATTAGATATATAAGAAAGCCAAGTTTGTAATAAAGAGAGAGCTTAACTTAACTCTTCAAGGAGAGTCTTGTCGTTTGTCCGTCCCGACTGAAACGGCAGGCTACACATTTAGCAAAGCTACCTGGCTAGACAACACCAGGGGAACTACCAGTCGAGCTGACCCTGCCCAGACAAAACTGCCACGGCCCGTAGAAGGGGATAAAGTCCCTGAAGCGCACATGAAGAATATGTCAGGGAAGACAGTCGGGGTTAGTCCTGCCTCAGGCAAAGGCAAACCCACCCGTGGGAGTGCTTTTGCCCAAGGACCTGGGTGTGCTTGGTGGGTGATGCGGAACGATGGGGAAGTCCAATGTGCACCTCATGGGGATCTGATTTTGGGCGAGAATAGCCAAGGAATCAAATTGCATGATGTTAATTGCTAAGTAACCCTGCCACTGTGTCCTTATTACTCTAATTGCCATCGGTGGTACTACAGTAAGAATCACCCAAGTTAAGGACAGATGGACTTGCGTGAAAAAACGAGTAAAGCGCAGCGATGATGGGATCAGAACTGACCTCAGCAGCTGGTGCCCAGCGCCTTCGTCAAGATCTACACCTTCAGCCCATGGACTGTGGGCATGAGCCGCACCGTGTACACCAGCCACAGGTTCCAACAATACAGCGTGCAACAGTCCAGCCCCACACAGCACCTCACCTGCCCTGAGAGACCGTTCTGACAGATGGAGCCCAAAGCCGTGCATTAAATCACAGAACCATAGAATCATTTAGGTAGGAAAAGACCCTTGGGATCACCGAGTCCAACCATCAACTCCACTCTACAAAGTTCTCCCTTACACCATATCCCTCAACACCACATCTAAACGACTCTTAAACACATTCCGGGATGGTGACTCCACCACCTCCCTGGGCAGCCTATTCCAGTGTCTAACCACGCTTTCTGTGAAGAATTTTTCCCTTATGTCCAGCCTAAGCCTACCCTGTTGCAGCTTGAAGCCATTCCCTCTTGTTCTATCGCCAATTACCTGTGAGAAGAGACCAGCACCAACCTCTCTACAATGGCCTTTCAAGTAGTTGTAGAGAGCGATGAGGTCTCCCCTCAGCCTCCTCTTCCTCAAACTAAACCCTCCCAGCTCCTTCAATCGCTCCTCATCAGATTTATTCTCCAGGCCCTTCACCAGCTTCGTTGCCCTCCTCTGCACTCGCTCCAGCACCTCGAGATCTCTCTCGTGTTGAGGTGCCCCGAACTGGACACAATACTCAAGGGGTGGCCTCACCAGTGCTGAGTACAGGGGGACAATCACCTCCCTCCTCCTGCTGGTCACACTATTTCTAATACAAGCCAGGAGGCCATTGGCCCTCTTGGCCACCTGGGCACACTGCTGGCTCATGTTCAGCCGCTTGTCAATTAGAACCCCCAGGCCCTTTTCTGCCAGGCAGCTCTCCAGCCACACTGCCCCAAGCCTGCAGCGATGCATGGGGTTCTT
Organism: Larus michahellis; assembly: GCF_964199755.1. Classification (NCBI taxonomy): domain Eukaryota; kingdom Metazoa; phylum Chordata; class Aves; order Charadriiformes; family Laridae; genus Larus; species Larus michahellis. The sequence goes on from NC_133930.1 coordinate 83,012,853, forward strand.
GTGGCCCAAGTGCAGGACCCGGCACTTGGCCTTGGTGAAGCTCATACCGTTAGCATTGGCCCATCGCTCCAATCTATCCAAGTCTCTCTGTAGAGCCTCCCTATCCTCACGGAGATCAACACTCCCGCTTAGCTTCGCGTCCTCTGCAAACTTGCTGATGATACACTCCATGTCCTTATCAAGGTCATCGACACAGATGTTGAACAGAAATGGTCCCAACACCGAGCCCTGAGGGACACCACTTGTGACCGGCCGCCCGCTGGATTTAACTCCATTGACCACCACTCTTGGGGACCGCCCAGCCAGCCAGTGCTTGATCCAGCCGATCGTATGCTCATCCAGGCCACGAGCCGCCAGTTTTTCCATGAGAATTCTATGGGGGACAGTGTCAAATGCTTTTCGAAAATCTAGGTGGACAATGCCCACAGCCTTTCCCTCATCCAATAATCGGGTCATCTTGTCATGGAAGGAGATCAGGTTCGTCAGGCAGGACCTGCCTTTCCTAAACCCATGCTGACTGGGCCTGATCCCCTGCTTGTCCATTATATGACTTGTAATGGCACTCAAGATGGTCTGCTCCATGAGCTTCCCTGCTAGCGAGGTCAGACTGACAGGCCTCCAGTTTCCCGGATCCTCCTTTCTGCCTTTTTTGTAGACGGGCGCTACGTTTGCTACCCTCCAGTCCATTGGGACCTCCCCAGTTAGCCATGACTTCAGGTAGATCATGGAAAGTGGCTTGGCGAGCACGTCTGCCAACTCTTTCAGCACTCTTGGATGTAACCCACCCGGTCCCATAGACTTGTGTGCATCCAAGCGGCGTAGAACGTCGTAGATCACTTCCTCTTTCATTGTGATGACCTCGTTCAGCTTCCCCTCCCTGTCTCCTAGCTCACGAGGCTGGGTGCCCAGGGAACAGCTCGTTCCACTGCTAAAGACTGAGGCAAAGTAGGCATTGAGCACCTCAGCCTTTTCCTCATCCTTTGTGACTCTGTTTCCCTCTGCATCCAATAAGGGAGGGAGATTTTCCCTAATCCTCCTTTTGTTGTTAATGAATTTATAGAAACAGTTTTTGTTATCCTTAACAGCTGTAGCTAGGTTGAGCTCTAGCTGCGCTTTGGCTCTCCTAATTTTCTCCCTGCACAGCTTCGCTATATCCTTATAGTCTTCATGAGAGACCTGCCCCCTCTTCCAGAGGTCATAGACTCTCCTTTTGTTCTTGAGGTCCAGCCAAAGGTCCCTACTTAGCCAGGCCGGTCTCCTTCCCCGCCTACTTGTTTTTCGGCACACAGGGACAGCCTCCTGCTGTGCCTTTAAGACTTCTCTCTTGAAGTATGTCCAGCCTTCCTGGGCTTCTATATCCTTCAGGGCAGCCTCCCAAGGGATTTTCTCCAGCAGTCTTCTCAACGGGTCAAAATTTTACCCCCGGAATTCTAGGGCGGCACTTTTGCTAACCCCTCTCCTTGTTTCCCCGAGAATCAGAAATTCGATCATCTCACGATCACTGTGCCCTACATGGCCACCAGCCTTTACTTCCCCCACAAGATCTTCCCTGTTCACGAGAAGCAGGTCCAGGAGGGCACCTTCCCTCGTCGGCTCGCTTACCAGCTGTGTGAGGAAGTTATCTTCCACACATTCCAGGATCCTCCTGGATTGCTCCCTCTCTGCTGTGTTGTATTGCCAGCAGAGACCCGGGAGGTTCAAGTCCCCCCACAAGAACAACGGCAAGTGACTGCGAGATTTCCCCCAGCTGCTTACAGAAAGCTTCCTCCGCCTCACTGCTTCGGTCGGGAGGTCTGTAGCAGACTCCCACAGCGATAGCGGCTTTATCGGCCCTTAACCTCATCCAAACGCTCTCCACCCCATCATCAGTATACTTGATTTCCGAGCTCTCATAGCATTCTCTAATATACAGGGCCACTCCTCCGCCTCTCCTTGCCTGTCTGTCCCTCCTGAAGAGCTTGTCGCCATCGCTTGTGGCACTCCAGTTGTGTGAGGCATCCCACCACGTTTCTGTGATAGCCACTAGGTCATAGTTTCCCTGGTGCATCATGGCTTCAAGCTCCCCCTGTTTGTTGCGCATACTGCGTGCATTGGTATAGAAGCACTTCAGATGTGCCAATGACTCCAGCACCCTTTTGTGAGTGTGGGCCCCATTTCCCACCAGACCCCTCTCAGGTGCTTCCATGATTTCTAAAGGTCTCTCCCTTCTCTCAAATGAAATGGCAGAGGGAGAGTCCTCGCTAGCCCACCATCCTTCAAGCCCTGGCATGCCTCCCTTGGGTTTATTCCTGACAGGCCCAGTTATCTCCCCTTCCCCCCTCATGTCTACTTTAAAGCCCTGTCAACGAGCCTTGCGAACTCCTGACCCAAAATTCTTTTCCCCTTCTGAGACAGGTGCCTTCCACCTGCCACCAGCAGGTCAGGTGACTCATATAGCAGCCTGTGATCAAAGAACCCAAAGCCCTGCCGATAACACCAGTCCCGGAGCCACGAGTTGACCTTTTGCCTCTTCCTGTTAATTTCCTCATTCACGATTGCCACTGAAGGGATGGAGGAGAATACAACTTGTGTTCCTGATCCCTCAAGCCGCCGCCCCAAGGCTCAAAAATCTCTTTTAATTGATTTTGGGCTCCTTCTACCCACTTCATCACTACCCACCTGAAATACTAAGAGGGGGTAATAGTCAGAGGAGTTTACTAGGGCCGGAAGTTTGTCCAACTCATCCCTGACCCGTGCCCCAGGGAGGCAGCAGGCTTCCCTGTGGAGTGGGTCTGGACGGCACATTGGCCCCTCCGCCCCCCTCAATAGAGAGTCACCCACCACAATGGCCCCTCTGCTTTTCCTTTTGGAGCCAGTTGTGATGCTGGGTCCGTGGCGACTTGGTCTTTCTGACATTTCTGGCCTGGGTGTATCATCCTCCTCTCCAACAGCCAGCTCCTCCTGCAGGGCTTCCTATCTGTTCTGCAAGGGTAACTGGGAAGGTGGGAGGGGCCGGGAGGGGATTCGCCCGCTTCCCCGAGCAGGGACCTGTTTCCATTCCCCCTCTTCTCTGCCATGCCCTCCTATTGCCTGGTGACGAGAGGGGAGGGGATCCTCTGATTTGTGTGGGGCCTCACCCTCTTCCCTTTCTCTCAGGGAGCGGGTCCACCGGTCCCTCTCCCTCTCGCGTTCTCTGATACTCCTCAACCTTTCCACTTCCTCCTTCAGCTCAGCCACCAGAATGAGCGGATCATTCACCTGTTCACATCTGACACAGGTGTTGTCTCCGCTGCCCTCCATCGCGAGTGCCAGGCTCCGGCGCTCTTTGCAGCGAGAGTCCTGGAGGCCCATATGTTTGTGCGGGGCCCCTGTCTGGGTGCCCACAGTATTTTTAACAGCAGCCTTCGACCGGGTAGCAACCGCGGCTGGATCTCTACACACAAGCGAGACCTTGTGAGTCAACGGTCAGTTGGGGTGAGCACTGGTTGCTCTGTAGCCAGGGACTAGTCCCTGCCCTCCCGGAGGCTTCCTATAACCTGGTGGCTTGATCAACCGGGGGAGGTGCTGTCACTGCCCCCAGGCTCACTCAGCAGCACGCCCACCAGCTGACAGCCCTCAGCACAGGCCGAGGCCTTTTGCCGGCTTCCAAAAGCCCCCCAAAGAGCTTTTTGGTGGCCCTTTTCGCTGCAGATCCCTTCCCCAGCGCAGTCTTACCTGCCCTGAAGCTGGTCTCCGCGGCAATGGGACTCAAGGAACTCAAGGGACATTTTAGAGGGATGGATGATAGACTAAGGGCATTATATCTGTATGAATATATATGTAGACATATATAAGCTTTAATTAACACACTCCTATCTAACGCTTGGCCAATCCATAGAGCATTATGTGGATGTGGCCACGTGTAGTGCCTCTGGCCTTCTTGTGGGGCTGCCACCAGTGCTGTGGCCACTCTCCACCCCTCCCGGCGCCGCTCTGCCCAGCGGGTGGTAGAGAAGCAACCGGCTCCGACACGGCGGATTTCGTAGCTGGACAGCCCCGATGCGGCCCCTCCAGCTGTCGGGGGGTGGCGGGGCTCTGCACAGTGTGAGGGCGGCCTGGCAGAGTAGGTCCCCATGGGTGTTTGAGGGGGAGCAGGGCAGTGCAGGACGGGCAAGAAGAGCTCAAACACCACGTGAAGTTCCACCGTCTTTTTATTAAAGGCTGAGAGACACAGGCAGGCTAGTTGTGCTCCTCCTCCTCCTCCTCCATCGCCCCCAAGGCTGGGACCACAGCGCTTGCAGGCAGAATCTGGAGGGAGGCTTTTCCACCACAGCCTTCACGTTCAGCAGGGTTTGAGCCGCCAGGGAAGAGACCCACAGGCTGCTGTCGCTTGCCGCGCCTTCAAGAGCTGGGGCAGAAAGGAAGAGAGGCGAGGTCAGAGCCCAGATCTTCAGAGAGCTCCGGAGCCCCTGCAGCCAGGGCCCCTCGTGCCCTGCCCCAGCTCTTCCCAAGGCCAGGAGGGAGCCAGAGGCGCTGGCATGAGCCACAAGGTGCTGGCCAGCAATGCCCCACAAGCCCTCCCTGGCCAGGGCAGGGACCGGAGCTCCCTACCAGGGGCTCTCCTGCTCCCTGCCAGCCCCGGCACACACCCCGCTGCCCTCGCTCACCATCGTAGATGACCTGGAGCTCCTCCTGGCGCACATCCCTCAGCTGCCGCCCGGCGAGCCCTAGGCACACACAGCCCGTCACAGACCCCACTGGCCTGCCCGCCCCAGCAGCCCAACTCCCCCCCACCGGCCCCACGGGCCTGGCCACGCGCCCTCCTGCCCTCGGGCCCGGCTGAGCCCAGGCCGGTGCCCTGAGGGTGAAGCCCAAGGCGGCGGCCAGGGACCCCGCAAGGCTGCCAGCAGGTGCCCCTGCGTGGGCAGGGGTGGGAGAGGGCGGCAGGAAGCCCCGTGGGCACCCGGCCCCGCATCGGGCAGTCGGGGCTCTGCAGGCTCCCGGTGCATTCGGCAGCAGCCGTGGCAGGGGCTCAGCTGCCGCGGGGCAGGGAGGGACCCCCGGCCGGGTTGTGGCTCACCGATGAACCTGATGGCTGCCTCGCGCAAGGGCTGCTGTAGGCTCCGCAGGTAGAGCAGGCTCTGCCACAGGTACTCCTCCGCTCTGCCTCTGCCCTCCGCCAGCTGGAGAGAGCAGGAGGGGACAGGGTTGGCCCAGAGCCTCCCCCTGTGCCCGGGGCTGGCCTTTCCTGCCTTCCCCTGCCCGCGCCCCCAGGACGCCGCAGTAGGCAGGGGCCCAGCTGCCAGCCCCACGCGCTGGGTGCTGGGGGAGAGGGGCTTCTCCAGGCTGGCTGTGGGGCTTCGAGGCTGCCCTTACCAGGCACTTGCCGATCCGCCATGGCTGCTTTGTCTCCAGCAGCTTCCTGATCTGCCTCCGCTTCAGGAACTTGGCAGCTCCCAGGAGGGCTTCCCAGGAGGCCTGCAGAGCAGCAGAGAGTGGGAGATGGCACCGCCGCTCAGGGGACAGGACCTGGGGGTCCCTGTGCAGCGCAGGGGGGCAGCAAGGGTTGTGGGTCCAAGCCCTGGCCTCAGGCATCTGCAGGCGCCCCTGGGAAGCCCAGGGGAGCTCCAGGCCTTAGGTGTTAGGGTGGCCGCGCCCTGCTGCTCTGCTCTGCTGCATCGAGCAGGGCAGGGGTAGGACATGTCCCTGCCCACCTCCTCAGCTGCTGCCAGCTGGGAGGGGCTCGGAGCCCTCCTCAGGGCCCCAGCTGCAGCACCTTCAAAGGGCTTAGAAATCCCCACCTGAGCCACGCTGTGGTCCTTGTCATGCAGGTGGAAGAACAGGGGCATCAGGATCCTCTGCACATCCTTCTGCATATGTTCTTTGCGGGTGCTGCCTGCAACCTCCATCGCATCTGCGCAGAGGAGGATGGAGCACTTTCGCACGTAGCTGGACTCCTAGGAGGAGAGAAGGAAGAGGGGAGGACCTCTGTCCTGGCTCCTCCAAGCCGACGGTGAGGGGACAAATGCTTGTGGCTCTCCCTTTGCAGTGAGGAGAAGGACTCACGGGCCAGTGGGCATGCGCGCACAGAGGGACGCACCACCCCAGACCGGCACGCATGCCCCCCCCGGCATGCTAACCATGCCTCCGCTCTCCCAACGCCTTACGTTTTCAAAGAGGGGCGGAAGCATCCTGACCAGCTGCAGAGCGATGGGGACAGCCAGGTGGAGCACGTTGCTGAGGGCAGTCAGGGCTGCTGTCCTGACGTCGCAGTCGCTGTCCTGCAGTAGCTGCACGACCTCTGGCAGCAGGTCTTGCAGCGTTCCCACCTACGAGAAACATACCCTTTTGTTATGCGATGCAATCGAGGAGCACACCGCTAAAGCCACGCTGCGTGTCGAGGTTGCAGGGCCGGTCAGGCGGAGATCTCTCCATGTGCGGCTCAGCCCAGGGCCGGGCCTGAAGTGGTGACGGGCCACTGAACGGGGCAGCGGGGGGAGCAGGCAGTGGTCCCGCCGCTCCCGATTCCTGGCAAAGCCCGAGCAAGTCGCTGCACGCTCCGCACCTGCAGCCCAGCCCCAGGCGGACACCCACACTGTGCCTGGCTGCCCCTGCCCACCTGGTCCTGTCTCCTGGACAGCGTGACCAGGCTTCTGACTACCAGCCTGCGCAGCACCACGTTCTTGCTCTTCATGTGGGACTCCAGGATGTCCAGGAACTGGCCGTGGACGTGCTCACAATCGGTGTAATCCAGGAGCTGAAACGCAATTGGCAGCAGGGTGAGAGCCCAGCACAGGCAGCAGAGCTCCCGGACGGCTCGGGGCAAGGCACCGGGGCCGGTCACAGCCCAGGCGGGAGGCAGCAGGGTCCACAGAGGGCCCTCGCCGCCTCCCCTCAGCCCTCTGTCCACGCAGGCAGCCCGGCTTGCCCCCGCCTGCCCTCAGAGAGGCAGCGCGTGCCAGCAGGCCCACCTCCACGAAGACCGTCATGGCGCCAACGTCCTGCACGGCCTGACGCTGCAAGAGGCTGTTGACCGCCTGCTCAGACGCAGTGATGCAGCAGAACGGTTCTTGACGCCGCAGCACCCTGGCCGGGGGAAGAAGGCGTTGGCAGCACCGAGCTGGGCAGGCAACCTCTCTGGGACTGCGCTGCCAGCTGGGGGGCAGCTTGTGTGCCCGGCCTTGGCTGCTCACGCTCCACCACCCACCAGGACAGGGATCGTACAGGCGGCCCTTCACCGCCAGGGGAGAAACGGCCGGGCAGGCAAGGAGGGCTGAGCAGGCTCTCACCTAGCCAGCACGGCGACACCGCTGTGGTAGGTCTCGGCGCTCGTGAGCATGTCCCAGGCACCCTGCCTCCCGATGTCTTCGACCAGGGAGGCACCGCCCAGGCACTCGAAGAGAGCTTGCATGGCGCTCACTGCGCTCCTGCAGGCAGAGCAAAGCGTGGTCACACGTGGAGCCCCAGTCCCGGCTTTGGCTCCGGGCCCAGGGAGAGCCCAGGGACGGGGATGGAGCACCCGAGGAGTGCCGGAGCACCTGAGCAATGGAGGATGGTTGGGTGTCCTGCTCGCACTGCAAGAGCGGCAGCAGCCCATCTGTGGGCTGTGCAGGCTGTGTGAGATCTGGAAGAGCACTTCCATGAAGAGCCGGCTAAGAAGCAAATGCACGGACCGTCGGCTGGAGGGCTCCAGGAAGATCTCGTGCATGGCACGGGCCACCTGCAGAAACAGCCCAGCACGGCTCTCACTGGAGTCGTGTCCCTGCGGCACAGCCTGCTCTGGCCAGCAGCCACCCTGCCCCGGGCTTCCCCGCTGCCGAGCTGGCTGGAGGCGGCGGGTGGGGAGCGGGGCCGCCGAGGGCAGCAGGGCCAGGGCAGGCGGCCTGCCTGCACGCCGTGGGGCCGAGCGGCACGCGCTGCCCTGCTCGGCTGTGGCCCGAGGGCCCTGGGCCAGGTGCCCCGGGGAGGGCCGGCTTTGGGGGCGGATGGAGAGGGCCAGAGGGGCTGGAGAGGGGCGTGCAGCCCCGGGCAGGATGGACCAAGCCTTGTCCAGACACTCACGGCCAGGAAACATTGGCAGCTGTAGATTTTCTTGCTGCTGCACTGGATGGTGAATTGTTGATTGACCTGCAGCAGCGCCCACAGCACCGTGTTCCCGAGGCTGCGCTCACAGGCCAGCATGTTCCACATGGCCCTGGCAGTCCTGCAGAGCCAGAGCACACTGTCAGCGGGGCCACCTCGGCCACCACCTCTTCTGCTTGCTCAGGCCCCGGAGGTCCCGAGCTGCCCCCGAGGCTGTCGCGCCACGTACCCGTCACAGTGCGGGGAAACCTTCAGCAGGCCAGTGACCACCTCCTGAGGGCTGAAGGTGGCCACTCGGAGAAGGGTCCTCCTCAGGATGTCCTGGAGTGGCTCCTGGCTGATGCAGGCCAGCTGCCTGTGCATGGCCTCCACGAGCTCCTCCACCTGTCGGAGGCAGTGGGCTGGAGCGGGCTGGAGCACAGCCATGGCCCCCCTGCCACCAAGAACTGCTTCCCTCGCGCCGCCCTTCGCTGGCCTCAAAGCCTGCCCGTTGGGCGCTCCGAGCCCTGGCCTCGGGGCGGGGGGAACGGCCCCTGCAGGGCACGCGCACAGGGCAAGCCGGCTGCACGCTGCCTACCTTGGTCAGCCGCAGGTCGAAGCCTTTCAAGACGTGCTCCACAATCTTGGCAACCAGCTGGGTGTCAGAGACCCTTGGGTCTGCCATGTTTGTGAAGACGGCGAGGAGGAAGTCGCTCCTCTCGGGTGGGAGGAAGGCTCTGCCAAATGTCTGAGGGAGAGAGGGAGGGAAAAGGTGTCACACTGAGTGCCCTGGTGGCGGGCACTGCTGGCTCTGCCGGCAAGCAGAGCTCGCCGGTGGCCAGGACGGCCGGAGCTGCGGCGGTGATGCTGGGCTAAAGCTTTGGACTACTCCAAAGCGGTGGCTCCCCACAGCCCGAGGGGTGGGAGCCTGTGCCATCGCCCGCCGTGGCTGATGCACTGGTTCGTCTCAGCCTCCTGCCAGCGCCATGGCCAAGACCCCCAGGAAGGGAGGAGTTTGTTACCATCCCGCTGTCAATGGCTTCCTTGGGCCAGAAGGTGCTGATGCCTTCCCGATCCCGTTCTATGGCCGGGTCCACGAGTGCTGCGTGGGAGGCTGGGCAGGAGGGAAAAGACAGCGTGAGCGGCAGGAAGAAGGCAGAGCTGGGGCAGCAGGTGAGGGCATGAAGGAGAGCTCTGTGCCTGGCTCTCTGTTCTGTGGGGAGCTGGAGAAGTGGCAGGGTGGCAGGCAAGGAGGGGAAACCGCCTCTTAGGCTGCGTAAGGGCAGGAGCGTGGGGACTGGCTTTCTGCTCGGGGGCAGGAGGAGAGAAGGCCGGGCACGCTGCTGCCACAGGCTCTCCAGCCCAAGGGTTCTCGGGACAGGCCGCAGGCTGCCGCTCCAAGGCGGGCTGCCTGGGCCCGGGGCTTGGTGCGGCACGGCTGCTGCCCTGCTCCAGCCTGGGAGGAGTTTGCTGCCCCTGCCTCTAGCAGAGGAGGGGGGGCCGAGGTGGCGCGGCGCCATGCCCGGGCCCCTGTGGCTGGAAGGCCCCAGCCCGCCCCAGCTTCTCTTACCATGTCGCAGCAGAATGAACCTGTGGAAGAGGCACAGGGCCTGCCCAGCCCCCCAGCTGATCTCCTGGTCCTCCTCGGCATAGCACAGGGTGAGCAGCCCTAGCGCCTGCCCCAGGAATGGCACAGGCTTCTTCAGGTAGAAGAAGGGGCTGATGCCTTTGCAGGCCAAGTTGTGTGGCTCGTCCTGTGGCAGAGAGAACGGAGCAGTAGGCGGAGCTCTGGAGGGCTCTGCCCCGCGCTGCACCCCATGGAGAGCCAGCCTGCGGCAGCCACCTCGGGGCAAGCAGCGTGCTGGGCAGAAGCCCGGGGGAGGCAGGGAGGCAGGGAGAGAGGGAGGGCTGCCAGGGCTGGGCCTGCAAAATGCTCCCGTGCCCTGGGACGGAGCTGGCTGCCGAGAACAAAGGCACGGGAGGGAGCGGCTCCAGGAGAGAGGGTCCAAGATGCTGGTGCAGGGCCGAACCTTCCCAATCCCAGTCCCCTGCCCCACACCCAGGCTTCCCTCGCAGGGAGCCCAGCGCTACCGGCTACGCTGGGGCAGCAGGACGGGGCGAGGGGTGCCAAGAGGTCGCAGGCCCCCTACCTCCAGCATGGTTTCAGGTCTCAAGTGCTGGCTCAGGCTTACAATCCTCCCCACAGCCCTCCGGCGTCTGGTCACCTCCGGGGATGTCGTGAGGGACAGCAGGACCTGGGAAGGCAAAAGCCGATGGTCGACCTTGGGAAATGACGGCAGCTCCCAGAGCGGTGGCTCTGCCAAGCACCTGCTGGGTTTACGCAGCGTGCTGCCGAGGCTTGCCCTGCACGGGAGGAAGCCTGGACTGGGGTCCAGCCACCTCGCAACCTCGGGGACCGTTGCCAACAGCTGGTGACCTGCGGCAGTCAGGGAGGTAGCCGGATGCCATGCCCCCAGCCACCTCTGCCCCTTCCCTCACGCTCCTCCAGAAACGGCCGCACGTCCCCTCTGTGGGAGGACAGGAACCTCCACGGGGACCTGCCCCAGGGAGGTGCCAGCACCTCTGCCTCCGCAGCTTCGGGGCTGGGCTGCCCTTGCACCATGGCCACGTCCCAGCAGCTCTCTGCCCTGCTGCCTTCTGGGGAGGAGAGCGGGCACGGGGTGGGTGGCGAGGGCGGTGGCTCAGCAGTGCCAGCTGCCAGAGCAGGGGAGCGGGGAAAGGCACTCAGACTCCTTCCGCTGCTCCAGTTCCGGGCTGGGCTGTGCACGCTCCAGAAGGTCGCCCCTCTTTGGGGTAGGGCAAGGAAGAGACCCCGAGAGCCCCGCTCCTGGCAGATGCCTGACTCCTGGCAGATGCCTGACCTGCAAGATCATGTCCACTCTCTGGACGCTGGAACTCAGCGAAGCTTCATGCGTCACCACCTCCAGCATCCTGTCCAGTGTTTTCAAGATCTGTAAGGGGATAGAGCGGGTGGCCCACTTGCCCCGGCCCTTCTTCCTTGCAGGGAGCTGGCTTGCATTCCTTCCACCTGAGGCGGCCTGCAGCTGCCCTCTGCGCCTGGGAGCGGCCTCAGGCTCTCCCTGCTCTTGCTTCTTCACCTGTCATCTTCCCGCAGCCAAAGCCAGCTAGGAAAACGTGCGCAGGGACTGAGCGGCAGGCTTTCCGTAGCTCAGCCCGCGCTTACCTGAGCATCCAAAGAAGCACGTTGGCTGTCCCTCTGTGCTGGGTCAAGACAGCAGATGTCGTGGATGCAGGGGCGGAGCTGCTCGTACAGCAGGCCTTCAGGCAGGTTGCTGCAAGGAGAGGGGTGTTGCTTGGATGCCAGGGCTTCCAGGTCAGGAGGGTGGCTGCAGGCGTCGGGGCTGGCAGTCGCCAGGGTGCTACCCGTAAGAGGCGGGGAAGGGATGCCTGGAGGCATCTGCTCCCTCCCCGGTGCTGCTGAGGCAGGGACAGAGGGCAGTCCTGGCCGGTGGAGCCCGAACCCCTTTCCACCTCCTGCCTCTCCCACCTCGGGAAAAGCCAAGAGGCGGCGGGGAGCCCCTGAGCAGCCCCCGCCCTGCCCCCTGGCCCAGCCATGGGCCAAGCGTGAGGGAGAGCAGAGGCCCAACGGCAGAGGTGCCAGGGTCCTGCCAGGATGGGAGACGCCTGCTGCCATCAGGCCCACGCTGTGGGGGGCACCGGCCTGGCCAGGGTCTGGGGCAGGTACCTCATTGCTGCGATGGCAAGCATGGCTTGCTGCCACATCACGGCATCCATGCTGCGAGGGGACTCCTTTTTCCACAGGACCTGGAGAGGGAGAGCACGGGCAGGATGGGGCAGGGAAGCTGCCAGTTGCCGGCACCAGTCTGCAGGGCGGGCAGAGCCCCGCCGCCCCCAGGCCGGCACTGGCCCCAGAGCGGCCCCTTGCCCGGCACTGGCCCCGTGGCAGGCAGGGCTGTGCCCAGGGAGGCCCGTCTCGCCCTCCCCTGTGCCCAGGGGCCCGAGTGCTCTCCTTCCCGCTGGGCCGGCGCTCGGCCAGCGTTGCCCCCCTCCCTCGGCCCCACTGGGTGCCCTCACCTCCATTTTCTCCACCAGCGTACACGCCGATGTGAAGTCGGGCTGGTACCTGCCTCGCAGCCAGGCTGTGCAGAGCGTGCGGATGGAGGCCAGGAACCTCAGCTTGGAGGCCTCATCCTGACGGCCAGGGAGCAGAGAGACAGAGAGGGAGGGTGAGGGGCAGAGCAGGGCCAGCAGGAGCGGGGCCTCGAGGGGTGCAGCCATGGTGCAGGGGGCCGGCGGGGGAGCAGCCCTGCACAGGCAGCAGTCCCCCTAGGGCCCGCGCGCAGGCAGCAGGCACGGCAGCATGCGGCCGGCAGCCGCGGGCAGAGCCTGCCTGGCAAAGGCTGCAGTTACCCTTTGGGTGCCGTCGAGGAAGGCCAAGATGTAGTCGTGGGCTTCCTCGTCCTTGCCCTCCAGCCAGTAGCTGGAGGCAGAAGCAGCTCCACCTGTTGAAGAACAAGGGTGGGGAGAGATGTAGGCAGCAGGGCAGGGAGAGGGAAGAGAGGGGCCCTCTCTCCAGCCCTGTGCTCGCTGCCCTGCCCCCAGCAAGCCCTGGCCCAGGGTGCTGATGCCCCGTCTCCCCCGGGGTGGTGCTGGCAGCAGGGCGGGAGAGGTCCCAGCCCGGCGGTACGGCTGCCTCCTGCCAGCCCAGCGGCCTCTCCCTGCCCTGCTCTCTGCCCCGAGGCTGGAGGTGGTCCCCTGGCATCCTCTCGCTACCCACTCATGGCGGGGGTGCTGGGGCTCTTCTCCTCCTCCGCTTGGACGACGACGACGGGGCTGGCGCGGTCCCAGTCCTCACTCTGCAGCTGGCGTTGCCTGGGGCTTTCTGACCGCTGATGGTCCTCGGTGGCCAGCCCGGCCCTTTCATCCTCTGCCGCCTCTGGTGCAGGGCTGCTCTGAGGGCAACCGCTCGCCGTCCTGCGGGACGGAGGACAGAGGTGAGGGTGGGGAGGGGGCTGCCCAGGGCAAGCGGCCCCAGCCTGGTGCGGCCTGGCCAGAGGAGGGAGGAGGTGGCTGGCAGGGACAGGGGGAACTCCTGCAGGATGCCGTTTTCCAGCGGGCAGTCCCCCCTCGCCCACCCGGCCCTGGCGGCGGCTCTCCTGCCCCCAGCCCCTCCGCAAGGGCCGCCGGGCCCAGACGCCCTGGGGTCCCTGTGGCCCTGGCCCGGCCCAGCCCCACGCTCTTACCCGCTGTGGACGGTGGAGCTTTGGGGAGACACCCTGGCCCCGTGGAGCTGCTCTGTCAGGTATAGTCGCAGGAAAATACGCGTTCTGCGCACACGCTTTCCTGCAGGCGCCGGATCGCTCATGTCCGCTTCTCACGAGAGTCCGGGACACTGTGGGGCTGCCGTGCACGTGCTGCTGGACATCACCAGCTGTCACATGGGTAGGTTACTAAGGGCCCATTGTGACCTGCCACCCCAGCCGGGAGGGGCAGCCCGTCCTGTCCCCCACTGTGACCCGGGCTCTCCCGGGGGAGTCAGCCTGCCGCCGGCTCTGGCTGCTGCCTGTGGTCCCTCTGCGCGCGTCCCCTGCCACAGGCGGGACTCCCCAGCCCCTTTGGCTGGAAGCCTGAACCCTGGCTGTGCCGTCATAGAATCACAGAATCGTTTGGCTTGGAAAGGACCCTAGAGATCATCGAGTCCAAGCATTATCCCAGCACTGCCAAGTTACCACTAAATCATGTCCCTCATCACTGCATCTACTCGTCTTTTAAATACCTCCAGGGATGGCAACGCCACCACTTCCCTGGGCAGCCGGTTCCAACGCTTGACAACCTTTTCTGTGACGAAATTGTTCCTAACAGCCTATCTAAACCTCCCCTGCACAACTTGAGGCCATTTGCTCTTGTCTTATCACTTCCTAAGCGGGAGAAGAGACCGACCCCCCCGGCTACCCCCTCCTTTCAGGGAGCTGTAGAGAGCGAGAAGGTCTCCCCTCAGCCTCCTTTCCTCCAGGCTGAACAACCCCTGCTCCCTCAGCCGCTCCTTGCAAGACTTATGCTCCAGAGCCCGCACCAGCTTCCTTGCCCTTCTCTGGACACGCTCCAGCACCTCGGTGTCTCGCTTGTAGTGGGTGTTGACAACGGAGCAATGCACTTCACTCCCAAGGGAAAAGCAGCAAAATGCTTATTGTTCTAAAAAAGCCATTTAATGAAGTTTGGTAGTCAACGCCACAGTGAAATAACAAGACTCGATGGCAAGGCACACTGGGTTCTTTACTGTCTCGAGGACGGGATCAGAGAGAACTGTCAAGGAGACCCTCCCATTGAGTCAAGGTGCAGAGAGGACGCCCTGGCTTTCTAAACTCCTTCTCAGAGGGGAGTCTAGGTGCGGCTGGATCCAATCCCAGTCCCGGGCTTGGTCAACAGTTTATGCCTAAGGGATTGTATACACAGTCTTTCCCTCTTCGCCACCTGAAAAGTGGGTCACCTTTTCATAGAAGGAGATCTGGTTTGTCAAGCAGGACCTGCCTTTCGTGAACCCACGCTGACTGGGCCTGACCACCTGGTTGTCCTCCATGTGCCGTATGATGGCACGCAAGGTGCTCTGCTCCATAACCATATGATGGACTCTTCAACTCTAACCCTAACCCTAACCCTAACCTTAACCCATATGATGGACTGTTCAAAGCTACACTAAGAGCAAAGGGTGGTGGGACACCACCTTAAAACGTTGGGCTACTGTTGGGGGATACGGTGGATCCGTAGGCCCTTTGACAGAAGAGATAGAGATTGCAGTGTACCCATAAGAAGGCCGCGAGTTGCGTCATATAAGGACAATGTAACACAAAGGAGAAAGAAGAAGATGGCTTCAGAGAACGAGGAGAGTTAGTCTGTGAGAAAGCCAGATTTTGAGCAATGTGAAGAGGAGTTCAACAACCAATCGTATTGTAGCTACGAGCGCGTGTGCTCTGTAACCTAAGCAATTGAATGCGTAGAAAGAACGCGTGAACGGAGCGTGAACCAAAGATTAGATATATAAGAAAGCCAAGTTTGTAATAAAGAGAGAGCTTAACTGAACTCTTCAAGGAGAGTCTTGTCGTCTGTCCATCCCGACTGAAACGACAATTGCTGACCCCGACGTGATACTGAGGAAGAAGACGACTGGCAATAGTCGTGGGGACGGAGCCCAGTGAAGCTGAAGACAGCGGGCAGAGCTGTTGACGGATCCGGATCATATTTAAGAAGACACCTGTAGCAGGTGAGCCACTGGGGACATGGGAGAGAAGTTAACTAAGGAAGAGCAGACTCTACTCTCCACATGGACGCTGCTGTTGAAGCGGCAGGGTGTCATCCTCCCTGAAGAGACTTTGCGAAAAATGCTATTGTGGGGAAAGGAACAGGGAGTAGAAGTAACGTTGGTTACGGCATTTAGTGTAACACAATGGACGAACCTAGGGCAGACATTATTTGAGGAAACTACGCGTGGCTCAAAAACGGTTATTGAACTGTTAACAACGTGGCGACTTTTGTTAGAGACATTAAAGAACTTTAAGGAGCAGAAAGATTTAGCGGAAGGAAGTGAACAGCCATCCGCAGCCCCTGAGCCCTTGGCCTTAAAACTTCCCGTTGATGATATGAAGGGGCGGAAGATTGCCGTTAAAGAAAATAAGGGACTGCTCCCGATGAACACAAAAGATAAACAATATAAGTACGTGTTGCCTCGTGACCAAATAGCAGCTGTAAAAGAGACTCAAAGAGGGATGGGTGTTATCCACCCTGAAGGAGTGGTGCGTCCCTCCGCACCCCCCACTCCAGCCTTGGGGGAAACAGAGGCATGGCCTTCTCCTCCTATTTCTACTAACCCCATCTCCAGTCTGGGTTTTCCATCCTTGCCACCTGAGTCAGACGATGAGGAGGGCAGTCATATAACGGGTGAGGAAGGGATTGAAGTGGTGGACTCTGGGGAGCCACCCCCATCGTACACAAGGTGCCCCTGGACGCTTGGGGGCCGATTGGCAAAGGTTTAAGTGCCTTACTAATAGGAAGATCTAGTACCACCTTAGAAGGCCTCATGTTACATGTTGGCGTGACTGATGCTGATTACACAGGACGAATATGTGCCATGATATCGACAGCTACACCACCTGTGACTATTGGGAAAGGAACTCGACTTGCTCAGTTAGTCCCATTTTGAAGTTGTGTTCCACAAACGGACAACTTTACACGTGGTAATGGTGCTTTTGGTCCTACGGGAAAGCCACAAGTCTATTGGGTGCAGACGGTATCTGATCAACGCCCACAAATGCATTGTGTTCTTGAACTTAGTGACACCACTCCCAAGAAGGTCTGACTGGCTGGATTATTAGACACTGGAGCAGATGTGACGATCGTTTCTTTAAGGGAGTGGCCTGCTGCTTGGCCATTAACCTCCAACGCCTTGGGAGAGGCAGGTCTCGGAGGGGTTGCCAATAGTTCTGTGTCCACTAACCCTATTGTGATTGTAAACGCAGAAGGGCAAAGGGCTACAGTGCGGCCATATATGACTTCAGCTCCTTTAAACTTATGGGGAAGGGACTGCTTAGGCCAATGGGGAGTTTGCATAACTACGGATTTTCAGTCGGGGCCATGGTATTGCAGGGCGTTTCTCGGCCCACTTTATCTCTAAAATGGCTAACAGAAAAACCAGTGTGGGTTGATCAGCGGCCCCTTAGCCAAGAGAAATTAATGGCCCTGCAGTCTCTAGTAACAGAACAACTTGTTGCAGGACGCATAGAAGCCTCACGTAGCCCTTGGAATACCCCGGTATTTGTTATCAAAAAGAAATCGGGGAAATAGAGGTTGTTGCATGATTTGAGAAAGATTAATGATGTCATGGCAACGATGGGAGCACTACAACCGAGATTACCTTCGCCTACTAGGATACCTATGGGGTGGGAAATTGTTGTAATGGATTGAAAAGATTGGGTTTCTACCATCCCTCTGGCAGGACAAGACAAAGAAAAATTTGCATTTACTGTTCCGTCTGTGAAGAACATGGAGCCTACCAAAAGACATCAGTGGAAAGTGTTGCCACAAAGTATAAAAAACTTGCCTACAATTTGTCAGTGGTTTGTAGCAAAAGCGTTGAGTCCAATAGGTGCTCTGTTCCCATCTGATTACTGTTACCATTACACGGATGATATTCTGCTAGCGGCTGCAACACCGCAACAGTTAGAAAAAATGGAAGAGAAAACACGGGAATCCTTGTGTGAATATGGCTTAACGATCGCCCCAGAAAAGGTACAAAGGCAACAACCGTGGTTATAGCTGGGAATGAAAGTATTAGCTCAGACAGTCATGCCACAACCTATCCAACTACAAATAGAAGTAAAAACATTGAATGATGTACAAAAATTAGCAGGAATGATTAATTGGGTTTGGCCCTACGTTGGTATTCCATCTTCCAAATTACAACCTCTCTTTGAGCTCTTAAAAGGTGACACTAATATTTTAGCCTCACAAATGTTAACTGAGGAAGCGAAAAAAAGTGGTGGCTGAAATAGAACAAGCTATTAGTAGTAAACACGTATGGAGACTTGACTTAACGGTCTCGGTGCAGGCCTTTGTGTTAGTAGATCAATTAGTGCCATTTGCTATGATTGCTCAATGGCGTGAACAACGGGATGATCCCTTACATGTTTTAGAATGGATTTTTTTGCCTAACAAGACAAAGAAAACAGCCCCTGGTCTATTTGAGCTAATAGCACAAGTTATTACAAAAATTAGAACTCGGTGTTCAGAACTGATGGGAAGAGACCCTGAACAGATTGTAGTCCCTGTACAGAGTGATTATTTTGAACGGTGCTTAGCTAACAGCACTGCCCTACGAGCAGCCATGGCCAATTGTACAAGGCAGGTGAGCTACCATTTACCTTCACAGCCACTGATCAAATTGGGCACCCAAATGGCCTTTGCACAGAAAAATCTCAGTCGCAGAAACCCAGTGGAGGGCCCCACGGTGTTCACAGATGGATCAGGAAAAACTGGAAAAGCTGCCATTGTCTGGAGACAAGGAACACAATGGCAACATAAGATCGAACATCAAGAAGGTTCGCCCCAAGTCGTAGAATTACGGGCCATGACCATGGTGTTTCAGAACTTCCTCAGCCCTGTCAACATTGTGACAGATTTGGCTTACGTGGCTGGACTGGTACAACGTTTAGATAAGGCTGGTTTAGGTGATGTAACCAATGAAGTGCTGTTTGGCGTATTGAAACTGTTATGGATAACAATACAAAAGCGACAGCAAGAATATTACGTGATGCATATTAAAAGTCATACCCAGTTGCCAGGATTTATTGTAGGAGGCAATGCACAAGCTGATGCTTTAGTGCCTGCAGCGGCCCTGGGACCTGTGCCCAACGTTAAACAGCAAGCGATAGCATCGCCTAGTTTTTATCATCAGGGATATCGTGCTTTAAAACATCAGTTTAATCTTAGTAACGCTGAGGCTCGCAATATTATTGCAGCCTGCCCCAATTGTCAAGATCAACATGTAGCTATATATTACGGCACCAGTCCACGAGGATTACGTGCTTTACAGCTTTGGCAAACTGGTGTCACACATATTACTGAATTCGGCCGTTTGAGGTATATACATGTATCAATTGATACCTTTTCTTCCGCCCTCGTTGCCACTGCTCACACTGCAGAATCAGCTCGGGACGCCCTACGCCATTGGCAGCGTGCATTTTCTGTTTTAGGTGTCCCACAACAGATCAAAACTGATAATGGTCCTGCTTATGTATCGCAAAAAGTAGCTTTTTTTTACAACTCCGGGGCGTGACACATGTCACAGGCATCCCCCACTCACCCACGGGTCAGAGTATTGTTGAGCGTGCACACGGTACCCTGAAACGCCTTTTACAAAAACAAAAAGGGGGAATGCTAGGGGAAACCCCTGAAGCACGATTAGCTAAAGCTGTATGTGTCTTGAGTTTTTTGCAGCTTGCTGATGATAGTCCTGCTGCGATGCCACCCCTCCTTCGGCACTTTGGTTCTCTTGTGACCCAGGAACGGGTGGGTCCTGGAGCAAAAGTGCTGATGCGAGACCTCAAGACAGGACAGTGGTTGGGCCCGCATGACTTAATCACGTGGGGAAGGGGTTATGCTTGTGTTTCCACAGATCATGGACCACGGTGGGTGCCCGCAAGATACGTCCGCCCCTATTTGAAGATAACCGGGGCGGGGGAACAAAGCCAACGGGCACGATGAGTCCGGCTATCTTGCTCACCATCTGCCTTAACATATTTACTGCGCTCTCCTCAAGGGTTTGGATTCCACCCCAACCCAAGAATAATGTATGGGTCACCCTGGCTAACTTAACGGGCCAGGACATGCTTTGTTTGTCAACCTCATCACCGGAGAATCCCTTCTCCACCTGTCTGGTGGGACAGCCCTTAGACGCCTGGCCTATGCCGGAGTCTCTGCAGCACTTGATAAAAGGGGGTGAGGTAGTTGATAATTGGGATGCTTGGGTACCCTATCTGCAACACAGTCACCTCGAACCACAAGAACTAGAATTACTGGGTTCCGTTGAAGTGGATTACTGCTTATATTTTAGTTACGGTGGCAAAAATCAGTCAAACATGCAATGTGTTAATTCTAGCCTGATTGTTTGCAGAAATGAATCTGTTTGGTGCAACTACACATCAACCCACGTCTCTAAATCTACTAATCACCCTCTTAGCTTGCCAGCAGGAATCTTTCTCATCTGCGGAGATAGAGCATGGCCTGGTATCCCCTCTCATATTAAAGGGGGCCCCTGTAGTTTAGGAAGATCAACCCTACTAACACCAAATACATCTACGATGGTGCAGCACTATAGGCACCCAAAACGAAGTGCTCACGCATTCAGAAATCGCCGCAATGACACTGTGCAATTTTGGAACCCTGGAGAAATAATCACAGCATCCTTTTTAGCCCCTGGGGTGGCGTCAGCTAAAGCGCTCGCTACGCTTAACAAGCTTGGATGTTGGCTGGCTAAGCAATCTAATGCTACTTCTCTAGTTTTGCGTGCTTTACGGTTAGATGTAGACTCAGTTAGACATGGCACACTGCAGAATCAAGCTGCAATAGATTTTTTGTTGCTGGCTCAAGGTCATGGCTGCCAAGATTTTGCCAAAATTCCTGCGCTTCCAGTGTACAGGCAGCCCATATTTTTGTGCAACTGTGAAATCAAGATGTCCAGGAGCTGCCCCCTTCCTCTTCGCTGAATCATTCGCGTTCAAAAGATGATGTCCAAGCTGTGGTCCACAGTTTGGGACTGAGCCTGCCTGATGACCGCCCTAGTGCTAATGACACGGCCCGGTGGCAGTGCTGTACACGGCTACACCAGAGCTGGTCAGTGAGTAAGTGATCTGGTAACACCTGCTTCCATCCTGCTCTACCCAAGACCCACAGCAGCTCAGGTCCAGGTTCAACAGTGGTCCACAAGGTAGTAATGAAAATGAAAAAAGAAGCTGGAGCCTCTCTGCTGTGAGGGCAGGCTGAGAGAGCTGGGGGGGTTTAGCCTGGAGAAGAGAAGGCTCCGGGGAGACCTTCCAGCCCCTTCCAGTCCCTAAAGGGGCTCCAGGAAAGCTGGGGAGCGGCACTTCATCAGGGAATGGAGTGATAGGACTAGGGGCAATGGTTTTAAACTGGAAGAGGGGAGATTTAGATGAGATTTTAGGAGAAAATTCTTTGCTGCGAGGGTGGTGAGGCACTGGCCCAGGTTGCCCAGAGAAGCTGTGGCTGCCCCATCCCTGGAGGGGTTCAAGGCCAGGTTGGACGGGGCTTGGAGCAACCTGGTCAGCGGGAGGTGCCCCTGCCCAGGGCAAGGGGGTGCGACTGGAGGATCTTTAAGGTCCATTCCAACCCAAACCATTCTATGATTCTATGATAACAGGATTTATATCCTTGTGTCCTCCTTCCCTGAGTAGAAAGGAAAAATAATACTTAGCATAGAGATATCTTTAGGAGTGTTATTTTACAAAAGCATTGATTAAGGCTGTCCTGGTTCCGGTGGCGATAGGGTTAATTTTTCCTGGTATTCCATGCCATGTGAGCCACGCCCACCCTGAGCTGCCGGGGGAGGGGGCAGGAAGTTGCTGCTTAAAAGCAGGCGGGGGCGTCCCGCGTCCGGCCGGCGAGCGGCGGGGAGCGGCGGTTCCGTAATCGCGTTTGTACATTCCCCTGTCCGTGTTGTTGTTGTTGTTTGCCTGTTCCCTTTGCTGTCCTGTTAAACTGCCTTTGTCTCAAGCCGAGAGTCGTGCCTTTTCTTCTGATTCTTCCTGTATTAGGAAGGCGTGAGCGAGCGGCACGTGGTTCTTTGTTGCTGTCTGAGGCTAAACCACGACAGTCCTTTTTGGCGCCCAACGTGGGGCTCGAAGGGTTGAGATAACGACAGAATCCAACTAGAACGTGGAAAAAAAAACGGTTTTGGTTTTTTTTTTGTATGCATTTATTTTATTAGGTAAATAGTCACTGGTCATCATGTTGCTTGGTTTGTTCTCATGGCTGTGTTACATAAATTCCTATATGGCTTATGTACTCCCTGCGATGCTGTTTACTATGTCTGGAAGAGGGATGAGGATTATCATTCTGCTGTCCTGTGCGATATCTGTTTATGATATGATAACATCACTGTTCAGACGGCTATTTTGGGGTGTTTATGTGGTTTTGCTGTCCTGTCCGTACATTGGACACCGTCTCTCAGAATTTGTTAATAATTTCCCCAGCCCTTTTGCCTCCCTTTTCTCCTTCGGGTCAGGTATGACAGCTTTTGAGAATTTTGAATATCCTTGGGATACTCAAACCAGCGTGTTCCTAGTGCTATGTCTCCTGAATACGTTCCAGGTCTTGTTTAGGGTTAAGCGACTATTTAAGACTACCACCCGGAGATCTGCTCCGAGGCTGGATAGTCAGGGGTGGCACGGCATGTGGGAGAGCATGGGCAGGTACCTAGAGAACTACTCACCTCCAATGGTCTGGGACTTCACCCCTGAACAATTACAGGACCCTGATAAAGTGGTAGAATATTTGAAGGGAAAATGCTGTGGCTATTCTAGAGAGGCACAACTCACCGCGCTGTGTTGGGCCCTGGCCAGTATCTACCAGGCACTGCTCAGAATTATGCAGCACCCTCAAGGGGAAGAGACGGAAACCAGACCAGCAGCCCCTGCGGCTGCTGCGGCCCCTGCGGCAGCCCCTGCGGCTGCTGCAGCCCCTGTGACGGACACTGCGGCTACTGCAACCCCTGCGGCAGCCACTGTAGCTACTGCAATCCTTGTGACAGACACTGCGGCTACTGCAACCCCTGTGGTAGACACTGCAGTTACTCCAACCCCTGTGGCAGCCACTGCCACTGAACCAGGGAACCAACCCGTGCCGGTATCAGTTGCCCCCATACAGAAGAAGAAGTACACAAAGAAATCAGTTTGCTTAGTAAGAGATGATGATGAACCAGGGTCATCACGAGAGCAGGAGGAAGAGGCAGAACCAGAGATAATTACTCGATCCCTATCCTTGAGTGAGCTGCGGGATATGCGAAAAGATTTCAGCCGACTTTCAGGCGAGCACATTGTCACCTGGCTGCTCCGGTGCTGGGATAATGGGGCCAGTAGCCTGGAATTAGAGGGTAGGGAGGCCAGGCAGCTGGGATCCCTGTCTAGGGAAGGCGGCATTGACAAGGCGATTGGGAAAAAGACCCAAGCCCTCAGCCTCTGGAAACGACTCCTGTTAGGCGTGCTGGAGAGGTACCCCTTCAGTGAGGATGTTGTATGTCAGCCAAGCAAGTGGACTACCATGGAAAGAGGTATCCAGTACCTGAGAGAATTAGCCGTGCGGGAGATGATTTATTATGACTTGGACAATGCCGACTTACCCACAGACCCTGATGAGGTGCGATGCACAAGGCCCATGTGGCGGAAGTTTGTACGGAGCGCACCATCGTCATATGCCAACTCACTGGCAGTAATGGAATGGAAAGGCGAAGAGGGACCAACGGTGGATGAGGTAGCTGGCCGGCTCCGGCGATATGAAGAAAGTCTCTCTTCCCCCCTTGTCTCAGCTGTGGAGAAACTGTCACGGAAGGTGCAGCAACTTGAAGAGAATATGTTCTACTCCCCACCTGCACGGGCCAGCATCTCAGCTATTAGAAGCAGGCATTTCCCCACTCAAGAGAGAGAGTACAGAGGGTACACACCACGAGGCACCCTGTGGTTCTACCTGCGGGACCACGGAGAGGACATGAGGAAGTGGGATGGACAACCTACTTCGATCCTGCGGACACGGGTACAGGAGTTGCAAGGAAGGACAACCACAAAAGGGGATCCCTCCAGGAAAAGTGCCGCCCCAGTTTCCAGTGGGCCGTTCCCCAGACAAAGCAGAAGGCCTGATCTTGCTTCTGATCCTCTTGAAGGAACTTCCAAGTCATTTATGCAAGAAGTGAGTAATGGATACTATGACCAGTATTAGGGGGGCCCTGCCTCCGGCCAGGTGGAGGAAAGGGACAACCGGGTTTATTGGACGGTGTGGATTCGATGGCCTGGCGCATCAGACCCACAGGAGTATAAGACTCTAGTGGACACGGGTGCGCAGTGTACTTTAATACCATCAAGCTATAGAGGGGCAGAACCCATTTGTATTTCTGGGGTGACAGGGGGATCCCAAGAGTTGACTGTACTGGAGGCAGAAGTGAGCCTAACTGGGAATGAGTGGCAAAAGCATCCCATTGTGACTGGCCCAGAGGCTCCATGCATCCTTGGTATAGATTACCTCAGGAGAGGGTATTTTAAGGACCCAAAAGGGTACCGCTGGGCCTTTGGCATAGCTGCTTTGGAGACAGAGGAAGTTAAACAGTTGTGTACCTTGCCTGGTCTCTCGGAGGATTCTTCTGTTGTGGGGTTGTTGAGGGTCAAAGAACAACAGGTGCCGATTGCTACCACAACGGTGCATCGGCGGCAGTATCGCACTAACCGAGACTCTCTGATTCCCATCCATGAGCTGATTCGTCAACTAGAGGTTCAAGGAGTGATCAGCAAGACTCGCTCACCCTTTAACAGTCCCATATGGCCGGTGCGAAAATCTAATGGAGAGTGGAGGCTAACTGTAGACTATCGTGGTCTGAATGAAGTCACGCCACCGCTGAGTGCTGCCGTGCCGGACATGCTAGAACTCCAGTACGAACTGGAGTCCAAGGCAGCCAAGTGGTATGCCACGATTGATATAGCGAATGCATTCTTCTCAATCCCTTTGGCAGCAGAGTGCAGGCCACAGTTTGCTTTCACTTGGAGGGGCGTCCAATACACCTGGAATCGACTGCCCCAGGGGTGGAAACACAGCCCCACCATTTGCCATGGACTGATCCAGACTGCACTGGAACAGGGTGAAGCTCCAGAACATCCGCAGTACATTGATGACATCATTGTATGGGGAAACACAGCGGAAGAAGTTTTTGAGAAAGGGAGTAAAATAGTCCAAATCCTTCTGAACGCTGGTTTTGCTATAAAGCGAAGTAAGGTCAAGGGACCTGCGCAGGAGATCCAGTTTTTAGGAATAAAATGGCAAGATGGACGCCGTCAGATCCCAATGGATGTGATCAATAAAATAGCAGCTATGTCTCCACCAACTAGTAAAAAGGAAACACAGCCTTTCTTAGGTATTGTGGGTTTTTGGAGAATGCATATCCCAGATTACAGTCAAATTGCAAGCCCTCTGTATCAAGTAACCCGGAAGAAGAATGATTTTAAATGGGGTCCTGAGCAACGACAAGCTTTTGAACAAATCAAACAGGAAATAGTCCATGCAGTGGCCCTGGGGCCAGTCCGGGCAGGACAAGATGTTAAAAATGTGCTCTACACCGCAGCCGGGGAGAACGGCCCTACCTGGAGCCTCTGGCAGAAAGCACCAGGGGAGACCCGAGGTCGACCCCTAGGGTTTTGGAGTCGGGGATACAGAGGATCCGAAGCCCGCTACACTCCAACAGAAAAAGAGATATTGGCAGCATATGAAGGGGTTCGAGCTGCTTCGGAAGTAGTTGGTACAGAAGCACAGCTCCTCTTAGCACCTCGACTGCCGGTGCTGGGTTGGATGTTCAAAGAAAGGGTCCCCACCACACATCATGCAACCGATGCTACATGGAGTAAGTGGATTGCACTGATCACGCAGCGAACTCGAATGGGAAACCCCAGTCGCCCAGGAATTCTGGAAGTGATCATGGACTGGCCAGAAGGCAAGGATTTCGGAATGTCACCAGAGGAGGAGGTGACGCGTGCAGAAGAGGCCCCACCATATAATAAACTGCCAGAAAATGAGAAGAAATATGCCCTCTTCACTGATGGGTCCTGCCGTATTGTGGGAAAGCATCGAAAGTGGAAGGCTGCTGTGTGGAGTCCTACACGGCGGGTTGCAGAAGCCAGTGAGGGACAGGGTGAATCGAGCCAGTTTGCAGAGGTGAAAGCCATTCAGCTGGCTTTGGACATTGCTGAGCGAGAAAAATGGCCAGTACTTTATCTCTACACTGACTCATGGATGGTGGCAAATGCTCTGTGGGGGTGGTTACAGCAGTGGAAGCAGGGCAACTGGCAGCGCAGAGGCAAAGCCATCTGGGCTGCTGACCTATGGCAAGATATTGCTGCCCGGATAGAGAATCTGGTTGTGAAAGTACGCCATGTAGACGCCCACGTACCGAAGAATCGGGCCACGGAGGAACATCAGAACAACCAGCAGGTGGATCGGGCCGCTAGGATTGAAGTGGCTCAGGTGGATCTGGACTGGCAACATAAGGGTGAGCTATTCATAGCTCGGTGGGCCCATGACTCCTCAGGCCATCAAGGGAGAGATGCGACATATAGATGGGCTCGTGACCGAGGGGTGGATTTCACCATGGACACTATTGCACAGGTCATCCATGAATGTGAAACATGCGCTGCGATCAAACAAGCCAAGCGTTTGAAGCCTCTTTGGTATGGAGGGCGATGGCTGAAATATAAATATGGGGAGGCCTGGCAGATTGATTATATCACACTGCCACAAACCCGTCAAGGCAAGCGCTATGTGCTCACAATGGTGGAAGCAACCACTGGATGGCTAGAAACATACCCTGTGCCCCATGCCACTGCCCGGAACACTATCCTGGGCCTTGAAAAGCAAGTCCTGTGGCGACATGGTACCCCAGAGAGAATTGAGTCGGACAACGGGACTCATTTCCGAAACAGCCTCATAGACACCTGGGCCAAAGAGCATGGTATCGAGTGGGTATATCACATCCCCTATCACGCACCAGCCTCTGGGAAGACAGAACGATACAATGGACTGTTAAAAACTACACTGAGAGCAATGGGTGGTGGGACATTAAAACACTGGGATACACATTTAGCAAAAGCTACCTGGCTAGTTAACACCAGGGGATCTAACAATCGGGCTGGCCCTGCCCAATCAAAACTTCCACATACTGTAGAAGGGGATAAAGTCCCCGTAGTGCACATGAAGAATATGCTAGGGAAGACAGTCTGGGTTAGTCCTGCCTCAGGCAAAGGCAAACCCATCCGTGGGATTGCTTTTGCCCAAGGACCTGGGTGCACTTGGTGGGTGATGCGGAAGGATGGGGAAGTCCGATGTGTACCTCATGGGGATCTGATTTTGGGCGAGAATAGCCAATGAATCAGATTGTGTGCTGTTAATTGCTAAGTAACACTGTCACTGTATGTCCTCATTGCTATAATTGCTATCAGTTGTACTACAAGTAAGGCACAGGGATGATGGGATAAGAACTGACCTCAGCAGCTGGCGCCCAGCAGTTTCCTCAAGATCTACATCTTCAGCCCACGGACTGTGAGCATGAGCCACACCGGGTGCACCAGTCACAAGCTTCGAAAAATACAGCATGCAACAGACCAGCAGCACCCAGCATCTCACCTGCCCTGAGAGACTGTTCTAACAGATGGAGCCCAAAGCCGTGGATTAAAAGAACTCAACGGACACTTTGGAGGGATGGCCCATAAACTAAGGGCATTATATGAGCGTATATATATATATATATAACAGGGGAAAGTGGTGGCAATTCATTGGAACCTGCTGGGCATGGCATAGATGGTATGGAATAAGGGGTGGATAATGTCCTGGTTCCAGTAGGGATAGGGTTAATTTTTCCTGGTATTCCATGCCATGTGAGCCACGCCCACCCTGAGCTGCCGGGGGAGGGGGCAGGAAGTTGCTGCTTAAAAGCAGGCGGGGGCGTCCCGCCTCCGGCCGGCGAGCGGCGGGGAGCGGCGGTTCCGTAATCGCGTTTGTACATTCCCCTGTCCGTGTTGTTGTTGTTGTTTGCCTGTTCCCTTTGCTGTCCTGTTAAACTGCCTTTGTCTCAAGCCGAGAGTCGTGCCTTTTCTTCTGATTCTTCCTGTATTAGGAAGGCGCGAGCGAGCGGCACGTGGTTCTTTGTTGCCGTCTGAGGCTAAACCACGACAAAGGCAATAAAAAATCCCATTCAAAAGCAGAAACACTTCCTGCAGACAGGATCTTTCAAACGATGGGGTGTCTCCAGATACGGAATACTGTGTCTGATTCAACTGACTCCTCGCCATGCTTCGGTTCAGGCTGACTAAGGAGCAAGCAGCCTCAGGTCCTGGGAGTGAACTGGTGAGCTGGAAAGCCCCTGGCTCACATACAAGGGAGTGAGGGTGTCTTGAAAAAGATTTCAAAAGGTGGTTTTGAAGTACAAGATGCAATACAACCAAGGTACAGAACAAGATATTAGCACTAAAAAACCCCCATCTATCTTGTCTATACAATTTCTACAGCAACTCTTTCACTCTAAATAGTGCCATCAGGATGGGCCCGGTTGGAGCTCTCCCTGAACTGCAGCTGGACCGCAGGCCAGGTGACTCTCCTCTTGAGCTGGGATCCCTCTCAAGGTTTCATATTCCTTACATGAGACTAAAAGATCCTTCCCTACCCAAGGCAGAGAGATTCCCTACCTGCAATAGATTCTCCATGAGAGACTGATAGCATGCTGTATCAATGCTATGAAACATCACTAACCCATAGAGTTAATATTAGTCTAAACATTGTATGGATAATTCCATGAGACATAAACCATTGTTCAAGCCTGAGACTGCGATCGGAGCCAGCTGCACCAAGGCTCCAAAAAGAAAGCAGGGGGGTCCACTCTGAACTTTGGAACTCAATGGCAGGGCCCTCTTTACTGTGCGTCTCTGGTCTCTGGGTGAACCCTTCTAGCTTGAGTCTAACTCCATTTTCCTTTGTATGCTTCTGCCATGCAGTAATTCATAAGGTCAACCATGCCATCAAACTTATTGAAAGTTGTCAAACCACTGTTAAACTGAGTTAAATTCCATCCAACTTAATGAACTGTCAAATTATTATTTTACCTTAATAAACCATATTGCGGCTTCTCTCTTTCGAGTGAGATGCATTACACTCACCCGTGACAAATAGGTACCGACGAGTGATTACCAACTACAACCACCAGTTCATGTGTGACCACCATCAGAAACTGTATTTTCAACACTCTCTTTCAATATTCTACAAGACCTGAGCACACGCGATGTGATCACTGCTTCTCTTCAGGGAGTATCGACTGCACTCCTATGCGAGTCATCTTTATAACGCTTCTTACACTAAGAGGGGGGAGTGAAACTGGATGATCTTTAAGGTCCCTGCCAAGCCAAACCATTCTACGATTCTGTGATAATATCTTTATCAATGACCTGCATGAGGGGGTCGAGTGCACCTTCAGTAAGTTTGCAGAGGACACCGAGTTGGGCGGGCGTGTTGATCTGCTGGAGGGTAGGAAGGCTCTACAGAGGGATCTGGACAGGTTGGAATGTTGGGCCGAGGCCAGCAGCGTGAGGTTCAATAAGGCCAAGCGCTGGGTACTGCACCTGGGTCACAACAACTGTCAGAAAAGGACCTGGGGGTGTCGGTCAACAGCCAGCTGAATATGAGGCAGCAGTGTGCCCAGGTGGCCAAGAAGGCCAGCAGCATCCTGGCCTGTATCGGGAACAGTGTGGTGAGTAGGACTAGGGCAGTGATCATCCCCCTGTACTCGTCACCAATGAGGCCCCACGTCGAGCGCTGTGTCCAGTTTAGGGCCCCTCACCACAAGAAAGACATTGAGGAGCTGGAGAGGGTCCAGACAAGGGCAACGGAGTCTGGAGAAGAAGTCTTATGAGGAGCGGCCGAGGGAGCTGGGGTTCTTCAGCCTGCAGAAAAGGAGGCTGAGGGGAGACCTTCTTGCTCTCCACAACTACCTGAAAGGAGGTTTTAGGGATCACAGAATCATAGAATCGCCTAGGTTGGAAGGGACCTTTCAGATCATCTAGCCCAACCGTCAACCTAACTCTGACAAAAAAACATCTCTAAACCGTATCTCTAAGCACTATGTCTATCCACCTTTTAAATACCTCCAGGGATGGTGCCTCAACCACTTTCCCGGGCTGCCTGCTCCAATGCTGCGTAAAAATTTTTCCTAATATCCAATCTAAACCTCCCCTGGTGCAACATGAGGCCTTTTGCTCTTGTTCTGTTGCCTGTTACCTGGGAGAAGAGACTTGTGGTTTTGGCCACATTGTCCAATGGCCGGCAAGAGATGTTCCCCCGCAGCCTCTCGTGCATGGGGAGGAGGGGGAGAGAAAAAGAGACATTTACGAGTTACGAAGAAACTAAACTACTTTAATAAAATATTAAGAATAAAATAAAAAGGAAAATACTGAAATAGATACGCTATATACAAAACTGCATTAAGCTCCCAGGAGGACGTCACCGGCAGGCACTGGGGAAGACCCAGACTGGACTTAGTGACGAGCAGGACCCCAGAAGACCACCAATGGACATGGATGCGCATGCGTCAAGCACATTTACATATAGTAATGAGTTCTAGGTAATAATAGGAATGTGTTAATAATTTCTGGGAGATGTAATTAAGGTGTATATTCTGCTTGCTCCTAACCTTTGTAGTTGAGCAACCCGGCTTGCACATTAGGCGAAGGGGTTCCTGGTCCGCCCAGCGCTGCAATAAAGAATGCCTGCTTTCTAACACTCCAAAATTGAGTCTTCGAGAGTCCTTAATCGTGGGCTTACGGTATCGCCACCGCTGGTGCAGCCACTCTCCACCCCTCCCAGCACCCTGAGCGTGCCTGGGGGAGGTACTGCCGCTCTGCTCAGCACGTGGTAGAGAAGCAACCGGCTCCGACACAGCCAATTTCGTAGATGGACAGCCCCGATGCGGCCCCTCCAGCTGTCGGGGGGTGGCGGGGCTCTGCACAGTGCGGGGGCGGCCTGGCAGAGTAGGTCCCCATGTGTGTCTGAGGGGGAGCAAGGCAGTGCAGGATGGGGAAGAAGAGCTCAAACACCACGTGAAGTTCCACCGTCTTTTTATTACTGGCTGAGAGACACAGGCAGGCTGGCTGCGCTCCTCCTCCTCCTCCTCCTCCTCCTCCTCCTCCTCCTCCTCCATCGCCCCCAAGGCTGGGACCACAGCGCTTGCAGGCGGAATCTGGAGCGAGGCTTTTCCACCACAGCCTTCACGTTCAGCAGGGTTTGAGCCGCCAGGGAAGAGACCCACAGGCTGCTGTCATTTGCCGCGCCTTCAAGAGCTGGGGCAGAAAGGAAGAGAGGTGAGGTCAGAGCCCAGATCTGCAGAAAGCTCCGGAGCCCCTGCAGCCAGGGCCCCCCGTGCCCTGCCCCAGCTCTTCCCAAGGCCAGGAGGGAGCCAGAGGCGCTGGCATGAGCCACAAGATGCTGGCCAGCAATGCCCCACAAGCCCTCCCTGGCCAGGGCAGGGACCGCAGCTCCCTACCAGGGGCTCTTCTGCTCCCTGCCAGCCCCGGCACACACCCCGCTGCCCTCGCTCACCGTCGTAGATGACCTGGAGCTCCTCCTGGCGCACATCCCTCAGCTGCCGCCCGGCGAGCCCTAGGCACACACAGCCCGTCACAGACCCCACTGGCCTGCCCGCCCCAGCAGTCCGACTCCCCCCCACCGGCCCCACGGGCCTGGCCACGCGTCCTCCTGCCCTCGGGCCCGGCTGAGCCCAGGCCGGTGCCCTGAGGGTGAAGCCCAAGGCAGCGGCCAGGGACCCCGCAAGGCTGCCAGCAGCTGCCCCTCCGTGGGCAGGGGTGGGAGAGGGCGGCAGGAAGCCCCGTGGGTGCCTGGCACCGCATCAGGCAGTCGGGGCTCTGCAGGCTCCCGGTGCATTCGGCAGCAGCCGTGGCTGGGGCTCAGCTGCCGCGGGGCAGGGAGGGACCCCCGGCCGGGTTGTGGCTCACCGATGAACCTGACGGCTGCCTCGCGCAAGGGCTGCTGTGGGCTCCGCAGGTAGAGCAGGCTCTGCCACAGGTACTCCTCCGCTCTGCCTCTGCCCTCCGCCAGCTGGAGAGAGCAGGAGGGGACAGGGTTAGCCCAGAGCCTCCCCCTGTGCCCGGGGCTGGCCTTTCCTGCCTTCCCCTGCCCGCGCCCCCAGGACGCCGCAGTAGGCAGGGGCCCAGCTGCCAGCCCCACGTGCTGGGTGCTGGGGGAGAGGGGCTTCTCCAGGCTGGCTGTGGGGCTTCGAGGCTGCCCTTACCAGGCACTTGCCGATCCGCCATGGCTGCTTTGTCTCCAGCAGCTTCCTGATCTGCCTCCGCTTCAGGAACTTGGCAGCTCCCAGGAGGGCTTCCCAGGAGGCCTGCAGAGCAGCAGAGAGTGGGAGATGGCACCGCCGCTCAGGGGACAGGATCTGGGGGTCCCTGTGCAGCGCAGGGGGGCAGCAAGGGTTGTGGGTCCAAGCCCTGGCCTCAGGCATCTGCAGGCGCCCCTGGAAAGCCCAGGGGAGCTCCAGGCCTTAGGTGTTAGGGTGGCCGCGCCCTGCTGCTCTGCTCTGCTGCATCGAGCAGGGCAGGGGTAGGACATGTCCCTGCCCACCTCCTCAGCTGCTGCCAGCTGGGAGGGGCTCGGAGCCCTCCTCAGGGCCCCAGCTGCAGCACCTTCAAAGGGCTTAGAAATCCCCACCTGAGCCACGCTGTGGTCCTTGTCATGCAGGTGGAAGAACAGGGGCATCAGGATCCTCTGCACATCCTTCTGCATATGTTCTTTGTGGGTGCTGCCTGCAACCTCCATCGCATCTGCGCAGAGGAGGATGGAGCACTTTCGCACGTAGCTGGACTCCTAGGAGGAGAGAAGGAAGAGGGGAGGACCTCAGTCCTGGCTTCTCCAAGCCGACGGTGAGGGGACAAATGCTTGTGGCTCTCCCTTTGCAGTGAGGAGAAGGACTCACGGGCCAGTGGGCATGCGCGCAGAGGGACGCACCACCCCAGACCGGCACGCATGCACCCCCGGGCGTGCTAACCATGCCTCCGCTCTCCCGACGCCTTACGTTTTCAAAGAGGGGTGGAAGCATCCTGACCAGCTGCAGAGCGATGGGGACAGCCAGGTGGAGCACGTTGCTGAGGGCAGTCAGGGCTGCTGTCCTGACGTCGCAGTCGCTGTCCTGCAGTAGCTGCACGACCTCTGGCAGCAGGTCTTGCAGCGTTCCCACCTACGAGAAACATACCCTTTTGTTATGCGATGCAATCGAGGAGCACACCGCTAAAGCCACGCTGCGTGTCGAGGTTGCAGGGCCGGTCAGGCAGAGATCTCTCCATGTGTGGCTCAGCCCAGGGCCAAGCCTGAAGCAGTCACGGGCCACTGAACGGGGCAACGGGGGGAGCAGGCAGTGGTCCCGCCGCTCCCGATTCCTGGCAAAGCCCGAGCAAGCCTCTGCACGCTCCGCACCTGCAGCCCAGCCCCAGGCGGACACCCACACTGTGCCTGGCTGCCCCTGCCCACCTGGTCCTGTCTCCTGGACAGCGTGACCAGGCTTCCGACTACCAGCCTGCGCAGCACCACGTTCTTGCTCTTCATGTGGGACTCCAGGATGTCCAGGAACTGGCCGTGGACGTGCTCACAATCGGTGTAATCCAGGAGCTGAAACGCAATTGGCAGCAGGGTGAGAGCCCAGCACAGGCAGCAGAGCTCCCGGACGGCTCGGGGCAAGGCACCGGGGCCGGTCACAGCCCAGGCGGGAGGCAGCAGGGTCCAGAGAGGGCCCTCGCTGCCTCCCCTCAGCCCTCTGTCCACGCAGGCAGCCCGGCTTGCCCCCGCCTGCCCTCAGAGAGGCAGCGCGTGCCAGCAGGCCCACCTCCACGAAGACCGTCATGGCGCCAACGTCCTGCACGGCCTGACACTGCAAGAGGCTGTTGACCGCCTGCTCAGACACAGTGATGCAGCAGAACGGTTCTTGACGCCGCAGCACCCTGGCCGGGGGAAGAAGGCGTTGGCAGCACCGAGCTGGGCAGGCAACCTCTCTGGGACTGCGCTGCCAGCTGGGGGGCAGCTTGTGTGCCCGGCCGTGGCTGCTCGCGCTCCACCACCCACCAGGACGGGGATCGTACAGGCGGCCCTTCACCACCAGGGGAGAAACGGCCGGGCAGGCAAGGAGGGCTGAGCAGGCTCTCACCTAGCCAGCACGGCGACACCGCTGTGGTAGGTCTCGGCGCTCGTGAGCATGTCCCAGGCACCCTGCCTCCCGATGTCTTCGACCAGGGAGGCACCGCCCAGGCACTGGAAGAGAGCTTGCATGGCGCTCACTGCGCTCCTGCAGGCAGAGCAAAGCGTGGTCACACGTGAAGCCCCAGTCCCGGCTTTGGCTCCGGGCCCAGGGAGAGCCCAGGGACGGGGATGGGGCACCCGAGGAGTGCCGGAGCACCTGAGCAGTGAAGGATGGTTGGGTGTCCTGCTCGCACTGCAAGAGCGGCAGCAGCCCATCTGTGGGCTGTGCAGGCTGTGTGAGATCTGGAAGAGCACTTCCATGAAGAGCCGGCTAAGAAGCAAATGCACGGACCGTCGGCTGGAGGGCTCCAGGAAGATCTCGTGCATGGCACGGGCCACCTGCAGAAACAGCCCAGCACGGCTCTCACTGGAGTCGTGTCCCTGCGGCACAGCCTGCTCTGGCCAGCAGCCACCCTGCCCCGGGCTTCCCCGCTGCCGAGCCGGCTGGAGGCGGCGGGTGGGGAACGGGGCCGCCGAGGGCAGCAGGGCCAGGGCAGGCGGCCTGCCTGCACGCCGTGGGGCCGAGCGGCACGCGCTGCCCTGCCCAGCTGTGGCCCGAGGGCCCTGGGCCAGGTGCCCCGGGGAGGGCCGGCTTTGGGAGCGGATGGAGAGGGCCAGAGGGGCTGGAGAGGGGCGTGCAGCCCCGGGCAGGATGGACCAAGCCTTGTCCAGACACTCACGGCCAGGAAACATTGGCAGTTGTAGTTTTCCTTGCTGCTGCACTGGATGGTGAATTGTTGATTGACCTGCAGCAGCGCCCACAGCACCGTGTTCCCGAGGCTGCGCTCACAGGCCAGCATGTTCCACATGGCCCTGGCAGTCCTGCAGAGCCAGAGCACACTGTCAGCGGGGCCACCTCGGCCACCACCTCTTCTGCTTGCTCAGGCCCCGGAGGTCCCGAGCTGCCCCCGAGGCTGTCGCGCCACGTACCCGTCACAGTGCGGGGAAACCTTCAGCAGGCCAGTGACCACCTCCTGAGGGCTGAAGGTGGCCACTCGGAGAAGGGTCCTCCTCAGGATGTCCTGGAGTGGCTCCTGGCTGATGCAGGCCAGCTGCCTGTGCATGGCCTCCACGAGCTCCTCCACCTGTCGGAGGCAGTGGGCTGGAGCGGGCTGGAGCACAGCCCCCTGCCACCAAGAACTGCTTCCCTCGCGCCGCCCTTCGCTGGCCTCAAAGCCTGCCCGTTGGGCGCTCCGAGCCCTGGCCTCGGGGCGGGGGGAACGGCCCCTGCAGGGCACGCGCACAGGGCAAGCCGGCTGCACGCTGCCTACCTTGGTCAGCCGCAGGTCGAAGCCTTTCAAGACGTGCTCCACAATCTTGGCAACCAGCTGGGTGTCAGAGACCCTTGGGTCTGCCATGTTTGTGAAGACGGCGAGGAGGAAGTCGCTCCTCTCGGGTGGGAGGAAGGCTCTGCCAAATGTCTGAGGGAGAGAGGGAGGGAAAAGGTGTCACACTGAGTGCCCTGGTGGCGGGCACTGCTGGCTCTGCCGGCAAGCAGAGCTCGCCTGTGGCCAGGACGGCCGGAGCTGCGGCGGTGATGCTGGGCTAAAGCTTTGGACTACTCCAAAGCGGTGGCTCCCCACAGCCCGAGGGGTGGGAGGCTGTGCCATCGCCCGCCGTGGCTGATGCACTGGTTCGTCTCAGCCTCCTGCCAGCGCCATGGCCAAGACCCCCAGGAAGGGAGGAATTTGTTACCATCCCGCTGTCAATGGCTTCCTTGGGCCAGAAGGTGCTGATGCCTTCCCGATCCCGTTCTATGGCCGGGTCCACGAGTGCTGCGTGGGAGGCTGGGCAGGAGGGAAAAGACAGCGTGAGCGGCAGGAAGAAGGCAGAGCTGGGGCAGCAGGTGAGGGCATGAAGGAGAGCTCTGTGCCTGGCTCTCTGTTCTGTGGGGAGCTGGAGAAGTGGCAGGGTGGCAGGCAAGGAGTGGAAACCGTCTCTTAGGCTGCGTAAGGGCAGGAGCGTGGGGACTGGCTTTCTGCTCGGGGGCAGGAGGAGAGAAGGCCGGGCACGCTGCTGCCACAGGCTCTCCAGCCCAAGGGTTCTCGGGACAGGCCGCAGGCTGCCGTTCCAAGGCGGGCTGCCTGGGCCCGGGGCTTGGTGCGGCACGGCTGCTGCCCTGCTCCAGCCTGGGAGGAGTTTGCTGCCCCTGCCTCTAGCAGAGGAGGGGGGGCCGAGGTGGCGCGGCGCCATGCCCGGGCCCCTGTGGCTGGAAGGCCCCAGCCCGCCCCAGCTTCTCTTACCATGTCGCAGCAGAATGAACCTGTGGAAGAGGCACAGGGCCTGCCCAGCCCCCCAGCTGATCTCCTGGTCCTCCTCGGCATAGCACAGGGTGAGCAGCCCTAGCGCCTGCCCCAGGAATGGCACAGGCTTCTTCAGGTAGAAGAAGGGGCTGATGCCTTTGCAGGCCAAGTTGTGTGGCTCGTCCTGTGGCAGAGAGAACGGAGCAGTAGGCGGAGCTCTGGAGGGCTCTGCCCCGCGCTGCACCCCATGGAGAGCCAGCCTGCGGCAGCCGCCTCGGGGCGAGCAGCGTGCTGGGCAGAAGCCCGGGGGAGGCAGGGAGGCAGGGAGAGAGGGAGGGCTGCCAGGGCTGGGCCTGCAAAATGCTCCCGTGCCCTGGGACGGAGCTGGCTGCCGAGAACAAAGGCACGGGAGGGAGCGGCTCCAGGAGAGAGGGTCCAAGATGCTGGCGCAGGGCCGAGCCTTCCCAATCCCAATCCCCTGCCCCACACCCAGGCTTCCCTCGCAGGGAGCCCAGCGCTACCGGCTACGCTGGGGCAGCAGGACGGGGCGAGGGGTGCCAAGAGGTCGCAGGCCCCCTACCTCCAGCATGGTTTCAGGTCTCAAGTGCTGGCTCAGGCTTACAATCCTCCCCACAGCCCTCCGGCGTCTGGTCACCTCCGGGGATGTCGTGAGGGACAGCAGGACCTGGGAAGGCAAAAGCCGATGGTCGACCTTGGGAAATGACGGCAGCTCCCAGAGCGGTGGTTCTGCCAAGCACCTGCTGGGTTTACGCAGCGTGCTGCCGAGGCTTGCCCTGCACGGGAGGAAGCCTGGACTGGGGTCCAGCCACCTCGCAACCTCGGGGACCGTTGCCAACAGCTGGTGACCTGCGGCAGTCAGGGAGGTAGCCGGATGCCATGCCCCCAGCCACCTCTGCCCCTTCCCTCACGCTCCTCCAGAAACGGCCGCACGTCCCCTCTGTGGGAGGACAGGAACCTCCACGGGGACCTGCCCCAGGGAGGTGCCAGCACCTCTGCCTCCGCAGCTTCGGGGCTGGGCTGCCCTTGCACCATGGCCATGTCCCAGCAGCTCTCTGCCCTGCTGCCTTCTGGGGAGGAGAGCGGGCACGGGGTGGGTGGCGAGGGCGGTGGCTCAGCAGTGCCAGCTGCCAGAGCAGGGGAGCGGGGAAAGGCACTCAGACTCCTTCCGCTGCTCCAGTTCCGGGCTGGGCTGTGCACGCTCCAGAAGGTCGCCCCTCTTTGGGGTAGGGCAAGGAAGAGACCCCGAGAGCCCCGCTCCTGGCAGATGCCTGACTCCTGGCAGATGCCTGACCTGCAAGATCATGTCCACTCTCTGGACGCTGGAACTCAGCGGAGCTTCATGCGTCACCACCTCCAGCATCCTGTCCAGTGTTTTCAAGATCTGTAAGGGGATAGAGCGGGTGGCCCACTTGCCCCGGCCCTTCTTCCTTGCAGGGAGCTGGCTTGCATTCCTTCCACCTGAGGCGGCCTGCAGCTGCCCTCTGCGCCTGGGAGCGGCCTCAGGCTCTCCCTGCTCTTGCTTCTTCACCTGTCATCTTCCCGCAGCCAAAGCCAGCTAGGAAAACGTGCGCAGGGACTGAGCGGCAGGCTTTCCGTAGCTCAGCCCGCGCTTACCTGAGCATCCAAAGAAGCACGTTGGCTGTCCCTCTGTGCTGGGTCAAGACAGCAGATGTCGTGGATGCAGGGGCGGAGCTGCTCGTACAGCAGGCCTTCAGGCAGGTTGCTGCAAGGAGAGGGGTGTTGCTTGGATGCCAGGGCTTCCAGGTCAGGAGGGTGGCTGCAGGCGTCGGGGCTGGCAGTCGCCAGGGTGCTACCCGTAAGAGGCGGGGAAGGGATGCCTGGAGGCATCTGCTCCCTCCCCGGTGCTGCTGAGGCAGGGACAGAGGGCAGTCCTGGCCGGTGGAGCCCGAACCCCTTTCCACCTCCTGCCTCTCCCACCTCGGGAAAAGCCAAGAGGCGGCGGGGAGCCCCTGAGCAGCCCCCGCCCTGCCCCCTGGCCCAGCCATGGGCCAAGCATGAGGGAGAGCAGAGGCCCAACGGCAGAGGTGCCAGGGTCCTGCCAGGATGGGAGACGCCTGCTGCCATCAGGCCCGCGCCGTGGGGGGCTCCGGCCTGGCCAGGGTCTGGGGCAGGTACCTCATTGCTACGATGGCAAGCATGGCTTGCTGCCACATCACGGCATCCATGCTGCGAGGGGACTCCTTTTTCCATAGGACCTGGAGAGGGAGAGCACGGGCAGGATGGGGCAGGGAAGCTGCCAGTTGCTGGCACCAGTCTGCAGGGCGGGCAGAGCCCCGCCGCCCCCAGGCCGGCACTGGCCCCAGAGCAGCCCCTTGCCCGGCACTGGCCCCGTGGCAGGCAGGGCTGTGCCCAGGGAGGCCCGTCTCGCCCTCCCCTGTGCCCAGGGGCCCGAGTGCTCTCCTTCCCGCTGGGCCGGCGCTCGGCCAGCGTTGCCCCCCTCCCTCGGCCCCACTGGGTGCCCTCACCTCCATTTTCTCCACCAGCATACACGCCGATGTGAAGTCGGGCTGGTACCTGCCTCGCAGCCAGGCTGTGCAGAGCGTGCGGATGGAGGCCAGGAACCTCAGCTTGGAGGCCTCATCCTGACAGCCAGGGAGCAGAGAGACAGAGAGGGAGGGTGAGGGGCAGAGCAGGGCCAGCAGGTGCGGGGCCTCGAGGGGTGCAGCCATGGTGCAGGGGGCCGGGGGGGCAGCAGCCCTGCACAGGCAGCAGTCCCCCTAGGGCCCGCGCGCAGGCAGCAGGCACGGCAGCACGCGGCCGGCAGCCACGGACAGAGCCTGCCTGGCAAAGGCTGCAGTTACCCTTTGGGTGCCGTCGAGGAAGGCCAAGATGTAGTCGTGGGCTTCCTCGTCCTTGCCCTCCAGCCAGTAGCTGGAGGCAGAAGCAGCTCCACCTGTTGAAGAACAAGGGTGGGGAGAGATGTAGGCAGCAGGGCAGGGAGAGGGAAGAGAGGGGCCCTCTCTCCAGCCCTGTGCTCGCTGCCCTGCCCCCAGCAAGCCCTGGCCCAGGGTGCTGATGCCCCGTCTCCCCCGGGGTGGTGCTGGCAGCAGGGCGGGAGAGGTCCCAGCCTGGCGGTACGGCTGCCTCCTGCCAGCCCAGCGGCCTCTCCCTGCCCTGCTCTCTGCCCCGAGGCTGGAGGTGGTCCCCTGGCATCCTCTCGCTACCCACTCATGGCGGGGGTGCTGGGGCTCTTCTCCTCCTCCGCTTGGACGACGACGATGGGGCTGGCGCGGTCCCAGTCCTCACTCTGCAGCTGGCGTTGCCTGGGGCTTTCTGACCGCTGATGGTCCTCGGTGGCCAGCCCGGCCCTTTCATCCTCTGCCGCCTCTGGTGCAGGGCTGCTCTGAGGGCAACCGCTCGCCGTCCTGCGGGACAGAGGACAGAGGTGAGGGTGGGGAGGGGGCTGCCCAGGGCAAGCGGCCCCAGCCTGGTGCGGCCTGGCCAGAGGAGGGAGGAGGTGGCTGGCAGGGACAGGGGGAACTCCTGCAGGATGCCGTTTTCCAGCGGGCAGTCCCCCCTCGCCCACCCGGCCCTGGCGGCGGCTCTCCTGCCCCCAGCCCCTCCGCAAGGGCCACCGGGCCCAGACGCCCTGGGGTCCCTGTGGCCCTGGCCCGGCCCAGCCCCACGCTCTTACCCGCTGTGGATGGTGGAGCTTTGGGGAGACACCCTGGCCCCGCGGAGCTGCTCTGTCAGGTATAGCCGCAGGAAAATACGCATTCTGCGCACACGCTTTCCTGCAGGTGCCGGATCGCTCATGTCCGCTTCTCACGAGAGTCCGGGACACTGTGGGGCTGCCGTGCACGTGCTGCTGGACATCACCAGCTGTCACATGGGTAGGTTACTAAGGGCCCATTGTGACCTGCCACCCCAGCCGGGAGGGACAGCCCGTCCTGTCCCCCACTGTGACCCGGGCTCTCCCGGGGGAGTCAGCCTGCCGCCGGCTCTGGCTGCAGCCTGCGGTCCCTCTGCGTGCGTCCCCTGCCACAGCCGGGACTCCCCAGCCCCTTTGGCTGGAAGCCTGAACCCTGGCTGTGCCGTCATAGAATCACAGAATCGTTTGGCTTGGAAAGGACCCTAGAGATCATCGAGTCCAAGCATTATCCCAGCACTGCCAAGTTACCACTAAACCATGTCCCTCATCACTGCATCTACTCGTCTTTTAAATACCTCCAGGGATGGCAACGCCACCACTTCCCTGGGCAGCCGGTTCCAACGCTTGACAACCTTTTCTGTGAAGAAATTGTTCCTAACAGCCTATCTAAACCTCCCCTGCACAACTTGAGGCCATTTCCTCTTGTCTTATCACTTCCTAAGCGGGAGAAGAGACCGACCCCCCCTGGCAACCCCCTCCTTTCAGGGAGCTGTAGAGAGCGAGAAGGTCTCCCCTCAGCCTCCTTTCCTCCAGGCTGAACAACCCCTGCTCCCTCAGCCGCTCCTTGCAAGACTTATGCTCCAGAGCCCGCACCAGCTTCCTTGCCCTTCTCTGGACACGCTCCAGCACCTCAGTGTCTCTCTCGTAGTGGGTGTTGACAACGGAGCAATGCACTTCACTCCCAAGGGAAAAGCAGCAAAATGCTTATTGTTCTAAAAAAGCCATTTAATGAAGTTTGATAGTCAACGCCACAGTGGAATAACAAGACTCGATGGCAAGGCACACTGGGTTCTTTACTGTCTCGAGGGGGGATCAGAGAGAACTGTCAAGGAGACCCTCCCATTGAGTCAAGGTGCAGAGAGGACCCCCTGGCTTTCTAAACTCCTTCTCAGAGGGGAGTCTAGGTGCGGCTGGATCCAATCCCAGTCCCGGGCTTGGTCAACAGTTTATGCCTACGGGATTGTATACACAGTCTTTCCCTCTTCGCCACCTGAAAAGTGGGTCACCTTTTCGTAGAAGGAGATCTGGTTTGTCAAGCAGGACCTGCCTTTCGTGAACCCACGCTGACTGGGCCTGACCGCCTGGTTGTCCTGCATGTGCCGTATGATGGCACGCAAGGTGCTCTGCTCCATAACCATATGATGGACTCTTCAACTCTAACCCTAACCCTAACCCTAACCCATATGATGGACTGTTCAAAGCTACACTAAGAGCAAAGGGTGGTGGGACATCACCTTAAAACGTTGGGCTACTGTTGGGGGATACGGTGGGTCCGTAGGCCCTTTGACAGAAGAGATAGAGATTGCAGTGTACCCGTAAGAAGGCCACGAGTTGTGTCATATAAGGACAATGTAACCAAAAGGAGAAAGAAGAAGATGGCTTCAGAGAACAAGGAGAGTTAGTCTGTGAGAAAGCCAGATTTTGAGCAATGTGAAGAGGAGTTCAACAACCAATCATATTGTAGCTAGGAGCGCGTGTGCTCTGTAACCTAAGCAATTGAATGCGTAGAAAGAACGCGTGAACGGAGCGTGAACCAAAGATTAGATATATAAGAAAGCCAAGTTTGTAATAAAGAGAGAGCTTAACTGAACTCTTCAAGGAGAGTCTTGTCGTCTGTCCATCCCGACTGAAACGACAACTGGTGACCCCGACGTGATACTGAGGAAGAAGACGACTGGCAATAGTCGTGGGGACGGAGCCCAGTGAAGCTGAAGACAGCGGGCAGAGCTGTTGACGGATCCGGATCATATTTAAGAAGACACCTGTAGCAGGTGAGCCACTGGGGACATGGGAGAGAAGTTAACTAAGGAAGAGCAGACTCTACTCTCCACATGGATGCTGCTGTTGAAGCGGCAGGGTGTCATCCTCCCTGAAGAGACTTTGCGAAAAATGCTATTGTGGGGAAAGGAACAGGGAGTAGAAGTAACGTTGGTTACGGCATTTAGTGTAACGCAATGGACAAACCTAGGGCAGACATTATTTGAGGAAACTATGCGTGGCTCAAAAACGGTTATTGAACTGTTAACAACGTGGTGACTTTTGTTAGAGACATTAAAGAACTTTAAGGAGCAGAAAGATTTAGCGGAAGGAAGTGAACAGCCGTCCGCAGCCCCTGAGCCCTTGGCCTTAAAACCTCCCGTTGATGATATGAAGGGGCGGAAGATTGCCGTTAAAGAAAATAAGGGACTGCTCCCGATGAACACAAAAGATAAACAATGTAAGTACGTGTTGCCTCGTGACCAAATAGCAGCTGTAAAAGAGACTCAAAGAGGGATGGGTGTTATCCACCCTGAAGGAGTGGTGCGTCCCTCCGCACCCCCCGCTCCAGCCTTGGGGGAAACAGAGGCATGGCCTTCTCCTCCTATTTCTACTAACCCCATCTCCAGTCTGGGTTTGCCATCCTTGCCACCTGAGTCAGACAATGAGGAGGGCAGTCATATAACGGGTGAGGAAGGGATTGAAGTGGTGGACTCTGGGGAGCCACCCCCATCGTACACAAGGTGCCCCTGGACGCTTGGGGGCCGATTGGCAAAGGTTTAAGTGCCTTACTAATAGGAAGATCTAGTACCACCTTACAAGGCCTCATGGTACATGTTGGCGTGATGGGTGCTGATTGCACAGGAGAAATATGTGCCATGATATCGACAGCTACACCACCTGTGACTATTGGGAAAGGAACTCGACTTGCTCAGTTAGTCCCATTTTGAAGTTGCGTTCCACAAACGGACAACGTTACACGTGGTAATGGTGCTTTTGGTCCTACGGGAAAGCCACAAGTCTATTGGGTGCAGACGGTATCTGATCAACGCCCACAAATGCATTGTGTTCTTGAACTTAGTGACGCCACTCCCAAGAAGGTCTGACTGGCTGGATTATTAGACACTGGAGCAGATGTGACGATCGTTTCTTTAAGGGAGTGGCCTGCTGCTTGGCCATTAACCTCCAACACCTTGGGAGGGGCAGGACTCGGAGGGGTTGCCAATAGTTCTATGTCCACTAACCCTATTGTGATTGTAAACTCAGAAGGGCAAAGTGTCGGAGTGGGAGACGGACCCAGAGTAACGATGGAGTCTCAATATGAGTATGATCGTTCTCCCTTTATTCAAGTTTTCCCAGAGTATATATAGACAGGCAATAAGAGCACGCGCTAGCGGCAGCTATATGATTGGCTTACAGTCTCTGTTCACGCGCTGTCCATGCAGTTCATTCACAGATCAGATTGGTTACAAGAATTCACATAGTAAATTACTTAGTCATTAGCACAACATGTTTTCTACCTTCTCAGTTCCCGTTTTTCCCAGGTACTAATTCCATCTTCTACCACCTGTTTTGCCCTTAATCTAATCTCTCATAGTAGGGAGGATGGCTCACATGACCATTTTCTCTCAGACACATTCCTACAATACCGCCTTTTTCTTCTTGAGCCAGCCAGACCTTATGCATGGCATTTTCTATCATGTCAGTCACTTTGCGGAGAACACATGAGGCTACCATAATCAATAATAATATAACCAACAGTAGCATGAGCCCTTGCTTTAGTATGTCTGATAACCATCCCGTTATACCCCGTGAGTTTGACCAATCATCGAAACCATTTTTGACCGCTTTTAATTTGGACATGTTATCCTTGTTGTGACGCTCTTAGCAGGTTATATACTAAACACAAATAAAAACAGAATCCAAAAGAACCCTGCTAAGGCAATAAATACCCAGATTCCTAAATTTAGCCCAGAAAGCCAATTGCTTTGGATTTACCCACGAGAAATCCTTTTGTAATATTTCAAATACATTGCGGTTCATTAAGTCTTGAATCTTTAGTATTTGAGCTTTTAGCTGATCATGTAAAGGACGAATATTTTTTTGCAACAACATGTCAAATTGTGATAACCAAGGGTCAAGGTCATCCTTTTTGATGGGGACATGTATGTGGCTTGGATCCATTCCAGAAAGCTGGTGATAGCACAAACGACCCTGGAAAAACAATTGTGGTAACATTTCAATCATCATAGTTACTGGTTTTGAAAAGGTATGTGGCAAAAATACCCACTCTAATGCAGTCAGGCTCTTTGCGAGTGCATCTTCCCACTGTCCTATCAGGGCATAAAGTTGAAATTCTTGTAGGAAGGTGTTCAATACGTCTTGCGGCAGTAGTAGACTATATCTTATCTTGCAACATACTGTAATGCCTTCAGAGCTGTTGGGGTTAATGAACATAGAACTTATGAGGGGGGCAGGGGCAGACACAGTGCTTCAGGGCATCCCCTGTACTTTCAAAGTGCGCTCATGTCTCTCTCCCCCTCTCTGACCCGAGACAGCCTCCTTATATCCTGCACTGGATTGAGTGGAGAAGTACAGGCTAGAGTCGCTGCATGCATGGCCAGTGCATGCAGGGAGTCCCACCAGACTCTCCTGCACTGGATCGAGTAGAAAAGTACAGGCTAGAGTCGCTGCACACGTGGCCAGCGTATGCAGCGAGTCTCACCAAACTCATGATCCAGCTTTGCTAACAGCAGCTGTGTGATACGTGACTACATTGTTGTAATCCCTTCTTGTTATCTTCCTCTGTGAAGGTCGGGTTCTCATGGATACACACATAGTTTTTAGAGCAACATATTCTACAACTTGTTGCAGGACACATAGAAGCCTCACGTAGCCCTTGGAATACCCCGGTATTTCTTATCAAAAAGAAATCGGGGAAATAGAGGTTGTTGCATGATTTGAGAAAGATTAATGATGTCATGGCAACGATGGGAGCATTACAACCGAGATTACCTTCGCCTACTAGGATACCTATGGGGTGGGAAATTGTTGTAATGGATTGAAAAGATTGGGTTTCTACCATCCCTCTGGCAGAACAAGACAAAGAAAAATTTGCATTTACTGTTCCATCTGTGAAGAACATGGAGCCTACCAAAAGACATCAGTGGAAAGTGTTGCCACAAAGTATAAAAAACTTGCCTACAATTTGTCAGTGGTTTGTAGCAAAAGCGTTGAGTCCAATAGGTGCTCTGTTCCCATCTGATTACTGTTACCATCACACGGATGATA
Organism: Larus michahellis; assembly: GCF_964199755.1. Classification (NCBI taxonomy): domain Eukaryota; kingdom Metazoa; phylum Chordata; class Aves; order Charadriiformes; family Laridae; genus Larus; species Larus michahellis. Next base: position 83,057,685 of record NC_133930.1, read on the forward strand.
TTCTGCTAGCGGCTGCAACACCGCAACAGTTAGAAAAAATGGAACAGAAAACACAGAATCACAGAATCACAGAATCACAGAATCTTAGTGGTTGGAAGGGACCTCTGAGATCATCGAGTCCAACCACAAAAAAAAACCCAAACCAAACAAAAAAAAAAAAACCAAAAAAAAACCCCACACACCCACCTACTAAACTCCACACCCACAACCCCACACATAACACCCCACCACAAACCATAATCTTGGGCACTAGAGCATGCCCTGGAGAGCCATGTCTACACGTTTCTTAAATACCTCCAGGGATGGTGACTCCACCACCTCCCTGGGCAGGCTGTTCCAGTGCCTGACCACTGTTTCAGTAAAGTAATTCCTCCTAATATCTAATCTAAATCTCCCTTGCCGCAGCTTCATACCATTTCCTCTGGTCCTGTCGTTATTCCCTTGGGAGAAGAGGCCAACCCCTGCCTCTCTACAGTTTCCTTTCAGGTAGTTGTAGAGGGCAAGGAGGTCTCCCCTCAGCCTCCTCTTCTCCAAGCTAAACATGCCCAGTTCCCTCAGCCTCTCCTCATAGGACTTGTTCTCCAGACCCCTCACCAGCTTGGTGGCTCTCCTCTGGACACGCTCCAGCGCTTCAATGTCTTTCCTGTAGGGAGGGGCCCAAAACTGAACACAGTACTCGAGGTGAGGCCTCACCAGTGCCGAGTACAGAGGCACGATGACTTCCCTACTCCTGCTGGCCACGCTATTCCTGATACAAGCCAGGATGCCATTGGCCCTCTTGGCCACCTGGGCACACTGCTGGCTCATGTGAAGCCGGCTGTCCACTAACACTCCCAGGTCCTTTTCTGACAGGCAGCTTTCCAGCCACTCTTCCCCAAGCCTGTAGCGTTGCCCGGCGTTGTTGTGACCGAAATGCAGGACCCGGCACTTGGCCTTATTAAACCTCATCCCATTGGCCTTGGCCCATTGATCCAACCTGTCTCGATCCCTCTGTAAAGCCTTCCGACCCTCAAGCAGATCAACACTCCCACCTAGTTTGGTGTCATCCGCAAACTTACTGAGGGTGCATTCAATCCCCTTGCCTAGACCATCAATAAAGATAATGAACAAGACTGGCCCCAAAACTGAGCCCTGGGGGACACCACTGGTGACCAGCCACCAACCAGATTTTGCTCCATTAATCACAACTCGCTGGGCACGGCCATCCAGCCAGTTTTTAACCCAGCGGAGGGTACACTTGTCTATGCCATGATTCTCCAGTTTCTCCAGGAGAATGCGGTGGGGGATGGTGTCGAAGGCCTTACCAAAGTCCAGGTAGACAACATCCACAGCCTTCCCCACATCCAGAGGGCGGGTCACATGGTCATAGAAAGAGATCAAGTTGGTTAGGCAGGACCTCCCTTTCATAAACCCATGCTGGCTGGCCCTGATCCCTTGGCTGCCCTGCACTTGCCTTGAGAGCTCACTCAGGATGATCCTCTCCATGATCTTTCCCGGTACAGAGGTCAGGCTGAAAGGCCTGTAGTTTCTGGCCTGTCTGGAAACTATCCTCCTTCCGGCCCTTCTTGTAGGTGGGCGTCACGTTGGCCACCCTCCAGTCATCCGGCACCTCTCCTGTTGACCAGGATTGTTGATAACTAATGGAGAGAGGCTTGGTGAGCTCTCCTGCCAGCTCCCTGAGAACTTTTGGGTGAATCCCGTCCGGCCCCATAGACTTATGCGTGTCCAGGTGCATAAGCAAATCATTAACTACTTCCTCCTGGATTACAGGGGGGTTGTCCTGTTCTCCATTCTTATCTTCCAGCCCAAGAAGCTGAACACCCTGGGGGTAGCTGGTCTGACTATTAAAGACAGAGGCAAAGAAGGCATTAAGTATCTCAGCCCTCTCCTCGTCCTTGGTTGCAAGGTTTCCCCCCGCATCCAGTAAGGGATGGACATTCTCTCTCACTCTCTTTTTGTTGATGTATTTATAGAAGCTTTTTTTGTTGTCCCTTATGTTAATTGCCAGGTTGAGTTCCAGCTGGGCTTTTGCCTTCCTGAGAGCTGGGGGGGTTTAGCCTGGAGAAGAGAAGGCTCCGGGGAGACCTTCCAGCCCCTTCCAGTCCCTAAAGGGGCTCCAGGAAAGCTGGGGAGCGGCACTTCATGAGGGAATGGAGTGATAGGACTAGGGGCAATGGTTTTAAACTGGAAGAGGGGAGATTTAGATGAGATTTTAGGAGAAAATTCTTTGCTGCGAGGGTGGTGAGGCACTGGCCCAGGTTGCCCAGAGAAGCTGTGGCTGCCCCATCCCTGGAGGGGTTCAAGGCCAGGTTGGACGGGGCTTGGAGCAACCTGGTCAGCGGGAGGTGCCCCTGCCCAGGGCAAGGGGGTGCGACTGGAGGATCTTTAAGGTCCATTCCAACCCAAACCATTCTATGATTCTATGATAACAGGATTTATATCCTTGTGTCCTCCTTCCCTGAGTAGAAAGGAAAAATAATACTCAGCATAGAGATATCTTTAGGAGTGTTATTTTACAAAAGCATTGATTAAGGCAATAAAAAATCCCATTCAAAAGCAGAAACTAAGGTGCTCTGTTCCCATCTGATTACTGTTACCATTACACGGATGATATTCTGCTAGCGGCTGTAACACCGCAACAGATAGAAAAAATGGAAGAGAAAACACAGGAATCCTTGTGTGAATATGGCTTAAGGATCGCCCCAGAAAAGGTACAAAGGCAACAACCGTGGTTATAGCTGGGAATGAAAGTATTAGCTCAGACAGTCATGCCACAACCTATCCAACTACAAATAGAAGTAAAAACATTGAATGATGTACAAAAATTAGCAGGAATGATTAATTGGGTTTGGCCCTACGTTGGTATTCCATCTTCCAAATTACAACCTCTCTTTGAGCTCTTAAAAGGTGACACTAATATTTTAGCCCCACAAATGTTAACTGAGGAAGCGAAAAAAAGTGGTGGCTGAAATAGAACAAGCTATTAGTAGTAAACACGTATGGAGACTTGACTTAACGGTCTCGGTGCAGGCCTTTGTGTTAGTAGATCAATTAGTGCCATTTGCTATGATTGCTCAATGGCGTGAACAACGGGATGATCCCTTACATGTTTTAGAATGGATTTTTTTGCCTAACAAGACGAAGAAAACAGCCCCTGGTCTATTTGAGCTAATAGCACAAGTTATTACAAAAATTAGAACTCGGTGTTCAGAACTGATGGGAAGAGACCCTGAACAGATTGTAGTCCCTGTACAGAGTGATTATTTTGAACGGTGCTTAGCTAACAGCACTGCCCTACGAGCAGCCATGGCCAATTGTACAAGGCAGGTGAGCTACCATTTACCTTCACAGCCACTGATCAAATTGGGCACCCAAATGGCCTTTGCACAGAAAAATCTCAGTCGCAGAAACCCAGTGGAGGGCCCCACGGTGTTCACAGATGGATCAGGAAAAACTGGAAAAGCTGCCATTGTCTGGAGACAAGGAACACAATGGCAACATAAGATCGAACATCAAGAAGGTTCGCCCCAAGTCGTAGAATTACGGGCCATGACCATGGTGTTTCAGAACTTCCTCAGCCCTGTCAACATTGTGACAGATTTGGCTTACGTGGCTGGACTGGTACAACGTTTAGATAAGGCTGGTTTAGGTGATGTAACCAATGAAGTGCTGTTTGGCGTATTGAAACTGTTATGGATAACAATACAAAAGCGACAGCAAGAATATTACGTGATGCATATTAAAAGTCATACCCAGTTGCCAGGATTTATTGTAGAAGGCAATGCACAAGCTGATGCTTTAGTGCCTGCAGCGGCCCTGGGACCTGTGCCCAACGTTAAACAGCAAGCGATAGCATCGCCTAGTTTTTATCATCAGGGATATCGTGCTTTAAAACATCAGTTTAATCTTAGTAACGCTGAGGCTCGCAATATTATTGCAGCCTGCCACAGTTGTCAAGATCAACATGTAGCTATATATTACGGCACCAGTCCACGAGGATTACGTGCTTTACAGCTTTGGCAAACTGGTGTCACACATATTACCGAATTCGGCCGTTTGAGGTATATACATGTATCAATTGATACCTTTTCTTCCGCCCTCGTTGCCACTGCTCACACTGCAGAATCAGCTCGGGACGCCCTACGCCATTGGCAGCGTGCATTTTCTGTTTTAGGTGTCCCACAACAGATCAAAACTGATAATGGTCCTGCTTATGTATCGCAAAAAGTAGCTTTTTTTTACAACTCCGGGGCGTGACACATGTCACAGGCATCCCCCACTCACCCACGGGTCAGAGTATTGTTGAGCGTGCACACGGTACCCTGAAACGCCTTTTACAAAAACAAAAAGGGGGAATGCTAGGGGAAACCCCTGAAGCACGATTAGCTAAAGCTGTATGTGTCTTGAGTTTTTTGCAGCTTGCTGATGATAGTCCTGCTGCGATGCCACCCCTCCTTCGGCACTTTGGTTCTCTTGTGACCCAGGAACGGGTGGGTCCTGGAGCAAAAGTGCTGATGCGAGACCTCAAGACAGGACAGTGGTTGGGCCCGCATGACTTAATCACGTGGGGAAGGGGTTATGCTTGTGTTTCCACAGATCATGGACCACGGTGGGTGCCCGCAAGATACGTCCGCCCCTATTTGAAGATAACCGGGGCGGGGGAACAAAGCCAACGGGCATGATGAGTCCGGCTATCTTGCTCACCATCTGCCTTAACATATTTACTGCGCTCTCCTCAAGGGTTTGGATTCCACCCCAACCCAAGAATAATGTATGGGTCACCCTGGCTAACTTAACGGGCCAGGACACGCTTTGTTTGTCAACCTCGTCACCGGAGAATCCCTTCTCCACCTGTCTGGTGGGACAGCCCTTAGACGCCTGGCCTGTGCCGGAGTCTCTGCAGCACTTGATAAAAGGGGGTGAGGTAGTTGATAATTGGGATGCTTGGGTACCCTATCTGCAACACAGTCACCTCGAACCACAAGAACTAGAATTACTGGGTTCCGTTGAAGTGCATTACTGCTACTATTTTAATTACGGTGGCAAAAATCAGTCAAACATGCAATGTGTTAATTCTAGCCTGATTGTTTGCAGAAATGAATCTGTTTGGTGCAACTACACATCAACCCACGTCTCTAAATCTACTAATCACCCTCTTAGCTTGCCAGCAGGAATCTTTCTCATCTGCGGAGATAGAGCATGGCCTGGTATCCCCTCTCGTATTAAAGGGGGCCCCTGTAGTTTAGGAAGATCAACCCTACTAACACCAAATACATCTACGATGGTGCAGCACTATAGGCGCCCAAAACGAAGTGCTCACGCATTCAGAAATCGCCGCAATGACACTGTGCAATTTTGGAACCCTGGAGAAATAATCGCGGCATCCTTTTTAGCCCCCGGGGTGGCGTCAGCTAAAGCGCTCGCTACGCTTAACAAGCTTGGATGTTGGCTGGCGAAGCAATCTAATGCTACTTCTCTAGTTTTGAGTGCTTTACGGTTAGATGTAGACTCAGTTAGACATGGCACACTGCAGAATCAAGCTGCAATAGATTTTTTGTTGCTGGCTCAAGGTCATGGCTGCCAAGATTTTGCCAAAATTCCTGCGCTTCCAGTGTACAGGCAGCCCATATTTTTGTGCAACTGTGAAATCAAGATGTCCAGGAGCTGCCCCCTTCCTCTTCGCTGAACCATTCGCGTTCAAAACATGATGTCCAAGCTGTGGTCCACAGTTTGGGACTGAGCCTGCCTGATGACCGCCCTAGTGCCAATGACACGGCCCGGTGGCAGTGCTGTACACGGCTACACCAGAGCTGGTCAGTGAGTAAGTGATCTGGTAACACCTGCTTCCATCCTGCTCTACCCAAGACCCACAGCAGCTCAGGTCCAGGTTCAACAGTGGTCCACAAGGTAGTAATGAAAATGAAAAAAGAAGCTGGAGCCTCTCTGCTGTGAGGGCAGGCTGAGAGAGCTGGGGGGGTTTAGCCTGGAGAAGAGAAGGCTCCGGGGAGACCTTCCAGCCCCTTCCAGTTCCTAAAGGGGCTCCAGGAAAGCTGGGGAGCGGCACTTCATCAGGGAATGGAGTGATAGGACTAGGGGCAATGGTTTTAAACTGGAAGAGGGGAGATTTAGATGAGATTTTAGGAGAAAATTCTTTGCTGCGAGGGTGGTGAGGCACTGGCCCAGGTTGCCCAGAGAAGCTGTGGCTGCCCCATCCCTGGAGGGGTTCAAGGCCAGGTTGGACGGGGCTTGGAGCAACCTGGTCAGCGGGAGGTGCCCCTGCCCAGGGCAAGGGGGTGCGACTGGAGGATCTTTAAGGTCCCTTCCAACCCAAACCATTCTATGATTCTATGATAACAGGATTTATATCCTTGTGTCCTCCTTCCCTGAGTAGAAAGGAAAAATAATACTCAGCATAGAGATATCTTTAGGAGTGTTATTTTACAAAAGCATTGATTAAGGCTGTCCTGGTTCCGGTGGGGATAGGGTTAATTTTTCCTGGTATTCCATGCCATGTGAGCCACGCCCACCCTGAGCTGCCGGGGGAGGGGGCAGGAAGTTGCTGCTTAAAAGCAGGCGGGGGCGTCCCGCCTCCGGCCGGCGAGCGGCGGGGAGCGGCGGTTCCGTAATCGCGTTTGTACATTCCCCTGTCCGTGTTGTTGTTGTTGTTTGCCTGTTCCCTTTGCTGTCCTGTTAAACTGCCTTTGTCTCAAGCCGAGAGTCGTGCCTTTTCTTCTGATTCTTCCTGTATTAGGAAGGCGCGAGCGAGCGGCACGTGGTTCTTTGTTGCCGTCTGAGGCTAAACCACGACAGTCCTTTTTGGCGCCCAACGTGGGGCTCGAAGGGTTGAGATAACGACAGAATCCAACTAGAACGTGGAAAAAAAAACGGTTTTGGGTTTTTTTTTGTATGCATTTATTTTATTAGGTAAATAGTCACTGGTCATCATGTTGCTTGGTTTGTTCTCATGGCTGTGTTACATAAATTCCTATATGGCTTATGTACTCCCTGCGATGCTGTTTACCATGTCTGGAAGAGGGATGAGGATTATCATTCTGCTGTCCTGTGCGATATCTGTTTATGATATGATAACATCACTGTTCAGACGGCTATTTTGGGGTGTTTATGTGGTTTTGCTGTCCTGTCCGTACATTGGACACCGTCTCTCAGAATTTGTTAATAATTTCCCCAGCCCTTTTGCCTCCCTTTTCTCCTTCGGGTCAGGTATGACAGCTTTTGAGAATTTTGAATATCCTTGGGATACTCAAACCAGCGTGTTCCTAGTGCTATGTCTCCTGAATACGTTCCAGGTCTTGTTTAGGGTTAAGCGACTATTTAAGACTACCACCCGGAGATCTGCTCCGAGGCTGGATAGTCAGGGGTGGCACGGCATGTGGGAGAGCATGGGCAGGTACCTAGAGAACTACTCACCTCCAATGGTCTGGGACTTCACCCCTGAACAATTACAGGACCCTGATAAAGTGGTAGAATATTTGAAGGGAAAATGCTGTGGCTATTCTAGAGAGGCACAACTCACCGCGCTGTGTTGGGCCCTGGCCAGTATCTACCAGGCACTGCTCAGAATTATGCAGCACCCTCAAGGGGAAGAGACGGAAACCAGACCAGCAGCCCCTGCGGCTGCTGCGGCCCCTGCGGCAGCCCCTGCGGCTGCTGCAGCCCCTGTGACGGACACTGCGGCTACTGCAACCCCTGCGGCAGCCACTGTAGCTACTGCAATCCTTGTGACAGACACTGCGGCTACTGCAACCCCTGTGGTAGACACTGCAGTTACTCCAACCCCTGTGGCAGCCACTGCCACTGAACCAGGGAACCAACCCGTGCCGGTATCAGTTGCCCCCATACAGAAGAAGAAGTACACAAAGAAATCAGTTTGCTTAGTAAGAGATGATGATGAACCAGGGTCATCACGAGAGCAGGAGGAAGAGGCAGAACCAGAGATAATTACTCGATCCCTATCCTTGAGTGAGCTGCGGGATATGCGAAAAGATTTCAGCCGACTTTCAGGCGAGCACATTGTCACCTGGCTGCTCCGGTGCTGGGATAATGGGGCCAGTAGCCTGGAATTAGAGGGTAGGGAGGCCAGGCAGCTGGGATCCCTGTCTAGGGAAGGCGGCATTGACAAGGCGATTGGGAAAAAGACCCAAGCCCTCAGCCTCTGGAAACGACTCCTGTTAGGCGTGCTGGAGAGGTACCCCTTCAGTGAGGATGTTGTATGTCAGCCAAGCAAGTGGACTACCATGGAAAGAGGTATCCAGTACCTGAGAGAATTAGCCGTGCGGGAGATGATTTATTATGACTTGGACAATGCCGACTTACCCACAGACCCTGATGAGGTGCGATGCACAAGGCCCATGTGGCGGAAGTTTGTACGGAGCGCACCATCGTCATATGCCAACTCACTGGCAGTAATGGAATGGAAAGGCGAAGAGGGACCAACGGTGGATGAGGTAGCTGGCCGGCTCCGGCGATATGAAGAAAGTCTCTCTTCCCCCCTTGTCTCAGCTGTGGAGAAACTGTCACGGAAGGTGCAGCAACTTGAAGAGAATATGTTCTACTCCCCACCTGCACGGGCCAGCATCTCAGCTATTAGAAGCAGGCATTTCCCCACTCAAGAGAGAGAGTACAGAGGGTACACACCACGAGGCACCCTGTGGTTCTACCTGCGGGACCACGGAGAGGACATGAGGAAGTGGGATGGACAACCTACTTCGATCCTGCGGACACGGGTACAGGAGTTGCAAGGAAGGACAACCACAAAAGGGGATCCCTCCAGGAAAAGTGCCGCCCCAGTTTCCAGTGGGCCGTTCCCCAGACAAAGCAGAAGGCCTGATCTTGCTTCTGATCCTCTTGAAGGAACTTCCAAGTCATTTATGCAAGAAGTGAGTAATGGATACTATGACCAGTATTAGGGGGGCCCTGCCTCCGGCCAGGTGGAGGAAAGGGACAACCGGGTTTATTGGACGGTGTGGATTCGATGGCCTGGCACATCAGACCCACAGGAGTATAAGACTCTAGTGGACACGGGTGCGCAGTGTACTTTAATACCATCAAGCTATAGAGGGGCAGAACCCATTTGTATTTCTGGGGTGACAGGGGGATCCCAAGAGTTGACTGTACTGGAGGCAGAAGTGAGCCTAACTGGGAATGAGTGGCAAAAGCATCCCATTGTGACTGGCCCAGAGGCTCCATGCATCCTTGGTATAGATTACCTCAGGAGAGGGTATTTTAAGGACCCAAAAGGGTACCGCTGGGCCTTTGGCATAGCTGCTTTGGAGACAGAGGAAGTTAAACAGTTGTGTACCTTGCCTGGTCTCTCGGAGGATTCTTCTGTTGTGGGGTTGTTGAGGGTCAAAGAACAACAGGTGCCGATTGCTACCACAACGGTGCATCGGCGGCAGTATCGCACTAACCGAGACTCTCTGATTCCCATCCATGAGCCGATTCGTCAACTAGAGGTTCAAGGAGTGATCAGCAAGACTCGCTCACCCTTTAACAGTCCCATATGGCCGGTGCGAAAATCTAATGGAGAGTGGAGGCTAACTGTAGACTATCGTGGTCTGAATGAAGTCACGCCACCGCTGAGTGCTGCCGTGCCGGACATGCTAGAACTCCAGTACGAACTGGAGTCCAAGGCAGCCAAGTGGTATGCCACGATTGATATAGCGAATGCATTCTTCTCAATCCCTTTGGCAGCAGAGTGCAGGCCACAGTTTGCTTTCACTTGGAGGGGCGTCCAATACACCTGGAATCGACTGCCCCAGGGGTGGAAACACAGCCCCACCATTTGCCATGGACTGATCCAGACTGCACTGGAACAGGGTGAAGCTCCAGAACATCCGCAGTACATTGATGACATCATTGTATGGGGAAACACAGCGGAAGAAGTTTTTGAGAAAGGGAGTAAAATAGTCCAAATCCTTCTGAACGCTGGTTTTGCTATAAAGCGAAGTAAGGTCAAGGGACCTGCGCAGGAGATCCAGTTTTTAGGAATAAAATGGCAAGATGGACGCCGTCAGATCCCAATGGATGTGATCAATAAAATAGCAGCTATGTCTCCACCAACTAGTAAAAAGGAAACACAGCCTTTCTTAGGTATTGTGGGTTTTTGGAGAATGCATATCCCAGATTACAGTCAAATTGCAAGCCCTCTGTATCAAGTAACCCGGAAGAAGAATGATTTTAAATGGGGTCCTGAGCAACGACAAGCTTTTGAACAAATCAAACAGGAAATAGTCCATGCAGTGGCCCTGGGGCCAGTCCGGGCAGGACAAGATGTTAAAAATGTGCTCTACACCGCAGCCGGGGAGAACGGCCCTACCTGGAGCCTCTGGCAGAAAGCACCAGGGGAGACCCGAGGTCGACCCCTAGGGTTTTGGAGTCGGGGATACAGAGGATCCGAAGCCCGCCACACTCCAACAGAAAAAGAGATATTGGCAGCATATGAAGGGGTTCGAGCTGCTTCGGAAGTAGTTGGTACAGAAGCACAGCTCCTCTTAGCACCTCGACTGCCGGTGCTGGGTTGGATGTTCAAAGAAAGGGTCCCCACCACACATCATGCAACCGATGCTACATGGAGTAAGTGGATTGCACTGATCACGCAGCGAACTCGAATGGGAAACCCCAGTCGCCCAGGAATTCTGGAAGTGATCATGGACTGGCCAGAAGGCAAGGATTTCGGAATGTCACCAGAGGAGGAGGTGACGCGTGCAGAAGAGGCCCCACCATATAATAAACTGCCAGAAAATGAGAAGAAATATGCCCTCTTCACTGATGGGTCCTGCCGTATTGTGGGAAAGCATCGAAAGTGGAAGGCTGCTGTGTGGAGTCCTACACGGCGGGTTGCAGAAGCCAGTGAGGGACAGGGTGAATCGAGCCAGTTTGCAGAGGTGAAAGCCATTCAGCTGGCTTTGGACATTGCTGAGCGAGAAAAATGGCCAGTACTTTATCTCTACACTGACTCATGGATGGTGGCAAATGCTCTGTGGGGGTGGTTACAGCAGTGGAAGCAGGGCAACTGGCAGCGCAGAGGCAAAGCCATCTGGGCTGCTGACCTATGGCAAGATATTGCTGCCCGGATAGAGAATCTGGTTGTGAAAGTACGCCATGTAGACGCCCACGTACCGAAGAATCGGGCCACGGAGGAACATCAGAACAACCAGCAGGTGGATCGGGCCGCTAGGATTGAAGTGGCTCAGGTGGATCTGGACTGGCAACATAAGGGTGAGCTATTCATAGCTCGGTGGGCCCATGACTCCTCAGGCCATCAAGGGAGAGATGCGACATATAGATGGGCTCGTGACCGAGGGGTGGATTTCACCATGGACACTATTGCACAGGTCATCCATGAATGTGAAACATGCGCTGCGATCAAACAAGCCAAGCGTTTGAAGCCTCTTTGGTATGGAGGGCGATGGCTGAAATATAAATATGGGGAGGCCTGGCAGATTGATTATATCACACTGCCACAAACCCGTCAAGGCAAGCGCTATGTGCTCACAATGGTGGAAGCAACCACTGGATGGCTAGAAACATACCCTGTGCCCCATGCCACTGCCCGGAACACTATCCTGGGCCTTGAAAAGCAAGTCCTGTGGCGACATGGTACCCCAGAGAGAATTGAGTCGGACAACGGGACTCATTTCCGAAACAGCCTCATAGACACCTGGGCCAAAGAGCATGGTATCGAGTGGGTATATCACATCCCCTATCACGCACCAGCCTCTGGGAAGACAGAACGATACAATGGACTGTTAAAAACTACACTGAGAGCAATGGGTGGTGGGACATTAAAACACTGGGATACACATTTAGCAAAAGCTACCTGGCTAGTTAACACCAGGGGATCTAACAATCGGGCTGGCCCTGCCCAATCAAAACTTCCACATACTGTAGAAGGGGATAAAGTCCCCGTAGTGCACATGAAGAATATGCTAGGGAAGACAGTCTGGGTTAGTCCTGCCTCAGGCAAAGGCAAACCCATCCGTGGGATTGCTTTTGCCCAAGGACCTGGGTGCACTTGGTGGGTGATGCGGAAGGATGGGGAAGTCCGATGTGTACCTCATGGGGATCTGATTTTGGGCGAGAATAGCCAATGAATCAGATTGTGTGCTGTTAATTGCTAAGTAACACTGTCACTGTATGTCCTCATTGCTATAATTGCTATCAGTTGTACTACAAGTAAGGCACAGGGATGATGGGATAAGAACTGACCTCAGCAGCTGGCGCCCAGCAGTTTCCTCAAGATCTACATCTTCAGCCCACGGACTGTGAGCATGAGCCACACCGGGTGCACCAGTCACAAGCTTCGAAAAATACAGCATGCAACAGACCAGCAGCACCCAGCATCTCACCTGCCCTGAGAGACTGTTCTAACAGATGGAGCCCAAAGCCGTGGATTAAAAGAACTCAACGGACACTTTGGAGGGATGGCCCATAAACTAAGGGCATTATATGAGCGTATATATATATATATATAACAGGGGAAAGTGGTGGCAATTCATTGGAACCTGCTGGGCATGGCATAGATGGTATGGAATAAGGGGTGGATAATGTCCTGGTTCCAGTGGGGATAGGGTTAATTTTTCCTGGTATTCCATGCCATGTGAGCCACGCCCACCCTGAGCTGCCGGGGGAGGGGGCAGGAAGTTGCTGCTTAAAAGCAGGCGGGGGCGTCCCGCCTCCGGCCGGCGAGCGGCGGGGAGCGGCGGTTCCGTAATCGCGTTTGTACATTCCCCTGTCCGTGTTGTTGTTGTTGTTTGCCTGTTCCCTTTGCTGTCCTGTTAAACTGCCTTTGTCTCAAGCCGAGAGTCGTGCCTTTTCTTCTGATTCTTCCTGTATTAGGAAGGCGCGAGCGAGCGGCACGTGGTTCTTTGTTGCCGTCTGAGGCTAAACCACGACAAAGGCAATAAAAAATCCCATTCAAAAGCAGAAACACTTCCTGCAGACAGGATCTTTCAAACGATGGGGTGTCTCCAGATACGGAATACTGTGTCTGATTCAACTGACTCCTCGCCATGCTTCGGTTCAGGCTGACTAAGGAGCAAGCAGCCTCAGGTCCTGGGAGTGAACTGGTGAGCTGGAAAGCCCCTGGCTCACATACAAGGGAGTGAGGGTGTCTTGAAAAAGATTTCAAAAGGTGGTTTTGAAGTACAAGATGCAATACAACCAAGGTACAGAACAAGATATTAGCACTAAAAAACCCCCATCTATCTTGTCTATACAATTTCTACAGCAACTCTTTCACTCTAAATAGTGCCATCAGGATGGGCCCGGTTGGAGCTCTCCCTGAACTGCAGCTGGACCGCAGGCCAGGTGACTCTCCTCTTGAGCTGGGATCCCTCTCAAGGTTTCATATTCCTTACATGAGACTAAAAGATCCTTCCCTACCCAAGGCAGAGAGATTCCCTACCTGCAATAGATTCTCCATGAGAGACTGATAGCATGCTGTATCAATGCTATGAAACATCACTAACCCATAGAGTTAATATTAGTCTAAACATTGTATGGATAATTCCATGAGACATAAACCATTGTTCAAGCCTGAGACTGCGATCGGAGCCAGCTGCACCAAGGCTCCAAAAAGAAAGCAGGGGGGTCCACTCTGAACTTTGGAACTCAATGGCAGGGCCCTCTTTACTGTGCGTCTCTGGTCTCTGGGTGAACCCTTCTAGCTTGAGTCTAACTCCATTTTCCTTTGTATGTTTCTGCCATGCAGTAATTCATAAGGTGAACCATGCCATCAAACTTATTGAAAGTTGTCAAACCACTGTTAAACTGAGTTAAATTCCATCCAACTTAATGAACTGTCAAATTATTATTTTACCTTAATAAACCATATTGCGGCTTCTCTCTTTCGAGTGAGATGCATTACACTCACCCGTGACAAATATGTACCGACGAGTGATTACCAACTACAACCACCAGTTCATGTGTGACCACCATCAGAAACTGTATTTTCAACACTCTCTTTCAATATTCTACAAGACCTGAGCACACGCGATGTGATCACTGCTTCTCTTCAGGGAGTATCGACTGCACTCCTATGCGAGTCATCTTTATAACGCTTCTTACACTAAGAGGGGGGAGTGAAACTGGATGATCTTTAAGGTCCCTGCCAAGCCAAACCATTCTACGATTCTGTGATAATATCTTTATCAATGACCTGCATGAGGGGGTCGAGTGCACCTTCAGTAAGTTTGCAGAGGACACCGAGTTGGGCGGGCGTGTTGATCTGCTGGAGGGTAGGAAGGCTCTACAGAGGGATCTGGACAGGTTGGAATGTTGGGCCGAGGCCAGCAGCGTGAGGTTCAATAAGGCCAAGCGCTGGGTACTGCACCTGGGTCACAACAACTGTCAGAAAAGGACCTGGGGGTGTCGGTCAACAGCCAGCTGAATATGAGGCAGCAGTGTGCCCAGGTGGCCAAGAAGGCCAGCAGCATCCTGGCCTGTATCAGGAACAGTGTGGTGAGTAGGACTAGGGCAGTGATCATCCCCCTGTACTCGTCACCAATGAGGCCCCACCTCGAGCGCTGTGTCCAGTTTAGGGCCCCTCACCACAAGAAAGACATTGAGGAGCTGGAGAGGGTCCAGACAAGGGCAACGGAGTCTGGAGAAGAAGTCTTATGAGGAGCGGCCGAGGGAGCTGGGGTTCTTCAGCCTGCAGAAAAGGAGGCTGAGGGGAGACCTTCTTGCTCTCCACAACTACCTGAAAGGAGGTTTTAGGGATCACAGAATCATAGAATCGCCTAGGTTGGAAGGGACCTTTCAGATCATCTAGCCCAACCGTCAACCTAACTCTGACAAAAAACCATCTCTAAACCCTATCTCTAAGCACTATGTCTATCCACCTTTTAAATACCTCCAGGGATGGTGCCTCAACCACTTTCCCGGGCTGCCTGCTCCAATGCTGCGTAAAAATTTTTCCTAATATCCAATCTAAACCTCCCCTGGTGCAACATGAGGCCTTTTGCTCTTGTTCTGTTGCCTGTTACCTGGGAGAAGAGACTTGTGGTTTTGGCCACATTGTCCAATGGCCGGCAAGAGATGTTCCCCCGCAGCCTCTCGTGCATGGGGAGGAGGGGGAGAGAAAAAGAGAGATTTACGAGTTACGAAGAAACTAAACTACTTTAATAAAATATTAAGAATAAAATAAAAAGGAAAATACTGAAATAGATACGCTATATACAAAACTGCATTAAGCTCCCAGGAGGACGTCACCGGCAGGCACTGGGGAAGACCCAGACTGGACTTAGTGACGAGCAGGACCCCAGAAGACCACCAATGGACATGGATGCGCATGCCTCAAGGACATTTACATATAGTAATGAGTTCTAGGTAATAATAGGAATGTGTTAATAATTTCTGGGAGATGTAATTAAGGTGTATATTCTGCTTGCTCCTAACCTTTGTAGTTGAGCAACCCGGCTTGCACATTAGGCGAAGGGGTTCCTGGTCCGCCCAGCGCTGCAATAAAGAATGCCTGCTTTCTAACACTCCAAAATTGAGTCTTCGAGAGTCCTTAATCGTGGGCTTACGGTATCGCCACCGCTGGTGCAGCCACTCTCCACCCCTCCCAGCACCCTGAGCGTGCCTGGGGGAGGTACTGCCGCTCTGCTCAGCACGTGGTAGAGAAGCAACCGGCTCCGACACAGCCAATTTCGTAGATGGACAGCCCCGATGCGGCCCCTCCAGCTGTCGGGGGGTGGCGGGGCTCTGCACAGTGCGGGGGCGGCCTGGCAGAGTAGGTCCCCATGTGTGTCTGAGGGGGAGCAAGGCAGTGCAGGATGGGGAAGAAGAGCTCAAACACCACGTGAAGTTCCACCGTCTTTTTATTACTGGCTGAGAGACACAGGCAGGCTGGCTGCGCTCCTCCTCCTCCTCCTCTTCCTCCTCCTCCTCCTCCTCCATCGCCCCCAAGGCTGGGACCACAGCGCTTGCAGGCGGAATCTGGAGCGAGGCTTTTCCACCACAGCCTTCACGTTCAGCAGGGTTTGAGCCGCCAGGGAAGAGACCCACAGGCTGCTGTCATTTGCCGCGCCTTCAAGAGCTGGGGCAGAAAGGAAGAGAGGTGAGGTCAGAGCCCAGATCTGCAGAAAGCTCCGGAGCCCCTGCAGCCAGGGCCCCCCGTGCCCTGCCCCAGCTCTTCCCAAGGCCAGGAGGGAGCCAGAGGCGCTGGCATGAGCCACAAGATGCTGGCCAGCAATGCCCCACAAGCCCTCCCTGGCCAGGGCAGGGACCGCAGCTCCCTACCAGGGGCTCTTCTGCTCCCTGCCAGCCCCGGCACACACCCCGCTGCCCTCGCTCACCGTCGTAGATGACCTGGAGCTCCTCCTGGCACACATCCCTCAGCTGCCGCCTGGCGAGCCCTAGGCACACACAGCCCGTCACAGACCCCGCTGACCTGCCTGCCCCAGCAGTCCGACTCCCCCCCACCGGCCCCACGGGCCTGGCCACGCGCCCTCCTGCCCTCGGGCCCGGCTGAGCCCAGGCCGGTGCCCTGAGGGTGAAGCCCAAGGCAGCGGCCAGGGACCCCACAAGGCTGCCAGCAGCTGCCCCTGTGTGGGCAGGGGTGGGAGAGGGCGGCAGGAAGCCCGTGGGTGCCTGGCACCGCATCAGGCAGTCGGGGCTCTGCAGGCTCCCGGTGCATTCGGCAGCAGCCGTGGCTGGGGCTCAGCTGCCGCGGGGCAGGGAGGGACCCCCGGCCGGGTTGTGGCTCACCGATGAACCTGACGGCTGCCTCACGCAAGGGCTGCTGTGGGCTCCGCAGGTAGAGCAGGCTCTGCCACAGGTACTCCTCCGCTCTGCCTCTGCCCTCCGCCAGCTGGAGAGAGCAGGAGGGGACAGGGTTGGCCCAGAGCCTCCCCCTGTGCCCGGGGCTGGCCTTTCCTGCCTTCCCCTGCCCGCGCCCCCAGGACGCCGCAGTAGGCAGGGGCCCAGCTGCCAGCCCCACGCGCTGGGTGCTGGGGGAGAGGGGCTTCTCCAGGCTGGCTGTGGGGCTTCGAGGCTGCCCTTACCAGGCACTTGCCGATCCGCCATGGCTGCTTTGTCTCCAGCAGCTTCCTGATCTGCCTCCGCTTCAGGAACTTGGCAGCTCCCAGGAGGGCTTCCCAGGAGGCCTGCAGAGCAGCAGAGAGTGGGAGATGGCACCGCCGCTCAGGGGACAGGACCTGGGGGTCCCTGTGCAGGGCAGGGGGGCAGCAAGGGTTGTGGGTCCAAGCCCTGGCCTCAGGCATCTGCAGGCGCCCCTGGGAAGCCCAGGGGAGCTCCAGGCCTTAGGTGTTAGGGTGGCCGCGCCCTGCTGCTCTGCTCTGCTGCATCGAGCAGGGCAGGGGTAGGACATGTCCCTGCCCACCTCCTCAGCTGCTGCCAGCTGGGAGGGGCTCGGAGCCCTCCTCAGGGCCCCAGCTGCAGCACCTTCAAAGGGCTTAGAAATCCCCACCTGAGCCACGCTGTGGTCCTTGTCATGCAGGTGGAAGAACAGGGGCATCAGGATCCTCTGCACATCCTTCTGCATATGTTCTTTGTGGGTGCTGCCTGCAACCTCCATCGCATCTGTGCAGAGGAGGATGGAGCACTTTCGCACGTAGCTGGACTCCTAGGAGGAGAGAAGGAAGAGGGGAGGACCTCCGTCCTGGCTTCTCCAAGCCGACGGTGAGGGGACAAATGCTTGTGGCTCTCCCTTTGCAGTGAGGAGAAGGACTCACGGGCCAGTGGGCATGCGCGCAGAGGGACGCACCACCCCAGACCGGCACGCATGCACCCCCGGGCGTGCTAACCATGCCTCCGCTCTCCCGACGCCTTACGTTTTCAAAGAGGGGTGGAAGCATCCTGACCAGCTGCAGAGCGATGGGGACAGCCAGGTGGAGCACGTTGCTGAGGGCAGTCAGGGCTGCTGTCCTGACGTCGCAGTCGCTGTCCTGCAGTAGCTGCACGACCTCTGGCAGCAGGTCTTGCAGCGTTCCCACCTACGAGAAACATACCCTTTTGTTATGCGATGCAATCGAGGAGCACACCGCTAAAGCCACGCTGCGTGTCGAGGTTGCAGGGCCGGTCAGGCGGAGATCTCTCCATGTGTGGCTCAGCCCAGGGCCAAGCCTGAAGCAGTCACGGGCCACTGAACGGGGCAACGGGGGGAGCAGGCAGTGGTCCCGCCGCTCCCGATTCCTGGCAAAGCCCGAGCAAGCCTCTGCACGCTCCGCACCTGCAGCCCAGCCCCAGGCGGACACCCACACTGTGCCTGGCTGCCCCTGCCCACCTGGTCCTGTCTCCTGGACAGCGTGACCAGGCTTCCGACTACCAGCCTGCGCAGCACCACGTTCTTGCTCTTCATGTGGGACTCCAGGATGTCCAGGAACTGGCCGTGGACGTGCTCACAATCGGTGTAATCCAGGAGCTGAAACGCAATTGGCAGCAGGGTGAGAGCCCAGCACAGGCAGCAGAGCTCCCGGACGGCTCGGGGCAAGGCACCGGGGCCGGTCACAGCCCAGGCGGGAGGCAGCAGGGTCCAGAGAGGGCCCTCGCTGCCTCCCCTCAGCCCTCTGTCCACGCAGGCAGCCCGGCTTGCCCCCGCCTGCCCTCAGAGAGGCAGCGCGTGCCAGCAGGCCCACCTCCACGAAGACCGTCATGGCGCCAACGTCCTGCACGGCCTGACGCTGCAAGAGGCTGTTGACCGCCTGCTCAGACACAGTGATGCAGCAGAACGGTTCTTGACGCCGCAGCACCCTGGCCGGGGGAAGAAGGCGTTGGCAGCACCGAGCTGGGCAGGCAACCTCTCTGGGACTGCGCTGCCAGCTGGGGGGCAGCTTGTGTGCCCGGCCGTGGCTGCTCGCGCTCCACCACCCACCAGGACGGGGATCGTACAGGCGGCCCTTCACCACCAGGGGAGAAACGGCCGGGCAGGCAAGGAGGGCTGAGCAGGCTCTCACCTAGCCAGCACGGCGACACCGCTGTGGTAGGTCTCGGCGCTCGTGAGCATGTCCCAGGCACCCTGCCTCCCGATGTCTTCGACCAGGGAGGCACCGCCCAGGCACTGGAAGAGAGCTTGCATGGCGCTCACTGCGCTCCTGCAGGCAGAGCAAAGCGTGGTCACACGTGGAGCCCCAGTCCCGGCTTTGGCTCCGGGCCCAGGGAGAGCCCAGGGACGGGGATGGGGCACCCGAGGAGTGCCGGAGCACCTGAGCAGTGAAGGATGGTTGGGTGTCCTGCTCGCACTGCAAGAGCGGCAGCAGCCCATCTGTGGGCTGTGCAGGCTGTGTGAGATCTGGAAGAGCACTTCCATGAAGAGCCGGCTAAGAAGCAAATGCACGGACCGTCGGCTGGAGGGCTCCAGGAAGATCTCGTGCATGGCACGGGCCACCTGCAGAAACAGCCCAGCACGGCTCTCACTGGAGTCGTGTCCCTGCGGCACAGCCTGCTCTGGCCAGCAGCCACCCTGCCCCGGGCTTCCCCGCTGCCGAGCCGGCTGGAGGCGGCGGGCAGGGAGGGGGGCCGCCGAGGGCAGCAGGGCCAGGGCAGGCGGCCTGCCTGCACGCCGTGGGGCCGAGCGGCACGCGCTGCCCTGCCCAGCTGTGGCCCGAGGGCCCTGGGCCAGGTGCCCCGGGGAGGGCCGGCTTTGGGAGCGGATGGAGAGGGCCAGAGGGGCTGGAGAGGGGCGTGCAGCCCCGGGCAGGATGGACCAAGCCTTGTCCAGACACTCACGGCCAGGAAACATTGGCAGTTGTAGTTTTCTTTGCTGCTGCACTGGATGGTGAATTGTTGATTGACCTGCAGCAGCGCCCACAGCACCGTGTTCCCGAGGCTGCGCTCACAGGCCAGCATGTTCCACATGGCCCTGGCAGTCCTGCAGAGCCAGAGCACACTGTCAGCGCGGCCACCTCGGCCACCACCTCTTCTGCTTGCTCAGGCCCCGGAGGTCCCGAGCTGCCCCCGAGGCTGTCGCGCCACGTACCCGTCACAGTGCGGGGAAACCTTCAGCAGGCCAGTGACCACCTCCTGAGGGCTGAAGGTGGCCACTCGGAGAAGGGTCCTCCTCAGGATGTCCTGGAGTGGCTCCTGGCTGATGCAGGCCAGCTGCCTGTGCATGGCCTCCACGAGCTCCTCCACCTGTCGGAGGCAGTGGGCTGGAGCGGGCTGGAGCACAGCCATGGCCCCCCTGCCACCAAGAACTGCTTCCCTCGCGCCGCCCTTCGCTGGCCTCAAAGCCTGCCCGTTGGGCGCTCCGAGCCCTGGCCTCGGGGCGGGGGGAACGGCCCCTGCAGGGCACGCGCACAGGGCAAGCCGGCTGCACGCTGCCTACCTTGGTCAGCCGCAGGTCGAAGCCTTTCAAGACGTGCTCCACAATCTTGGCAACCAGCTGGGTGTCAGAGACCCTTGGGTCTGCCATGTTTGTCAAGACGGCGAGGAGGAAGTCGCTCCTCTCGGGTGGGAGGAAGGCTCTGCCAAATGTCTGAGGGAGAGAGGGAGGGAAAAGGTGTCACACTGAGTGCCCTGGTGGCGGGCACTGCTGGCTCTGCCGGCAAGCAGAGCTCGCCTGTGGCCAGGACGGCCGGAGCTGCGGCGGTGATGCTGGGCTAAAGCTTTGGACTACTCCAAAGCGGTGGCTCCCCACAGCCTGAGGGGTGGGAGGCTGTGCCATCGCCCGCCGTGGCTGATGCACTGGTTCGTCTCAGCCTCCTGCCAGCGCCATGGCCAAGACCCCCAGGAAGGGAGGAGTTTGTTACCATCCCGCTGTCAATGGCTTCCTTGGGCCAGAAGGTGCTGATGCCTTCCCGATCCCGTTCTATGGCCGGGTCCACGAGTGCTGCGTGGGAGGCTGGGCAGGAGGGAAAAGACAGCGTGAGCGGCAGGAAGAAGGCAGAGCTGGGGCAGCAGGTGAGGGCATGAAGGAGAGCTCTGTGCCTGGCTCTCTGTTCTGTGGGGAGCTGGAGAAGTGGCAGGGTGGCAGGCAAGGAGGGGAAACCGCCTCTTAGGCTGCGTAAGGGCAGGAGCGTGGGGACTGGCTTTCTGCTCGGGGGCAGGAGGAGAGAAGGCTTGGCACGCTGCTGCCACAGGCTCTCCAGCCCAAGGGTTCTCGGGACAGGCCGCAGGCTGCCGCTCCAAGGCGGGCTGCCTGGGCCCGGGGCTTGGGGCGGCACGGCTGCTGCCCTGCTCCAGCCTGGGAGGAGTTTGCTGCCCCTGCCTCTAGCAGAGGAGGGGGGGCCGAGGTGGCGCGGCGCCATGCCCGGGCCCCTGTGGCTGGAAGGCCCCAGCCCGCCCCAGCTTCTCTTACCATGTCGCAGCAGAATGAACCTGTGGAAGAGGCACAGGGCCTGCCCAGCCCCCCAGCTGATCTCCTGGTCCTCCTCGGCATAGCACAGGGTGAGCAGCCCTAGCGCCTGCCCCAGGAATGGCACAGGCTTCTTCAGGTAGAAGAAGGGGCTGATGCCTTTGCAGGCCAAGTTGTGTGGCTCGTCCTGTGGCAGAGAGAACGGAGCAGTAGGCGGAGCTCTGGAGGGCTCTGCCCCGCGCTGCACCCCATGGAGAGCCAGCCTGCGGCAGCCGCCTCGGGGCGAGCAGCGTGCTGGGCAGAAGCCCGGGGGAGGCAGGGAGGCAGGGAGAGAGGGAGGGCTGCCAGGGCTGGGCCTGCAAAATGCTCCCGTGCCCTGGGACGGAGCTGGCTGCCGAGAACAAAGGCACGGGAGGGAGCGGCTCCAGGAGAGAGGGTCCAGGATGCTGGCGCAGGGCTGAGCCTTCCCAATCCCAATCCCCTGCCCCACACCCAGGCTTCCCTCGCAGGGAGCCCAGCGCTACCGGCTACGCTGGGGCAGCAGGACGGGGCGAGGGGTGCCAAGAGGTCGCAGGCCCCCTACCTCCAGCATGGTTTCAGGTCTCAAGTGCTGGCTCAGGCTTACAATCCTCCCCACAGCCCTCCGGCGTCTGGTCACCTCCGGGGATGTCGTGAGGGACAGCAGGACCTGGGAAGGCAAAAGCCGATGGTCGACCTTGGGAAATGACGGCAGCTCCCAGAGCGGTGGCTCTGCCAAGCACCTGCTGGGTTTACGCAGCGTGCTGCCGAGGCTTGCCCTGCACGGGAGGAAGCCTGGACTGGGGTCCAGCCACCTCGCAACCTCGGGGACCGTTGCCAACAGCTGGTGACCTGCGGCAGTCAGGGAGGTAGCCGGATGCCATGCCCCCAGCCACCTCTGCCCCTTCCCTCACGCTCCTGCAGAAACGGCCGCACGTCCCCTCTGTGGGAGGACAGGAACCTCCACGGGGACCTGCCCCAGGGAGGTGCCAGCACCTCTGCCTCCGCAGCTTCGGGGCTGGGCTGCCCTTGCACCATGGCCACGTCCCAGCAGCTCTCTGCCCTGCTGCCTTCTGGGGAGGAGAGCGGGCACGGGGTGGGTGGCGAGGGCGGTGGCTCAGCAGTGCCAGCTGCCAGAGCAGGGGAGCGGGGAAAGGCACTCAGACTCCTTCCGCTGCTCCAGTTCCGGGCTGGGCTGTGCACGCTCCAGAAGGTCGCCCCTCTTTGGGGTAGGGCAAGGAAGAGACCCCGAGAGCCCCGCTCCTGGCAGATGCCTGACTCCTGGCAGATGCCTGACTCCTGGCAGATGCCTGACCTGCAAGATCATGTCCACTCTCTGGACGCTGGAACTCAGCGAAGCTTCATGCGTCACCACCTCCAGCATCCTGTCCAGTGTTTTCAAGATCTGTAAGGGGATAGAGCGGGTGGCCCACTTGCCCCGGCCCTTCTTCCTTGCAGGGAGCTGGCTTGCATTCCTTCCACCTGAGGCGGCCTGCAGCTGCCCTCTGCGCCTGGGAGCGGCCTCAGGCTCTCCCTGCTCTTCCTTCTTCACCTGTCATCTTCCCGCAGCCAAAGCCAGCTAGGAAAACGTGCGCAGGGACTGAGCGGCAGGCTTTCCGTAGCTCAGCCCGCGCTTACCTGAGCATCCAAAGAAGCACGTTGGCTGTCCCTCTGTGCTGGGTCAAGACAGCAGATGTCGTGGATGCAGGGGCAGAGCTGCTCGTACAGCAGGCCTTCAGGCAGGTTGCTGCAAGGAGAGGGGTGTTGCTTGGATGCCAGGGCTTCCAGGTCAGGAGGGTGGCTGCAGGCGTCGGGGCTGGCAGTCGCCAGGGTGCTACCCGTAAGAGGTGGGGAAGGGATGCCTGGAGGCATCTGCTCCCTCCCCGGTGCTGCTGAGGCAGGGACAGAGGGCAGTCCTGGCCGGTGGAGCCCGAACCCCTTTCCACCTCCTGCCTCTCCCACCTGGGGAAAAGCCAAGAGGCGGCGGGGAGCCCCTGAGCAGCCCCCGCCCTGCCCCCTGGCCCAGCCATGGGCCAAGCGTGAGGGAGAGCAGAGGCCCAACGGCAGAGGTGCCAGGGTCCTGCCAGGATGGGAGACGCCTGCTGCCATCAGGCCCGCGCCATGGGGGGCTCCGGCCTGGCCAGGGTCTGGGGCAGGTACCTCATTGCTACGATGGCAAGCATGGCTTGCTGCCACATCACGGCATCCATGCTGCGAGGGGACTCCTTTTTCCATAGGACCTGGAGAGGGAGAGCATGGGCAGGATGGGGCAGGGAAGCTGCCAGTTGCCGGCACCAGTCTGCAGGGCGGGCAGAGCCCCGCCGCCCCCAGGCCGGCACTGGCCCCAGAGCAGCCCCTTGCCCGGCACTGGCCCCGTGGCAGGCAGGGCTGTGCCCAGGGAGGCCCGTCTCGCCCTCCCCTGTGCCCAGGGGCCCGAGTGCTCTCCTTCCCGCTGGGCCGGCGCTCGGCCAGCATTGCCCCCCTCCCTCGGCCCCACTGGGTGCCCTCACCTCCATTTTCTCCACCAGCGTACACGCCGATGTGAAGTCGGGCTGGTACCTGCCTCGCAGCCAGGCTGTGCAGAGCGTGCGGATGGAGGCCAGGAACCTCAGCTTGGAGGCCTCATCCTGACAGCCAGGGAGCAGAGAGACAGAGAGGGAGGGTGAGGGGCAGAGCAGGGCCAGCAGGTGCGGGGCCTCGAGGGGTGCAGCCATGGTGCAGGGGGCCGGGGGGGCAGCAGCCCTGCACAGGCAGCAGTCCCCCTAGGGCCCGCGCGCAGGCAGCAGGCACGGCAGCACGCGGCCGGCAGCCGCGGGCAGAGCCTGCCTGGCAAAGGCTGCAGTTACCCTTTGGGTGCCGTCGAGGAAGGCCAAGATGTAGTCGTGGGCTTCCTCGTCCTTGCCCTCCAGCCAGTAGCTGGAGGCAGAAGCAGCTCCACCTGTTGAAGAACAAGGGTGGGGAGAGATGTAGGCAGCAGGGCAGGGAGAGGGAAGAGAGGGGCCCTCTCTCCAGCCCTGTGCTCGCTGCCCTGCCCCCAGCAAGCCCTGGCCCAGGGTGCTGATGCCCCGTCTCCCCCGGGGTGGTGCTGGCAGCAGGGCGGGAGAGGTCCCAGCCCGGCGGTACGGCTGCCTCCTGCCAGCCCAGCGGCCTCTCCCTGCCCTGCTCTCTGCCCCGAGGCTGGAGGTGGTCCCCTGGCATCCTCTCGCTACCCACGCATGGCGGGGGTGCTGGGGCTCTTCTCCTCCTCCGCTTGGACGACGACGACGGGGCTGGCGCGGTCCCAGTCCTCACTCTGCAGCTGGCGTTGCCTGGGGCTTTCTGACCGCTGATGGTCCTCGGTGGCCAGCCCGGCCCTTTCATCCTCTGCCGCCTCTGGTGCAGGGCTGCTCTGAGGGCAACCGCTCGCCGTCCTGCGGGACAGAGGACAGAGGTGAGGGTGGGGAGGGGGCTGCCCAGGGCAAGCGGCCCCAGCCTGGTGCGGCCTGGCCAGAGGAGGGAGGAGGTGGCTGGCAGGGACAGGGGGAACTCCTGCAGGATGCCGTTTTCCAGCGGGCAGTCCCCCCTCGCCCACCCGGC
The DNA here is from genome assembly GCF_964199755.1 of Larus michahellis. Taxonomy (NCBI): domain Eukaryota; kingdom Metazoa; phylum Chordata; class Aves; order Charadriiformes; family Laridae; genus Larus; species Larus michahellis. The sequence goes on from NC_133930.1 coordinate 83,082,559, forward strand.
CCTGGCGGCGGCTCTCCTGCCCCCAGCCCCTCCGCAAGGGCCACCGGGCCCAGACGCCCTGGGGTCCCTGTGGCCCTGGCCCGGCCCAGCCCCGCGCTCTTACCCGCTGTGGACGGTGGAGCTTTGGGGAGACACCCTGGCCCTGCGGAGCTGCTCTGTCAGGTATAGCCGCAGGAAAATACGCATTCTGCGCACACGCTTTCCTGCAGGTGCCGGATCGCTCATGTCCGCTTCTCACGAGAGTCCGGGACACTGTGGGGCTGCCGTGCACGTGCTGCTGGACATCACCAGCTGTCACATGGGTAGGTTACTAAGGGCCCATTGTGACCTGCCACCCCAGCCGGGAGGGGCAGCCCGTCCTGTCCCCCACTGTGACCCGGGCTCTCCCGGGGGAGTCAGCCTGCCGCCGGCTCTGGCTGCAGCCTGCGGTCCCTCTGCGTGCGTCCCCTGCCACAGCCGGGACTCCCCAGCCCCTTTGGCTGGAAGCCTGAACCCTGGCTGTGCCGTCATAGAATCACGGAATCGTTTGGCTTGGAAAGGACCCTAGAGATCATCGAGTCCAAGCATTATCCCAGCACTGCCAAGTTACCACTAAACCATGTCCCTCATCACTGCATCTACTCGTCTTTTAAATACCTCCAGGGATGGCAACGCCACCACTTCCCTGGGCAGCCGGTTCCAACGCTTGACAACCTTTTCTGTGAAGAAATTGTTCCTAACAGCCTATCTAAACCTCCCCTGCACAACTTGAGGCCATTTCCTCTTGTCTTATCACTTCCTAAGCGGGAGAAGAGACCGACCCCCCCTGGCAACCCCCTCCTTTCAGGGAGCTGTAGAGAGCGAGAAGGTCTCCCCTCAGCCTCCTTTCCTCCAGGCTGAACAACCCCTGCTCCCTCAGCCGCTCCTTGCAAGACTTATGCTCCAGAGCCCGCACCAGCTTCCTTGCCCTTCTCTGGACACGCTCCAGCACCTCAGTGTCTCTCTCGTAGTGGGTGTTGACAACGGAGCAATGCACTTCACTCCCAAGGGAAAAGCAGCAAAAAGCTTATTGTTCTAAAAAAGCCATTTAATGAAGTTTGATAGTCAACGCCACAGTGGAATAACAAGACTCGATGGCAAGGCACACTGGGTTCTTTACTGTCTCGAGGGGGGATCAGAGAGAACTGTCAAGGAGACCCTCCCATTGAGTCAAGGTGCAGAGAGGACCCCCTGGCTTTCTAAACTCCTTCTCAGAGGGGAGTCTAGGTGCGGCTGGATCCAATCCCAGTCCCGGGCTTGGTCAACAGTTTATGCCTACGGGATTGTATACACAGTCTTTCCCTCTTCGCCACCTGAAAAGTGGGTCACCTTTTCGTAGAAGGAGATCTGGTTTGTCAAGCAGGACCTGCCTTTCGTGAACCCACGCTGACTGGGCCTGACCGCCTGGTTGTCCTGCATGTGCCGTATGATGGCACGCAAGGTGCTCTGCTCCATAACCATATGATGGACTCTTCAACTCTAACCCTAACCCTAACCCTAACCCATATGATGGACTGTTCAAAGCTACACTAAGAGCAAAGGGTGGTGGGACATCACCTTAAAACGTTGGGCTACTGTTGGGGGATACGGTGGGTCCGTAGGCCCTTTGACAGAAGAGATAGAGATTGCAGTGTACCCGTAAGAAGGCCACGAGTTGTGTCATATAAGGACAATGTAACCAAAAGGAGAAAGAAGAAGATGGCTTCAGAGAACAAGGAGAGTTAGTCTGTGAGAAAGCCAGATTTTGAGCAATGTGAAGAGGAGTTCAACAACCAATCGTATTGTAGCTAGGAGCGCGTGTGCTCTGTAACCTAAGCAATTGAATGCGTAGAAAGAACGCGTGAACGGAGCGTGAACCAAAGATTAGATATATAAGAAAGCCAAGTTTGTAATAAAGAGAGAGCTTAACTGAACTCTTCAAGGAGAGTCTTGTCGTCTGTCCATCCCGACTGAAACGACAACTGGTGACCCCGACGTGATACTGAGGAAGAAGACGACTGGCAATAGTCGTGGGGACGGAGCCCAGTGAAGCTGAAGACAGCGGGCAGAGCTGTTGACGGATCCGGATCATATTTAAGAAGACACCTGTAGCAGGTGAGCCACTGGGGACATGGGAGAGAAGTTAACTAAGGAAGAGCAGACTCTACTCTCCACATGGATGCTGCTGTTGAAGCGGCAGGGTGTCATCCTCCCTGAAGAGACTTTGCGAAAAATGCTATTGTGGGGAAAGGAACAGGGAGTAGAAGTAACGTTGGTTACGGCATTTAGTGTAACGCAATGGACAAACCTAGGGCAGACATTATTTGAGGAAACTACGCGTGGCTCAAAAACGGTTATTGAACTGTTAACAACGTGGTGACTTTTGTTAGAGACATTAAAGAACTTTAAGGAGCAGAAAGATTTAGAGGAAGGAAGTGAACAGCCGTCCGCAGCCCCTGAGCCCTTGGCCTTAAAACCTCCCGTTGATGATATGAAGGGGCGGAAGATTGCCGTTAAAGAAAATAAGGGACTGCTCCCGATGAACACAAAAGATAAACAATGTAAGTACGTGTTGCCTCGTGACCAAATAGCAGCTGTAAAAGAGACTCAAAGAGGGATGGGTGTTATCCACCCTGAAGGAGTGGTGCGTCCCTCCGCACCCCCCGCTCCAGCCTTGGGGGAAACAGAGGCATGGCCTTCTCCTCCTATTTCTACTAACCCCATCTCCAGTCTGGGTTTGCCATCCTTGCCACCTGAGTCAGACAATGAGGAGGGCAGTCATATAACGGGTGAGGAAGGGATTGAAGTGGTGGACTCTGGGGAGCCACCCCCATCGTACACAAGGTGCCCCTGGACGCTTGGGGGCCGATTGGCAAAGGTTTAAGTGCCTTACTAATAGGAAGATCTAGTACCACCTTACAAGGCCTCATGGTACATGTTGGCGTGATGGGTGCTGATTGCACAGGAGAAATATGTGCCATGATATCGACAGCTACACCACCTGTGACTATTGGGAAAGGAACTCGACTTGCTCAGTTAGTCCCATTTTGAAGTTGCGTTCCACAAACGGACAACGTTACACGTGGTAATGGTGCTTTTGGTCCTACGGGAAAGCCACAAGTCTATTGGGTGCAGACGGTATCTGATCAACGCCCACAAATGCATTGTGTTCTTGAACTTAGTGACGCCACTCCCAAGAAGGTCTGACTGGCTGGATTATTAGACACTGGAGCAGATGTGACGATCGTTTCTTTAAGGGAGTGGCCTGCTGCTTGGCCATTAACCTCCAACACCTTGGGAGGGGCAGGACTCGGAGGGGTTGCCAATAGTTCTATGTCCACTAACCCTATTGTGATTGTAAACTCAGAAGGGCAAAGTGTCGGAGTGGGAGACGGACCCAGAGTAACGATGGAGTCTCAATATGAGTATGATCGTTCTCCCTTTATTCAAGTTTTCCCAGGGTATATATAGACAGGCAATAAGAGCACGCGCTAGCGGCAGCTATATGATTGGCTTACAGTCTCTGTTCACGCGCTGTCCATGCAGTTCATTCACAGATCAGATTGGTTACAAGAATTCACATAGTAAATTACTTAGTCATTAGCACAACATGTTTTCTACCTTCTCAGTTCCCGTTTTTCCCAGGTACTAATTCCATCTTCTACCACCTGTTTTGCCCTTAATCTAATCTCTCATAGTAGGGAGGATGGCTCACATGACCATTTTCTCTCAGACACATTCCTACAATACCGCCTTTTTCTTCTTGAGCCAGCCAGACCTTATGCATGGCATTTTCTATCATGTCAGTCACTTTGCGGAGAACACATGAGGCTACCATAATCAATAATAATATAACCAACAGTAGCATGAGCCCTTGCTTTAGTATGTCTGATAACCATCCCGTTATACCCCGTGAGTTTGACCAATCATCGAAACCATTTTTGACCGCTTTTAATTTGGACATGTTATCCTTGTTGTGACGCTCTTAGCAGGTTATATACTAAACACAATTAAAAACAGAATCCAAAAGAACCCTGCTAAGGCAATAAATACCCAGATTCCTAAATTTAGCCCAGAAAGCCAATTGCTTTGGATTTACCCACGAGAAATCCTTTTGTAATATTTCAAATACATTGCGGTTCATTAAGTCTTGAATCTTTAGTATTTGAGCTTTTAGCTGATCATGTAAAGGACGAATATTTTTTTGCAACAACATGTCAAATTGTGATAACCAAGGGTCAAGGTCATCCTTTTTGATGGGGACATGTATGTGGCTTGGATCCATTCCAGAAAGCTGGTGATAGCACAAACGACCCTGGAAAAACAATTGTGGTAACATTTCAATCATCATAGTTACTGGTTTTGAAAAGGTATGTGGCAAAAATACCCACTCTAATGCAGTCAGGCTCTTTGCGAGTGCATCTTCCCACTGTCCTATCAGGGCATAAAGTTGAAATTCTTGTAGGAAGGTGTTCAATACGTCTTGCGGCAGTAGTAGACTATATCTTATCTTGCAACATACTGTAATGCCTTCAGAGCTGTTGGGGTTAATGAACATAGAACTTATGAGGGGGGCAGGGGCAGACACAGTGCTTCAGGGCATCCCCTGTACTTTCAAAGTGCGCTCATGTCTCTCTCCCCCTCTCTGACCCGAGACAGCCTCCTTATATCCTGCACTGGATTGAGTGGAGAAGTACAGGCTAGAGTCGCTGCATGCATGGCCAGTGCATGCAGGGAGTCCCACCAGACTCTCCTGCACTGGATCGAGTAGAAAAGTACAGGCTAGAGTCGCTGCACACGTGGCCAGCGTATGCAGCGAGTCTCACCAAACTCATGATCCAGCTTTGCTAACAGCAGCTGTGTGATACGTGACTACATTGTTGTAATCCCTTCTTGTTATCTTCCTCTGTGAAGGTCGGGTTCTCATGGATACACACATAGTTTTTAGAGCAACATATTCTACAACTTGTTGCAGGACACATAGAAGCCTCACGTAGCCCTTGGAATACCCCGGTATTTCTTATCAAAAAGAAATCGGGGAAATAGAGGTTGTTGCATGATTTGAGAAAGATTAATGATGTCATGGCAACGATGGGAGCATTACAACCGAGATTACCTTCGCCTACTAGGATACCTATGGGGTGGGAAATTGTTGTAATGGATTGAAAAGATTGGGTTTCTACCATCCCTCTGGCAGAACAAGACAAAGAAAAATTTGCATTTACTGTTCCGTCTGTGAAGAACATGGAGCCTACCAAAAGACATCAGTGGAAAGTGTTGCCACAAAGTATAAAAAACTTGCCTACAATTTGTCAGTGGTTTGTAGCAAAAGCGTTGAGTCCAATAGGTGCTCTGTTCCCATCTGATTACTGTTACCATCACACGGATGATATTCTGCTAGCGGCTGCAACACCGCAACAGTTAGAAAAAATGGAACAGAAAACACAGAATCACAGAATCACAGAATCACAGAATCTTAGTGGTTGGAAGGGACCTCTGAGATCATCGAGTCCAACCACAAAAAAAAACCCAAACCAAACAAAAAAAAAAAAAAACAAAAAAAAACCCCACACACCCACCTACTAAACTCCACACCCACAACCCCACACATAACACCCCACCACAAACCATAATCTTGGGCACTAGAGCATGCCCTGGAGAGCCATGTCTACACGTTTCTTAAATACCTCCAGGGATGGTGACTCCACCACCTCCCTGGGCAGGCTGTTCCAGTGCCTGACCACTCTTTCAGTAAAGTAATTCCTCCTAATATCTAATCTAAATCTCCCTTGCCGCAGCTTCATACCATTTCCTCTGGTCCTGTCGTTATTCCCTTGGGAGAAGAGGCCAACCCCTGCCTCTCTACAGTTTCCTTTCAGGTAGTTGTAGAGGGCAAGGAGGTCTCCCCTCAGCCTCCTCTTCTCCAAGCTAAACATGCCCAGTTCCCTCAGCCTCTCCTCATAGGACTTGTTCTCCAGACCCCTCACCAGCTTGGTGGCTCTCCTCTGGACACGCTCCAGCGCTTCAATGTCTTTCCTGTAGGGAGGGGCCCAAAACTGAACACAGTACTCGAGGTGAGGCCTCACCAGTGCCGAGTACAGAGGCACGATGACTTCCCTACTCCTGCTGGCCACGCTATTCCTGATACAAGCCAGGATGCCATTGGCCCTCTTGGCCACCTGGGCACACTGCTGGCTCATGTGAAGCCGGCTGTCCACTAACACTCCCAGGTCCTTTTCTGACAGGCAGCTTTCCAGCCACTCTTCCCCAAGCCTGTAGCGTTGCCCGGCGTTGTTGTGACCGAAATGCAGGACCCGGCACTTGGCCTTATTAAACCTCATCCCATTGGCCTTGGCCCATTGATCCAACCTGTCTCGATCCCTCTGTAAAGCCTTCCGACCCTCAAGCAGATCAACACTCCCACCTAGTTTGGTGTCATCCGCAAACTTACTGAGGGTGCATTCAATCCCCTTGCCTAGACCATCAATAAAGATAATGAACAAGACTGGCCCCAAAACTGAGCCCTGGGGGACACCACTGGTGACCAGCCACCAACCAGATTTTGCTCCATTAATCACAACTCGCTGGGCACGGCCATCCAGCCAGTTTTTAACCCAGCGGAGGGTACACTTGTCTATGCCATGATTCTCCAGTTTCTCCAGGAGAATGCGGTGGGGGATGGTGTCGAAGGCCTTACCAAAGTCCAGGTAGACAACATCCACAGCCTTCCCCACATCCAGAGGGCGGGTCACATGGTCATAGAAAGAGATCAAGTTGGTTAGGCAGGACCTCCCTTTCATAAACCCATGCTGGCTGGCCCTGATCCCTTGGCTGCCCTGCACTTGCCTTGAGAGCTCACTCAGGATGATCCTCTCCATGATCTTTCCCGGTACAGAGGTCAGGCTGAAAGGCCTGTAGTTTCTGGCCTGTCTGGAAACTATCCTCCTTCCGGCCCTTCTTGTAGGTGGGCGTCACGTTGGCCACCCTCCAGTCATCCGGCACCTCTCCTGTTGACCAGGATTGTTGATAACTAATGGAGAGAGGCTTGGTGAGCTCTCCTGCCAGCTCCCTGAGAACTTTTGGGTGAATCCCGTCCGGCCCCATAGACTTATGCGTGTCCAGGTGCATAAGCAAATCATTAACTACTTCCTCCTGGATTACAGGGGGGTTGTCCTGTTCTCCATTCTTATCTTCCAGCCCAAGAAGCTGAACACCCTGGGGGTAGCTGGTCTGACTATTAAAGACAGAGGCAAAGAAGGCATTAAGTATCTCAGCCCCCTCCTCGTCCTTGGTTGCAAGGTTTCCCCCCGCATCCAGTAAGGGATGGACATTCTCTCTCACTCTCTTTTTGTTGATGTATTTATAGAAGCTTTTTTTGTTGTCCCTTATGTTAATTGCCAGGTTGAGTTCCAGCTGGGCTTTTGCCTTCCTGAGAGCTGGGGGGGTTTAGCCTGGAGAAGAGAAGGCTCCGGGGAGACCTTTCAGCCCCTTCCAGTCCCTAAAGGGGCTCCAGGAAAGCTGGGGAGCGGCACTTCATCAGGGAATGGAGTGATAGGACTAGGGGCAATGGTTTTAAACTGGAAGAGGGGAGATTTAGATGAGATTTTAGGAGAAAATTCTTTGCTGCGAGGGTGGTGAGGCACTGGCCCAGGTTGCCCAGAGAAGCTGTGGCTGCCCCATCCCTGGAGGGGTTCAAGGCCAGGTTGGACGGGGCTTGGAGCAACCTGGTCAGCGGGAGGTGCCCCTGCCCAGGGCAAGGGGGTGCGACTGGAGGATCTTTAAGGTCCATTCCAACCCAAACCATTCTATGATTCTATGATAACAGGATTTATATCCTTGTGTCCTCCTTCCCTGAGTAGAAAGGAAAAATAATACTCAGCATAGAGATATCTTTAGGAGTGTTATTTTACAAAAGCATTGATTAAGGCAATAAAAAATCCCATTCAAAAGCAGAAACACTTCCTGCAGATAGGATCTTTCAAACGATGGGGTGTCTCCAGATACGGAATACTGTGTCTGATTCAACTGACTCCTCGCCATGCTTCGGTTCAGGCTGACTAAGGAGCAAGCAGCCTCAGGTCCTGGGAGTGAACTGGTGAGCTGGAAAGCCCCTGGCTCACATACAAGGGAGTGAGGGTGTCTTGAAAAAGATTTCAAAAGGTGGTTTTGAAATACAAGATGCAATACAACCAAGGTATAGAACAAGATATTAGCACTAAAAAACCCCCATCTACCTTGTCTATACAATTTCTACAGCAACTCTTTCACTCTAAATAGTGCCATCAGGATGGGCCCGGTTGGAGCTCTCCCTGAACTGCAGCTGGACCGCAGGCCAGGTGACTCTCCTCTTGAGCTGGGATCCCTCTCAAGGTTTCATATTCCTTACATGAGACTAAGAGATCCTTCCCTACCCAAGGCAGAGAGATTCCCTACCTGCAATAGATTCTCCATGAGAGACTGATAGCATGCTGTATCAATGCTATGAAACATCACTAACCCATAGAGTTAATATTAGTCTAAACGTTGTATGGATAATTCCATGAGACATAAACCATTGTTCAAGCCTGAGACTGCGATCGGAGCCAGCTGCACCAAGGCTCCAAAAAGAAAGCAGGGGGGTCCACTCTGAACTTTGGAACTCAATGGCAGGGCCCTCTTTACTGTGCGTCTCTGGTCTCTGGGTGAACCCTTCTAGCTTGAGTCTAACTCCATTTTCCTTTGTATGCTTCTGCCATGCAGTAATTCATAAGGTGAACCATGCCATCAAACTTATTGAAAGTTGTCAAACCACTGTTAAACTGAGTTAAATTCCATCCAACTTAATGAACTGTCAAATTATTATTTTACCTTAATAAACCATATTGCGGCTTCTCTCTTTCGAGTGAGATGCATTACACTCACCCGTGACAAATAGGTACCGAAGAGTGATTACCAACTACAACCACCAGTTCATGTGTGACCACCATCAGAAACTGTATTTTCAACACTCTCTTTCAATATTCTACAAGACCTGAGCACACGCGATGTGATCACTGCTTCTCTTCAGGGAGTATCGACTGCACTCCTATGCGAGTCATCTTTATAACACTTCTTACACTAAGAGGGGGGGGTGAAACTGGATGATCTTTAAGGTCCCTGCCAAGCCAAACCATTCTACGGTTCTATGATAATATCTTTATCAATGACCTGCATGAGGGGGTCGAGTGCACCTTCAGTAAGTTTGCAGAGGACACCGAGTTGGGCGGGAGTGTTGATCTGCTGGAGGGTAGGAAGGCTCTACAGAGGGATCTGGACAGGTTGGAATGTTGGGCCGAGGCCAGCAGCGTGAGGTTCAATAAGGCCAAGCGCTGGGTACTGCACCTGGGTCACAACAACTGTCAGAAAAGGACCTGGGGGTGTCGGTCAACAGCCAGCTGAATATGAGGCAGCAGTGTGCCCAGGTGGCCAAGAAGGCCAGCAGCATCCTGGCCTGTATCAGGAACAGTGTGGTGAGTAGGACTAGGGCAGTGATCATCCCCCTGTACTCGTCACCAATGAGGCCTCACCTCGAGCGCTGTGTCCAGTTTAGGGCCCCTCACCACAAGAAAGACATTGAGGAGCTGGAGAGGGTCCAGACAAGGGCAACGGAGTCTGGAGAAGAAGTCTTATGAGGAACGGCCGAGGGAGCTGGGGTTCTTCAGCCTGCAGAAAAGGAGGCTGAGGGGAGACCTTCTTGCTCTCCACAACTACCTGAAAGGAGGTTTTAGGGATCACAGAATCATAGAATCGCCTAGGTTGGAAGGGACCTTTCAGATCATCTAGCCCAGCCGTCAACCTAACTCTGACAAAAAACCATCTCTAAACCCTATCTCTAAGCACTATGTCTATCCACCTTTTAAATACCTCCAGGGATGGTGCCTCAACCACTTTCCCGGGCTGCCTGCTCCAATGCTGCGTAAAAATTTTTCCTAATATCCAATCTAAACCTCCCCTGGTGCAACATGAGGCCTTTTCCTCTTGTTCTGTTGCCTGTTACCTGGGAGAAGAGACTTGTGGTTTTGGCCACATTGTCCAATGGCCGGCAAGAGATGTTCCCCCGCAGCCTCTCGTGCATGGGGAGGAGGGGGAGAGAAAAAGAGACATTTACGAGTTACGAAGAAACTAAACTACTTTAATAAAATATTAAGAATAAAATAAAAAGGAAAATACTGAAATAGATACGCTATATACAAAACTGCATTAAGCTCCCAGGAGGACGTCACCGGCAGGCACTGGGGAAGACCCAGACTGGACTTAGTGACGAGCAGGACCCCAGAAGACCACCAATGGACATGGATGCGCATGCCTCAAGGACATTTACATATAGTAATGAGTTCTAGGTAATAATAGGAATGTGTTAATAATTTCTGGGAAATGTAATTAAGATGTATATTCCGCTTGCTTCTAACCTTTGTAGTTGAGCAACCCGGCTTGCACATTAGGCGAAGGGGTTCCTGGTCCGCCCAGCGCTGCAATAAAGAATGCCTGCTTTCTAACACTCCAAAATTGAGTCTTCGAGAGTCCTTAATCGTGGGCTTACGGTATCGCCACCGCTGGTGCAGCCACTCTCCACCCCTCCCGGCACCCCAAGTGTGCCTGGGGGAGGTACTGAACGGAGCGTGAACAAAGGATTAGATATATAAGAAAGCCAAGTTTGTAATAAAGAGAGAGCTTAACTTAACTCTTCAAGGAGAGTCTTGTCGTTTGTCCGTCCCGACTGAAACGGCAGGCTACACATTTAGCAAAGCTACCTGGCTAGACAACACCAGGGGAACTACCAGTCGAGCTGGCCCTGCCCAGACAAAACTTCCACGGCCCGTAGAAGGGGATAAAGTCCCCGTAGGGCACATGAAGAATATGTCAGGGAAGACAGTCGGTGTTAGTCCTGCCTCAGGCAAAGGCAAACCCACCCGTGGGAGTGCTTTTGCCCAAGGACCTGGGTGTGCTTGGTGGGTGATGCGGAACGATGGGGAAGTCCGATGTGCACCTCATGGGGATCTGATTTTGGGCGAGAATAGCCAAGGAATCAAATTGCATGATGTTAATTGCTAAGTAACCCTGCCACTGTGTCCTTATTACTCTAATTGCTATCGGTGGTACTACAGTAAGAATCACCCAAGTTAAGGACAGATGGACTTGCGTGAAAAAACGAGTAAAGCGCAGCGATGATGGGATCAGAACTGACCTCAGCAGCTGGTGCCCAGCGCCTTCGTCAAGATCTGTCAAGATCTTCGTCAAGATTGTCACAACAGTCCAGCCCCACACAGCACCTCACCTGCCCTGAGAGACCGTTCTGACAGATGGAGCCCAAAGCCGTGCATTAAATCACAGAACCATAGAATCATTTAGGTAGGAAAAGACCCTTGGGATCACCGAGTCCAACCATCAACTCCACTCTACAAAGTTCTCCCTTACACCATATCCCTCAACACCACATCTAAACGACTCTTAAACACATTCCGGGATGGTGACTCCACCACCTCCCTGGGCAGCCTATTCCAGTGTCTGACCACGCTTTCTGTGAAGAATTTTTCCCTTATGTCCAGCCTAAGCCTACCCTGTTGCAGCTTGAAGCCATTCCCTCTTGTTCTATCGCCAATTACCTGTGAGAAGAGACCAGCACCAACCTCTCTACAATGGCCTTTCAAGTAGTTGTAGAGAGCGATGAGGTCTCCCCTCAGCCTCCTCTTCCTCAAACTAAACCCTCCCAGCTCCTTCAATCGCTCCTCATCAGATTTATTCTCCAGGCCCTTCACCAGCTTCGTTGCCCTCCTCTGCACTCGCTCCAGCACCTCGAGATCTCTCTCGTGTTGAGGTGCCCCGAACTGGACACAATACTCAAGGGGTGGCCTCACCAGTGCTGAGTACAGGGGGACAATCACCTCCCTCCTCCTGCTGGTCACACTATTTCTAATACAAGCCAGGAGGCCATTGGCCCTCTTGGCCACCTGGGCACACTGCTGGCTCATGTTCAGCCGCTTGTCAATTAGAACCCCCAGCTCCTTTTCTGCCAGGCAGCTCTCCAGCCACACTGCCCCAAGCCTGCAGCGATGCATGGGGTTCTTGTGGCCCAAGTGCAGGACCCGGCACTTGGCCTTGGTGAAGCTCATACCGTTAGCATTGGCCCATCGGTCCAATCTATCCAAGTCTCTCTGTAGAGCCTCCCTATCCTCACGGAGATCAACACTCCCGCTTAGCTTCGCGTCCTCTGCAAACTTGCTGATGATACACTCCATGTCCTTATCAAGGTCATCGACACAGATGTTGAACAGAAATGGTCCCAACACCGAGCCCTGAGGGACACCACTTGTGACCGGCCGCCCGCTGGATTTAACTCCATTGACCACCACTCTTGGGGACCGCCCAGCCAGCCAGTGCTTGATCCAGCCGATCGTATGCTCATCCAGGCCACGAGCCGCCAGTTTTTCCATGAGAATTCTATGGGGGACAGTGTCAAATGCTTTTCGAAAGTCTAGGTAGACAATGCCCACAGCCTTTCCCTCATCCAATAATCGGGTCATCCTGTCATGGAAGGAGATCAGGTTCGTCAGGCAGGACCTGCCTTTCCTAAACCCATGCTGACTGGGCCTGATCCCCTGCTTGTCCATTATATGACTTGTAATGGCACTCAAGATGGTCTGCTCCATGAGCTTCCCTGCTAGCGAGGTCAGACTGACAGGCCTATAGTTTCCCGGATCCTCCTTTCTGCCTTTTTTGTAGACGGGCGCTACGTTTGCTACCCTCCAGTCCATTGGGACCTCCCCAGTTAGCCATGACTTCAGGTAGATCATGGAAAGTGGCTTGGCGAGCACGTCTGCCAACTCTTTCAGCACTCTTGGATGTAACCCACCCGGTCCCATAGACTTGTGCGCATCCAAGCGGCGTAGCAGGTCGTAGATCACTTCCTCTTTCATTGCGATGACCTCCTTCAGCTTCCCCTCCCTGTCTCCTAGCTCACGAGGCTGGGTGCCCAGGGAACAGCTCGTTCCACTGCTAAAGACTGAGGCAAAGTAGGCATTGAGCACCTCAGCCTTTTCCTCATCCTTTGTGACTCTGTTTCCCTCTGCATCCAATAAGGGAGGGAGATTTTCCCTAATCCTCCTTTTGTTATTAATGAATTTATAGAAACAGTTTTTGTTATCCTTAACAGCTGTAGCTAGGTTGAGCTCTAGCTGCGCTTTGGCTCTCCTAATTTTCTCCCTGCACAGCTTCGCTATATCCTTATAGTCTTCATGAGAGACCTGCCCCCTCTTCCAGAGGTCATAGACTGTCCTTTTGTTCTTGAGGTCCAGCCAAAGGTCCCTACTTAGCCAGGCCGGTCTCCTTCCCCGCCTACTTGTTTTTCGGCACACAGGGACAGCCTCCTGCTGTGCCTTTAAGACTTCTCTCTTGAAGTATGTCCAGCCTTCCTGGGCTTCTATATCCTTCAGGGCAGCCTCCCAAGGGATTTTCTCCAGCAGTCTTCTCAACGGGTCAAAATTTGCCCCCCGGAAGTCTAGGGCGGCACTTTTGCTAACCCCTCTCCTTGTTTCCCCGAGAATCAGAAATTCGATCATCTCACGATCCCTGTGCCCTAGATGGCCACCAGCCTTTACTTCCCCCACAAGATCTTCCCTGTTCACGAGAAGCAGGTCCAGGAGGGCACCTTCCCTCGTCGGCTCGCTTACCAGCTGTGTGAGGAAGTTATCTTCCACACATTCCAGGATCCTCCTGGATTGCTCCCTCTCTGCTGTGTTGTATTGCCAGCAGGGACCCGGGAGGTTCAAGTCCCCCACAAGAACAACGGCAAGTGACTGCGAGATTTCCCCCAGCTGCTTACAGAAAGCTTCCTCCGCCTCACTGCTTCGGTCGGGAGGTCTGTAGCAGACTCCCACAGCGATAGCGGCTTTATCGGCCCTTAACCTCATCCAAACGCTCTCCACCCCATCATCAGTATACTTGATTTCCGAGCTCTCATAGCATTCTCTAATATACAGGGCCACTCCTCCGCCTCTCCTTGCCTGTCTGTCCTTCCTGAAGAGCTTGTCGCCATCGCTTGTGGCACTCCAGTTGTGTGAGGCATCCCACCACGTTTCTGTGATAGCCACTAGGTCATAGTTTCCCTGGTGCATCATGGCTTCAAGCTCCCCCTGTTTGTTGCGCATACTGCGTGCATTGGTATAGAAGCACTTCAGATGTGCCAATGACTCCAGCACCCTTTTGTGAGTGTGGGCCCCATTTCCCACCAGACCCCTCTCAGGTGCTTCCATGATTTCTAAAGGTCTCTCCCTTCTCTCAAATGAAATGGCAGAGGGAGAGTCCTCGCTAGCCCACCATCCTTCAAGCCCTGGCATGCCTCCCTTGGGTTTATTCCTGACAGGCCCAGTTATCTCCCCTTCCCCCCTCATGTCTACTTTAAAGCCCTGTCAACGAGCCTTGCGAACTCCTGACCCAAAATTCTTTTCCCCGTCTGAGACAGGTGCCTTCCACCTGCCACCAGCAGGTCAGGTGACTCATATAGCAGCCTGTGATCAAAGAACCCAAAGCCCTGCCGATAACACCAGTCCTGGAGCCACGAGTTGACCTTTTGCCTCTTCCTGTTAATTTCCTCATGCACGATTGCCACTGAAGGGATGGAGGAGAATACAACTTGTGTTCCTGATCCCTCAAGCCGCCGCCCCAAGGCTCAAAAATCTCTTTTAATTGATTTTGGGCTCCTTCTACCCACTTCATCACTACCCACCTGAAATACTAAGAGGGGGTAATAGTCAGAGGAGTTTACTAGGGCCGGAAGTTTGTCCAACTCATCCCTGACCCGTGCCCCAGGGAGGCAGCAGACTTCCCTGTGGAGTGGGTCTGGACGGCACATTGGCCCCTCCGCCCCCCTCAATAGAGAGTCACCCACAACAATGGCCCCTCTGCTTTTCCTTTTGGAGCCAGTTGTGATGCTGGGTCCGTGGCGACTTGGTCTTTCTGACATTTCTGGCCTGGGTGTATCATCCTCCTCTCCAACAGCCAGCTCCTCCTGCAGGGCTTCCTATCTGTTCTGCAAGGGTAACTGGGAAGGTGGGAGGGGCCGGGAGGGGATTCGCCCGCTTCCCCGAGCAGGGACCTGTTTCCATTCCCCCTCTTCTCTGCCATGCCCTCCTATTGCCTGGTGACGAGAGGGGAGGGGATCCTCTGACTTGTGTGGGGCCTCACCCTCTTCCCTTTCTCTCAGGGAGCGGGTCCACCGGTCCCTCTCCCTCTCGCGTTCTCTGATACTCCTCAACCTTTCCACTTCCTCCTTCAGCTCAGCCACCAGAATGAGCAGATCATTCACCTGTTCACATCTGACACAGGTGTTGTCTCCGCTGCCCTCCATCGCGAGTGCCAGGCTCCGGCACTCTTTGCAGCCAGAGGCCTGGAGGCCCATATGTTTGTGCGGGGCCCCTGTCTGGGTGCCCACAGTATTTTTAACAGCAGCCTTCGACCGGGTAGCAACCGCGGCTGGATCTCTACACACAAGCGAGACCTTGTGAGTCAACGGTCAGTTGGGGTGAGCACTGGTTGCTCTGTAGCCAGGGACTAGTCCCTGCCCTCCCGGAGGCTTCCTATAACCTGGTGGCTTGATCAACCGGGGGAGGTGCTGTCTCCACCCCCAGGCTCACTCAGCAGCCCGCCACCAGCTGACAGCCCTCAGCACAGGCCGAGGCCTTTTGCCGGCTTCCAAAAGCCCCCCAAAGAGCTTTTTGGTGGTCCTTTTCGCTGCAGATCCCTTCCCCAGCGCAGTCTTACCTGCCCTGAAGCTGGTCTCCGCGGCAATGGGACTCAAGGAACTCAAGGGACATTTTAGAGGGATGGATGATAGACTAAGGGCATTATATCTGTATGAATATATATGTAGACATATATAAGCTTTAATTAACACACTCCTATCTAACGCTTGGCCAATCCATAGAGCATTATATGGATGTGGCCACGTGTAGTGCCTCTGGCCTTCTTGTGGGGCTGCCACCAGTGCTGCGGCCACTCTCCACCCCTCCCGGCGCCGCTCTGCCCAGCGGGTGGTAGAGAAGCAACCGGCTCCGACATGGCGGACTTCGTAGCCGGACAGCCCCGATGCGGCCCCTCCAGCTGTCGGGGGGTGGCGGGGCTCTGCACAGTGTGAGGGCGGCCTGGCAGAGTAGGTCCCCATGGGTGTTTGAGGGGGAGCAGGGCAGTGCAGGACGGGCAAGAAGAGCTCAAACACCACGTGAAGTTCCACCGTCTTTTTATTAAAGGCTGAGAGACACAGGCAGGCTAGTTGTGCTCCTCCTCCTCCTCCTCCATCGCCCCCAAAGCTGGGACCACAGCGCTTGCAGGCGGAATCTGGAGGGAGGCTTTTCCACCACAGCCTTCACGTTCAGCAGGGTTTGAGCCGCCAGGGAAGAGACCCACAGGCTGCTGTCGCTTGCCGCGCCTTCAAGAGCTGGGGCAGAAAGGAAGAGAGGCGAGGTCAGAGCCCAGATCTGCAGAGAGCTCCGGAGCCCCTGCGGCCAGGGCCCCTCGTGCCCTGCCCCAGCTCTTCCCAAGGCCAGGAGGGAGCCAGAGGCGCTGGCATGAGCCACAAGGTGCTGGCCAGCAATGCCCCACAAGCCCTCCCTGGCCAGGGCAGGGACCGCAGCTCCCTACCAGGGGCTCTCCTGCTCCCTGCCAGCCCCGGCACACACCCCGCTGCCCTCGCTCACCGTCGTAGATGACCTGGAGCTCCTCCTGGCGCACATCCCTCAGCTGCCGCCCGGCGAGCCCTAGGCACACACAGCCCGTCACAGACCCCACTGGCCTGCCCGCCCCAGCAGCCCAACTCCCCCCCACCGGCCCCACGGGCCTGGCCACGCGCCCTCCTGCCCTCGGGCCCGGCTGAGCCCAGGCCAGTGCCCTGAGGGTGAAGCCCAAGGCGGCGGCCACGGACCCCGCAAGGCTGCCAGCAGCTGCCCCTGCGTGGGCAGGGGTGGGAGAGGGCGGCAGGAAGCCCCGTGGGCGCCCGGCCCCGCATCGGGCAGTCGGGGCTCTGCAGGCTCCCGGTGCATTCGGCAGCAGCCGTGGCTGGGGCTCAGCTGCCGCAGGGCAGGGAGGGACCCCCGGCCGGGTTGTGGCTCACCGATGAACCTGACGGCTGCCTCGCGCAAGGGCTGCTGTGGGCTCCGCAGGTAGAGCAGGCTCTGCCACAGGTACTCCTCCGCTCTGCCTCTGCCCTCCGCCAGCTGGAGAGAGCAGGAGGGGACAGGGTTGGCCCAGAGCCTCCCCCTGTGCCCGGGGCTGGCCTTTCCTGCCTTCCCCTGCCCGCGCCCCCAGGACGCCGCAGTAGGCAGGGGCCCAGCTGCCAGCCCCACGCGCTGGGTGCTGGGGGAGAGGGGCTTCTCCAGGCTGGCTGTGGGGCTTCGAGGCTGCCCTTACCAGGCACTTGCCGATCCGCCATGGCTGCTTTGTCTCCAGCAGCTTCCTGATCTGCCTCCGCTTCAGGAACTTGGCAGCTCCCAGGAGGGCTTCCCAGGAGGCCTGCAGAGCAGCAGAGAGTGGGAGATGGCACCGCCGCTCAGGGGACAGGACCTGGGGGTCCCTGTGCAGCGCAGGGGGGCAGCAAGGGTTGTGGGTCCAAGCCCTGGCCTCAGGCATCTGCAGGCGCCCCTGGGAAGCCCAGGGGAGCTCCAGGCCTTAGGTGTTAGGGTGGCCGCGCCCTGCTGCTCTGCTCTGCTGCATCGAGCAGGGCAGGGGTAGGACATGTCCCTGCCCACCTCCTCAGCTGCTGCCAGCTGGGAGGGGCTCGGAGCCCTCCTCAGGGCCCCAGCTGCAGCACCTTCAAAGGGCTTAGAAATCCCCACCTGAGCCACGCTGTGGTCCTTGTCATGCAGGTGGAAGAACAGGGGCATCAGGATCCTCTGCACATCCTTCTGCATATGTTCTTTGTGGGTGCTGCCTGCAACCTCCATCGCATCTGCGCAGAGGAGGATGGAGCACTTTCGCACGTAGCTGGACTCCTAGGAGGAGAGAAGGAAGAGGGGAGGACCTCCGTCCTGGCTCCTCCAAGCCGACGGTGAGGGGACAAATGCTTGTGGCTCTCCTTTTGCAGTGAGGAGAAGGACTCACGGGCCAGTGGGCATGCGCGCACAGAGGGACGCACCACCCCAGACCGGCACGCATGCCCCCCCCGGCATGCTAACCATGCCTCCGCTCTCCCAACGCCTTACGTTTTCAAAGAGGGGCGGAAGCATCCTGACCAGCTGCAGAGCGATGGGGACAGCCAGGTGGAGCACGTTGCTGAGGGCAGTCAGGGCTGCTGTCCTGACGTCGCAGTCGCTGTCCTGCAGTAGCTGCACGACCTCTGGCAGCAGGTCTTGCAGCGTTCCCACCTACGAGAAACATACCCTTTTGTTATGCGATGCAATCGAGGAGCACACCGCTAAAGCCACGCTGCGTGTCGAGGTTGCAGGGCCGGTCAGGCGGAGATCTCTCCATGTGCGGCTCAGCCCAGGGCCGGGCCTGAAGTGGTGACGGGCCACTGAACGGGGCAGCGGGGGGAGCAGGCAGTGGTCCCGCCGCTCCCGATTCCTGGCAAAGCCCGAGCAAGTCGCTGCACGCTCCGCACCTGCAGCCCAGCCCCAGGCGGACACCCACACTGTGCCTGGCTGCCCCTGCCCACCTGGTCCTGTCTCCTGGACAGCGTGACCAGGCTTCTGACTACCAGCCTGCGCAGCACCACGTTCTTGCTCTTCATGTGGGACTCCAGGATGTCCAGGAACTGGCCGTGGACGTGCTCACAATCGGTGTAATCCAGGAGCTGAAACGCAATTGGCAGCAGAGTGAGAGCCCAGCACAGGCAGCAGAGCTCCCGGACGGCTCGGGGCAAGGCACTGGGGCCGGTCACAGCCCAGGCGGGAGGCAGCAGGGTCCACAGAGGGCCCTCGCCGCCTCCCCTCAGCCCTCTGTCCACGCAGGCAGCCCGGCTTGCCCCCGCCTGCCCTCAGAGAGGCAGCGCGTGCCAGCAGGCCCACCTCCACGAAGACCGTCATGGCGCCAACGTCCTGCACGGCCTGACGCTGCAAGAGGCTGTTGACCGCCTGCTCAGACGCAGTGATGCAGCAGAACGGTTCTTGACGCCGCAGCACCCTGGCCGGGGGAAGAAGGCGTTGGCAGCCCCGAGCTGGGCAGGCAACCTCTCTGGGACTGCGCTGCCAGCTGGGGGGCAGCTTGTGTGCCCGGCCTTGGCTGCTCACGCTCCACCACCCACCAGGATGGGGATCGTACAGGCGGCCCTTCACCACCAGGGGAGAAACGGCCGGGCAGGCAAGGAGGGCTGAGCAGGCTCTCACCTAGCCAGCACGGCGACACCGCTGTGGTAGGTCTCGGCGCTCGTGAGCATGTCCCAGGCACCCTGCCTCCCGATGTCTTCGACCAGTGAGGCACCACCCAGGCACTCGAAGAGAGCTTGCATGGCGCTCACTGCGCTCCTGCAGGCAGAGCAAAGCGTGGTCACACGTGGAGCCCCAGTCCCGGCTTCGGCTCCGGGCCCAGGGAGAGCCCAGGGACGGGGATGGAGCACCCGAGGAGTGCCGGAGCACCTGAGCAATGGAGGATGGTTGGGTGTCCTGCTCGCACTGCAAGAGCGGCAGCAGCCCATCTGTGGGCTGTGCAGGCTGTGTGAGATCTGGAAGAGCACTTCCATGAAGAGCCGGCTAAGAAGCAAATGCACGGTCCGTCGGCTGGAGGGCTCCAGGAAGATCTCGTGCATGGCACGGGCCACCTGCAGAAACAGCCCAGCACGGCTCTCACTGGAGTCGTGTCCCTGCGGCACAGCCTGCTCTGGCCAGCAGCCACCCTGCCCCGGGCTTCCCCGCTGCCGAGCCGGCTGGAGGCGGCGGGCGGGGAGCGGGGCCGCCGAGGGCAGCAGGGCCAGGGCAGGCGGCCTGCCTGCACGCCGTGGGGCCGAGCGGCACGCGCTGCCCTGCTCGGCTGTGGCCCGAGGGCCCTGGGCCAGGTGCCCCGGGGAGGGCCGGCTTTGGGGGCGGATGGAGAGGGCCAGAGGGGCTGGAGAGGGGCGTGCAGCCCCGGGCAGGATGGACCAAGCCTTGTCCAGACACTCACGGCCAGGAAACATTGGCAGCTGTAGATTTTCTTGCTGCTGCACTGGATGGTGAATTGTTGATTGACCTGCAGCAGCGCCCACAGCACCGTGTTCCCGAGGCTGCGCTCACAGGCCAGCATGTTCCACATGGCCCTGGCAGTCCTGCAGAGCCAGAGCACACTGTCAGCGCGGCCACCTCGGCCACCACCTCTTCTGCTTGCTCAGGCCCCGGAGGTCCCGAGCTGCCCCCGAGGCTGTCGCGCCACGTACCCGTCACAGTGCGGGGAAACCTTCAGCAGGCCAGTGACCACCTCCTGAGGGCTGAAGGTGGCCACTCGGAGAAGGGTCCTCCTCAGGATGTCCTGGAGTGGCTCCTGGCTGATGCAGGCCAGCTGCCTGTGCATGGCCTCCACGAGCTCCTCCACCTGTCGGAGGCAGTGGGCTGGAGCGGGCTGGAGCACAGCCATGGCCCCCCTGCCACCAAGAACTGCTTCCCTCGCGCCGCCCTTCGCTGGCCTCAAAGCCTGCCCGTTGGGCGCTCCGAGCCCTGGCCTCGGGGCGGGGGGAACGGCCCCTGCAGGGCACGCGCACAGGGCAAGCCGGCTGCACGCTGCCTACCTTGGTCAGCCGCAGGTCGAAGCCTTTCAAGACGTGCTCCACAATCTTGGCAACCAGCTGGGTGTCAGAGACCCTTGGGTCTGCCATGTTTGTCAAGACGGCGAGGAGGAAGTCGCTCCTCTCGGGTGGGAGGAAGGCTCTGCCAAATGTCTGAGGGAGAGAGGGAGGGAAAAGGTGTCACACTGAGTGCCCTGGTGGCGGGCACTGCTGGCTCTGCCGGCAAGCAGAGCTCGCCGGTGGCCAGGACGGCCGGAGCTGCGGCGGTGATGCTGGGCTAAAGCTTTGGACTACTCCAAAGCGGTGGCTCCCCACAGCCCGAGGGGTGGGAGGCTGTGCCATCGCCCGCCGTGGCTGATGCACTGGTTCGTCTCAGCCTCCTGCCAGCGCCATGGCCAAGACCCCCAGGAAGGGAGGAGTTTGTTACCATCCCGCTGTCAATGGCTTCCTTGGGCCAGAAGGTGCTGATGCCTTCCCGATCCCGTTCTATGGCCGGGTCCACGAGTGCTGCGTGGGAGGCTGGGCAGGAGGGAAAAGACAGCGTGAGCGGCAGGAAGAAGGCAGAGCTGGGGCAGCAGGTGAGGGCATGAAGGAGAGCTCTGTGCCTGGCTCTCTGTTCTGTGGGGAGCTGGAGAAGTGGCAGGGTGGCAGGCAAGGAGGGGAAACCGCCTCTTAGGCTGCGTAAGGGCAGGAGCGTGGGGACTGGCTTTCTGCTCGGGGGCAGGAGGAGAGAAGGCCGGGCACGCTGCTGCCACAGGCTCTCCAGCCCAAGGGTTCTCGGGACAGGCCGCAGGCTGCCGCTCCAAGGCGGGCTGCCTGGGCCCGGGGCTTGGTGCGGCACGGCTGCTGCCCTGCTCCAGCCTGGGAGGAGTTTGCTGCCCCTGCCTCTAGCAGAGGAGGGGGGGCCGAGGTGGCGCGGCGCCATGCCCGGGCCCCTGTGGCTGGAAGGCCCCAGCCCGCCCCAGCTTCTCTTACCATGTCGCAGCAGAATGAACCTGTGGAAGAGGCACAGGGCCTGCCCAGCCCCCCAGCTGATCTCCTGGTCCTCCTCGGCATAGCACAGGGTGAGCAGCCCTAGCGCCTGCCCCAGGAATGGCACAGGCTTCTTCAGGTAGAAGAAGGGGCTGATGCCTTTGCAGGCCAAGTTGTGTGGCTCGTCCTGTGGCAGAGAGAACGGAGCAGTAGGCGGAGCTCTGGAGGGCTCTGCCCCGCGCTGCACCCCATGGAGAGCCAGCCTGCGGCAGCCGCCTCGGGGCGAGCAGCGTGCTGGGCAGAAGCCCGGGGGAGGCAGGGAGGCAGGGAGAGAGGGAGGGCTGCCAGGGCTGGGCCTGCAAAATGCTCCCGTGCCCTGGGACGGAGCTGGCTGCCGAGAACAAAGGCACGGGAGGGAGCGGCTCCAGGAGAGAGGGTCCAAGATGCTGGCGCAGGGCCGAGCCTTCCCAATCCCAATCCCCTGCTCCACAGCCAGGCTTCCCTCGCAGGGAGCCCAGCACTACCGGCTACGCTGGGGCAGCAGGACGGGGCGAGGGGTGCCAAGAGGTCGCAGGCAGGCCCCCTACCTCCAGCATGGTTTCAGGTCTCAAGTGCTGGCTCAGGCTTACAATCCTCCCCACAGCCCTCCGGCGTCTGGTCACCTCCGGGGATGTCGTGAGGGACAGCAGGACCTGGGAAGGCAAAAGCCGATGGTCGACCTTGGGAAATGACGGCAGCTCCCAGAGCGGTGGTTCTGCCAAGCACCTGCTGGGTTTACGCAGCATGCTGCCGAGGCTTGCCCTGCACGGGAGGAAGCCTGGACTGGGGTCCAGCCACCTCGCAACCTCGGGGACCGTTGCCAACAGCTGGTGACCTGCGGCAGTCAGGGAGGTAGCCGGATGCCATGCCCCCAGCCACCTCTGCCCCTTCCCTCACGCTCCTGCAGAAACGGCCGCACGTCCCCTCTGTGGGAGGACAGGAACCTCCACGGGGACCTGCCCCAGGGAGGTGCCAGCACCTCTGCCTCCGCAGCTTCGGGGCTGGGCTGCCCTTGCACCATGGCCACGTCCCAGCAGCTCTCTGCCCTGCTGCCTTCTGGGGAGGAGAGCGGGCACGGGGCGGGTGGCGAGGGCGGTGGCTCAGCAGTGCCAGCTGCCAGAGCAGGGGAGCGGGGAAAGGCACTCAGACTCCTTCCGCTGCTCCAGTTCCGGGCTGGGCTGTGCACGCTCCAGAAGGTCGCCCCTCTTTGGGGTAGGGCAAGGAAGAGACCCCGAGAGCCCCGCTCCTGGCAGATGCCTGACTCCTGGCAGATGCCTGACCTGCAAGATCATGTCCACTCTCTGGACGCTGGAACTCAGCGAAGCTTCATGCGTCACCACCTCCAGCATCCTGTCCAGTGTTTTCAAGATCTGTAAGGGGATAGAGCGGGTGGCCCACTTGCCCCGGCCCTTCTTCCTTGCAGGGAGCTGGCTTGCATTCCTTCCACCTGAGGCGGCCTGCAGCTGCCCTCTGCGCCTGGGAGCGGCCTCAGGCTCTCCCTGCTCTTCCTTCTTCACCTGTCATCTTCCCGCAGCCAAAGCCAGCTAGGAAAACGTGCGCAGGGACTGAGCGGCAGGCTTTCCGTAGCTCAGCCCGCGCTTACCTGAGCATCCAAAGAAGCACGTTGGCTGTCCCTCTGTGCTGGGTCAAGACAGCAGATGTCGTGGATGCAGGGGCGGAGCTGCTCGTACAGCAGGCCTTCAGGCAGGTTGCTGCAAGGAGAGGGGTGTTGCTTGGATGCCAGGGCTTCCAGGTCAGGAGGGTGGCTGCAGGCGTCGGGGCTGGCAGTCGCCAGGGTGCTACCCGTAAGAGGCGGGGAAGGGATGCCTGGAGGCATCTGCTCCCTCCCCGGTGCTGCTGAGGCAGGGACAGAGGGCAGTCCTGGCCGGTGGAGCCCGAACCCCTTTCCACCTCCTGCCTCTCCCACCTCGGGAAAAGCCAAGAGGCGGCGGGGAGCCCCTGAGCAGCCCCCGCCCTGCCCCCTGGCCCAGCCATGGGCCAAGCGTGAGGGAGAGCAGAGGCCCAACGGCAGAGGTGCCAGGGTCCTGCCAGGATGGGAGACGCCTGCTGCCATCAGGCCCACGCTGTGGGGGGCTCCGGCCTGGCCAGGGTCTGGGGCAGGTACCTCATTGCTGCGATGGCAAGCATGGCTTGCTGCCACATCACGGCATCCATGCTGCGAGGGGACTCCTTTTTCCACAGGACCTGGAGAGGGAGAGCACGGGCAGGATGGGGCAGGGAAGCTGCCAGTTGCCGGCACCAGTCTGCAGGGCGGGCAGAGCCCCGCCGCCCCCAGGCCGGCACTGGCCCCAGAGCGGCCCCTTGCCCGGCACTGGCCCCGTGGCAGGCAGGGCTGTGCCCAGGGAGGCCCGTCTCGCCCTCCCCTGTGCCCAGGGACCCGAGTGCTCTCCTTCCCGCTGGGCCGGCGCTCGGCCAGCGTTGCCCCCCTCCCTCAGCCCCACTGGGTGCCCTCACCTCCATTTTCTCCACCAGCTTACACGCCGATGTGAAGTCGGGCTGGTACCTGCCTCGCAGCCAGGCTGTGCAGAGCGTGCGGATGGAGGCCAGGAACCTCAGCTTGGAGGCCTCATCCTGACGGCCAGGGAGCAGAGAGACAGAGAGGGAGGGTGAGGGGCAGAGCAGGGCCAGCAGGAGCGGGGCCTCGAGGGGTGCAGCCATGGTGCAGGGGGCCGGCGGGGGAGCAGCCCTGCACAGGCAGCAGTCCCCCTAGGGCCCGCGCGCAGGCAGCAGGCACGGCAGCACGCGGCCGGCAGCCGCGGGCAGAGCCTGCCTGGCAAAGGCTGCAGTTACCCTTTGGGTGCCGTCGAGGAAGGCCAAGATGTAGTCGTGGGCTTCCTCGTCCTTGCCCTCCAGCCAGTAGCTGGAGGCAGAAGCAGCTCCACCTGTTGAAGAACAAGGGTGGGGAGAGATGTAGGCAGCAGGGCAGGGAGAGGGAAGAGAGGGGCCCTCTCTCCAGCCCTGTGCTCGCTGCCCTGCCCCCAGCAAGCCCTGGCCCAGGGTGCTGATGCCCCGTCTCCCCCGGGGTGGTGCTGGCAGCAGGGCGGGAGAGGTCCCAGCCCGGCGGTACGGCTGCCTCCTGCCAGCCCAGCGGCCTCTCCCTGCCCTGCTCTCTGCCCCGAGGCTGGAGGTGGTCCCCTGGCATCCTCTCGCTACCCACTCATGGCGGGGGTGCTGGGGCTCTTCTCCTCCTCCGCTTGGACGACGACGACGGGGCTGGCGCGGTCCCAGTCCTCACTCTGCAGCTGGCGTTGCCTGGGGCTTTCTGACCGCTGATGGTCCTCGGTGGCCAGCCCGGCCCTTTCATCCTCTGCCGCCTCTGGTGCAGGGCTGCTCTGAGGGCAACCGCTCGCCGTCCTGCGGGACAGAGGACAGAGGTGAGGGTGGGGAGGGGGCTGCCCAGGGCAAGCGGCCCCAGCCTGGTGCGGCCTGGCCAGAGGAGGGAGGAGGTGGCTGGCAGGGACAGGGGGAACTCCTGCAGGATGCCGTTTTCCAGCGGGCAGTCCCCCCTCGCCCACCCGGCCCTGGCGGCGGCTCTCCTGCCCCCAGCCCCTCCGCAAGGGCCGCCGGGCCCAGACGCCCTGGGGTCCCTGTGGCCCTGGCCCGGCCCAGCCCCGCGCTCTTACCCGCTGTGGACGGTGGAGCTTTGGGGAGACACCCTGGCCCCGTGGAGCTGCTCTGTCAGGTATAGTCGCAGGAAAATACGCGTTCTGCGCACACGCTTTCCTGCAGGTGCCGGATCGCTCATGTCCGCTTCTCACGAGAGTCCGGGACACTGTGGGGCTGCCGTGCACGTGCTGCTGGACATCACCAGCTGTCACATGGGTAGGTTACTAAGGCCCCCTTGTGACCCGCCACCCCAGACGGGAGGGGCAGCCCGTCCTGTCCCCCACTGTGACCCGGGCTCTCCCGGGGGAGTCAGCTTGCCGCCGGCTCTGGCTGCAGCCTGTGGTCCCTCTGCGCGCGTCCCCTGCCACAGGCGGGACTCCCCAGCCCCTTTGGCTGGAAGCCTGAACCCTGGCTGTGCCGTCATAGAATCACAGAATCGTTTGGCTTGGAAAAGACCCTAGAGATCATCGAGTCCAAGCATTATCCCAGCACTGCCAAGTTACCACTAAATCATGTCCCTCATCACTGCATCTACTCGTCTTTTAAATACCTCCAGGGATGGCAACGCCACCACTTCCCTGGGCAGCCGGTTCCAACGCTTGACAACCTTTTCTGTGAAGAAATTGTTCCTAACAGCCTATCTAAACCTCCCCTGCACAACTTGAGGCCATTTGCTCTTGTCTTATCACTTCCTAAGCGGGAGAAGAGACCGACCCCCCCTGGCTACCCCCTCCTTTCAGGGAGCTGTAGAGAGCGAGAAGGTCTCCCCTCAGCCTCCTTTCCTCCAGGCTGAACAACCCCTGCTCCCTCAGCCGCTCCTTGCAAGACTTATGCTCCAGAGCCCACACCAGCTTCCTTGCCCTTCTCTGGACACGCTCCAGCACCTCAGTGTCTCGCTTGTAGTGGGTGTTGACAACAGAGCAATGCACTTCGCTCCCAAGGGAAAAGCAGCAAAATGCTTATTGTTCTAAAAAAGCCATTTAATGAAGTTTGGTAGTCAACGCCACAGTGGAATAACAAGACTCGATGGCAAGGCACACTGGGTTCTGTACTGTCTCGAGGACGGGATCAGAGAGAACTGTCAAGGAGACCCTCCCATTCAGTCAAGGTGCAGAGAGGACGCCCTGGCTTTCTAAACTCCTTCTCAGAGGGGAGTCTAGGTGTGGCTGGATCCAATCCCAGTCCCGGGCTTGGTCAACACTTTATGCCTAAGGGATTGTATACACAGTCTTTCCCTCTTCGCCACCTGAAAAGTGGGTCACCTTTTCGTAGAAGGAGATCTGGTTTGTCAAGCAGGACCTGCCTTTCGTGAACCCACGCTGACTGGGCCTGACCGCCTGGTTGTCCTGCATGTGCCGTATGATGGCACGCAAGGTGCTCTGCTCCATAACCATATGATGGACTCTTCAACTCTAACCCTAACCCTAACCCTAACCCATATGATGGACTGTTCAAAGCTACACTAAGAGCAAAGGGTGGTGGGACACCACCTTAAAACGTTGGGCTACTGTTGGGGGATACGGTGGATCCGTAGGCCCTTTGACAGAAGAGATAGAGATTGCAGTGTACCCATAAGAAGGCCGCGAGTTGCGTCATATAAGGACAATGTAACACAAAGGAGAAAGAAGAAGATGGCTTCAGAGAACAAGGAGAGTTAGGCTGTGAGAAAGTCAGATTTTGAGCAATGTGAACAGGAGTTCAACAACCAATCATATTGTAGCTACGAGCGCGTGTGCTCTGTAACCTAAGCAATTGAATGCGTAGAAAGAACGCGTGAACGGAGCGTGAACCAAAGATTAGATATATAAGAAAGCCAAGTTTGTAATAAAGAGAGAGCTTAACTGAACTCTTCAAGGAGAGTCTTGTTGTCTGTCCATCCCGACTGAAACGACAATTGGTGACCCCGACGTGATACTGAGGAAGAAGACGACTGGCAATAGTCGTGGGGACGGAGCCCAGTGAAGCTGAAGACAGCGGGCAGAGCTGTTGACGGATCCGGATCATATTTAAGAAGACACCTGTAGCAGGTGAGCCACTGGGGACATGGGAGAGAAGTTAACTAAGGAAGAGCAGACTCTACTCTCCACATGGACGCTGCTGTTGAAGCGGCAGGGTGTCATCCTCCCTGAAGAGACTTTGCGAAAAATGCTATTGTGGGGAAAGGAACAGGGAGTAGAAGTAACGTTGGTTACGGCATTTAGTGTAACGCAATGGACGAACCTAGGGCAGACATTATTTGAGGAAACTACGCGTGGCTCAAAAACGGTTATTGAACTGTTAACAACGTGGTGACTTTTGTTAGAGACATTAAAGAACTTTAAGGAGCAGAAAGATTTAGCGGAAGGAAGTGAACAGCCATCCGCAGCCCCTGAGCCTTTGGCCTTAAAACTTCCCGTTGATGATATGAAGGGGCGGAAGATTGCCGTTAAAGAAAATAAGGGACTGCTCCCGATGAACACAAAAGATAAACAATATAAGTACGTGTTGCCTTGTGACCAAATAGCAGCTGTAAAAGAGACTCAGAGAGGGATGGGTGTTATCCACCCTGAAGGAGTGGTGCGTCCCTCCGCACCCCCCGCTCCAGCCTTGGGGGAAACAGAGGCATGGCCTTCTCCTCCTATTTCTACTAACCCCATCTCCAGTCTGGGTTTTCCATCCTTGCCACCTGAGTCAGACGATGAGGAGGGCAGTCATATAACGGGTGAGGAAGGGATTGAAGTGGTGGACTCTGGGGAGCCACCCCCATCGTACACAAGGTGCCCCTGGACGCTTGGGGGCTGATTGGCAAAGGTTTAAGTGCCTTACTAATAGGAAGATCTAGTACCACCTTACAAGGCCTCATGGTACATGTTGGCGTGACTGATGCTGATTACACAGGACAAATATGTGCCATGATATCGACAGCTACACCACCTGTGACTATTGGGAAAGGAACTCGACTTGCTCAGTTAGTCCCATTTTGAAGTTGTGTTCCACAAACGGACAACGTTACACGTGGTAATGGTGCTTTTGGTCCTACGGGAAAGCCACAAGTCTATTGGGTGCAGACGGTATCTGATCAACGCCCACAAATGCATTGTGTTCTTGAACTTAGTGACGCCACTCCCAAGAAGGTCTGACTGGCTGGATTATTAGACACTGGAGCAGATGTGACGATCGTTTCTTTAAGGGAGTGGCCTGCTGCTTGGCCATTAACCTCCAACGCCTTGGGAGAGGCAGGACTCGGAGGGGTTGCCAATAGTTCTATGTCCACTAACCCTATTGTGATTGTAAACTCAGAAGGGCAAAGTGTCGGAGTGGGAGACGGACCCAGAGTAACAATGGAGTCTCAATATGAGTATGATCGTTCTCCCTTTATTCACGTTTTCACAGAGTATATATAGACAGGCAATAAGAGCACGCGCTAGCGGCAGCTATATGATTGGCTTACAGTCTCTGTTCACGCGCTGTCCATGCAGTTCATTCACAGATCAGATTGGTTACAAGAATTCACATAGTAAATTACTTAGTCATTAGCACAACATGTTTTCTACCTTCTCAGTTCCCGTTTTTCCCAGGTACTAATTCCATCTTCTACCACCTGTTTTGCCCTTAATCTAATCTCTCATAGTAGGGAGGATGGCTCACATGACCATTTTCTCTCAGGCACATTCCTACAATACCGCCTTTTTCTTCTTGAGCCAGCCAGACCTTATGCATGGCATTTTCTATCATGTCAGTCACTTTGCGGAGAACACATGAGGCTACCATAATCAATAATAATATAACCAACAGTAGCATGAGCCCTTGCTTTAGTAAGTCTGATAACCATCCCGTTATACCCCGTGAGTTTGACCAATCATCGAAACCATTTTTGACCGCTTTTAATTTGGACATGTTATCCTTGTTGTGACGCTCTTAGCAGGTTATATACTAAACACAATTAAAAACAGAATCCAAAAGAACCCTGCTAAGGCAATAAATACCCAGATTCCTACATTTAGCCCAGAAAGCTAATTGCTTTGGATTTACCCACGAGAAATCCTTTTGTAATATTTCAAATACATTGCGCTTCATTAAGTCTTGAATCTTTAGTATTTGAGCTTTTAGCTGATCATGTAAAGGACGAATATTTTTTTGCAACAACATGTCAAATTGTGATAACCAAGGGTCAAGGTCATCCTTTTTGATGGGGACATGTATGTGGCTTGGATCCATTCCAGAAACCTGGTGATAGCACAAACGACCCTGGAAAAACAATTGCGGTAACATTTCAATCATCACAGTTACTGGTTTTGAAAAGGTATGTGGCAAAAATACCCACTCTAATGCAGTCAGGCTCTTTGCGAGTGCATCATCCCACTGTCCTATCAGGGCATAAAGTTGAAATTCTTGTAGGAAGGTGTTCAATGCGTCTTGCAGCAGTAGTAGACTATATCTTATCTTGCAACATACTGTAATGCCTTCAGAGCTGTTGGGGTTAATGAACATAGAACTTATGGGGGGGGCAGGGGCAGACACATTGCTTCAGGGCATCCCTTGTACTTTCAAAGTGCGCTCATGTCTCTCTCCCCCTCTCTGACCCGAGACAGCCTCCTTATATCCTGCACTGGATTGAGTGGAGAAGTACAGGCTAGAGTCGCTGCATGCATGGCCAGTGCACGCAGCGAGTCCCACCAGACTCTCCTGCACTGGATCGAGTAGAAAAGTACAGGCTAGAGTTGCTGCACACGTGGCCAGCGTATGCAGCGAGTCTCACCAAACTCATGATCCAGCTTTGCTAACAGCAGCTGTGTGATACGTGACTACATTGTTGTAATCCCTTCTTGTTATTTTCCTCTGTGAAGGTCGGGTTCTCAAGGATACACACATAGTTTTTAGAGCAACATATTCTACAACTTGTTGCAGGACACATAGAAGCCTCACGTAGCCCTTGGAATACCCCGGTATTTGTTATCGAAAAGAAATCGGGGAAATAGAGGTTGTTGCATGATTTGAGAAAGATTAATGATGTCATGGCAACGATGGGAGCATTACAACCGAGATTACCTTCAGCCGGCTGTCCACTAACACTCCCAGGTCCTTTTCTGGCAGGCAGCTTTCGAGCCACTCTTCCCCAAGCCTGTAGCGTTGCCCGGGGTTGTTGTGATCGAAATGCAGGACCCGGCACTTGGCCTTATTAAACCTCATCCCATTGGCCTTGGCCCATTGATCCAACCTGTCTCGATCCCTCTGTAAAGCCTTCCGACCCTCAAGCAGATCAACACTCCCACCTAGTTTGGTGTCATCCGCAAACTTACTGAGGGTGCATTCAATCCCCTTGCCTAGACCATCAATAAAGATAATGAACAAGACTGGCCCCAAAACTGAGCCCTGGGGGACACCACTGGTGACCAGCCACCAACCAGATTTTGCTCCATTAATCACAACTCGCTGGGCATGGCCATCCAGCCAGTTTTTAACCCAGCGGAGGGTACACTTGTCTATGCCATGATTCTCCAGTTTCTCCAGGAGAATGCTGTGGGGGACGGTGTCGAAGGCCTTACCAAAGTCCAGGTAGACAACATCCACAGCCTTCCCCACATCCAGAGGGCGGGTCACATGGTCATAGAAAGAGATCAAGTTGGTCAGGCAGGACCTCCCTTTCATAAACCCATGCTGGCTGGCCCTGATCCCTTGGCTGCCCTGCACTTGCCTTGAGAGCTCACTCAGGATGATCCTCTCCATGATCTTTCCCGGTACAGAGGTCAGGCTGACAGGCCTGTAGTTTCTGGCCTGTCTGGAAACTATCCTCCTTCCGGCCCTTCTTGTAGATGGGCGTCACGTTGGCCACCCTCCAGTCATCCGGCACCTCTCCTGTTGACCAGGTTTGTTGATAGCTAATGGAGAGAGGCTTGGTGAGCTCTCCTGCCAGCTCCCTGAGAACTTTTGGGTGAATCCCGTCCGGCCCCATAGACTTATGCGTGTCCAGGTGCATAAGCAAATCATTAACTACTTCCTCCTGGATTACAGGGGGGTTGTCCTGTTCTCCATTCTTATCTTCCAGCCCAAGAAGCTGAACACCCTGGGGGTAGCTGGTCTGACTATTAAAGACAGAGGCAAAGAAGGCATTAAGTATCTCAGCCCCCTCCTCGTCCTTGGTTGCAAGGTTTCCCCCTGCATCCAGTAAGGGATGGACGCTCTCTGTCACTCTCTTTTTGTTGAAGTATTCATAGAAAATTTTTTTGTTGTCCCTTATGTTAATTGCCAGGTTAAGTTCCAGCTGGGCTTTTGCCTTCCTGAGAGCTGGGGGGGTTTAGCCTGGAGAAGAGAAGGCTCCGGGGAGACCTTCCAGCCCCTTCCAGTCCCTAAAGGGGCTCCAGGAAAGCTGGGGAGCGGCACTTCATCAGGGAATGGAGTGATAGGACTAGGGGCAGTGGTTTTAAACTGGAAGAGGGGAGATTTAGATGAGATTTTAGGAAAAAATTCTTTGCTGCAAGGGTGGTGAGGCACTGGCCCAGGTTGCCCAGAGAAGCTGTGGCTGCCCCATCCCTGGAGGGGTTCAAGGCCAGGTTGGACGGGGCTTGGAGCAACCTGGTCAGCGCGAGGTGCCCCTGCCCAGGGCAAGGGGGTGCGACTGGAGGATCTTTAAGGTCCCTTCCAACCCAAACCATTCTATGATTCTATGATAACAGGATTTATATCCTTGTGTCCTCCTTCCCTGAGTAGAAAGGAAAAATAATACTCAGCATAGAGATATCTTTAGGAGTGTTATTTTACAAAAGCATTGATTAAGGCAATAAAAAATCCCATTCAAAAGCAGAAACACTTCCTGCAGGTAGGATCTTTCAAACGATGGGGTGTCTCCAGATACGGAATACTGTGTCTGATTCAACTGACTCCTCGCCATGCTTCGGTTCAGGCTGACTAAGGAGCAAGCAGCCTCAGGTCCTGGGAGTGAACTGGTGAGCTGGAAAGCCCCTGGCTCACATACAAGGGAGTGAGGGTGTCTTGAAAAAGATTTCAAAGGGTGGTTTTGAAGTACAAGATGCAATACAACCAAGGTACAGAACAAGATACTAGCACTAAAAAACTCCCATCTATCTTGTCTATACAATTTCTACAGCAACTCTTTCACTCTAAATAGTGCCATCAGGATGGGCCCGGTTGGAGCTCTCCCTGAACTGCAGCTGGACCGCAGGCCAGGTGACTCTCCTCTTGAGCTGGGATCCCTCTCAAGGTTTGATATTCCTTACATGAGACTAAGAGATCCTTCCCTACCCAAGGCAGAGAGATTCCCTACCTGCAATAGATTCTCCATGAGAGACTGATAGCATGCTGTATCAATGCTATGAAACATCACTAACCCATAGAGTTAATATTAGTCTAAACGTTGTATGGATAATTCCATGAGACATAAACCATTGTTCAAGCCTGAGACTGCGATCGGAGCCAGCTGCACCAAGGCTCCAAAAAGAAAGCAGGGGGGTCCACTCTGAACTTTGGAACTCAATGGCAGGGCCCTCTTTACTGTGCGTCTCTGGTCTCTGGGTGAACCCTTCTAGCTTGAGTCTAACTCCATTTTCCTTTGTATGCTTCTGCCATGCAGTAATTCATAAGGTGAACCATGCCATCAAACTTATTGAAAGTTGTCAAACCACTGTTAAACTGAGTTAAATTCCATCCAACTTAATGAACTGTCAAATTATTATTTTACCTTAATAAACCATATTGCGGCTTCTCTCTTTCGAGTGAGATGCATTACACTCACCCGTGACAAATAGGTACCGAAGAGTGATTACCAACTACAACCACCAGTTCATGTGTGACCACCATCAGAAACTGTATTTTCAACACTCTCTTTCAATATTCTACAAGACCTGAGCACACGCGATGTGATCACTGCTTCTCTTCAGGGAGTATCGACTGCACTCCTATGCGAGTCATCTTTATAACGCTTCTTACACTAAGAGGGGGGAGTGAAACTGGATGATCTTTAAGGTCCCTGCCAAGCCAAACCATTCTACGATTCTATGATAATATCTTTATCAATGACCTGCATGAGGGGGTCGAGTGCACCTTCAGTAAGTTTGCAGAGGACACCGAGTTGGGCGGGCGTGTTGATCTGCTGGAGGGTAGGAAGGCTCTACAGAGGGATCTGGACAGGTTGGAATGTTGGGCCGAGGCCAGCAGCGTGAGGTTCAATAAGGCCAAGCGCTGGGTACTGCACCTGGGTCACAACAACTGTCAGAAAAGGACCTGGGGGTGTCGGTCAACAGCCAGCTGAATATGAGGCAGCAGTGTGCCCAGGTGGCCAAGAAGGCCAGCAGCATCCTGGCCTGTATCAGGAACAGTGTGGTGAGTAGGACTAGGGCAGTGATCATCCCCCTGTACTCGTCACCAATGAGGCCCCACCTTGAGTGCTGTGTCCAATTTAGGGCCCCTCACCACAAGAAAGACATTGAGGAGCTGGAGCGGGTCCAGACAAGGGCAACGGAGTCTGGAGAAGAAGTCTTATGAGGAGCGGCCGAGGGAGCTGGGGTTCTTCAGCCTGCAGAAAAGGAGGCTGAGGGGAGACCTTCTTGCTCTCCACAACTACCTGAAAGGAGGTTTTAGGGATCACAGAATCATAGAATCGCCTAGGTTGGAAGGGACCTTTCAGATCATCTAGCCCAACCGTCAACCTAACTCTGACAAATAACCATCTCTAAACCGTATCTCTAAGCACTATGTCTATCCACCTTTTAAATACCTCCAGGGATGGTGCCTCAACCACTTTCCCGGGCTGCCTGCTCCAATGCTGCGTAAAAATTTTTCCTAATATCCAATCTAAACCTCCCCTGGTGCAACATGAGGCCTTTTCCTCTTGTTCTGTTGCCTGTTACCTGGGAGAAAAGACTTGTGGTTTTGGCCACATTGTCCAATGGCCGGCAAGAGATGTTCCCCCGCACCTCTCGTGCATGGGGAGGAGGGGGAGAGAAAAAGAGACATTTACGAGTTACGAAGAAACTAAACTACTTTAATAAAATATTAAGAATAAAATAAAAAGGAAAATACTGAAATAGATACGCTATATACAAAACTGCATTAAGCTCCCAGGAGGACGTCACCGGCAGGCACTGGGGAAGACCCAGACTGGACTTAGTGACGAGCAGGACCCCAGAAGACCACCAATGGACATGGATGTGCATGCCTCAAGGACATTTACATATAGTAATGAGTTCTAGGTAATAATAGGAATGTGTTAATAATTTCTGGGAAATGTAATTAAGATGTATATTCCGCTTGCTTCTAACCTTTGTAGTTGAGCAACCCAGCTTGCACATTAGGCGAAGGGGTTCCTGGTCTGCCCAGCGCTGCAATAAAGAATGCCTGCTTTCTAACACTCCAAAATTGAGTCTTCGAGAGTCCTTAATCGTGGGCTTACGGTATCGCCACCGCTGGTGCAGCCACTCTCCACCCCTCCCGGCACCCCAAGCGTGCCTGGGGGAGGTACTCAACGGAGCGTGAACAAAGGATTAGATATATAAGAAAGCCAAGTTTGTAATAAAGAGAGAGCTTAACTTAACTCTTCAAGGAGAGTCTTGTCGTTTGTCCGTCCCGACTGAAACGGCAGGCTACACATTTAGCAAAGCTACCTGGCTAGACAACACCAGGGGAACTACCAGTCGAGCTGACCCTGCCCAGACAAAACTGCCACGGCCCGTAGAAGGGGATAAAGTCCCTGAAGCGCACATGAAGAATATGTCAGGGAAGACAGTCGGGGTTAGTCCTGCCTCAGGCAAAGGCAAACCCACCCGTGGGAGTGCTTTTGCCCAAGGACCTGGGTGTGCTTGGTGGGTGATGCGGAACGATGGGGAAGTCCAATGTGCACCTCATGGGGATCTGATTTTGGGCGAGAATAGCCAAGGAATCAAATTGCATGATGTTAATTGCTAAGTAACCCTGCCACTGTGTCCTTATTACTCTAATTGCTATCGGTGGTACTACAGTAAGAATCACCCAAGTTAAGGACAGATGGACTTGCGTGAAAAAACGAGTAAAGCGCAGCGATGATGGGATCAGAACTGACCTCAGCAGCTGGTGCCCAGCGCCTTCGTCAAGATCTACACCTTCAGCCCATGGACTGTGGGCATGAGCCGCACCGTGTACACCAGCCACAGGTTCCAACAATACAGCGTGCAACAGTCCAGCCCCACACAGCACCTCACCTGCCCTGAGAGACCGTTCTGACAGATGGAGCCCAAAGCCGTGCATTAAATCACAGAACCATAGAATCATTTAGGTAGGAAAAGACCCTTGGGATCACCGAGTCCAACCATCAACTCCACTCTACAAAGTTCTCCCTTACACCATATCCCTCAACACCACATCTAAACGACTCTTAAACACATTCCGGGATGGTGACTCCACCACCTCCCTGGGCAGCCTATTCCAGTGTCTAACCACGCTTTCTGTGAAGAATTTTTCCCTTATGTCCAGCCTAAGCCTACCCTGTTGCAGCTTGAAGCCATTCCCTCTTGTTCTATCGCCAATTACCTGTGAGAAGAGACCAGCACCAACCTCTCTACAATGGCCTTTCAAGTAGTTGTAGAGAGCGATGAGGTCTCCCCTCAGCCTCCTCTTCCTCAAACTAAACCCTCCCAGCTCCTTCAATCACTCCTCATCAGATTTATTCTCCAGGCCCTTCACCAGCTTCGTTGCCCTCCTCTGCACTCGCTCCAGCACCTCGAGATCTCTCTCGTGTTGAGGTGCCCCGAACTGGACACAATACTCAAGGGGTGGCCTCACCAGTGCTGAGTACAGGGGGACAATCACCTCCCTCCTCCTGCTGGTCACACTATTTCTAATACAAGCCAGGAGGCCATTGGCCCTCTTGGCCACCTGGGCACACTGCTGGCTCATGTTCAGCCGCTTGTCAATTAGAACCCCCAGGCCCTTTTCTGCCAGGCAGCTCTCCAGCCACACTGCCCCAAGCCTGCAGCGATGCATGGGGTTCTTGTGGCCCAAGTGCAGGACCCGGCACTTGGCCTTGGTGAAGCTCATACCGTTAGCATTGGCCCATCGCTCCAATCTATCCAAGTCTCTCTGTAGAGCCTCCCTATCCTCACGGAGATCAACACTCCCGCTTAGCTTCGCGTCCTCTGCAAACTTGCTGATGATACACTCCATGTCCTTATCAAGGTCATCGACACAGATGTTGAACAGAAATGGTCCCAACACCGAGCCCTGAGGGACACCACTTGTGACCGGCCGCCCGCTGGATTTAACTCCATTGACCACCACT
This sequence comes from Larus michahellis, assembly GCF_964199755.1. Classification (NCBI taxonomy): domain Eukaryota; kingdom Metazoa; phylum Chordata; class Aves; order Charadriiformes; family Laridae; genus Larus; species Larus michahellis. The sequence goes on from NC_133930.1 coordinate 83,119,134, forward strand.
CTTGGGGACCGCCCAGCCAGCCAGTGCTTGATCCAGCCGATCGTATGCTCATCCAGGCCACGAGCCGCCAGTTTTTCCATGAGAATTCTATGGGGGACAGTGTCAAATGCTTTTCGAAAATCTAGGTGGACAATGCCCACAGCCTTTCCCTCATCCAATAATCGGGTCATCTTGTCATGGAAGGAGATCAGGTTCGTCAGGCAGGACCTGCCTTTCCTAAACCCATGCTGACTGGGCCTGATCCCCTGCTTGTCCATTATATGACTTGTAATGGCACTCAAGATGGTCTGCTCCATGAGCTTCCCTGCTAGCGAGGTCAGACTGACAGGCCTCCAGTTTCCCGGATCCTCCTTTCTGCCTTTTTTGTAGACGGGCGCTACGTTTGCTACCCTCCAGTCCATTGGGACCTCCCCAGTTAGCCATGACTTCAGGTAGATCATGGAAAGTGGCTTGGCGAGCACGTCTGCCAACTCTTTCAGCACTCTTGGATGTAACCCACCCGGTCCCATAGACTTGTGTGCATCCAAGCGGCGTAGAACGTCGTAGATCACTTCCTCTTTCATTGTGATGACCTCGTTCAGCTTCCCCTCCCTGTCTCCTAGCTCACGAGGCTGGGTGCCCAGGGAACAGCTCGTTCCACTGCTAAAGACTGAGGCAAAGTAGGCATTGAGCACCTCAGCCTTTTCCTCATCCTTTGTGACTCTGTTTCCCTCTGCATCCAATAAGGGAGGGAGATTTTCCCTAATCCTCCTTTTGTTATTAATGAATTTATAGAAACAGTTTTTGTTATCCTTAACAGCTGTAGCTAGGTTGAGCTCTAGCTGCGCTTTGGCTCTCCTAATTTTCTCCCTGCACAGCTTCGCTATATCCTTATAGTCTTCATGAGAGACCTGCCCCCTCTTCCAGAGGTCATAGACTCTCCTTTTGTTCTTGAGGTCCAGCCAAAGGTCCCTACTTAGCCAGGCCGGTCTCCTTCCCCGCCTACTTGTTTTTCGGCACACAGGGACAGCCTCCTGCTGTGCCTTTAAGACTTCTCTCTTGAAGTATGTCCAGCCTTCCTGGGCTTCTATATCCTTCAGGGCAGCCTCCCAAGGGATTTTCTCCAGCAGTCTTCTCAACGGGTCAAAATTTTACCCCCGGAATTCTAGGGCGGCACTTTTGCTAACCCCTCTCCTTGTTTCCCCGAGAATCAGAAATTCGATCATCTCACGATCACTGTGCCCTACATGGCCACCAGCCTTTACTTCCCCCACAAGATCTTCCCAGTTCACGAGAAGCAGGTCCAGGAGGGCACCTTCCCTCGTCGGCTCGCTTACCAGCTGTGTGAGGAAGTTATCTTCCACACATTCCAGGATCCTCCTGGATTGCTCCCTCTCTGCTGTGTTGTATTGCCAGCAGAGACCCGGGAGGTTCAAGTCCCCCCACAAGAACAACGGCAAGTGACTGCGAGATTTCCCCCAGCTGCTTACAGAAAGCTTCCTCCGCCTCACTGCTTCGGTCGGGAGGTCTGTAGCAGACTCCCACAGCGATAGCGGCTTTATCGGCCCTTAACCTCATCCAAACGCTCTCCACCCCATCATCAGTATACTTGATTTCCGAGCTCTCATAGCATTCTCTAATATACAGGGCCACTCCTCCGCCTCTCCTTGCCTGTCTGTCCCTCCTGAAGAGCTTGTCGCCATCGCTTGTGGCACTCCAGTTGTGTGAGGCATCCCACCACGTTTCTGTGATAGCCACTAGGTCATAGTTTCCCTGGTGCATCATGGCTTCAAGCTCCCCCTGTTTGTTGCGCATACTGCGTGCATTGGTATAGAAGCACTTCAGATGTGCCAATGACTCCAGCACCCTTTTGTGAGTGTGGGCCCCATTTCCCACCAGACCCCTCTCAGGTGCTTCCATGATTTCTAAAGGTCTCTCCCTTCTCTCAAATGAAATGGCAGAGGGAGAGTCCTCGCTAGCCCACCATCCTTCAAGCCCTGGCATGCCTCCCTTGGGTTTATTCCTGACAGGCCCAGTTATCTCCCCTTCCCCCCTCATGTCTACTTTAAAGCCCTGTCAACGAGCCTTGCGAACTCCTGACCCAAAATTCTTTTCCCCTTCTGAGACAGGTGCCTTCCACCTGCCACCAGCAGGTCAGGTGACTCATATAGCAGCCTGTGATCAAAGAACCCAAAGCCCTGCCGATAACACCAGTCCCGGAGCCACGAGTTGACCTTTTGCCTCTTCCTGTTAATTTCCTCATGCACGATTGCCACTGAAGGGATGGAGGAGAATACAACTTGTGTTCCTGATCCCTCAAGCCGCCGCCCCAAGGCTCAAAAATCTCTTTTAATTGATTTTGGGCTCCTTCTACCCACTTCATCACTACCCACCTGAAATACTAAGAGGGGGTAATAGTCAGAGGAGTTTACTAGGGCCGGAAGTTTGTCCAACTCATCCCTGACCCGTGCCCCAGGGAGGCAGCAGACTTCCCTGTGGAGTGGGTCTGGACGGCACATTGGCCCCTCCGCCCCCCTCAATAGAGAGTCACCCACCACAATGGCCCCTCTGCTTTTCCTTTTGGAGCCAGTTGTGATGCTGGGTCCGTGGCGACTTGGTCTTTCTGACATTTCTGGCCTGGGTGTATCATCCTCCTCTCCAACAGCCAGCTCCTCCTGCAGGGCTTCCTATCTGTTCTGCAAGGGTAACTGGGAAGGTGGGAGGGGCCGGGAGGGGATTCGCCCGCTTCCCCGAGCAGGGACCTGTTTCCATTCCCCCTCTTCTCTGCCATGCCCTCCTATTGCCTGGTGACGAGAGGGGAGGGGATCCTCTGACTTGTGTGGGGCCTCACCCTCTTCCCTTTCTCTCAGGGAGCGGGTCCACCGGTCCCTCTCCCTCTCGCGTTCTCTGATACTCCTCAACCTTTCCACTTCCTCCTTCAGCTCAGCCACCAGAATGAGCGGATCATTCACCTGTTCACATCTGACACAGGTGTTGTCTCCGCTGCCCTCCATCGCGAGTGCCAGGCTCCGGCGCTCTTTGCAGCGAGAGTCCTGGAGGCCCATATGTTTGTGCGGGGCCCCTGTCTGGGTGCCCACAGTATTTTTAACAGCAGCCTTCGACCGGGTAGCAACCGCGGCTGGATCTCTACACACAAGCGAGACCTTGTGAGTCAACGGTCAGTTGGGGTGAGCACTGGTTGCTCTGTAGCCAGGGACTAGTCCCTGCCCTCCCGGAGGCTTCCTATAACCTGGTGGCTTGATCAACCGGGGGAGGTGCTGTCACTGCCCCCAGGCTCACTCAGCAGCCCGCCCACCAGCTGACAGCCCTCAGCACAGGCCGAGGCCTTTTGCCGGCTTCCAAAAGCCCCCCAAAGAGCTTTTTGGTGGCCCTTTTCGCTGCAGATCCCTTCCCCAGCGCAGTCTTACCTGCCCTGAAGCTGGTCTCCGCGGCAATGGGACTCAAGGAACTCAAGGGACATTTTAGAGGGATGGATGATAGACTAAGGGCATTATATCTGTATGAATATATATGTAGACATATATAAGCTTTAATTAACACACTCCTATCTAACGCTTGGCCAATCCATAGAGCATTATGTGGATGTGGCCACGTGTAGTGCCTCTGGCCTTCTTGTGGGGCTGCCACCAGTGCTGTGGCCACTCTCCACCCCTCCCGGCGCCGCTCTGCCCAGCGGGTGGTAGAGAAGCAACCGGCTCCGACACGGCGGATTTCGTAGCTGGACAGCCCCGATGCGGCCCCTCCAGCTGTCGGGGGGTGGCGGGGCTCTGCACAGTGTGAGGGCGGCCTGGCAGAGTAGGTCCCCATGGGTGTTTGAGGGGGAGCAGGGCAGTGCAGGACGGGCAAGAGGAGCTCAAACACCACGTGAAGTTCCACCGTCTTTTTATTAAAGGCTGAGAGACACAGGCAGGCTAGTTGTGCTCCTCCTCCTCCTCCTCCATCGCCCCCAAGGCTGGGACCACAGCGCTTGCAGGCAGAATCTGGAGGGAGGCTTTTCCACCACAGCCTTCACGTTCAGCAGGGTTTGAGCCGCCAGGGAAGAGACCCACAGGCTGCTGTCGCTTGCCGCGCCTTCAAGAGCTGGGGCAGAAAGGAAGAGAGGCGAGGTCAGAGCCCAGATCTTCAGAGAGCTCCGGAGCCCCTGCAGCCAGGGCCCCTCGTGCCCTGCCCCAGCTCTTCCCAAGGCCAGGAGGGAGCCAGAGGCGCTGGCATGAGCCACAAGGTGCTGGCCAGCAATGCCCCACAAGCCCTCCCTGGCCAGGGCAGGGACCGCAGCTCCCTACCAGGGGCTCTCCTGCTCCCTGCCAGCCCCGGCACACACCCCGCTGCCCTCGCTCACCATCGTAGATGACCTGGAGCTCCTCCTGGCGCACATCCCTCAGCTGCCGCCCGGCGAGCCCTAGGCACACACAGCCCGTCACAGACCCCACTGGCCTGCCCGCCCCAGCAGCCCAACTCCCCCCCACCGGCCCCACGGGCCTGGCCACGCGCCCTCCTGCCCTCGGGCCCGGCTGAGCCCAGGCCGGTGCCCTGAGGGTGAAGCCCAAGGCGGCGGCCAGGGACCCCGCAAGGCTGCCAGCAGCTGCCCCTGCGTGGGCAGGGGTGGGAGAGGGCGGCAGGAAGCCCCGTGGGCACCCGGCCCCGCATCGGGCAGTCGGGGCTCTGCAGGCTCCCGGTGCATTCGGCAGCAGCCGTGGCAGGGGCTCAGCTGCCGCGGGGCAGGGAGGGACCCCCGGCCGGGTTGTGGCTCACCGATGAACCTGATGGCTGCCTCGCGCAAGGGCTGCTGTGGGCTCCGCAGGTAGAGCAGGCTCTGCCACAGGTACTCCTCCGCTCTGCCTCTGCCCTCCGCCAGCTGGAGAGAGCAGGAGGGGACAGGGTTGGCCCAGAGCCTCCCCCTGTGCCCGGGGCTGGCCTTTCCTGCCTTCCCCTGCCCGCGCCCCCAGGACGCCGCAGTAGGCAGGGGCCCAGCTGCCAGCCCCACGCGCTGGGTGCTGGGGGAGAGGGGCTTCTCCAGGCTGGCTGTGGGGCTTCGAGGCTGCCCTTACCAGGCACTTGCCGATCCGCCATGGCTGCTTTGTCTCCAGCAGCTTCCTGATCTGCCTCCGCTTCAGGAACTTGGCAGCTCCCAGGAGGGCTTCCCAGGAGGCCTGCAGAGCAGCAGAGAGTGGGAGATGGCACCGCCGCTCAGGGGACAGGACCTGGGGGTCCCTGTGCAGCGCAGGGGGGCAGCAAGGGTTGTGGGTCCAAGCCCTGGCCTCAGGCATCTGCAGGCGCCCCTGGGAAGCCCAGGGGAGCTCCAGGCCTTAGGTGTTAGGGTGGCCGCGCCCTGCTGCTCTGCTCTGCTGCATCGAGCAGGGCAGGGGTAGGACATGTCCCTGCCCACCTCCTCAGCTGCTGCCAGCTGGGAGGGGCTCGGAGCCCTCCTCAGGGCCCCAGCTGCAGCACCTTCAAAGGGCTTAGAAATCCCCACCTGAGCCACGCTGTGGTCCTTGTCATGCAGGTGGAAGAACAGGGGCATCAGGATCCTCTGCACATCCTTCTGCATATGTTCTTTGCGGGTGCTGCCTGCAACCTCCATCGCATCTGCGCAGAGGAGGATGGAGCACTTTCGCACGTAGCTGGACTCCTAGGAGGAGAGAAGGAAGAGGGGAGGACCTCTGTCCTGGCTCCTCCAAGCCGACGGTGAGGGGACAAATGCTTGTGGCTCTCCCTTTGCAGTGAGGAGAAGGACTCACGGGCCAGTGGGCATGCGCGCACAGAGGGACGCACCACCCCAGACCGGCACGCATGCCCCCCCCGGCATGCTAACCATGCCTCCGCTCTCCCAACGCCTTACGTTTTCAAAGAGGGGCGGAAGCATCCTGACCAGCTGCAGAGCGATGGGGACAGCCAGGTGGAGCACGTTGCTGAGGGCAGTCAGGGCTGCTGTCCTGACGTCGCAGTCGCTGTCCTGCAGTAGCTGCACGACCTCTGGCAGCAGGTCTTGCAGCGTTCCCACCTACGAGAAACATACCCTTTTGTTATGCGATGCAATCGAGGAGCACACCGCTAAAGCCACGCTGCGTGTCGAGGTTGCAGGGCCGGTCAGGCGGAGATCTCTCCATGTGCGGCTCAGCCCAGGGCCGGGCCTGAAGTGGTGACGGGCCACTGAACGGGGCAGCGGGGGGAGCAGGCAGTGGTCCCGCCGCTCCCGATTCCTGGCAAAGCCCGAGCAAGTCGCTGCACGCTCCGCACCTGCAGCCCAGCCCCAGGCGGACACCCACACTGTGCCTGGCTGCCCCTGCCCACCTGGTCCTGTCTCCTGGACAGCGTGACCAGGCTTCTGACTACCAGCCTGCGCAGCACCACGTTCTTGCTCTTCATGTGGGACTCCAGGATGTCCAGGAACTGGCCGTGGACGTGCTCACAATCGGTGTAATCCAGGAGCTGAAACGCAATTGGCAGCAGAGTGAGAGCCCAGCACAGGCAGCAGAGCTCCCGGACGGCTCGGGGCAAGGCACCGGGGCCGGTCACAGCCCAGGCGGGAGGCAGCAGGGTCCACAGAGGGCCCTCGCCGCCTCCCCTCAGCCCTCTGTCCACGCAGGCAGCCCGGCTTGCCCCCGCCTGCCCTCAGAGAGGCAGCGCGTGCCAGCAGGCCCACCTCCACGAAGACCGTCATGGCGCCAACGTCCTGCACGGCCTGACGCTGCAAGAGGCTGTTGACCGCCTGCTCAGACGCAGTGATGCAGCAGAACGGTTCTTGACGCCGCAGCACCCTGGCCGGGGGAAGAAGGCGTTGGCAGCACCGAGCTGGGCAGGCAACCTCTCTGGGACTGCGCTGCCAGCTGGGGGGCAGCTTGTGTGCCCGGCCTTGGCTGCTCACGCTCCACCACCCACCAGGACAGGGATCGTACAGGCGGCCCTTCACCGCCAGGGGAGAAACGGCCGGGCAGGCAAGGAGGGCTGAGCAGGCTCTCACCTAGCCAGCACGGCGACACCGCTGTGGTAGGTCTCGGCGCTCGTGAGCATGTCCCAGGCACCCTGCCTCCCGATGTCTTCGACCAGGGAGGCACCGCCCAGGCACTCGAAGAGAGCTTGCATGGCGCTCACTGCGCTCCTGCAGGCAGAGCAAAGCGTGGTCACACGTGGAGCCCCAGTCCCGGCTTTGGCTCCGGGCCCAGGGAGAGCCCAGGGACGGGGATGGAGCACCCGAGGAGTGCCGGAGCACCTGAGCAATGGAGGATGGTTGGGTGTCCTGCTCGCACTGCAAGAGCGGCAGCAGCCCATCTGTGGGCTGTGCAGGCTGTGTGAGATCTGGAAGAGCACTTCCATGAAGAGCCGGCTAAGAAGCAAATGCACGGACCGTCGGCTGGAGGGCTCCAGGAAGATCTCGTGCATGGCACGGGCCACCTGCAGAAACAGCCCAGCACGGCTCTCACTGGAGTCGTGTCCCTGCGGCACAGCCTGCTCTGGCCAGCAGCCACCCTGCCCCGGGCTTCCCCGCTGCCGAGCCGGCTGGAGGCGGCGGGTGGGGAGCGGGGCCGCCGAGGGCAGCAGGGCCAGGGCAGGCGGCCTGCCTGCACGCCGTGGGGCCGAGCGGCACGCGCTGCCCTGCTCGGCTGTGGCCCGAGGGCCCTGGGCCAGGTGCCCCGGGGAGGGCCGGCTTTGGGGGCGGATGGAGAGGGCCAGAGGGGCTGGAGAGGGGCGTGCAGCCCCGGGCAGGATGGACCAAGCCTTGTCCAGACACTCACGGCCAGGAAACATTGGCAGCTGTAGATTTTCTTGCTGCTGCACTGGATGGTGAATTGTTGATTGACCTGCAGCAGCGCCCACAGCACCGTGTTCCCGAGGCTGCGCTCACAGGCCAGCATGTTCCACATGGCCCTGGCAGTCCTGCAGAGCCAGAGCACACTGTCAGCGCGGCCACCTCGGCCACCACCTCTTCTGCTTGCTCAGGCCCCGGAGGTCCCGAGCTGCCCCCGAGGCTGTCGCGCCACGTACCCGTCACAGTGCGGGGAAACCTTCAGCAGGCCAGTGACCACCTCCTGAGGGCTGAAGGTGGCCACTCGGAGAAGGGTCCTCCTCAGGATGTCCTGGAGTGGCTCCTGGCTGATGCAGGCCAGCTGCCTGTGCATGGCCTCCACGAGCTCCTCCACCTGTCGGAGGCAGTGGGCTGGAGCGGGCTGGAGCACAGCCATGGCCCCCCTGCCACCAAGAACTGCTTCCCTCGCGCCGCCCTTCGCTGGCCTCAAAGCCTGCCCGTTGGGCGCTCCGAGCCCTGGCCTCGGGGCGGGGGGAACGGCCCCTGCAGGGCACGCGCACAGGGCAAGCCGGCTGCACGCTGCCTACCTTGGTCAGCCGCAGGTCGAAGCCTTTCAAGACGTGCTCCACAATCTTGGCAACCAGCTGGGTGTCAGAGACCCTTGGGTCTGCCATGTTTGTCAAGACGGCGAGGAGGAAGTCGCTCCTCTCGGGTGGGAGGAAGGCTCTGCCAAATGTCTGAGGGAGAGAGGGAGGGAAAAGGTGTCACACTGAGTGCCCTGGTGGCGGGCACTGCTGGCTCTGCCGGCAAGCAGAGCTCGCCGGTGGCCAGGACGGCCGGAGCTGCGGCGGTGATGCTGGGCTAAAGCTTTGGACTACTCCAAAGCGGTGGCTCCCCACAGCCCGAGGGGTGGGAGGCTGTGCCATCGCCCGCCGTGGCTGATGCACTGGTTCGTCTCAGCCTCCTGCCAGCGCCATGGCCAAGACCCCCAGGAAGGGAGGAGTTTGTTACCATCCCGCTGTCAATGGCTTCCTTGGGCCAGAAGGTGCTGATGCCTTCCCGATCCCGTTCTATGGCCGGGTCCACGAGTGCTGCGTGGGAGGCTGGGCAGGAGGGAAAAGACAGCGTGAGCGGCAGGAAGAAGGCAGAGCTGGGGCAGCAGGTGAGGGCATGAAGGAGAGCTCTGTGCCTGGCTCTCTGTTCTGTGGGGAGCTGGAGAAGTGGCAGGGTGGCAGGCAAGGAGGGGAAACCGCCTCTTAGGCTGCGTAAGGGCAGGAGCGTGGGGACTGGCTTTCTGCTCGGGGGCAGGAGGAGAGAAGGCCGGGCACGCTGCTGCCACAGGCTCTCCAGCCCAAGGGTTCTCGGGACAGGCCGCAGGCTGCCGCTCCAAGGCGGGCTGCCTGGGCCCGGGGCTTGGTGCGGCACGGCTGCTGCCCTGCTCCAGCCTGGGAGGAGTTTGCTGCCCCTGCCTCTAGCAGAGGAGGGGGGGCCGAGGTGGCGCGGCGCCATGCCCGGGCCCCTGTGGCTGGAAGGCCCCAGCCCGCCCCAGCTTCTCTTACCATGTCGCAGCAGAATGAACCTGTGGAAGAGGCACAGGGCCTGCCCAGCCCCCCAGCTGATCTCCTGGTCCTCCTCGGCATAGCACAGGGTGAGCAGCCCTAGCGCCTGCCCCAGGAATGGCACAGGCTTCTTCAGGTAGAAGAAGGGGCTGATGCCTTTGCAGGCCAAGTTGTGTGGCTCGTCCTGTGGCAGAGAGAACGGAGCAGTAGGCGGAGCTCTGGAGGGCTCTGCCCCGCGCTGCACCCCATGGAGAGCCAGCCTGCGACAGCCGCCTCGGGGCGAGCAGCGTGCTGGGCAGAAGCCCGGGGGAGGCAGGGAGGCAGGGAGAGAGGGAGGGCTGCCAGGGCTGGGCCTGCAAAATGCTCCCGTGCCCTGGGACGGAGCTGGCTGCCGAGAACAAAGGCACGGGAGGGAGCGGCTCCAGGAGAGAGGGTCCAAGATGCTGGTGCAGGGCCGAACCTTCCCAATCCCAGTCCCCTGCTCCACACCCAGGCTTCCCTCGCAGGGAGCCCAGCGCTACCGGCTACGCTGGGGCAGCAGGACGGGGCGAGGGGTGCCAAGAGGTCGCAGGCCCCCTACCTCCAGCATGGTTTCAGGTCTCAAGTGCTGGCTCAGGCTTACAATCCTCCCCACAGCCCTCCGGCGTCTTGTCACCTCTGGGGATGTCGTGAGGGACAACAGGACCTGGGAAGGCAAAAGCTGATGGTCGACCTTGGGAAATGACGGCGGCTCCCAGAGCGGTGGCTCTGCCAAGCACCTGCTGGGTTTACGCAGCGTGCTGCCGAGGCTTGCCCTGCACGGGAGGAAGCCTGGACTGGGGTCCAGCCACCTCGCAACCTCGGGGACCGTTGCCAACAGCTGGTGACCTGCGGCAGTCAGGGAGGTAGCCGGATGCCATGCCCCCAGCCACCTCTGCCCCTTCCCTCACGCTCCTGCAGAAACGGCCGCACGTCCCCTCTGTGGGAGGACAGGAACCTCCACGGGGACCTGCCCCAGGGAGGTGCCAGCACCTCTGCCTCCGCAGCTTTGGGGCTGGGCTGCCCTTGCACCATGGCCATGTCCCAGCAGCTCTCTGCCCTGCTGCCTTCTGGGGAGGAGAGCGGGCACGGGGTGGGTGGCGAGGGCGGTGGCTCAGCAGTGCCAGCTGCCAGAGCAGGGGAGCGGGGAAAGGCACTCAGACTCCTTCCGCTGCTCCAGTTCCGGGCTGGGCTGTGCACGCTCCAGAAGGTCGCCCCTCTTTGGGGTAGGGCAAGGAAGAGACCCCGAGAGCCCCGCTCCTGGCAGATGCCTGACTCCTGGCAGATGCCTGACCTGCAAGATCATGTCCACTCTCTGGACGCTGGAACTCAGCGAAGCTTCATGCGTCACCACCTCCAGCATCCTGTCCAGTGTTTTCAAGATCTGTAAGGGGATAGAGCGGGTGGCCCACTTGCCCCGGCCCTTCTTCCTTGCAGGGAGCTGGCTTGCATTCCTTCCACCTGAGGCGGCCTGCAGCTGCCCTCTGCGCCTGGGAGCGGCCTCAGGCTCTCCCTGCTCTTGCTTCTTCACCTGTCATCTTCCCGCAGCCAAAGCCAGCTAGGAAAACGTGCGCAGGGACTGAGCGGCAGGCTTTCCGTAGCTCAGCCCGCGCTTACCTGAGCATCCAAAGAAGCACGTTGGCTGTCCCTCTGTGCTGGGTCAAGACAGCAGATGTCGTGGATGCAGGGGCGGAGCTGCTCGTACAGCAGGCCTTCAGGCAGGTTGCTGCAAGGAGAGGGGTGTTGCTTGGATGCCAGGGCTTCCAGGTCAGGAGGGTGGCTGCAGGCGTCGGGGCTGGCAGTCGCCAGGGTGCTACCCGTAAGAGGCGGGGAAGGGATGCCTGGAGGCATCTGCTCCCTCCCCGGTGCTGCTGAGGCAGGGACAGAGGGCAGTCCTGGCAGGTGGAGCCCGAACCCCTTTCCACCTCCTGCCTCTCCCACCTCGGGAAAAGCCAAGAGGCGGCGGGGAGCCCCTGAGCAGCCCCCGCCCTGCCCCCTGGCCCAGCCATGGGCCAAGCGTGAGGGAGAGCAGAGGCCCAACGGCAGAGGTGCCAGGGTCCTGCCAGGATGGGAGACGCCTGCTGCCATCAGGCCCACGCTGTGGGGGGCTCCGGCCTGGCCAGGGTCTGGGGCAGGTACCTCATTGCTGCGATGGCAAGCATGGCTTGCTGCCACATCACGGCATCCATGCTGCGAGGGGACTCCTTTTTCCACAGGACCTGGAGAGGGAGAGCACGGGCAGGATGGGGCAGGGAAGCTGCCAGTTGCCGGCACCAGTCTGCAGGGCGGGCAGAGCCCCGCCGCCCCCAGGCTGGCACTGGCCCCAGAGCGGCCCCTTGCCCGGCACTGGCCCCGTGGCAGGCAGGGCTGTGCCCAGGGAGGCCCGTCTCGCCCTCCCCTGTGCCCAGGGGCCCGAGTGCTCTCCTTCCCGCTGGGCCGGCGCTCGGCCAGCGTTGCCCCCCTCCCTCGGCCCCACTGGGTGCCCTCACCTCCATTTTCTCCACCAGCGTACACGCCGATGTGAAGTCGGGCTGGTACCTGCCTCGCAGCCAGGCTGTGCAGAGCGTGCGGACGGAGGCCAGGAACCTCAGCTTGGAGGCCTCATCCTGACGGCCAGGGAGCAGAGAGACAGAGAGGGAGGGTGAGGGGCAGAGCAGGGCCAGCAGGAGCGGGGCCTCGAGGGGTGCAGCCATGGTGCAGGGGGCCGGCGGGGGAGCAGCCCTGCACAGGCAGCAGTCCCCCTAGGGCCCGCGCGCAGGCAGCAGGCACGGCAGCATGCGGCCGGCAGCCGCGGGCAGAGCCTGCCTGGCAAAGGCTGCAGTTACCCTTTGGGTGCCGTCGAGGAAGGCCAAGATGTAGTCGTGGGCTTCCTCGTCCTTGCCCTCCAGCCAGTAGCTGGAGGCAGAAGCAGCTCCACCTGTTGAAGAACAAGGGTGGGGAGAGATGTAGGCAGCAGGGCAGGGAGAGGGAAGAGAGGGGCCCTCTCTCCAGCCCTGTGCTCGCTGCCCTGCCCCCAGCAAGCCCTGGCCCAGGGTGCTGATGCCCCGTCTCCCCCGGGGTGGTGCTGGCAGCAGGGCGGGAGAGGTCCCAGCCCGGCGGTACGGCTGCCTCCTGCCAGCCCAGCGGCCTCTCCCTGCCCTGCTCTCTGCCCCGAGGCTGGAGGTGGTCCCCTGGCATCCTCTCGCTACCCACTCATGGCGGGGGTGCTGGGGCTCTTCTCCTCCTCCGCTTGGACGACGACGACGGGGCTGGCGCGGTCCCAGTCCTCACTCTGCAGCTGGCGTTGCCTGGGGCTTTCTGACCGCTGATGGTCCTCGGTGGCCAGCCCGGCCCTTTCATCCTCTGCCGCCTCTGGTGCAGGGCTGCTCTGAGGGCAACCGCTCGCCGTCCTGCGGGACGGAGGACAGAGGTGAGGGTGGGGAGGGGGCTGCCCAGGGCAAGCGGCCCCAGCCTGGTGCGGCCTGGCCAGAGGAGGGAGGAGGTGGCTGGCAGGGACAGGGGGAACTCCTGCAGGATGCCGTTTTCCAGCGGGCAGTCCCCCCTCGCCCACCCGGCCCTGGCGGCGGCTCTCCTGCCCCCAGCCCCTCCGCAAGGGCCGCCGGGCCCAGACGCCCTGGGGTCCCTGTGGCCCTGGCCCGGCCCAGCCCCACGCTCTTACCCGCTGTGGACGGTGGAGCTTTGGGGAGACACCCTGGCCCCGTGGAGCTGCTCTGTCAGGTATAGTCGCAGGAAAATACGCGTTCTGCGCACACGCTTTCCTGCAGGCGCCGGATCGCTCATGTCCGCTTCTCACGAGAGTCCGGGACACTGTGGGGCTGCCGTGCACGTGCTGCTGGACATCACCAGCTGTCACATGGGTAGGTTACTAAGGGCCCATTGTGACCTGCCACCCCAGCCGGGAGGGGCAGCCCGTCCTGTCCCCCACTGTGACCCGGGCTCTCCCGGGGGAGTCAGCCTGCCGCCGGCTCTGGCTGCTGCCTGTGGTCCCTCTGCGCGCGTCCCCTGCCACAGGCGGGACTCCCCAGCCCCTTTGGCTGGAAGCCTGAACCCTGGCTGTGCCGTCATAGAATCACAGAATCGTTTGGCTTGGAAAGGACCCTAGAGATCATCGAGTCCAAGCATTATCCCAGCACTGCCAAGTTACCACTAAATCATGTCCCTCATCACTGCATCTACTCGTCTTTTAAATACCTCCAGGGATGGCAACGCCACCACTTCCCTGGGCAGCCGGTTCCAACGCTTGACAACCTTTTCTGTGAAGAAATTGTTCCTAACAGCCTATCTAAACCTCCCCTGCACAACTTGAGGCCATTTGCTCTTGTCTTATCACTTCCTAAGCGGGAGAAGAGACCGACCCCCCCGGCTACCCCCTCCTTTCAGGGAGCTGTAGAGAGCGAGAAGGTCTCCCCTCAGCCTCCTTTCCTCCAGGCTGAACAACCCCTGCTCCCTCAGCCGCTCCTTGCAAGACTTATGCTCCAGAGTCTGCACCAGCTTCCTTGCCCTTCTCTGGACACGCTCCAGCACCTCGGTGTCTCGCTTGTAGTGGGTGTTGACAACGGAGCAATGCACTTCACTCCCAAGGGAAAAGCAGCAAAATGCTTATTGTTCTAAGAAAGCCATTTAATGAAGTTTGGTAGTCAACGCCACAGTGAAATAACAAGACTCGATGGCAAGGCACACTGGGTTCTTTACTGTCTCGAGGACGGGATCAGAGAGAACTGTCAAGGAGACCCTCCCATTGAGTCAAGGTGCAGAGAGGACGCCCTGGCTTTCTAAACTCCTTCTCAGAGGGGAGTCTAGGTGCGGCTGGATCCAATCCCAGTCCCGGGCTTGGTCAACAGTTTATGCCTAAGGGATTGTATACACAGTCTTTCCCTCTTCGCCACCTGAAAAGTGGGTCACCTTTTCATAGAAGGAGATCTGGTTTGTCAAGCAGGACCTGCCTTTCGTGAACCCACGCTGACTGGGCCTGACCACCTGGTTGTCCTCCATGTGCCGTATGATGGCACGCAAGGTGCTCTGCTCCATAACCGTATGATGGACTCTTCAACTCTAACCCTAACCCTAACCCTAACCTTAACCCATATGATGGACTGTTCAAAGCTACACTAAGAGCAAAGGGTGGTGGGACACCACCTTAAAACGTTGGGCTACTGTTGGGGGATACGGTGGGTCCGTAGGCCCTTTGACAGAAGAGATAGAGATTGCAGTGTACCCATAAGAAGGCCGCGAGTTGCGTCATATAAGGACAATGTAACACAAAGGAGAAAGAAGAAGATGGCTTCAGAGAACGAGGAGAGTTAGTCTGTGAGAAAGCCAGATTTTGAGCAATGTGAAGAGGAGTTCAACAACCAATCGTATTGTAGCTACGAGCGCGTGTGCTCTGTAACCTAAGCAATTGAATGCGTAGAAAGAACGCGTGAACGGAGCGTGAACCAAAGATTAGATATATAAGAAAGCCAAGTTTGTAATAAAGAGAGAGCTTAACTGAACTCTTCAAGGAGAGTCTTGTCGTCTGTCCATCCCGACTGAAACGACAATTGGTGACCCCGACGTGATACTGAGGAAGAAGACGACTGGCAATAGTCGTGGGGATGGAGCCCAGTGAAGCTGAAGACAGCGGGCAGAGCTGTTGACGGATCCGGATCATATTTAAGAAGACACCTGTAGCAGGTGAGCCACTGGGGACATGGGAGAGAAGTTAACTAAGGAAGAGCAGACTCTACTCTCCACATGGACGCTGCTGTTGAAGCAGCAGGGTGTCATCCTCCCTGAAGAGACTTTGCGAAAAATGCTATTGTGGGGAAAGGAACAGGGAGTAGAAGTAACGTTGGTTACGGCATTTAGTGTAACACAATGGACGAACCTAGGGCAGACATTATTTGAGGAAACTACGCGTGGCTCAAAAACGGTTATTGAACTGTTAACAACGTGGCGACTTTTGTTAGAGACATTAAAGAACTTTAAGGAGCAGAAAGATTT
This sequence comes from Larus michahellis, assembly GCF_964199755.1. Lineage (NCBI taxonomy): Eukaryota > Metazoa > Chordata > Aves > Charadriiformes > Laridae > Larus > Larus michahellis. The sequence goes on from NC_133930.1 coordinate 83,134,437, forward strand.
AGCGGAAGGAAGTGAACAGCCATCCGCAGCCCCTGAGCCCTTGGCCTTAAAACTTCCCGTTGATGATATGAAGGGGCGGAAGATTGCCGTTAAAGAAAATAAGGGACTGCTCCCGATGAACACAAAAGATAAACAATGTAAGTACGTGTTGCCTCGTGACCAAATAGCAGCTGTAAAAGAGACTCAAAGAGGGATGGGTGTTATCCACCCTGAAGGAGTGGTGCGTCCCTCCGCACCCCCCACTCCAGCCTTGGGGGAAACAGAGGCATGGCCTTCTCCTCCTATTTCTACTAACCCCATCTCCAGTCTGGGTTTTCCATCCTTGCCACCTGAGTCAGACGATGAGGAGGGCAGTCATATAACGGGTGAGGAAGGGATTGAAGTGGTGGACTCTGGGGAGCCACCCCCATCGTACACAAGGTGCCCCTGGACGCTTGGGGGCTGATTGGCAAAGGTTTAAGTGCCTTACTAATAGGAAGATCTAGTACCACCTTAGAAGGCCTCATGTTACATGTTGGCGTGACTGATGCTGATTACACAGGACGAATATGTGCCATGATATCGACAGCTACACCACCTGTGACTATTGGGAAAGGAACTCGACTTGCTCAGTTAGTCCCATTTTGAAGTTGTGTTCCACAAACGGACAACGTTACACGTGGTAATGGTGCTTTTGGTCCTACGGGAAAGCCACAAGTCTATTGGGTGCAGACGGTATCTGATCAACGCCCACAAATGCATTGTGTTCTTGAACTTAGTGACACCACTCCCAAGAACGTCTGACTGGCTGGATTATTAGACACTGGAGCAGATGTGACGATCGTTTCTTTAAGGGAGTGGCCTGCTGCTTGGCCATTAACCTCCAACGCCTTGGGAGAGGCAGGTCTCGGAGGGGTTGCCAATAGTTCTGTGTCCACTAACCCTATTGTGATTGTAAACGCAGAAGGGCAAAGGGCTACAGTGCGGCCATATATGACTTCAGCTCCTTTAAACTTATGGGGAAGGGACTGCTTAGGCCAATGGGGAGTTTGCATAACTACGGATTTTCAGTCGGGGCCATGGTATTGCAGGGCGTTTCTCGGCCCACTTTAGCTCTAAAATGGCTAACAGAAAAACCAGTGTGGGTTGATCAGCGGCCCCTTAGCCAAGAGAAATTAATGGCCCTGCAGTCTCTAGTAACAGAACAACTTGTTGCAGGACGCATAGAAGCCTCACGTAGCCCTTGGAATACCCCGGTATTTGTTATCAAAAAGAAATCGGGGAAATAGAGGTTGTTGCATGATTTGAGAAAGATTAATGATGTCATGGCAACGATGGGAGCACTACAACCGAGATTACCTTCGCCTACTAGGATACCTATGGGGTGGGAAATTGTTGTAATGGATTGAAAAGATTGGGTTTCTACCATCCCTCTGGCAGGACAAGACAAAGAAAAATTTGCATTTACTGTTCCGTCTGTGAAGAACATGGAGCCTACCAAAAGACATCAGTGGAAAGTGTTGCCACAAAGTATAAAAAACTTGCCTACAATTTGTCAGTGGTTTGTAGCAAAAGCGTTGAGTCCAATAGGTGCTCTGTTCCCATCTGATTACTGTTACCATTACACGGATGATATTCTGCTAGCGGCTGCAACACCGCAACAGTTAGAAAAAATGGAAGAGAAAACACGGGAATCCTTGTGTGAATATGGCTTAACGATCGCCCCAGAAAAGGTACAAAGGCAACAACCGTGGTTATAGCTGGGAATGAAAGTATTAGCTCAGACAGTCATGCCACAACATATCCAACTACAAATAGAAGTAAAAACATTGAATGATGTACAAAAATTAGCAGGAATGATTAATTGGGTTTGGCCCTACGTTGGTATTCCATCTTCCAAATTACAACCTCTCTTTGAGCTCTTAAAAGGTGACACTAATATTTTAGCCTCACAAATGTTAACTGAGGAAGCGAAAAAAAGTGGTGGCTGAAATAGAACAAGCTATTAGTAGTAAACACGTATGGAGACTTGACTTAACGGTCTCGGTGCAGGCCTTTGTGTTAGTAGATCAATTAGTGCCATTTGCTATGATTGCTCAATGGCGTGAACAACGGGATGATCCCTTACATGTTTTAGAATGGATTTTTTTGCCTAACAAGACAAAGAAAACAGCCCCTGGTCTATTTGAGCTAATAGCACAAGTTATTACAAAAATTAGAACTCGGTGTTCAGAACTGATGGGAAGAGACCCTGAACAGATTGTAGTCCCTGTACAGAGTGATTATTTTGAACGGTGCTTAGCTAACAGCACTGCCCTACGAGCAGCCATGGCCAATTGTACAAGGCAGGTGAGCTACCATTTACCTTCACAGCCACTGATCAAATTGGGCACCCAAATGGCCTTTGCACAGAAAAATCTCAGTCGCAGAAACCCAGTGGAGGGCCCCACGGTGTTCACAGATGGATCAGGAAAAACTGGAAAAGCTGCCATTGTCTGGAGACAAGGAACACAATGGCAACATAAGATCGAACATCAAGAAGGTTCGCCCCAAGTCGTAGAATTACGGGCCATGACCATGGTGTTTCAGAACTTCCTCAGCTCTGTCAACATTGTGACAGATTTGGCTTACGTGGCTGGACTGGTACAACGTTTAGATAAGGCTGGTTTAGGTGATGTAACCAATGAAGTGCTGTTTGGCGTATTGAAACTGTTATGGATAACAATACAAAAGCGACAGCAAGAATATTACGTGATGCATATTAAAAGTCATACCCAGTTGCCAGGATTTATTGTAGGAGGCAATGCACAAGCTGATGCTTTAGTGCCTGCAGCGGCCCTGGGACCTGTGCCCAACGTTAAACAGCAAGCGATAGCATCGCCTAGTTTTTATCATCAGGGATATCGTGCTTTAAAACATCAGTTTAATCTTAGTAACGCTGAGGCTCGCAATATTATTGCAGCCTGCCCCAATTGTCAAGATCAACATGTACCTATATATTACGGCACCAGTCCACGAGGATTACGTGCTTTACAGCTTTGGCAAACTGGTGTCACACATATTACTGAATTCGGCCGTTTGAGGTATATACATGTATCAATTGATACCTTTTCTTCCGCCCTCGTTGCCACTGCTCACACTGCAGAATCAGCTCGGGACGCCCTACGCCATTGGCAGCGTGCATTTTCTGTTTTAGGTGTCCCACAACAGATCAAAACTGATAATGGTCCTGCTTATGTATCGCAAAAAGTAGCTTTTTTTTACAACTCCGGGGCGTGACACATGTCACAGGCATCCCCCACTCACCCACGGGTCAGAGTATTGTTGAGCGTGCACACGGTACCCTGAAACGCCTTTTACAAAAACAAAAAGGGGGAATGCTAGGGGAAACCCCTGAAGCACGATTAGCTAAAGCTGTATGTGTCTTGAATTTTTTGCAGCTTGCTGATGATAGTCCTGCTGCGATGCCACCCCTCCTTCGGCACTTTGGTTCTCTTGTGACCCAGGAACGGGTGGGTCCTGGAGCAAAAGTGCTGATGCGAGACCTCAAGACAGGACAGTGGTTGGGCCCGCATGACTTAATCACGTGGGGAAGGGGTTATGCTTGTGTTTCCACAGATCATGGACCACGGTGGGTGCCCGCAAGATACGTCCGCCCCTATTTGAAGATAACCGGGGCGGGGGAACAAAGCCAACGGGCACGATGAGTCCGGCTATCTTGCTCACCATCTGCCTTAACATATTTACTGCGCTCTCCTCAAGGGTTTGGATTCCACCCCAACCCAAGAATAATGTATGGGTCACCCTGGCTAACTTAACGGGCCAGGACATGCTTTGTTTGTCAACCTCATCACCGGAGAATCCCTTCTCCACCTGTCTGGTGGGACAGCCCTTAGACGCCTGGCCTGTGCCGGAGTCTCTGCAGCACTTGATAAAAGGGGGTGAGGTAGTTGATAATTGGGATGCTTGGGTACCCTATCTGCAACACAGTCACCTCGAACCACAAGAACTAGAATTACTGGGTTCCGTTGAAGTGCATTACTGCTTATATTTTAGTTACGGTGGCAAAAATCAGTCAAACATGCAATGTGTTAATTCTAGCCTGATTGTTTGCAGAAATGAATCTGTTTGGTGCAACTACACATCAACCCACGTCTCTAAATCTACTAATCACCCTCTTAGCTTGCCAGCAGGAATCTTTCTCATCTGCGGAGATAGAGCATGGCCTGGTATCCCCTCTCATATTAAAGGGGGCCCCTGTAGTTTAGGAAGATCAACCCTACTAACACCAAATACATCTACGATGGTGCAGCACTATAGGCACCCAAAACGAAGTGCTCACGCATTCAGAAATCGCCGCAATGACACTGTGCAATTTTGGAACCCTGGAGAAATAATCACAGCATCCTTTTTAGCCCCTGGGGTGGCGTCAGCTAAAGCGCTCGCTACGCTTAACAAGCTTGGATGTTGGCTGGCTAAGCAATCTAATGCTACTTCTCTAGTTTTGTGTGCTTTACGGTTAGATGTAGACTCAGTTAGACATGGCACACTGCAGAATCAAGCTGCAATAGATTTTTTGTTGCTGGCTCAAGGTCATGGCTGCCAAGATTTTGCCAAAATTCCTGCGCTTCCAGTGTACAGGCAGCCCATATTTTTGTGCAACTGTGAAATCAAGATGTCCAGGAGCTGCCCCCTTCCTCTTCGCTGAATCATTCGCGTTCAAAACATGATGTCCAAGCTGTGGTCCACAGTTTGGGACTGAGCCTGCCTGATGACCGCCCTAGTGCTAATGACACGGCCCGGTGGCAGTGCTGTACACGGCTACACCAGAGCTGGTCAGTGAGTAAGTGATCTGGTAACACCTGCTTCCATCCTGCTCTACCCAAGACCCACAGCAGCTCAGGTCCAGGTTCAACAGTGGTCCACAAGGTAGTAATGGAAATGAAAAAAGAAGCTGGAGCCTCTCTGCTGTGAGGGCAGGCTGAGAGAGCTGGGGGGGTTTAGCCTGGAGAAGAGAAGGCTCCGGGGAGACCTTCCAGCCCCTTCCAGTCCCTAAAGGGGCTCCAGGAAAGCTGGGGAGCGGCACTTCATCAGGGAATGGAGTGATAGGACTAGGGGCAATGGTTTTAAACTGGAAGAGGGGAGATTTAGATGAGATTTTAGGAGATCTAGTACCACCTTAGAAGGCCTCATGTTACATGTTGGCGTGACTGATGCTGATTACACAGGACGAAATATGTGCCATGATATCGACAGCTACACCACCTGTGACTATTGGGAAAGGAACTCGACTTGCTCAGTTAGTCCCATTTTGAAGTTGTGTTCCACAAACGGACAACTTTACACGTGGTAATGGTGCTTTTGGTCCTACGGGAAAGCCACAAGTCTATTGGGTGCAGACGGTATCTGATCAACGCCCACAAATGCATTGTGTTCTTGAACTTAGTGACGCCACTCCCAAGAAGGTCTGACTGGCTGGATTATTAGACACTGGAGCAGATGTGACGATCGTTTCTTTAAGGGAGTGGCCTGCTGCTTGGCCATTAACCTCCAACGCCTTGGGAGAGGCAGGACTCGGAGGGGTTGCCAATAGTTCTATGTCCACTAACCCTATTGTGATTGTAAACTCAGAAGGGCAAAGTGTCGGAGTGGGAGACGGACCCAGAGTAACAATGGAGTCTCAATATGAGTATGATCGTTCTCCCTTTATTCACGTTTTCACAGAGTATATATAGACAGGCAATAAGAGCACGCGCTAGCGGCAGCTATATGATTGGCTTACAGTCTCTGTTCACGCGCTGTCCATGCAGTTCATTCACAGATCAGATTGGTTACAAGAATTCACATAGTAAATTACTTAGTCATTAGCACAACATGTTTTCTACCTTCTCAGTTCCCGTTTTTCCCATGTACTAATTCCATCTTCTACCACCTGTTTTGCCCTTAATCTAATCTCTCATAGTAGGGAGGCTGGCTCACATGACCATTTTCTTTCAGGCACATTCCTACAATACCCCCTTTTTCTTCTTGAGCCAGCCAGACCTTATGCATGGCATTTTCTATCATGTCAGTCACTTTGCGGAGAACACATGAGGCTACCATAATCAATAATAATATAACCAACAGTAGCATGAGCCCTTGCTTTAGTAAGTCTGATAACCATCCCATTATACCCCGTGAGTTTGACCAATCATCGAAACCATTTTTGACCGCTTTTAATTTGGACATGTTATCCTTGTTGTGACGCTCTTAGCAGGTTATATACTAAACACAATTAAAAACAGAATCAAAAAGAACCCTGCTAAGGCAATAAATACCCAGATTCCTAAATTTAGCCCAGAAAGCTAATTGCTTTGGATTTACCCACGAGAAATCCTTTTGTAATATTTCAAATACATTGCGCTTCATTAAGTCTTGAATCTTTAGTATTTGAGCTTTTAGCTGATCATGTAAAGGACGAATATTTTTTTGCAACAACATGTCAAATTGTGATAACCAAGGGTCAAGGTCATCCTTTTTGATGGGGACATGTATGTGGCTTGGATCCATTCCAGAAAGCTGATGATAGCACAAACGACCCTGGAAAAACAATTGTGGTAACATTTCAATCATCATAGTTACTGGTTTTGAAAAGGTATGTGGCAAAAATACCCACTCTAATGCAGTCAGGCTCTTTGCGAGTGCATCATCCCACTGTCCTATCAGGGCATAAAGTTGAAATTCTTGTAGGAAGGTGTTCAATACGTCTTGCAGCAGTAGTAGACTATATCTTATCTTGCAACATACTGTAATGCCTTCAGAGCTGTTGGGGTTAATGAACATAGAACTTATGGGGGGGGCAGGGGCAGACACAGTGCTTCAGGGCATCCCCTGTACTTTCAAAGTGCGCTCATGTCTCTCTCCCCCTCTCTGACCCGAGACAGCCTCCTTATATCCTGCACTGGATTGAGTGGAGAAGTACAGGCTAGAGTCGCTGCATGCATGGCCAGTGCACGCAGCGAGTCCCACCAGACTCTCCTGCACTGGATCGAGTAGAAAAGTACAGGCTAGAGTCGCTGCACACGTGGCCAGCGTATGCAGCGAGTCTCACCAAACTCATGATCCAGCTTTGCTAACAGCAGCTGTGTGATACGTGACTACATTGTTGTAATCCCTTCTTGTTATCTTCCTCTGTGAAGGTCGGGTTCTCAAGGATACACACATAGTTTTTAGAGCAACATATTCTACAACTTGTTGCAGGACACATAGAAGCCTCACGTAGCCCTTGGAATACCCCGGTATTTGTTATCGAAAAGAAATCGGGGAAATAGAGGTTGTTGCATGATTTGAGAAAGATTAATGATGTCATGGCAACGATGGGAGCATTACAACCGAGATTACCTTCGCCTACTAGGATACCTATGGGGTGGGAAATTGTTGTAATGGATTGAAAAGATTGGGTTTCTACCATCCCTCTGGCAGGACAAGACAAAGAAAAATTTGCATTTACTGTTCCGTCTGTGAAGAACATGGAGCCTACCAAAAGACATCAGTGGAAAGTGTTGCCACAAAGTATAAAAAACTTGCCTACAATTTGTCAGTGGTTTGTAGCAAAAGCGTTGAGTCCAATAGGTGCTCTGTTCCCATCTGATTACTGTTACCATTACACGGATGATATTCTGCTAGCGGCTGCAACACGGCAACAGTTAGAAAAAATGGAAGAGAAAACACAGAATCACAGAATCACAGAATCACAGAATCTTAGTGGTTGGAAGGGACCTCTGAGATCATCGAGTCCAACCACAAAAAAAAAACCAAAACAAACAAAAAAAAAAAAACAAAAAAAAACCCCACACACCCACCTACTAAACTCCACACCCACAACCCCACACATAACACCCCACCACAAACCATAATCTTGGGCACTAGAGCATGCCCTGGAGAGCCATGTCTACACGTTTCTTAAATACCTCCAGGGATGGTGACTCCACCACCTCCCTGGGCAGGCTGTTCCAGTGCCTGACCACTCTTTCACTAAAGTAATTCCTCCTAATATCTAATCTAAATCTCCCTTGCCGCAGCTTCATACCATTTCCTCTGGTCCTGTCGTTATTCCCTTGGGAGAAGAGGCCAACCCCTGCCTCTCTACAGTTTCCTTTCAGGTAGTTGTAGAGGGCAATGAGGTCTCCCCTCAGCCTCCTCTTCTCCAAACTAAACATGCCCAGCTCCCTCAGCCTCTCCTCATAGGACTTGTTCTCCAGACCCCGCACCAGCTTGGTGGCTCTCCTCTGGACACGCTCCAGCACTTCAATGTCTTTCCTGTAGGGAGGGGCCCAAAACTGAACACAGTACTCGAGGTGAGGCCTCACCAGTGCCGAGTACAGAGGCACGATGACTTCCCTACTCCTGCTGGCCACGCTATTCCTGATACAAGCCAGGATGCCATTGGCCCTCTTGGCCACCTGGGCACACTGCTGGCTCATGTGAAGCCGGCTGTCCACTAACACTCCCAGGTCCTTTTCTGACAGGCAGCTTTCGAGCCACTCTTCCCCAAGCCTGTAGCGTTGCCCGGGGTTGTTGTGATCGAAATGCAGGACCCGGCACTTGGCCTTATTAAACCTCATCCCATTGGCCTTGGCCCATTGATCCAACCTGTCTCGATCCCTCTGTAAAGCCTTCCGACCCTCAAGCAGATCAACACTCCCACCTAGTTTGGTGTCATCCGCAAACTTACTGAGGGTGCATTCAATCCCCTTGCCTAGACCATCAATAAAGATAATGAACAAGACTGGCCCCAAAACTGAGCCCTGGGGGACACCACTGGTGACCAGCCACCAACCAGATTTTGCTCCATTAATCACAACTCGCTGGGCATGGCCATCCAGCCAGTTTTTAACCCAGCGGAGGGTACACTTGTCTATGCCATGATTCTCCAGTTTCTCCAGGAGAATGCCGTGGGGGACGGTGTCAAAGGCCTTACCAAAGTCCAGGTAGACAACATCCACAGCCTTCCCCACATCCAGAGGGCGGGTCACATGGTCATAGAAAGAGATCAAGTTGGTCAGGCAGGACCTCCCTTTCATAAACCCATGCTGGCTGGCCCTGATCCCTTGGCTGCCCTGCACTTGCCTTGAGAGCCCACTCAGGATGATCCTCTCCATGATCTTTCCCGGTACAGAGGTCAGGCTGACAGGCCTGTAGTTTCTGGCCTGTCTGGAAACTATCCTCCTTCCGGCCCTTCTTGTAGATGGGCGTCACGTTGGCCACCCTCCAGTCATCTGGCACCTCTCCTGTTGACCAGGTTTGTTGATAGCTAATGGAGAGAGGCTTGGTGAGCTCTCCTGCCAGCTCCCTGAGAACTTTTGGGTGAATCCCGTCCGGCCCCATAGACTTATGCGTGTCCAGGTGCATAAGCAAATCATTAACTACTTCCTCCTGGATTACAGGGGGGTTGTCCTGTTCTCCATTCTTATCTTCCAGCCCAAGAAGCTGAACACCCTGGGGGTAGCTGGTCTGACTATTAAAGACAGAGGCAAAGAAGCCATTAAGTATCTCAGCCTTCTCCTCGTCCTTGGTTGCAAGGTTTCCCCCTGCATCCAGTAAGGGATGGACTTTCTCTGTCACTCTCTTTTTGTTGAAGTATTCATAGAAAATTTTTTTGTTGTCCCTTATGTTAATTGCCAGGTTGAGTTCCAGCTGGGCTTTTGCCTTCCTGAGAGCTGGGGGGGTTTAGCCTGGAGAAGAGAAGGCTCGGGGGAGACCTTCCAGCCCCTTCCAGTCCCTAAAGGGGCTCCAGGAAAGCTGGGGAGCGGCACTTCATGAGGGAATGGAGTGATAGGACTAGGGGCAATGGTTTTAAACTGGAAG